>NW_027185655.1:24087949-24175637 GCF_028583685.1 Petaurus breviceps papuanus
TCTCTCTCTCTCCCTCTCTGTCTCCCCCCCTTGTTTTCCTCATGGTTTCTCCTATTGCTTCTAATTTTTCTTTGCAACCTGACTGATGTGGAAATATATTTAATATTAATATACAGGTGTATGCATGTATCAATTCACATACATGTTTGTATGTATGTATATCTATCTACACACATATTACACATATATGCTATTAAAGCTTGAAACTATGTTAAGGTTTGGGGGATACCCTGTATATATACCAACACAAAATAAGTACAAAGAATTTATTGTTGGGGGAGGTAATAGAGAGAATCAGGGAAGATAATATAGATTCCAATAGCCTCATTTATGGATTGGTGCTCAAGTGGTTCTTTCACAGAAGTTGGGGATTCAAAAAGTGTAAGGTGAGGGGAGATTTAATTTATAGACCAAAGCATTGCCTGGAGATAGCAGGGTGAAATGTCATTTGTGAGGGACAGCAAGTAGACTAAGTTAGAGTGAAATACAAATGCATAAAGAGGAAAGATTAATATGCAATAAATCTAACAAGGTAGCTTGTAACCATATTGATAAGTGTTTAAAGTACCAATCAGAGGGATTTATATAATCAAAATTCATTAAAAAAAATCACAAATTTGTTTTCTGATTCTTTCCCTATTGATTGAAATGAAACCCCAAATGTATTGTTCTCACTTTCCTGATTCTTCAATGAAATTTCAGAGAACTGCTATTGTGTTACCATACCACTCTCCTGGAAAAAAAAAAAAGTCAAGCTTTCTTTTCTGATCTGGGAAACTAAAATGCTCTTCTGGAAAAATCAGAAAAAGCTGCTATTTCTGACAAGCCATTGGATGTTTCATCTGATTGCTGGAGTTACAGGCAAAAGAGCTGGAGGCTAGACAGGTATATTGCTCTTTTAAAAACAGATGGTAGGTGCACACAAGAGATTTGAGGGAAAAACCTTCGCAGAGCAACAGATTCTTCTAAAATGAGCTGTCTAATCTATGACACTGTGGATAAAATCACCAGCTAAGCTCATGACCCTTTATTATTTTTTTTTCAGGTAAATAGTCTTATATAGTGAAATTTATACTCTATAGTCTTTTTTCCACATTGTATATGCTTTAGGAAAACGAAATAAATTACAGTCAAACATTTTGATTAAACGACCTTTTTATCATAAGGATCTCACTGTCAGATATGTATCTCAAGAGCTCCCTCAGAAAAAGTCCATTTCTAACTATAATTCTGGTGATTTCTCCAATTTTGTCATCCAAATCATATTGTATGTGGTATTTCCTCCCCTCCCCCCCACCAGGATTGCTTCCATAATGTCAATGTAAGCTACAGTCAAAGTACCTCAATACGAAAATGTTTCTCATAGTTTGTACCTTATTTTATCATTCTTATATCTTTGACTAATGGCCATATTCAGACAGCTACTGGTCCAGCTCTGCTAATATTTTTGTTTGTATGGTAGAAATGTAATTTTATTTTCTTCTAGATCCATTGCATTGAAGAACCAAGAAAACTTATTGGTGAGATGAGCACATTATAAATAGGCACAGAAACAAAACTGACAAACTCTTGAAAATCTCCAAAAAGGAAATTCTACATTGAAAGATAATGTTAAACAAGGATTTTCTTTTCTCAAGCATCCCTCCCCAAGCAGTGGGGATTTGTGCCGCATCATTCACACTCCATTAAGGGGCTCTCCTTGGAACAAAGGACAATAGCTCAAAAGAAACACAAGTGGTGCAAATTTAGAGGCATCTCTACTCCGAATCTTCATCTGGACTATTTGTACCTGACTCAGGGTAAAGCCTTCTGACCTTGTCTCGATCGGATCGGTCACAGCTGGACCCACTGTACCTTGACCCCATAGTGATGTCATTCTGGTCCTCTTTGACCACAAAGGACAATAACGAACCAATGAACAACTTGGTCATTTTGTGTTGACTGGAAGTAAGAGAGCAATCTGAAGTTGGGGAACACAATGAAAGTAACTAGCCTATGGGGAAATTAAACACATATCTTTGGCCTCATCAACACACTTTTTTTTTGCTTTTTGGGGGGGCAATTGGGGTTAAGTGACTTGCCCAAAGTCACACAGCTAGTAAGTGTGTCAAGTGTCTGAGGCCTGATTTGAACTCAGGTCCTCCTGACTCCAGGGTCAGTGCTCTATTCATTGTGCCACCTAGCCGCCCATAAACACAATTTTCTAACCAACTCACCTGCCCAAATACAATGGTAAATATAGTGATGCTTAACATCACCACTAAGAGAGTGGGTTAAGGGAATATTCACAATTATTCTAGATGACATTAATCTTCAAAGATGGAGAGAATATGACTAGCATATTAAAAGGTAGCATAAAACACAACATATAATTATGAAACACTTAGTGAAGTGTTTCTTCACCACCCTGTTGCAATATGTAAATATCATTACATTTTTCAAATGAGTAAACTGAGCCTCTAAAGGTTTAATTGATAATACAATTGGTCAGTGTCTGAGATAGTATTCAAAGGCAGGTCTGAATCTTTCTACTACTCTACTATATCAGGCTTCCTTGAATTAAAATTTAGTCATCTCAGCAAGTGGGGAAAATAAATGAATTTAACTGATTTTTGTAAGGTCATGGACATGGCACTGAGGCAATGTGTCAGTGGATAGACTAGACTCAGAGTCAGGAAGTTATAGTTTCTAGACCTACGTCTGACGCATATTATCTGTGTGATCCTGGGAAATGTAGAAAAAGTCTCAGGCAACTCTAAGACTGTAAATTGCAATGCAAATGCCAACCTGCATTGGTCTTGGAGGTTTTCTCACTAGGAATTTCCTATACCAATGAAGCCATATGGTTAGTTAAACACACACACACACACATACACAAACCCATAAAACACAACAGCTAATATTAGGCATGGAATGCCTTCTGAGAAAGGAAAAAAAAATGATAGCAAAACCAAAAAACAGTGCATAAATTATATAAAAGGATTCATTTTTTTCCTCCAGAAGTGAGTGTGTGTGTGTGTGTGTGTGTGTGTGTGTGTGTGTGTGTGAGAGAGAGAGAGAGAGAGAGAGAGAGAGAGAGAGAGAGAGAGAGAGAGAATAAATATATCCTGGTTAAAGAAATCCTCACTATGAATCAGTCATATATTCTGAAACAAAATGATCAATTTTGCTACTAAAATACACTAGAGGCTTGTGAACTGAATTCGCTTGAAGTTTTCATATCTCTGTCTCTGACTTGTATCCATGCACCATATTTCAGTGGAAAGCATTATTTACAGAAGATAGACTTACTTGAAAGACATTAACCACTACCTTGTTTCACAGGTATATACTTACCAACATATCAACCCTAAGATGAATTTAAATGCTAGCTTAGAACTGTACTTTATTTTACCATTAAAATGAGTCAACTAAAACTGTTATGGAAGAAATGTAAAAAAAAAAGGGTAGTCAAATTGGAACAAATCTTATTTCATTAATTAATTAGTATATTGCCTGGGAATATTGCTTATACTATAACATATAAAACAATTTTCAAGACTATACTATAAATGGTTATATTGTAAATACATTTTCAAGTATATGAAGACATAGAGATTCTTCCTTAAATACAATAAATGTATTTGTAATATATCAATAATAATAATTATATAATTATAATTGTGTCTAATATAATATATTTATGTTAAACATGATATATTCAAATATTTATTATAGTATATTATAGAAAATATTTATTATATAAAAATAAAGTTATATATTACATCAAACATATATATTAAATATAATGTATAAATATATTCATAATAATTGATAATATAATTAAGAAATATAACAAATCACTCCTTATCTTTGTTAAGGACAGATAAGAAGAAATAGGGTCAAATCTATGCAAGAGGGATTTCCTGAAAAAGGAGAATTGTTTGTTATTAGACAAGGTTCATGAGAATCTAGTACAAGTCCTACTCTGAAGTTCTCTAAATAGGTTTCCATCCATTTGGCATTATTTAATTATGGTCCTGCTCAAAAGTAGAGTTAGAGACGCAATGCCTTTGAAAAACCAAGATTCTGAACATGCTAAACTCATAATTGTTGCCAATAAAAAAACACCATCTTCACATCTTAGATCCATTCAGTCTTTGAACAAGCCTATAAATCTCATGAAGTCTACCTTTATTCAACCTTCTTAAATCTAACATACACACACACACACACACACTTTAAGAAGATGGATCATACTGTGAATAGGGTCTTGTGAATGGTAGGGACTTGGAGTCAAAACCCACCCCACCACCCACCCAGAAACACCTGGCCGTGTAACCTTGAGCAAGTTACTTAACCCCAATTGCTTAGGGGCGGCCAGGTGGCTCAGCGAGTAAGAGCACCGGCTCCAGTGTCGGGATGACCTGGATCGAATCCAGGCTCAGATACTCAGCACCACACCCAGAAATAACTGGCCGTGTAACCTTGAGCAAGTTACTTAACCCCTATTGCTTAAAAAAAAAACCACCCCAGATTTACTAACTGCTATGTGTCCCAGGAAAGTCATTTAATATTCTGTGCCTTACTTTCCTCATATGAAGAAAAGAAAGAAAGAAAGAAAAAGAAAGGAAGGAAGGAAGGAAGGAAGGAAGAGGCTCGAGAGTCTTTAAATTATCACTCAGCTCTAAGTCATTGATTTTATGAATATTTACTTATAATGACTGCAAAGAGGAAGTTGGCTTAAAAGAGTGAGCTAATATCATCTAATCTTTGACTTCAAGATGTTGATGGATGGTTGATATATGCTATGACATCTATGGTTTATGAAGTGTTTTTAATGGAAATTGTTTCACTTAGTATGTCCATTACACTGAGTTTTAAAACTCATAAGCTAATTTCAGGGGCAATGGGAATCCTCAAACACACGTGTTGTGTTGCTGACCTCCTTGCCTTGGGATGTTGGATGAGCTGAGCATGGAAAAGGTAAATTAAAAGCTTTAAGTTTTAATTTCTATTATACAGTTTCAGAGGTTTTTATCTTGTCTGCCTTTTCTACCTTCTTATATTGTAGATTCAACTTTAATGGCTATAGATTTGGCACGTGCTTTCTTCATTTGAAGTTATTAGTTGGAAAAGTAATGAGGAAAACAATTATTGTAACTTTGTGCTGCTCGTGTCACATATCAGCCACTTTTTAAATTAATAAAAAAGTTAAATAATAGTAAAATAGGGACGGTGTAGATTACAGATACCATGCACTTGTGAAAGAGTAAAAATTAGGTCTCCATAATTTGAGAAACATAAAATACCCCCCCAAAAAAAATTTAGAGTCACTCATATTTCTCTCATATTGGATCATTAATTGGATTTTCTTTGCAAAACAGCCCATTTTGGCACACGTCTAGTGTTATTTAAGATAGTTATTTCATATAGTGTTTTATACACAATGGTGTAATAACCCTCCTGAAGGAATGTTTGATTCTGACTCCCTACTACAATATGACTTAGGCAATGAAGAAATTACTTTTAAGTTTGCTAAATAAATTACTGGAATTGGATTTCCTATTGGAATCCAATAAGAAATTGATCTGTAAGAAATTTATGTGATTAGTACCTAATTATCTTATGTTACTATGTATTATACGTACATGTGCAATATCTAACTCAATATTTAAAAAATCTATGAAGATGTTCCTTAGAAATTCCAAATAGCTTTGATGCCTCTTCCCCCACCCCACATTGTGTGTAAATGTGTGTGTAGTTTCCTTTTGGAGTCACAGGTGCCTTACATGAGACTTAATGTTGACTGTCTTCTTGTATACCCCTTCAGCTAGGGACAATTAGGTTCAGATGTGGAAGGCTGGATGTAGAAAGTCTGGGTCAATTCTTTTTTACTTACAACAACAAAGACAGGACGAGGAATATTTCCTTTTTTTATATCCCCAGTGCTTGGCACAGTGTTTCATCCATAAGAGATGTTTAATAATTGGGTATTGATTGATAAGTTGATTTTGAAGGATTTGTTTTGGTGCCATTGGAATTTGAGATCTCAGAGGCAAAAGTAACATATGAAACTCAAAAATCCTTTGTTTTTTTTTTGATGTAATTAATTTTAAGGAAGAATTCTCCTCTTTGCTATGTGTTTTCTAAAGCAAATTTTCAATCCCTTTTCTCTCTTTTGTTTTCCTTCACATAAAGCACAATGATTCATTGTATCCATTTACCTTTCCTTCTTAGATTTAACAGTCATCTGATTTTAGTAGATAATGAGTAAAATTGTATAAGCAACCTATAATCTCACATAGTCTTACTTTCTCATGGTACCACATAGTACTAGGGAGACACTTTGTAAATGATGTGTTTAGTTGATCAACAATCTGATTTCTATGAAATATTTTATATCATTTTCTTATACTCTTTACCTATGAATACTGTGGTAATGTACCCATGCTGAATACATCAAAGATTTATAACTTCATTGTTTCATTGTTATATATAACCACTCCTCTTTGCCTTAGGAAATGGTCTTGTTTCTGTTAATATTCAGTAGCCAGAATATTATTATGTAATAAATCTTTACACTTACACTAGTAACCCATTTATTAAACTGATGATTTAACCTCAGAGCCAAGAATTTCCCAAGTAAAGGCTCTTGTTATGTTAATTTTCCTCTTATTGCAAATGTTCTCCTAGGCAGCACACTGTTAAAATGGTGAGCCAGAAACCAAAATACTACTTAAATACAATTTCAGAGAGTTAATGTTCTAATGAAAACTTTGTTTTGTGCATCTCTGATACAAGTTTAAGTTAAACCCTCAATCTCGATGCTAGTAGAATTTATCTGTGGGTATTTATTTTGGTAAACAGGTTGGGATAAAGGAGTAGGGTAGGAAGAGTGGTGACCACCTTTGCTCTCATTTTCAATTGAACACACACCTAGAAAAAGTACATATGCTAATCTCAACTCAAAATAGATTAAGTTTATATTTATATACAGAAAGGTATTTTATCTTTGTTTAATGAAGGTCAATAACAGCATAAGCAAAACTATTCAATACTTTAAAAAAAAAAAACCTGGCTCCCATGGTCTGAGATCTCCTTTCAGCAATATAGAATGTGCCCTTCTCACATATGTATGTGTATGTTTGTACATGCTTCAATGGGTAGAGTTTTTGTATATTAGGCATATACACATTAATAATTATTTCTTGATTCATGAATGAATGTACTATAGTGAAGCAAAACTTGAGACAGCAGGACGGCTAGGTGGTGCAGTGAATAGAGCACCAGCCCTGGAGTCAGGAGGACCTGAATTCAAATCCGGCCTCAGACATTTAACACAAAACTAGCCGTGTGACCTTGGGCAAGATATTTAACCCTAATTACCTACCTTCCCCTCTCCAAAAAGGAAAAAAAAATGTGTATAGGCCTAGGTACTGATTAGTGGGAAAAAAAAATTATCACAGGAAATATCCACATTATTCAAATCTCCACTGCATATTGCCATTGATGTAAGAACCAATAAATATATTTTACAGAGTCATAACTTCAAATAGTGTGAATTTGAATATATACTACCACTTCATGAGACAGGAGACTCATTTACCCAAGTGGATTGTTCTTTGCAATAGGAAGAGGACCAAAATAATGTCATTATGGTGGGGTGGATATGCAGTGTCCTTGACTGTGGCTGATCAAACCAATATGAGCTCAGAAGACTCTACCACAGGTTGGACACAAATAGTCCAAATGATCATTTGGAATGGAGAAGTCTCTAAATTAGCACATCTCACAATTCCTTTGAACTACTGAAATTCTGCCTTGCTCAGAGAGCACAGCATGTTCTTTGATGTTGGCATGCCATGCTGGGTGGTCCTATGCCAATGTCTCCCATGTCTCACAATTGATTCCTAAGTTCTTCAGAGAGATTTTGTGAGTGTCCTTGCATAGCATGCATTTTGCATTTGAACAAGATGATCAGCCCCTAAGAGTTGCCCTTTCTGCAGTAGTGTTTGAATTCTTGGCAGTTCAGCTCAAGAAAGGATCAGTACCTTATTATGCCAGGTGACCTTCAGAAACTTCCTAAGACAATTCAAATGGAAGTGATTCAGTTTCCAGGCATGCCACTGGTAGGTTGTCCAGGTTTCATATATACAACAGTGAGGTCAACACACCAGCTCTGTAGGCCTTTAGTTTCATAGGTAGCCTAATACCTCTTCTCTCCCACTCTCTCCTTCAGAGCCTCCCCAACACTGAGCTATTTCTGGAAGTGTGTGTGCCATCCTTATCACTTGTGTGTACACCCCTGAAAATTATACAGTCTAGGTAAGTGAATTTAACTACAACATGCAACATTCATCCATTTGCTTTAACTGATGGTTCTACATATAGATAGTAGGATGAAGGCTGGTGAAGAACCAGTGTGGGTGTTAATTGTCAGGTCAAACCTACCAAAAGCAGCAGAGAATTGATCCATACCCTACTTGTTCTCAGCCTCAGAGGCTGCAATGAATACAAAATCATTTGCAAGCAAAAATTAGTGCACCAACTTTCCTTCCATGTCAGTCTTAGCTTCAACCCTCTTCAAGTTAAATAATTTACCCTTAGCATGTTAGCTGACCTGATGGCATTTTTGTTCTCATTGAAGGAGTCTGACAATATCACAGAAGACATCATCCTTAAAAGCTGGAGAGCAAGCACACACCCCTGCTTCACTCCATCGGTAACTGGGAAAGCACAAGAGCATGGTCCTTTATCCAGAACCTAATGAAACATGGTCTCATGGAACAGACATACAATACTGATGAACTTCTCCAGGCAACCAAATTTTGCCATGCTATTCCACAAGCCCTCATGACTGACAGCATCAAAAGGCCTTGGCCAGATCACTGAGTGTTGTGTGTAGACCTCTGTTCTAATCCTGGCATTTCTCCTGGAGTTGTCTGGCAATTTGTGTAAGATTGATGAATTTCGGGCGGAGCCAAGATGGCGGAGTAGAAGCAAGACCTTCCCGCGGCTCCAGATTCCACCCTCCCCAATCCATGTAAAAAGGGGACTCTAAATACACCTTGGAACTGCAGAACCCACATAATGACACAGAGGAGCTAACCTCCCACCGAGGACAGCCCGGCAGGCCAGCAGGAATCAGCCAGCTCAGTGCTCTGGGAGCCGAGTCCAGCCCCACAACGAGGCTTTAGCCCCAGGGTGGGCCTGACCAGCCACTGGCCAGAGGGACTCCAGATCAGCAGCAGCTGGGGCCGTTTCCAGATTTATCAACACATAGACACAAAGGACAAAGTGAGAGTTTCGAGGCTGGGAAGGCGCGCGGCGGCGACGCAGGGGATGCAAGCCATAAGGCCCGGCGGCTGCAGCGCAGCAGGCGCAGCCTGGGAAGGCCCGGTGCGGCGGTGGCGGCAGCAGACACAGGCCAAGAAGGCGCAGTGGCCTGTGCAGGAAGGCGTGGTGCGGCTGGCGGATGCAGGCCTGGAAGGGGCCTAATCAACTCGGAGGGCAAGTCTTCCCACCAACCACAAGGTCCACTACCAGGCCTATCATCAAAGGGCTGGGACTGGAAATAGCAAGGTAAGAAGCAAATACAGGGGCCCCTATACTGGACAGCAAACACTCCTGGGGCTACCACTTCATAGCCCAGAAATCTTTAAAAAAAAAAAAAAAGCCCCTTTCAGGACCTCCAAAGACAAGGATGACAGAGTGAACCCCACTTGCTCCAAACCCCCCCTCTAACCCTGAAAATATAGTAACTCTTGCCCCAGGGCAAAACCCTCTACAGTAAAGGCTTGGGATCCTAGAGGAAGGGCGTGGCTAGTTCACTGCCTCAAAATGGGTAGAAAGCAGACTACAAAGACAAAGACTCTGGAGTCCTACTATCCTCAGAGGGAGGAACCAACCTCAGAGGGAGACAATGTGGACTCCACACCCATAGCTGAGACTTCAACAGGGAATGGATCCCAAGCACAGAAGGCTCTCCTAGATGAGATCAAAAGGAACTTTGAAAGCAAAATGAGAGAGATAGAAGACAAAATGAATCATTCTCTCAAAACGAAAATAGCAGAATTCGAAAAACATTATAATGAGGAAAACATCTCTCTAAAAAGAAAAGTGTATGATATGGAAAAGGAGCTTCAAAAATTAACCAAGGAAAATGATTTGCTAAAAACCAGAATTAAACAAATGGAAACAAATAACTCTACGAGGAACCAAGAATTAGCCAAGCAAAACAACAAAAATGAAAAATTAGAAAAAGAGGTAAAATATCTCAAAGAAAAAACAACTGACCTGGAAAACAGATCCAGGAGAGATAATCTGAGAATCATAGGCCTACCAGAAAATTATGATGAAAAAATGAGCCTGGACAACATTCTCCAAGAGCTCATTAAGGAAAACTGCCCTGAGATACTAGAACCTAAGGGGAAAATAGAAATCGACAGAATCCACCGGACACCTGCTGTAAGAGATCCCAAACTGAAAAATCCTCGAAATGTTGTGGCCAAACTCCAGAACTACCAGATAAAAGAGAAAATACTTCAAGCGGCCAGAAAGAAACAATTCAAATATCGAGGGTCCACAGTGAGAATTGCACAGGATTTGTCAGCCTCCACACTGAAAGATCGGAGGCAGTGGAATACAATTTTCAGGAAGGCAAAACAGCTCGGATTACAACCAAGGATCACATACCCAGCGAGACTGAGCATATTCTTCCAGGCAAAGAGATGGTCATTCAATGATATAACAGAGTTCCAGACCTTCTTAATAAAAAAGCCAGAACTCAATGGAAAATTCAACCTCCAATTACGAGAAGCAACAGTGACTTAGAAAGGTAAACAAGGAGAACACACATCATTTTAGAGGGAAAGAGGGGAGGGAGAGGAGCTTCGCATGAGATCTATTCCTGTCATTCTTGATGCGAAGAAAAAATAGCATACCTCATTAAGTATAACAATATCCTACAGGCAGTAGGAGGGGGAAAGGGTTACAAAAGGGGGTGAGAATGATTTGTAGGGAGGGAAGTAGTAAGGGGAAAAGGGGAGGAAAAGGGAGGGGGGCCAAAAAGGGAACACTGAGGGAGGTGGTGGTCAAAAGGAAAACTATTAAGGGGGGGAAGGGAGAAGGGAGGGAAAATACGAACATTAACAGGGGCAGGAATAGGATGAGGGGAAAGAAACAGATAACAATCATAACTGTAAATGTGAATAGAATGAACTCTCCTATAAAACGGAGATGGATAGCAGAATGGATTAGAAATCATAATCCTACAATATGCTGTTTACAAGAAACACATTTGAAACAGAGGGATACACACAAGGTAAAGGTAAAAGGTTAGAGTAAAATATATCATGCCTCAGTAAAGTAAAAAAAGCAGGGGTAGCAATCCTTATCTCAGATAAAGCAAATGCAAAAATTGACCTAATTAAAAGAGATAAGGAAGGAAACTATATCCTGTTAAAAGGCACCATCGAGAATGAAGCAATATCACTACTTAACATATATGCACCAAGTGGTGTAGCATCCAAATTCCTAGAGGTGAAGGTAAAGGAATTAGAGGAAGAAATAGATAGCAAAACTATACTAGTGGGAGACCTTAATCTCCCCCTATCTGAACTTGATAAATCCAACCTCAAAATAAACAAGAAAGAAGTTAAGGAGGTGAACAGGATTTTAGAGAGGATAGGTATGATAGATCTCTGGAGAAAACTGAATGGGGATAAAAAGGAATATACTTTCTTCTCAGCGGTTCATGGCACATATTCAAAAATTGACCATGTTCTAGGGCATAAAAACCTCACAATTCTATGCAGTAAGGCAGAAATATTAAACGCATCGTTCTCAGATCATGATGCAATAAAAATTATATGCAATAAAGGGCCAGGGAAAGACAGACTGAAAACTAACTGGAAATTCAACAATTTGATCCTAAAGAATGAGTGGGTCAAACAAGAAATTATAGAAACAATCAGTAATTTCATTCAAGAGAATGATAATAATGAGATAACATACCAAAATCTGTGGGATACATTAAAGGCAGTTCTTAGGGGAAGTTTTATATCCCTGAGTGCATACGTGATTAAATTAGAGAAAAGGGAGCTCAACGAATTGGGCATGCAATTAAAAAACCTAGAAAAAGAACAAATTCAAAATCCCCAATTAAATACTAAACTAGAAATATTGAAGACTAAAGGAGAGATTAATAAAATCGAAATCAAGAAAACTATTGAACTAATAAATAAAACCAAGAGCTGGTTTTATGAAAAAACCAACAAAATTGATAGACCCTTAGTCAATATGATAAAAAAAAGAAAGAAGAAAACCAAATTATGAGTATCAAAAATGAAAAGGGTGAATCTACCTCCAATGAAGAGGAAAACAAAACAATAATTAGGAATTATTTTTCCCAATTGTATGCATGTAAATTTGACAATCTTAGGGAAATGGATGAATATTTAGAAACATACAAGTTGCCCAGATTAACTGAAGAGGAAGTAAATTACTTAAATAATCCCATCTCAGAAAAAAAAATTGAACAAGCCATCAGTCAGCTCCCTAGGAAAAAATCTCCAGGGCCAGATGGATTCACTAGTGAATTCTATCAAACATTTAAAGAAAAATTGATTCCAATACTCTACAAATTATTTGGGAAAATTAGTGAAGAAGGAGTCCTACCAAATTCTTTTTATGACACAAATATGGTACTGATACCTAAATCAGGAAGAGATAAAACAGAGGAAGAAAATTATAGACCAATCTCCCTCATGAATATAGATGCAAAAATTCTAAATAAAATACTAGCCAAAAGACTACAGCAACTTATCTCAAGAATAATATACT
Source organism: Petaurus breviceps papuanus (assembly GCF_028583685.1). Classification (NCBI taxonomy): domain Eukaryota; kingdom Metazoa; phylum Chordata; class Mammalia; order Diprotodontia; family Petauridae; genus Petaurus; species Petaurus breviceps. The sequence continues at coordinate 24,100,775 of NW_027185655.1, forward strand.
TTGATCAGGTAGGATTTATTCCAGGAATGCAAGGATGGTTTAATATTAGGAAAATCATCAGTATAATTGATCATATCAACAATAAAACTAGGAGAAACCACATGATCATCTCAATAGATGCAGAAAAGGCTTTTGACAAAATACAACATCCATTCCTATTAAAAACATTAGAAAGTATAAGAATAAATGGAGCCTTCCTTAAAATAATAGGTAGCATCTATTTAAAGCCATCAGCAAGTATTATATGTAATGAGGAGAAACTGGAAGCATTTCCCATAAGATCAGGGGTGAAACAAGGGTGTCCACTATCACCCCTCTTATTCAATCTGGTACTAGAAATGTTAGCAGTAGCAGTTAGAGAAGAAAAAGAAATCAAAGGAATCAAGTTAGGCAAAGAAGAGACCAAGCTATCACTCTTTGCAGATGATATGATGATATACTTAGAGAATCCTAGAGAATCAAGTAAAAAACTGCTTGAGACAATAAATAAATTTGGCAAAGTTGCAGGATATAAAATAAACCCACATAAATCCTCGGCATTCCTATATATTTCCAATGAAATTCAACAGCAAGAAGTAGAAAGAGAAATCCCATTTAAAGTTACTGTAGACATTATAAAATATTTGGGAATCTACCTGCCAAAACAAACCCAGGACCTGTATGATCATAACTACAAAACACTTTTCACACAAATAAAGTCAGATCTAACTAATTGGAAAAATATCAATTGCTCATGGCTGGGTCGAGCTAATATAATAAAAATGACAATTTTACCTAGATTAAATTATATATTTAGTGCCATACCAATTAATTTACCAAAAAACTACTTTATAGAGTTAGAAAAAATAGTAACAAAATTCATCTGGAAGAATAAACGGTCCAGAATATCAAGGGGATTAATGAAAAAAAATGCTAGGGATGGTGGACTAGCTTTACCAGATTTCAATCTGTACTATAAAGCAGCAGTCATCAAAACTACTTGGTACTGGCTTAGGAATAGAGGAGTGGATCAATGGAATAGATTAGGCACACGAGATTCAGAAGTCAACGACTACAGTAATGTATTGTTTGATAAACCCCCAGACCCTGGTTTTTGGGATAAGAACTCACTATTTGACAAAAACTGCTGGGAAAACTGGAATATAGTATGGCAGAAACTGGACATAGACCATTATCTAACACCATATACCAAAATCAAGTCTAAATGGGTTCATGATCTAGGTATAAAGGTTGATACTGTAAGCAGTCTGCTAAAACAAGGAATAGTTTACCTATCAGACTTGTGGAGAGGGAATGACTTTATGACGAAACAGGAACTAGAGAACATTATAAAATGTAAAATGGTTAATTTTGACTACATGAAATTGAAAAGTTTCTGTACAAATAAAGTCAATGTAACCAAGATTAAGAGGGAGGTGGGAAATTGGGAAAGAATCTTTACAACCTATGTCTCTGACAAAGGACTCATCTCTAAAATATACAGAGAACTGAGTCAAATTTATAAGAATACAAGTCATTCCCCAATTGATAAATGGTCAAAGGATATGAACAGGCAGTTTTCAGAGAAAGAAATTAAAGCTATCTATAAGCACATGAAGAAATGCTCTAATTCACTATTGATTAGAGAAATGCAAATCAAAACAACTCTGAGGTACCACATCTCACCAGTCAGATTGGCTAAGATGACAAAACAGGAAAATGACAAATGCTGGAGAGGATGTGGGCAAACTGGAACACTAATGCATTGTTGGTGGAGCTGTGAACTGATCCAGCCTTTCTGGAGAGCAATCTGGAACTATGCCCAAAGTGCTATAAATACTCTCATACCCTTTGATCCAGCAATACCACTCCTAGGGTTATATCCCAAAGAGATCATAGAAATGGGAGAAAGACCCATATGTACAAAAATGTTTATAGCAGCTCTTTTTGTTGTGGCAAAGAATTGGAAATTAAGGGAGTGTCCATCAATTGGGGAATGGCTGAACAAGTTGTGGTATATGCATGTTATGGAATATTATTGCGCTATAAGAAACGGGGAGCAGGCGGTCTTCATATTTACCTGGAGAGGCTTAAAAGAACTGATGCTGAGTGAGAAGAGTAGAACCAGGAGGAATTTGTACACAATTACGGACACAACATATGTGTGATGACCAACTTTGATAGACTGGACTCTTCTCAACCATGCAGGGATATAAGTCAATCCCAAAAGATGCATGATGGAGAGAAAAATGTGCATCCAGAGAAAGAACTAGAAAGAACTAAATTTATATCCAGGTGGAAGCAAAATACCTGATCTTTTTTGTCCTCTTATTTGATTTTATGTCCTCTATACCATTTTTCATCCCAGCTGGTACAATCCATCCTTATAAACTGACCATTGTATAATGTGAAAGTATCTACAGATCCTATACTTGATTATAAGATGCCATGGGGGGGAGGGGAGGGAGGGGGACAAATTGTGAAATTCAAGGAATTGTGGAATTGAATCCTGTAAATTAAAAGAAAACAAACAAATTAATAAATTAAAGAATTAATTAAAAAAAAGATTGATGAATTTCTCTTGGCAATCGAATTTTGCCACTGATCACTCCAAGTGTTAGTACCTCCCTCAGAATTACTTTATATTTTATTTGTAGATATACTCTATAGATGTATGCTCCATCCAATAAAGTATAAGCTTCTTAAGATTAAAGAGTATTTCTGTTTTTGCCTTTGTATTCACTAGGTTTAAAAAAAAAGTCTGGGGATTATTAGGTGTTTAAAAAGTGCTTCTTGAATGAATGCATGAATTCACATCTCAAGGGAAAAGTACAAATGAGTGGTAAAATGATTGTAGTGTACATAGTAAGAGGATATGAATTCATAGATAATAAAACTCTTTAATATTGTAGAATTAACTAGAGTTTCATACGGTCCATCCAAAGAGGACAGGATGTAAGCAAAAATAATTCTGACTCCAAATAGACTAGAGATAAAAACAGTAAACCTATTGTGCTGCAGGCTCTAGAGACTGGTGAAATTTATTTTGGCTTAAGTGCATGTGTGCAACAGCCATTTAATAAGTTCTAAATGTCTGTTCCGTAAACAGCGTTTCAGCAACCAGGTTTTCAGAGAGAATTTTCTACAAATTAAGCTATTTTGTAGCACCCCCATTTTTAATGCTGACCAAACTCTTTAATAAAACATCAGGGGCATGTCTCTTTAAAATAAATAACCCTAAATAGTAGCTGTTGAGTTCTAGTGCAATCATAATTTTTAATTAAAAAAAAACTACGCTAAAATTTAAAGCTAAGGGAATGAATAAGGGGGGAAAAAAGGAGAGATAATGAAAAAATCAAAGAAGTAACAGAAGACAAGAGGGGACAATAATAGTGTAGAGGAGAAGAAAGAGAGAGGAGACATAGGGTGAGAGGGGAAGACAAGAGGGAGGAAAGGAGTGAAGGAGAGGAGAGAAAAGAAGAGGAGAGGACAGGAGAAGAGGAAATTCAGAGGAGACATAGATAGGAGTCATTTATATTAAGAACATAGGGATATATTTCAATCTGCCTTTTTGAAAGAAGAATCCCCTTTGATAACATCACAGATACATTGTAATGTTCAAGGAACATGACCAGAATTATTATCTTTGGGGAGGTTTCAAATCTAATCCAAGATCTTGAAATCATTTGCCTATGATCTGGTTCATTCTGATATATTTTTTTTCTAGAGGTTCAAGAACAAGGTACTACCAGCCACAATCTATCATTGAGCCAGAGAGATTTGGCAAGAGGGGTTTGACAGTAACCTAAACTCTGAAGTTCATCATATTCCCACCTTTGGTAAAGTAGAAGAATATGGAAGGGGGAGAAGCCTAGGCAAGGAAATACCAAGCAATCAGGAAGAAGAGGAAGAAGGCATGATAAGTTAAAAGTGGGAGGCAAACAGAGGAAACAGACATGATTCCAAGACAGAGAGAGAGCATGGAGCCATGGGGGAAGCAGATGCTGAAGCCTGTCTAATAGCAATGCCAGTATGTGCAATGAACCTTGAACAGTGACAAGAGACAGGTGAGACATTCACTTTCTCTTCTCTCCAGAGAAGCCAAAAGTCTCAAAGGGCCACATGCTCATTTCACTATTTTTGCTTCCCTCTGGGCTAGGGAAGGCTGAGACTTTATTGTAAAAAACACATTTTGCTTTCTGATCTCACTTCCCTCCACTCATGGAAAAAAAAAGCCAGAAGCATGTGTGAAGCATCTTGCTTTGTTCCCTTTTTCATGTGTTCAAAGAAAAAAGAGAGAAAAAGAACATTTCCTGTTGGGAGACAACAGACCATCTTTTCAGTGGAAAATGCTTTGGGGGCTTGGAGCTAATCTAGAGTCATTGGTCAAAGTAGGAAAAATAGATGTTATGGATTGCATGCCTAGTAAGAATCAGAGGTTAGCATAGCCTAGTTTAAAATTAGGATCCTGAAAAAAAGCCTGTGAGGAAAAGAAGGGCAGTCAGTTCCCTTTTACTTTCCCTTTTTACTGGGGGCAGCTTGAGCAAGATGATAGATGGATAGGTTCTAGAAAGACACTCCATCCTGAAAGTTCAGGGGGCTGAGCTGCATGGAAGGAAACAGCTGGGGAATCTCTGCTCAAATAAAGGGAGGGAGAGAATTATTCAAGTATCTTCTCTCTTAAGAGATGATTGACAGCTTCGCCTGCCTAATTCTCCAAAGTTCCTTTCTGTTTACATAGTTCATTCTGGATCATATGATCAGAGAAGCCTAGATCTAGAGAGAGTTCAAGGTTATCTAGTTTGAACCATTCATTTTACATATGTGGAAACTGCATTTCATGGACACTAAGGGACTTGCTCCCAAGCTGAATAGCTAGAGTCATCCCTGCCCTGGATCAAGATGTGGAGTTAAAAATAATAAAAATTAAACCCACAGCTTATAGAATGATCCATGTACCAAAATATTACTGGTAAAATTAACTGTCTCATTAATTTGCTTATTTTTTTTTGGTCAATTTTAAATCAGAGGCAAACTAAAAGGAAATGGATAGGATAATGGAGGTGGAGAAGAAGCTAAAAGCATAAATGAAAAGGAAGAAAGGAAGGAGGAATGAGGGAAGGAAGGAAGAAGGGAGGAAGGAAGGAAGGAAGAAAAGAGGGAAAGAGAAAAGAAGGGAGGGAAGGAAGGAAGAAAGGAGGGAAGGAATGAAAGAGGGAGGGAGGGAGGAAGGTAGGAAGAAAGGAGGAAGGGAAGGAAAGAAAGGAGGAAGAAAGAAAAATGTTTTCAATTCTTTATTTCTGCATGACTTGAGGGCAGGCAACCTGATTTTCTCTATTAGCTATTTCAAATATTTTCTAATTTTCATTTGACCTGCTACATGCCTAGGTATGAATTAGTCAATATTGGAGAGCAGCTTCCTTGCTTTATGCACAATGACTTACCTAGTTATCATCTATTATGACTTGGAAAAACTAATTAAGGATGGAATGTATAGCCTTTAGTGCTAAAGGAGACCATGCAGATCGCCCAGTACAACTTTTAATTTTATAGGAAAATGATGTTTAGATGGATGAAATGACTCCCACAGATTTCCAGAAATAATTGCAAGGAAAGGATACACACACACACAAAAAAAAAAAAAGATTCTAAGCCCGGAAGGATTCCTTCCACCCCACTCTTAAAGTTGTAGCACTTTGTGCTGTCTTGAAGGGTCGAGGTATTTGCTAAATGATAAAAAAAAAAAATAGAATCAAGAAACCAGGAATGCTGGGACTAGTGAGAAAAATAGGCCAATAATACAATCAGGGCCCAAACCACAAGACATAGAAGGCACTAATTTGAATATACATAATCCAATTAACTAACATGAATATCAGATCAGAAAAGAAATATTTACATTAAAAATGTTAAACACACAGAGCAAATGAGACAAGTATTACTTAACTTCCACTGTTTTGGAAAGAAAATTGATAGGATGAATTTAAACTCTGCTTGTTAAAGGTATCTGGAAGTTTTCAGGATTCCTGTTTTTTTTTTTTCCTTTTCAGACATTGCTATCAAAACTTAAGTGATTCCAAGTTAAAAAGGCTCTTGCTGTATTTCGATTAAATGCAGTGGCCATGATTGACTCCAAAAGACCAGTGAAAACAAATATGTCCTTTGTATGAATAGAGATTATAGTATGAAGGTGCAGGACAAAAAAAACTACAATATGCCATTATGTTCAGTTGATTTTTAATGGTATTTTATTAACATTTTTTTCTATTATGAGAGAGAATTGTATATGGCAGAGGGTGGGTTACTAGGGAATTACTATAATGTTAAAAAATAAAAAAGCATAAATGAAAGTAAAAAGAATTCTAATGTGAATTCTGATACTAATGACCTACTACAGGCACTGGTGGTATGTATGTCTGCATGTGTATGTTCTGTTATGGTATTGTTAGTAGTTTAGCAATAATGATTATAATAGCTAGCTTTACTTTAAGGTTTGCAAAACACATAACCTATGTTCTCATTTTTATTATCACAACAGTCTTTTGAGGCACATGTTATTCTTATCTCCCTTTTATAGATAAGGAAACTGAAGCACAGAGATGTTTAAGTGACTTGGCCTGGGTCACCCAGTTAGTAAGTATCTGAAGTAGTGCTTGAACTCAGGTGTTCCTGACTCCAAATCTCACTCTTAATCTCTGATGCCACCTTTGTGCTCTTGGACCCAGAGCTAAAAATGCTCTTAGTGGCCACCTAGTACAGAACCTCTATTTGATTGATGAGTAAATTAGACCAAGAGAGGGTGAATTGACTTGACTAAGATCATGCAAGTGACCCTACATAGCTGGAATTTGAAGTCCTAGAGGCTAAATCCTCCATACTTCCCAATGTGCCGCCTTTTGAGATAGAAAGGGACCAAGAATACTAGCAGTCAAGAGAGTTGTGTAACCCTCCTTTGTTACTAACTAAATGTCTATCCTCAGGTTAGACCTTCTGTGCCTTTATTTTACCTGACTTGCCTATCAAACACAATTGTGATGGGGATCAAGTGAAATAATATATACTGTGTGACCTTGGGAGAGTCACTTCACTTTTGTGTGATTCTAGAAATGACAGAATAGATGATGATTTGTGTTTGTCTTGAGAGTTCTCAATAAGGAAGATGAAGAAGGAAAATATTTATTAAGCATCTAATATGTTCCAGGAACTATGCTAAAAGATTTACAAATATGATCTCATTTGAGAAAGTGCCATCCTCTCCCCCCAAAAGAAAATAAGTAACTGACAGCTAAGTCACCTAGTGGATAGAATACTGGCCCTGAAGTCTCGAGGACCTGAGTTCAAATCCAGCCTCAGACACTTACTAGCTTTATGACCCTAGACAAATCACTTAACCCTGAGTGTATGTGAGAGAGAGAAAGACAGACAGACAAAGAGAGACAGAGACAGAGAGAGAGACAGACACAGAAAGACACAGAGAGAGAGACACAGAGAGAGAACCAATGAAATCAGAGTTTTAATTTAAAAAATTAATATTGATATCATTTTATGGTGTGGAACTCACTTGAATGGGAAGGAAGAAAATAACCTCCTCAGGACTGGACTGAGAGGCGATGAGCAGATCCACTTTTTCATCGTCCCTGACATTTCCAAGTTGGGATGCCTGTGGCAGAAAGTCAGGAAGATTAGACTTCCCCGGTTTGTAGAAAACAGATGCCCCCAAACAAAGAAACCAAAAAAAGAAAAATAGGTGTAATAAATGAGAATATCAAGGTAGGTGTTGGAAACAGGTGGCATGTTTGGTGATTTTGCAGAAGAGTAGAGTGAAATACATACTGTGTATTCGAGTCTTAGACAGAACATTCTCCACGATAAAACAATCACATTTCTTGCTTTCTTCTTTCCTTTGACAAGAAATGGTTCACGACTTTGCTGTCAGTAGAGCTTGTAATTTTGAAGTTTAAATTAGGCTAAAAGCTGTGCCTGGCATTTTTAACATGCTTTAATAGTAAAGGTAGTGACAAGAGTGATCGCATCATGAATTCTCTTGCATACTAGGTCTATATTCTGAAGGAATCATTCTTGATACATAGGAGTCACAAGTGACAAATTGTGGAACCAGTTAAAATAATATCTAACACTTATATAAATGTTTTCCATATATTATCTCTTTTTATACACGCAACAACATCTAAGGTATTTGCCATGAATAATCCCATTTTTACATATGAAGACACTGAGGCAGAGAGAGGTTAAGAGATTTGTCCTGGCTCACTTGTTACCCAGTAAGTACACAAGGTTGAATTTTAAATCCAGTCTCCTCTCCCAGGTCCAGTATTTCATTTCACTGCCTATTTTCCCCTATAGTAACTTGGAACTTATTCCCCCTGATTGCCTAGCTCACTCAGATACCCATGATTCCTTGATTAAACCCATAAGTGAATGACTGATAATATAATTAGAGAAAAATTTATACTTTGGAACAAAGAACTCAGAAAACTATAATTCTCCTAGAGCCAAGGAATACAAGTCCTGCTCACCCTGAAGCCAACCTTTCTGGCAGCAACACATTCTTAACAAAGATAGGATTAGCACAGTGTGGTGCAGTCAAACTATCCTACTCAGGGAGTTCAAGGATAACAGACAACATAACAACATAAATACATGCTTCACAGTTAGATCTCTTAAAGGCATCTATTTCCTATTGACTGATATTCCAGAAGTAGGAAGAATGCTGGAAAAAAAACTGTCATGGGAGAGGAGGTATCAAAAGGTATGATTTAGAACCTGAAAGAGACAATAGGAGAAACTCCAAAATGTTTTATTTTTGTTCTTCGGTCAGGAACTGTGGTTTTATTGGTATGGTGAGCTCCCTATAGGGAAAAGGGGTGGGTGGGCAGGAATAATCACTTCATAAACTGTGCAATGCTTCAGCAGTCAGGTGAATAAAGTGGCCTTGGATTCCGGAATGCCTGGGTCCAGCTTCAGATACATATTAGTTGTGTGATGTTGGACTAGTCCCTTAAACCTTGCTGTGCCTCAGTTTCCTCTTCTGTAAAATGGGTATAATAATAACACCTACCTTCCAAAGGTAGGATAAAATGAGACAATATCTGCAGAGTTCTTTTCAACCCTCAAAGTGTTATGTAAATACCATGATGATGATGATGATGATGGTTTCTTTTAGAGAGTTGCCTGAGGTACTGAGAGTTTAAGTGACTGGCTGATGAACATGAAATTAAGATGTGGCAGAAGCAGACTTATATCAAAGTTTTCTGCATTCCAAGACTGGCCCTGCTTCTGCTATGTTATCCTGTCTCTACCAAGATGTAAACCCTCAGTTAAATCCAATTCAATTGCAATCTATGTCATCATATTACTGATGCCATGGTCATCTTCAAGAATGAAGGACAATGCAGTGAATGAGCCCTGGAGTCAGGAAGACCTAAGTTCAAATCCAGTCTCAGACACTTAACACAGAAACTAGGTGTGTGACCTTGGGCAAGTCACTTAACCGCAATTGTCCTCCAAAAAGAAAAAAAAGGAATGAAAGACAAACCACAACCTGTGAGTAGTTCAAGCTGCCCCATGAAACCCAGTTGGCCAGTTCCAGTTGAGCAAGTCAGCTTGTATTGTCCGCCCCTCCCCCCTCCCCCCGTCCTAGACATTGTCACCTGGCACCATGAGATGGAATAGACTATATGCCTCAAGGCAGTTTACTCTACCTTTAAATAGCTCTAATGGTATCGACAATTTTCTTTACTTCAAACTTATTTGAACCTTCTATACCTTGTTCCAAATTTTATATCTCCAGACCAAGAAAAATCAGTCTAATTGATCTTCCACAGGACACTTCTTCAAATACAAGAATGCTGCATGAATAATAATATCCTGCCGTCTGCCCACCATCCCCAAGTTGTTTCTTCTACATCTCTGATCTCTTTACCTATGGAATGGGTTCAAGGCCTTTTATCTTAATTAAGAGAATTGATTCCCCTTCTCTCTATAGATACTAGATGGTATCTTCCCTAAAATGTGATGCCACAAATTGAACCCAATACTACCGATGTGATCTGGACAAGGAAGTATAGAATGAGACCGTCACCTCTCTAGTCCTAGACACCAGGACTCTTTTAATACAACCTAAGAATGAATTTCCTTTTTTAATTGGCATAATGCCTATAGAGTTTGCAGTTAATCTACTATTCCAAGGAATTAGTATCCAAAAATGCCTCCAAAATATGCACTTGTAAAATTGATTTTTAAATGCCTAAGTATAAGATTTTATTTTTACATCTATTCAATTTTATTTATTTAATTTTGCTTTTTGGAAGGGGGGAGGGCAGGGCAATTGGGGTTAAGTGACTTACCCAAGATCACATGGCTAGTAAGTATTTGAACTCTGGTCCTCCTGAATCCAAGGCTGGTGCTCTATTTACTGCGCCACCTAGCTGCCCCTATTAAATTTTATCTTATTTGATTGGGCCCAATATTTTAGCCTGTCAGGATTCTGATTCTGCTATTCAGTATGTTAGCTATCCCTTCTAATTTTCTGTCATCTGAAAATTTAATGTGCATGCTATCTCTAGCTTTACCCGTTTTATTAAAAAAAATTTAAACAGTACAAGTCAGAATGCTACACCTGAGATATACTTCCAATCTCACACCAGTTCATTAATGACAATTCTTTCGGACCAGTCATACAGTCATTTCTAAATTCACTAATTGTGCTATCATTTAACCCATATCTCCCCATTTCCCTCATAAGAACAGCATGTGAAAAGATTTATCTCACATTTAGATATTAGAAATATAACTACCTATATCTATCACCCTCATGATTTATGAGTCTAATAATCCTGTCAAAAAAGAAAATTTCCTATTCTTGATGAAGTCACACAAGCTCTTTATAAATATAGCTTCATTTTATTTTTACTCTTTAAAAGTTTTATTGAGACTTTTTTTTAATACATCAGTAATTTCCTGATCTCTGCTTTCCTACTGCCAGACCCATAGATTTTGTCACAAATAATAACACAGTATATCAAAGAATTTGTCACAAATAAACATCATAAAACAAATTAAATCAAAAGTAATAACAAAATATTAAGTGTATAAAATAAAAATATTAAAAATAAAGAACAAAAATACAGTAAAGCTGATTGACAAAGTGACAATATGATTGACAACCTGTGCAACGTACTGTCTCTCACCATTTTCCCAAGACGAAGAAAGTACGTTTTATTTTCTATTCTTTGGGATCAAGATTGTTCATTGACATGGCTGTGTCTTAGAGCTCTTTTAATTCAAATAGTGAAATCATTGTATATCTTTGTCTCCTGTATAGCTATGTAATCATTGTCTCCTGGTTCTACTTTCTTTGCTATACAACATTTCACATGAATCTTCCCATGTTTGGTGCTTTATATAATTTAACAATATGCCCTTATCTTTAGCTAACATGATGAGTTTTACTAATTTTGAATCAATGTACACCTACCACACACCCAGCATTATCCACCACAGAGAATTCTAGTAGTATTTGGTCAATGAAGCACTTTTCTCTTTCTGACCTCTTTAGGTCTCAATCATTGGTCATGCTGGATTAAAGGTCATGAGCATTTAGTAGCTTTTCTTGGAATATTCTAAATTTTTTCTGACTGAACCAATTTCCAGCTCCAACAATGGCATATTAGTCTGTCTCTCTTCACAAATGACCTTTAGTATTATTTCATCATTTACTATATTTATAAATTTTATGGTTCTATGTCAAACCTTAAGGTTGTTTTAACCTTGCTTTCTCTCTTTTTTTTTTTGTAATCATCCTTTTTCAGAGTAGACCTGTGATCTTATCATTTTCACTGCTAAAAAGAGTTCCCAGTGTAGATCACAGTCTACTTTTTAAATCTACAGTCTTGGAGGCTATGTGTTGGGAGGAGGGGGGTGGAAGTGAGGTCTAAGAGGTTAAATGATTTGTCCACAAGGGGACTACAAAGCCAGTAACAAGTCAGATGTTACACAGGAACACATGTCTTCCTAACTCCATCTGCTGCAATCCTACAGTCTCTTGCTATCTTGCTGGATTTCTCTTATTATTAGTGATTTTGATTATTTATATATAGATTTGATTATCTCATTTCTTTCTTTGAAAATAGCTTATTCCTTTCATTTGAACATTTATCCACTAGTGAATGACTCATATTCTCATGTATTTGTCATATATATATATATATGTGTGTGTGTGTGTGTATGTGTGTGTATGTGTGTATAACACATAGGTATATATGTGTTTACATATATATACAATATGTGTGTATATATGCACGTATGTGGATATGTGTGTTTATCTCCCTCTACCTCTCCCCTCCCCCTAGGGACAGAAACTAGACCTGTGATTTCTTTGGCATAGGGAACTACCAGGTGAGAAAACTCTCTCCTATCAGTACCTAGGGAGCACAGAGACTTTAAGTGATTTTCCCAATCACACAGTATGTTTCAGAACCTGGTCTTCCTTGTTCCAAGGTCAGCTCCTTATTCACTGTACCTCATCTTAATTAAAATGCATTCAAGTGGATTTTAATCCGTAATTTGTGTTTCAAAGATTATGAAATATTGAGCTACTACATTTGGTTGGTTCTGTATCTTTCTTATCTAGTATGTTTCACTCACTTACCTTTCGATGTTTTAACTAATACCAAATAATTTTGACAATTCCCATTTTATAATAGTTTGAGACTCGGTAATGCAAAGTCTAATTATTCTAGAGGTTATGACTTTGTACTGCAAATATTTTTGTTATTCTGTTAAGCTTAATTATCACCTTTTACACTATGATTGATATAGTTTTAAATCTACAGATTAAATTACAGTGTATTTTATATTTAATACATTGGCAAAGCCATCTCTCTCCAATTATTGTCTTATTTTTGTGGATAGATTGCTATAAGTCCTGGGAAGCTAGTTCTCTGGTATATTTATACATTTTATAGTTATTTTGAATGAAATTTATTCTATTATTATTTTATTTTGGTTTTATTAGTAGCTTTTATCTTTCTGATAGTAACCTCTGGATTGTATTGCTCTCCAAGTGGTTTTGTTTTCAGTACATCTGAGTAATTTTTTTATATTATTTTCTAAAGTCTTATAAAATGGCTTTTAAAAAAATATTTAGGACTAACATGTTATTCCTATGTTATCATCTTATGATTGTTTTATTTTCAGTCTGTTTAGTTCCATGTTTTCCTTTAACTTACTTTCTACTAGAATTTTTCAGCTCTGAAAGATGAATCACAAACCTCCTACAATAATTTTGTGATTTTTTTTTTGCAATTCAATTAGTTTTTCCTTTATGAATTTAGATGCTAAGTCATTTGCTGCACATATATTTAGTAATAACAGTGTTTTATTGTCTCCGGGGACTTTAAGCATAATGTAATTTCACCCTTTATTTTTATTTCACATTGTGCTTATTTCAAACACTTGACAAATTGTATATTTTGATTTTTGCATCTCATACCGGCTCAGCATCATGTCTTTGCAGAAAGGTTCTGCTGTTGATTCATTTTGAGCTTACAGTTCACCAAATATGCCAATATCTTTCTCTTATGAACTTGTATCGCGTTCTCCCTTCTATGTACTTTATAATTCCCTTAACAAAATTTTACAATTTCACACTTTTTATTAATAACATTTCATCTATCACTACTTTTGACCGAGTCCAAGTTTTGCAGAACAAATCCTTTAATTGAGGGGATTTGTTCTGTGAAGTTTAGATTCAGTCAAAGGGCCACCATTATCTTCTACATAAAAATGGTCCTGCTTCTCCATTGTCCTATTAGGCACCCTCAACCCATATTTCCAATCCATTGTCAGACTTTGTCATTCCTAACTCCCCAATATCTCTCTTATGGGTCCACTTCTTTCTTCTCATACAGCTACCTGCCTTGTTCAGGTCGCATGTTCCCCCCACCCCCCCCAAGTTGCAAAAGTCTTCTAACACATCTCGCTGCATTAAGTCTCTCCCCACCTCATCATATCCTCCACTCTACTGCCAAAGTGATTTTTCTAAAAGAGGGGCATTAAAGTGCAACCTATGGATGCCTAGGAGGTCTCTGGTTAGATATCAGGGGGTCCACAAACTTTGAAAAGAAAAAAAAATCTTTATTTTCACTACCTTCAAACTGAAATTTAGCATTTCCTTCAATTTTTTTAATATATTCTGGAAAAGGCTCCATAGGATTCACCAGACTGCCAAAGGGGTCCGTGACACTAAAACAATTAAGAATATGAATTTTAAAGCATAGGTCTGACCATCTTATCTCCCTGCTCAGAGAGTTCTAATAAGTCCCTATTGCTTCTAGGATCAATTAGAAAGTCCTTTGCTTCACATTTAAAATGACTTCATAATCTAGCTCATTCCTACTTTGCTTGACTTATTTTACCTTTCTTCTCTCTCTACAAACTCTATAATCTTACAACTCAAAGTTATTTACATTTCCTCCAATTTGACATCTTCCATCCTCTGTGACTTTGCAACGGTAATTTCCCCATGCGTGGAATACTCTGCCTCTCGCCTCATTTTCCTTGACTGTGTTGACTACTCAAATACAATGTTCTTTAGGAGGCTTCTTTTCAGATGACATTGATTTTAATCGACACCCAGTTATTTGCATATTACCTCCCTCATTAGAAAAGGAACCATTGGAAGGCAGGGTTTTGGGCTTGTTTTTGGTTTTCTTTGTATCTCTGTTACTTAGTGTGGTGCTTGGCACATAGTAAGTTATTAAGGATTTAATCTGTGCTTGCTGATTGACTAACAAGAAAGTAATAGCTCAAGGAATTGGTTGACACTCAAGCTAGCGTTCTTTATTAATCTTAAAACATTTTTAACTTTAACATTTCCCGTAATCAAATGTGCTTTTATAAGTCTTAGCTGCTGCCAAAGGTGCCCAAAAAGGTGAGGAAATAAAGGGCTAAGAATCCTAATATTATACTTCACATGATTTTTTTAATCCTGTAAATTAATTACTGCTATTACTCTCATCTTTTATATTAGCAGAAATACATCTCTTAGTATCTTGGATTAGTCAATGCTGACATTCAGAACATAACTTTGATAGAAATTGGTCTATTATGCCAATATGAGTATATTAATAGATTTAATGTCATCTTATACCATGCACAGTTCCAGGAATTATAGTAATCATAGATACAGAGCTAGAAGGGGCCTTGGAAACCATCTAATTCAATTCTTTTATTTAACAGATGAAGACACTGATACCCAGAGAGGTTAAGTGACTTGTCCAATGTAACATAGATAATAATCATCAGAAGCAATATTAGAATTCATCTTCTACAGCTCCAATAATCAATTTTATTTTTCCACTGTACTGAATGAGTTTCATATATTGATATGTCAGAAGAAAAAAACAAACAAACAAAAAAAGAGTTGAACACAGTTTACTCCTGCCTATGGGCAAAATATATAGATATAGATATTGCCTGGAATCCCTAGATTTTGACTTGCAAGTTAGTTTTTTAAAGAACATAATTAGACTCATCATGTAGATGTGATAATGGAGGTTTTGAGCAGAATAAAATATGTTTTATTAATGTTCTACAGCATTAGTTTCAGATAAAATCAAATCATTGCTGTCCCTAAATCAAGATGAAATTCAGTATGTTGGAATTAATGTATTAATTCGTGGGAGTGGGTGTATCAAAGCTGAGAAAGTTAAACATTTTCTTCAATGTTCGTACTTGATGGATATATGACTAAGATCCAACCAAAACCTGTCAATCAATCAACAAGCATTATTAATATGCCATGATAGGTATTGGACATACTGTGGCAAAAATGCATCTGTGATCTCCAGCAGTTTACATTCTATCAGCAGAAACAACATGTAAATAAAACTTATTATTGGGAGGAAGTAGCAACAAGTGTGGAAACTGAGGCACTACACTTCTGAACTTTGAAGGAAACTAGGAATTCTCAAAGCTAGAGGTGGGATATGGGAGACAGTCTATGCAGAATCATTGAGTTAAGAGCTAGAATAATGTGCTTGAGAAATAACAAGAACATTACTTTTCCCAGACTACAGAATAAATCAAATTTAAAATAACCTTTTGTAAAGGGAATGTAAATTTGGAAGATCTTCCCTGCCCCTAAGCTAAAGTGCACCTGGAGCCTGGGGTAGGAGGCTTGTTTTTCAGTAGATACTTCCTGATTGGCCAGTGAGTCAATAAGGTTGTTATATTCTCTGAGCCAGGAGAAGGCTATATAAGCCCTGATGTATAGCTTTGTTTTGGGGCTCACTTTGAGAAGTGTTCTGTGATTTGATCAGATGAAACTCTGGGAAGCCGTTGTTGAGAGCCCCCCCTCAGCTTTGAAAAACCCAGATGTTAAAACCCAGATGTTGATTTGGTATGGATGTAATGGTTGGACAGTTTGGAAATCTGTCAAGTAGACAGATCTGTTTCTGTCTTGATAATTCTGTCTGTATACTTTGAAGTTCAGGGTACTGACTTTTTTCCCCTGAACTAGGTAAATGATACATATTTGACTGATTAAAGTAAGCTTGTTAACCCATTTTGAGTTGCTTTCCCTTAACAAAGCAGATCTAAGAACCTGTGTTGGCAGCGACACACCTTCGAAAGAATGGAGACAGAGAGGAAGTCACTGTTCTTTAACAGAGTTCCCTGAGAAAATAATTCCTCAAATATTAGGCCACTGTATCCTTTCTTCTCCTCAGAGTTTCAGTAGATAAACACCCTCATGGCAGCAAGTCAGTCCTTATCTCCCCAGTCTCTTGACTTGTACAGCCTCCCCCACCCCCTCCCCATATATATATACATATATACATATGTGTGTGTTACATATACATTCCGTTTTTTTGGAGGGGCAATTGGGGTTAAGTGACTTGCCCAAGGTCACACAGCTAGTAAGTGTTAAGTGTCTGAGGCCAGATTTGAACTCAGGTCCTCCTGAGTCCAGGACCCATGCTTTACTCACTGTGCAACCTAGCCACCCCATGCAATCCCAAATATTAAAAAAAGAAAACAAAAATAAAACCATCTGCCTGCTTAAAACTGTCCTCTGACCCAGTAGAATTGTGTACTCATCATTTTCTTCCCATTCTTTCTTGTCTTGGTGTAAATGTCCTCACAACTGCAAGCAAAGAGCCATTCTTCCAGGCCACACAACTATATAACTCCCACTAGACAATTTTTTCACATCAGAGAATTATCACCAGTGACAGTGGTGGTAGAGCACCTGCCCTCGGCCATTAGCTAGTAAGATTTTAGAAAGGATTTTTTTTCATTTTTGCTATTAGTACAACTTTTTCTTTTTTTTTTTGACTGCTTATTTGGGTTTTCAGCATTACAAAATAAGGAGAAACATTAGGAATAGAATATCCATTAGCCCTGAGGTGAAACGTAAGAGGTTTCATGTTGCAAACTAGAAAGCATAGTGGGAATGGATTGGAAAACATAGCACAGTTAATGACATGAGGAAAAAAAAATGATGAAGCTCAAGGGAAAAAAGGGGTCTATGTGATGGGTAGTTTCACTGTAAGAGGGCTACAGGCAACATTTAGATTTCCTCGTGCTGCAAAAAACACCTACATGATTATTCAAATTATTTCTCAAAACCCCTTTGGTTGCAGAAAGAACAGCATTTGTAGTACAATAATTAATTGAATGGGGGGGGCAAAAATGGCTGTAAACATTATTAGGTGCAATAATACTTAATGATACATTTAAATTTCAATTTTGCTTAAATTATAAAATTGCAAAGCCCTCTGTTTGCACCAGAAGCCGGAGCTTCTCTCTAAGCACACAATCAGCACACTTTGAGGCGTTCTCCTTAATTAACTAAATGGTTGTCTAGCAGGACATCTTTTGAATTTGGGAAAATGGATGTCAGGGGAGTGATGTGACAAGGGGAGAGACATGACGGAGATGCCCCACAGAACAGAAAGATAACATTGGGTGAGGGAGGCAATTTATAGTTTCTCTGAACAGAGGTTCCAGCATCAGCAGAAGTAATGTTTCTGAAGGTGCTATGACTAATATGTCACCGAATCAGCAGTCCTTTTATAGCAACAGAGGAAAGAGATCCAAATAAATCAGATTTGTCAGAAGCTTAAACACCATTAGGAATGTCAACCGGGATCTGAACTCAGTGTACCACAGCAGCGTTCTGGGAAGCAGAGAAACGGCTCTTGAACAAGACTGTTGTTCAGTCAGAGTGGCCATTTTGGAGTGACTGTGACATAATGGGTTGTTTTATTTTTCTTTATAATAATTTCTTTATCTTTCTTTAGCTTTGGCATGGCTTCCAGACAAACACAGCCATGTTGCTCATTTTAACAGTCTAACTGTTGAGTATGGAGACAATGGCATATGTTGCATCTCTTCTGAGATGTATCTGGGTTGTTTCTATCTTTATTTCACTACCCATACAATTTTGGGGAAACCCTAGATCAGAGTAAATAGTTTAATGGCCATGGCGGAAGTTGATGGGTGAAAATTGGGTCAATATTTTATTAATAATCATAACAATAGTTAGTATTTATAGAATACTCTAAGATTTGGAAAATGCTTTTTGGCACTTATTAAACTGTAGGTCACAACTCCATATGGGGTCACAAAAATTTTGGCAACAGTAAAAGGTTTCCAACTGCAAAATGACCAAAAATTAATTCAAAAATCAAATGCCCAATGAATCTGAGGTGTTTCTGGTAGCCCTTTCCTATGTGGCATCACACAACTTTACTGAAGCCGTGGTTCTGAATACACAGCATGTGAGCTTTGCAATGTGCCCTCAGGATACAAGACATGAAAAGGGGCTGCAAGTGGAAAAGGTTTAAGAAACACTGCACATAAACACATGCCTACCAGGAAAGCCAAAAGTGACAACTTCCTCCCCTCTGAAATTGGAAAACCTCTTAGGTTTTATATTTGCATGTCTCTGGATCTTCTGTTTCCCCCAAATGATTGTAAGGTCTAAGAAGTCAGAAATTGTTTCACATTTGCCTTTACAAACTAGGCATGTAGCATAATGTCTGATTCATAAAGGGCTTGACAAATGCCTATTGGCTGATTGATGTTGATCCATCACATAAGCTAAGTTTTATTAGATTGTCTCTGAATTAATTAGTGTAGGAATTCTCAATGAGATAACTATCTCTACCAAGACCTATCAGAAGATGCTCTACAATGCAGTCTAGAATCTTAGAGAGATGCCTGGCACATTGAGAGATGAACTGCATTGCCTAGGATGTAATCTGATACAAAACCTTTATTCAGAGTTTGCTAACTCTGAGGCTGACTCTCTATGCCCTATATCACAACCAGCAAGCAATGTTTTCCCCAATATTAGATAAAAAGTAATAGGCTATCATTTGTATAATACTTTAAGGTTGTCAAAGCTCCTGATAGATATTATCTCATTTTATCCTCAAATTAGATGGTAGTATTACACCCATTTTACAGTTCAGGAAACTGAGGCAGGCCGAGGTTAAGTGACTTGCTCACATTTATAAATAAATATATATATGATAGCTTTATATAATACATAAATACATATATGCACATATTTGCATATACATATATTTACAATATCTTGTTCCTGCATTTGAAGTCAGTTTTTCTGACTCTAGGCCCATCACTCTATCCATTGTGCCACTTAGATGGTTATATTATTTGGACACAATTTAGAAAATAATTCCAAAAAATGAAATTGAATTATTTGGAGATTTGTGAGAATTGCTATTAAAATACAAAGCTTAGGATTTATATTTGGCCTGAAGCCTAGATTGCCTTTGTAGCTTCTCATCTTTCTTCCTATCACTGTCAAAGATTTATGGAACTCCTGAATTTGCCTTTCTTTAAAGGCAGCTTTTTGTTCCTAAGCACGTATTTATAAACAGATATGCTCAAGAGAGTAGAGAATTGTTTGGGCATAAATAGCATATAGACTGTCTGACTCCAGGGTATTACCTCTTAAATCCATCTAAGCATCTGTCCGGAGAGAGAGAGCAGCAGGGCAAGTCTTAGAAGCCACCCAAGATTCTTACTTGAGAGAAATTGTTTCCAAAGGCTGCAAATGCAGATACATATCCAGAAGCCAAAAAAAAAAAAAAAGCCAGAGAAGTTATGTTAAGAATGTCATTGATGAAATGTATGACCAGAAATAACAAGTAGACATATCACACACAATGTTGGTATCCAATCAATGTATCATCATCTGACAGATTTATGGATGGGCATGCATGAGGTGCACAGGATGCACAGGCATGGGTGCTTTGTGATCTACATTGTTTTACAGAGTTTATACACTGAAAAAATACATTTCTTAAGCATTTGCTATATGCCCAGGTATAATGCATAAGTGCTGGGGGGAGGTGTAAAAATTAAAAAAAAAATTAAAAATTAGAAAAAAATGAAATAAAAAAGGTAGCCCTTTCTGATGTGGAGTCTACATTCTTTTGAGAGACAACAACACAAAGAAAGGAACTAAAGGGCAGGGGTTGGGGGAAGGGAATGAAAGAATGAAGGTGGTATGGTTTTAAAATCTAGAAAGTCAGGAGCAAAGGTGGATGTAGGTCAACCAGAGTCCTTCCTCAAAATGGAGAGCCCAAGTGCTGTTCACCAAGGAAGGGGGGGCCCACCTTGTGGAGGGTAAGCAGGTTGCTTGGAGGGGTAGTACTCTCCCTCAGCAATGATAGAAGTTCCAAGATAAGCCAATAGTAGAGGAAATTTGGTTTTGAAATTCAGAAAATCAGGAAGACAATGCAATTCTTGATGATCAAAGAGGAACTATTTGCTATTTGAATGAATGTTTGCTAGGATATTAGGGGCAGCTAGATTGTACAGTGGATGGAGTGCTGGGCATGCAATCAGAAGACTCATCCTTGTGAAATCAAATATGGCCTCAGACACTAGTTGTGTGATGCTAGAGAAGTCACTTAACCCTGTTTGTCTCAGTTTGATCATCTGTAAAATGAGCTGAAAAAGAAGATGCCAACCACTCCAGGATCTTTGCCAAGAACACCCAAAATGGATCCATGAAGAGTCTGACACTACTGGAAATGACTAAATAGACAAAGAAAATTACTAGGACATGCTGCTTTAGCTACATATTAGAAACAGAATTGAACCCTGGTGGTCTTGACTCCAAGACTCACCATGTATTGAACATTCAACAATAAAACTTTTAGCAGGATTTTTAGATGTTCCCTAGCATAGCTTGAATTTGTGAGAAGTAGCAATCCCACAGTGTACTGCATTAGATGGTTTGGATAAAAACTTTAGAAGGATGACTGGACAGGTGACCAGGATTGCTTCCCAGCACATCCTGGAAAGAAGGTAGAATGAAAGAGCACATGTGCAGTTAGTTAGGTACATATGTGTTCTTCATTTTGAGGGGAAGAATCATCTGGTATTGTACATTTGGGAATGGCAATTTTCCAAAGACAAGTCTACCATAGAATCATAGATGTGTAGCTGAAAGGAACACGAGAGGTCACCTAGACAAAACCCTTTAAAAGTGAGAAAACCTAGAATAAAAGTCACATAGATAATGTCAGGATTTGATCCCTTGCACACATATGCACATGCACACACACACATACACACAAATGGAATGTAACTAAAAAGTTTAACATGCTAATACATTTGTATTTTTGACTCAGTTCAACAATAAAACTCCTACTATGTACTAAATACAATAATAATTAAAACAAAGGACACTATTTAGAGTGAGGTATCTGGATTACCTGGGTTTGACCCCATGATTTTTTAGCATTTTTCCACAATGACTTTAAATAAAAGCACATTTATCACATTTGTAGGCAATCTAAAATTGAAAGGGATAGCTAACACATTGGACAACAGAATCTACATTTCCAAAGATCTTGACAAACTAGAACACTGACATTTATCTAATGGAGTGAAATTTATTTGGGTTAAATGTAGTCTTACATTTAGAGTATTAAATGAAATAAATTAACAAGTACAATATGGGGGAGGCATAGCTAAATATCAGAATGTCTGAAAAAGAATCTGAGGGTTTTAGTGAACTATCATCTCCATGTGGGTCAACAATATGATGTGAAAATAAAAAAATTCTATTTTGTCTTAGGTGTTGTTTACAAAGACAACACAAATAGGAACCATAAAGTACTAATGTTATTCTTGCAAACCTTGACCAGATTATATCTGAATTATGGTTATTTGTTCTGGGTGCTACATTTTAGAAAATATGCTAACACAGTGGAGTATTTCCAGAAGAAGACAACCAGGATGACAAAAGGCCTTGAGAAAGCTTGTGCCACATGAGGAA
This sequence comes from Petaurus breviceps papuanus, assembly GCF_028583685.1. NCBI lineage: Eukaryota > Metazoa > Chordata > Mammalia > Diprotodontia > Petauridae > Petaurus > Petaurus breviceps. The sequence goes on from NW_027185655.1 coordinate 24,123,102, forward strand.
TGTGAATATTAAATAAAGAATCTGGGGGGTGCTTATTCTAGAGAGAAGACGATATAACTTCCTTCAAGTAACTGTTTGTCATATGGAAGAGGAAATATTTGTTCTATTAGGTTCCAGAGGGTTGAACTAGGAAATATGGGTGGAGTTGGAGAGGAAATATATAATGATATGAAGAAAATTTCACTAATAATTAGAACTGTCTAGAAATGGATGAGTCTCCCTGGGAGATTGTGGATTCCTCTTCACTTGAGGTGCATCTTCAAGGAAGAAGTAGGTTCTATGAGAAAAAAGTGAGGGAGGAAGACGTGTATTCTGGGTTTCAGAGACAGCAAGAGTAAAGTCATGGACATGGGTGATGGAGTTCCATGCTTATGTAATAGAGAAAAGACCATTTTGAATGGAATAAAGAATGTGAAAATAGGAGGAATGGATAATAAAACTGAAGGGATATATTGGGGACAGATTATGGAGGCACTTAAAGATCAGAGAAGCTTTTATTTCATTATAGAAGCAAGTTGGAGTAATTTGGAGTCATTAAGATGGGAAGTAATACATGCAGAATTCCATAGGGATAGTCACTGGGGCAGCTGTGTGAAGGATGAACTAGAGAGATAAGAAGAGACTTGGGTGGAGCAGGGAGATGAATCAGGAGATCTTCCTAATAGTCTACATGAGTAAGCTGAGTGCTTCAATCAATGTGATAGCTACGTGGATAGAGAAGAGAGGTTGGATTAGAGAGATATGGAGGTGCAAATGATAACAGTAGCAACTGTGGGGTAACAACTTGGGTATGACAATGAAAATTCAAAGATTCCCACCTATTTATACAAACCTAGGAGACTAGAACAATGTTGATGTCTTCAACAAAATTGGGAAATTTACAATAGGGGGTGAATTTTGGGGAAAGAGAGTGAGTTCTGTTTTACATGTGTTGATTTTGTGATATATCCAGGATATTCAGTTTGCCCCAAAAGAAATTTCTAATGCAAGACTGAACCACAGGCAACTGGATATATAAATATGTAAATTAACTAGGTAGACATAACACTTAAACTTATGGGGCCTGAGAAGGTCACCAACAAAGTACAGGGAGAAGAGAATAGGTCACAAATGAAAAGCTGTGGGGATACCCACAATTAGGAGATGTGAGATGAATGATGAATCAGGAAAAAAGAGACATTAAAAGGAATAGTCAGGCAGTTAGAGGGATATTCAGAAGAATTTAGTGCCATAAAATCGCAGAGAACAGGGAGTGTCTAGGAGAGAGGGGTCAGTGGTGTCAAATGCAGCAGAGAGGACAAGAAAAAAGGAAAACCAAGAAGAGAAAATCCAATTTGGTAATTAAGAGTTGTTCGTAACAGTGAAGAGAGCAGTTTCAATTGAGTGATGCATTCCACAGCCAGATTGCAGAGTCAAGGAGTGAGAGAAATACTGATAGCTTTTTCCCCCTAAGATTTTGGCTAAGAAACAATGGAGAAATATCATAGTGTGAGGGGATGATAGGATCCAGTAAAGGATTTATAAGGATAATAGAATTGCATAAAGGAAACTGGAAAGGAATTAGAATATGGGGAAAGATTGAAAATAGGATATAGCAATAAAACAGTAGACAATGGGTTCAAGGACACGTATAGGGAGTGTGATAAAACCGCCAGAATTTCCCCACAACATGTGTTAGATTCACCATTCTTACTTTCCTCATATGACAGGTCTTAGTTTTCTCCAAAAGAAATCAAAGTGGTGCATAGATCTAACTGGACTATTTGCCTGATAAAGCTTAAGTACATAAAAACTCCCACACACTTTCAGTGGGAATCCTCCAAATTAATGGATTTTGGAAGACTATATGAGTCATCATATCCTTCATCATATCTTGTCCTGACCCCATGTATTCACATATGGAAGAAAGTAGGATTGCATCCCCAGGAGCTAAGTGGTACTGTTTCCTTGTTGCCAACCACTGTTGTCTTAGGACAAAGTGAACCACCTTTTGTTAACTCTTTAATGACTTATAAGTGCCTCATTTCATTCCAAAATTAAATCTGCACAGGATTGACATTAGAGTCTTCTCTAGTAGAAGTTATAGTCTTGAAAAGAGGAAGGACCACCTCATTATTAGAAATAGGAAGAAAACAGAAGAGAATAAAGAATGATTTCCAGGAGGTTTTAGATGAAGAGAAGAAGGAAAGTAAGAGTCTTCAGCAAAAGGACTCATTTTTTTCCAAAAAAAGTAAAACATAGGGGGAGGAGTCAAGATGGCAGAGAAAAGGCAGGACCTTGTCTGAGCTCTCCCCCAAACTCCTCTGAAACCTTTGAATAATGCCCCCAAATAAATTCTGAAGTGTCAGAACCCACAAAGAATGGGGTTAAATAATTTTCCAGTCTGAGACAACTTAGAAGTTAAGCAGGAAAGGTGTGTCACACTCAGGTGAGAGTGGAGAACAGTTTAGGGCAGACTCTACCAGTCCAGACCAGGCCCCAGCAAAGCATGAACAGGCCATAGGAGTGACTGGATCATCAGTTTCAGCAGCTGCTTTCAAAGCTCTCAGCCCACAGCCAATAAGGAGTAGAACAATTCGTCATTAGAAGATTGCAGTATTAGGTATTAGGAGTTTTGCCCATGTGCAAACCCAGGTCATACTCCTGGGTGTCAGTACCAGGGGTGAGGAGAAGCACTAGAACAAAGTCAAAGAATAACCTAGAAAAATGACCAAACAACAGAAAAAAATCTGACTGTAGAAAGTTACTATTATGACAAGGACGATCAAACACACACTCAGAAGATCATGAAGTCAAAGTTCCTAGGCCCAAAGCCTCTATGAAAAATATTGATTGGTCTCAGGCCATAGAAAAGCTCAAAAAAGGATTTTAAATATCAAATAGAGAGGTAGAGGAAAAATTGGGAAGAGTAATGAGAGTGATGCAAGAAAATCATGAAAAAAAGAATCAACTCCTTGGTAAAGGAGTCACAAAAAATATTGAAGAAAATAACTCCTTAAAAAACAGAATAGGCCAAATGATAAAAGAGGTCCAAAAATCAAATGGAGAGAAGAATGCCTTGAAAAGCAGAATAAAAATGCACTGAAGAGATCTCCTTAAAAAGCATAATTAATCAAAAGGAAAAAAAGAGGCACAAAAAAATCATGAATAAAAGAACTCCTTAAAAAATAATAGGCAAAATGGAAAAAGAAGTATAAAAGTTCACTAGGGAAAGTAATTCCTTGAAAACTTGAATTAAGCAAGTAGAAGCTAAAGACTTTATGAGAGATGAAGAAACAACAACAAAACCAAAAGAATGAAAACAAAATAGAAGACAACATGAAATATCTCATTGGAAAGACAAGTGACCTGGAAAATAGATCTAAGAAGGATAATATTAAAATTATGGGACTTTTTGAAAGTCATGATCTGGACATGATCTTTCAAGAAATTATCAAGGAAACTGCCCTGAGGTTCTAGAATCAGAAGTTTTAAAAATCCACCAATCACCTCCAGAAAGAGATCTAAAAATCAAAACTTAAAGGAATATTATTGCCTAATTCCAGAGCTCCCAGATTAAGTAGAATATATTGCAAACAACCAGAAAGAAACAATTCAAGTATCATGGAGCCATAATTAGAATGACACAAGATTTATCCATTTCTAAATGGAGGCTTTGTAATATGATATTGCTGAGGGGAAAGGTGCTAGAATTACAACCAAGTATCACATACTCTACAAAACAGTATAATCCTTCAGGGGGAAAATGACCATTTAATGAAATTGAGAACTTTAAAGCATTCCTGATGAAAAGGCAAGGGCTAAATAAAAAAATTTAATTTTCAAATACAAAATTCAAGAGAAGCATAAAAATATAAACAGGAAATGAAAAACATAGGGAATTAAGGATACACTGTTTACTTTAAAGCATTTATAGACAGAGGACATAAATGTGAGTTGAAAATGATGGAATGGTAGCTAAAAAAATAAATTAAGAATTGAGAAAGAGAAATGGACTGGAGAAAGGGGAGAGGGAGAAATAGTTGAATTATCTGACATATATGAGCCATGAAAGAGCTTTTACAATGGAGGAGAAAATGGAGGACGTGGCAGGGGATGCATATGAATTGGCTCAAAGAGAAATAACATATACACTCAATTGGGTATAGAAATCTACTTATCCCACAGGGAAGTAGGAGGGGAGAGGGAAAAGTAAAGGGGTGGTGGCTAGAGAAGGGAGGGCAGACAGGGGAGCCAGAAGCAAAACACTGTTGAAGAGGGATAGCATGAAAGGGGTGAAAGAATAAAATAAATGGGAGTAAATGATTGAGAGAAATAGAATTAGCAATCATAACTGAAAAAAATGAAATAAGTTTCTCTGATAAAGTCCTCCTCTCTCAAAAATATAGAGAAATGAGTCAAATTGTGTTAAAAAGAGCAATTCCCAATTGATAAATGATCAAAACATATGAAGAGTTTTCAGATAAAGTAATCAAAACTTTCTAAAGTCATATGAGAAAATCCTCTAAATCACTAATGGTTAGAAAAAATGCAAGTTAAAATAATCTGAGGTGCTACCTCAAACCTATTAAACTAACTAAAAGGATAGAAAAGGAAAATGACTAATGGTGGAGTGGATGAGAGAAAATTGAGACACTAATGCAGTGTTGGTGGAGTTGTGACCTTATTTGACTGTTATGTAAAGCAATTGGGAACTATGCCCATAGGTCTATAAAACCATGCATATCCTTAGCAATACCACTACTAGGTCTGTATCCCCAAAGAAATTTCGAAAAAGAAAAGAACCTATATATACAAAAATATAGAGAATAGGAAATTGTGGGGATGCCCATCAATTCAGGAAAGGCTGAATAAACTGTGGTATATGATTATGATGGAATGTTATTGTGCTATAAGAAAGGATGAGTAAGATGCTCTCAGAAAAACCTGGAAAGACTTACATGAACTGATGCAAAGTGAAATGAGTAGAACCAGGAAAAAATTTTACACAGTAACAATATTTTAATATGATTAACTGTGAATGACTTAGCTATTCTCAGCAGTACAATGCTCCAAGATGACTCTTTAGGGTCTTACGATGAAAAATGGACTTATGATGAAAAATGCTATCCATACCCAGAGAATGGACTGATGGAATCTGAATAGAGAGTGAAGCATACTTTTAAAATACTTTTTTCTTGTTTTTTTTTGGGGGGGTCTATGTTTTCTTTTACATCATGACTAATATGAAAATATATTTTGTATGATTACAATGTATTACTTACATCAAATGGCTTGCCTTTTTAAGGAGGGGAGTTTGAGAGAGAAGAAGAGAATTTGGAACTTAGTTTTTAAAATGAATGCTGAAAATTGTTTTTACATGTAATTGGGGAAAATAAAATACTAAATAAAAAATAAAAGATGAAATAAAATTTTAAAAAATTAAATAGGAGTAGGCAGGTAGGGAATTTCTGGAGAGAAGAAAATTTTCAAATGGCTATTTTACTCTGCATCAAAAAAAAGTCATCACTAGATGGGTATGGATCACAAGGCATAAATAACAGTGTGTAGGAATAACTGAATATAGCCTAGTTTTGGTGGATTACAGGGGATGTGAAAGAGAGTAGTGTGAGATATATTTGAAAGGATAGGTTGATACCAAATCAGAAAGGGTATTAAATTCCAGGAAAAGGATTTAGGGCTTCATTGATTTGGTGAGTCGTTGAATTTATTTTTTCATTTCATTTAATTATTTAACTATTTATTCATCTATTTAACTAACCATTCATTCCCTTTTTTCCTTATTTTTATCAAGGGGTGATATGGTCTAAGATCACCGGGCATTGATCTATAGAGTGGGTTGGATAGGGAAGAGACTTTTAAATAGTCTAAGACTTAATGAGGGCCTTGAATATTGTGAAGATAAAAAGAGTTCAATTAAGAGGATAGATATACATATATTTTAGAATTGAGGAAGAGGGAAGCACTTTTCAAGAGATATGAAATAGTTTATATGAAGCAAAATGACTCCCACCAAGTAATACAGACCCTCATTATCACATATCTAGGATTCTGTTATAGTTCTCCCAAAGGACTTGGTACTCCACTTTCTCCCCCATACACTCTATCCTTCCTGTGAATGCCAGAAAAAAAATATTTTATAAGGAAAAGTCTAGGGACAATATTCTTCCTTCAGAAATAATTAGTGGTTCATTATTGCCTAATAAACTCATTTTAAGTCCCTCAATGATCTGGTATCATTCTATCTTTCCATATCTCCTATTACTTTCATCTACCCTATGCTCCAGTTAAACTGAATTACTTTCTCTTTACTTAAACATGACTTGTCCTATCCCATGTCCAAGTTGGGAATTCCCCCAATGTTTGTAGCTCACATAATCCTTCCCATATTGCTAGAATGCCCTTACTCTCCCTGTTTGCCTATTGAATTACTAGTAGCTTTTAAAACTTAACATATAATGCTTCTTCTTTCTTGAAGCCTTCTCTGTATCCAGTCTATGATGTCATAACACTCAGACCTCACTTTTTGTACATCTCCAAAGCACTAATACTGATAGCGAACATTAATGTTACTCTGATTCTTATCCCACTACTGGACTTTAAATTCAATGAGGACATGTTTTTTTTGTCTAAATTCTGTATTTCCCTTAATGCCTAGCATAATTCTCTGAATATAGTAGACATACAATACTTTTTTTTTAAATTGGTCTTTTATGAGAATTGAGCATTTACCAATAAGTGCATCAACAAGCATTTATTAAGTGTTCCTTATTGCCACATGCTATGTAAAATATTCATTACCAAAATTAAGATATTGATATGAAAAGTAGAAATAAAGAATTTACGTCAATTTTTAAAAATTCTCTGACTTTTTTTTAAGAGCTGGCCAGGAAGACCTGAGATCAATCCCAGTCTTAAACAAGACATACACTTAACTTCTAAGTGTTCTAAGTAACTTTTTATAAGTTTCAGAGATAGTTCCAACTTGCTTTCACAGATGAAGTCTCCTCATCTAGGAATTTACAGAATGAAATTTCAGAATTAGTCTCTATCCCCATGCTTGCCAAAGTTAATACAGCAATATAGAAACAGTCTTGTTTGTATCCCCATCTAGATTTCTTTTAGTTTTAAAGCATTTTTGCTATTTATTTATGCTTTTTTGTTTCTCTATCACTATCCACTAATTCACTGTACACTCTGAAAATACATTCAGTCCTTAGTACCAAATAATATAATAAAGCCAAACAATTAAACATAACATCTACACTTGAAAATGTATATTTCCTTTTTGAACTACAGTTCATCTTTCTAGGGTAACACGTTTCACCATCAGTTAATAAGAGCACTGAACAAATGAATCAATGTTGGGTAGCTAGATGGTGCAGTGAATAGAGCGTTGGCCCTGGAGTCAGGAGGACCTGACTACAAATCCGGCCTCAGACACTTAACACAAAAACTAGCCGTGTCACCTTGGGCAAGTCACTTAACCCCAATTGCCCTCCAAAAAGCAAAAACAAACAAATGAATCAATGTATCCATGAATGAATGAATGAACAGAATCCAGCAGGGGAAGTACCATTTATAGGACATGTCATTAAACATTACTTGATTCAATTTTCTCTTCACTGAATCATCTCACACTCTTACTAACATTTTATTGTGATAGAGGATGATAACAAAGAAAAGTTATGGGGAAATGGTATTTGGTAAGAAGAATTCTAAAGAGGTGAGCGAAGAGTGAAGTTTGGGAGTTCTTTTGAAATAGCAGTCCACTAATGTACTGCTGGTAGAATTGTGAAATAGTCCAGCCACTTTGGAGAACAATTTGGAAATATGTTCAAAGGGCTATAAAGCTGTGCCTACCCTTTGAATCAGTGATGGTAGTATTAGGTTCACATCCCAAAAAAAATCAAAGAAAAGAAAAAAAAAGACCTATTTGTACAAACATATTCATAGCAGCTCTTATTGTGGTGGCAAAGAATTGAAAACTGAGATGATGTCCATCAATTGGGGATGACCAAACTATTATAATGGAACATTATTGTGCTATAAGAAATGCTGAAGAGAATGGTTTCAGAAAAACCTGGAAAAGCTTATATGAACTGATGCAAAGTAAAGTGAGCAGAACAAGGAGAACATTGTGCACAGTAACAGCAACATAGCAAGGATGATTGATTATGAAAGACTTAGCTGTTCCAATCAACACAGTGATCTAAGATAATTCCATAGTACCTGTGATGAAAATGCTATCCATCTCCAGAGAGAGAACTGAGTAACTCTGAGTACAGATTGAAGCATACTTTTTAAACTTTAATTTTCTTGTTTTGTGTGGGTATTTTCTTTTGCAACATGGCTAAAATGGTAATATGATTTGCACTACTTCACTCATATGATCAATATTATATTGCTTGCCCTCTCAAGAAGTAGGAGGGCACGGGAGGAAGTATGGAACTATTTTTTTTAAATGAATGCTTCTTTTTGTTACATGTAATTGGGAAGTATTTAATGAAATAAAAATATCTTTAAAAAAATGAAATTGTGATCTAAGCAGGCAATCATCAAACAGGAAAGGAAAACCTCTGTAAAGTAAGTTGTACCTATGAGTTCATAAACAAATTGCACTTACAAAATAAATTATTCTTAGCAGTCAGGAAATATTTGTTGAGTGATAGAAGAATAAAGCATTGGAAATGAAACTTTAAAAAATCTGTTTTAAATGAATGCCTAATTTTCATACAAAATTTTTAAAAAAGTGTTTTTACTCATAGAATCCCATTGTTCTGTCTTACCATTTAAACAAGAAAGACTAGATTATGAACTACTTCCCACTAGCGAGTTAACAGGAAAGTCTCATGCTGTCTCTGCATCCCTTTTCATGGATGCAACACATAAAACATTTACTCCTTTGAAAAATATTGTGGTAAATTAACATAATTCCTCCCCTTTCTTCCATTGTTACCTAAGTAAATTTTTCTCACTTGGTATTTTCTTTGCATTTTTAAAATGCCAAAAGCAGTTAAGTACAGGATACTTAACATTTAAATTGTCTGTCCCTATATGTTCAATTCCAGCTCTATTATATCCAACCTTATGTTTGTGTATTCCTCTCTGTGCAATACTGGTAAGGAAGACCTTTCCTACTTGCATACTTCTCGATTAATAATGATAGCTTCTAGTCAATAAATATAGCTTCTGTCGGCACTGAGCTTTCTAAAGGTACTACTAACTGACAATTAAAGCAATTGAATAAGCTACTGTCATTTCATGAAAAAAGATGGGAAGACAGCAATTTATAAAACTTGGTGGATAGGCAGGCAACGGAAACAAGATAGGATCCGTGGCAAGAAGAGAAGATTCTGAGTATCAGATCCATACAAACAATAGATGGATGCAGGAATAGATAACAAAGGATGAATACAACTCTAAATAACTAGCTAATACACCTAATTAATACAACTAACACTCAAAATATATGGATACTGGAAGGAATGTTATACTAGCAACAACAAACAAGGCTCATTTAATTATTCAGTGTATGACAAAAGGATTAAAGAAGTGATAGGACCTCTGCTGAGTGGAAGGACTACCAAATGAAGTGAAAGAATGAAAGCTGTGAGAAAAAAATACAATTCTTATTTTTCATGTTTCCTTTACCAAGGAGAATGATCTTTGAACTTGAAAGAACAAAAAATAAAAATTGCTAATCTTACCAAAGATATAAAAGCACTATAAGAACAGGTATTAGTCATTGATGAGTTCTAGTCAGAACTACATCACAAGGTACTATAAAAACAAATGGTGGCATAGGACAAGAAAAATGATTGTTAATCCATTGTTAGCAATATTTCATCATTATAAAGAAGGGCTTAGTTGCCATAGGAAATGTATCTTTTTTTAAAAGGAAAGACAGTGGTCTGTAAGCCATAGTTTACCTTAAACCTGGTAAAAAATTTTGAATTATTGTTAAAAAACTTATTAAAAATATGGTTGTAGAAATTCCAGAAAGGAGCGGTGGCCAGGTAGCACAGAGAGTAAGAGCACTGGTTCCAGTGTCAGGATGACATGTGGACAGAATCCAGGCTCAGATTAGCACCCACCCAGAAACACCTGGGCGTGTAACCTTGAGCAAGTTACTTAACCCCAATTGCTTAGGGGCGGCCAGGTGGCTCAGCGAGTAAGAGCACTGGCTCCAGTGTCAGGATGACCTGGGAATCAAATCCATTATCAGATACTTAGCACCACACCAAGAAATAACTGGCTGTATAACCTTGAGCAAGTTACTTAACCCCAATTGCTTAAAAAAAAAAAAAGAAATTCCAGAAAGGAAAGCAATGACTACAGATGAGTGTGTAGATCCATCAACAACAGGTTATGTCGCAATTCCTTCGTTTCTTTTTGTTCCAGGGTGACTAGACTAATAGAGTAGGAGAATGGTTTAATTTCCTTCAATTTCAGCCATCCACTTGGCAGTTTGATCACTCATATCTTTCTTGTAGAAAAAAGGAGAAGAAGGTATTGACCAGATCAGGGCTTCTTTAACTTTTTCCATTGGCAGCCTCTTTTCACAATTCTTCTGCATTCTTTTTACTGTGTGGTCTGAGGGCATATGCACTGCAAAGTGTGCATGCTTTGTGTTCAGAACCAAGGCTGCCGTGAAGTTGTGTGATGCCACAAGGGCAAGTGCAGCTAGAAACACCTTGAATTCATTATGTGTTTGATTTTTAACTAATTTTTGGTAGTTGTGAGTTTAGAAATATTTTACTGTTCCAAATTTTTCATGACCCCATATGGTTTCATGACCTACAGCTTAAGAAGCACTGAGCTAGACCGTACGTCAGTAAGGTATATCTAGAACCGATTTTAATGACCAGTATGAAGGGATATTCACTCAAGTGTTCCTGACAACTTGGAGAGAAGGTTAGTGGAACATTCAGGGATATGTACTTGATTTTATACATTGAACATTTTCTCAATGACTTAAATTATGAAATAGACGGACTTAGCAGATTTATGGATCACACAAAGCTGGGAAGGAACAACTAATAATAATGATAGTTGTAAAGGACATTTATAAAATGCTTTCATTTGTGAAGCACTTTATATAGTGTGGTCTATAAAAACAAATACATTTGGAATCAACATACCTGAGTTTAGGTCCCAATTCTATCCCTTACCACCTGGCAAGTAATTTTATTTTTTTTCAGTCTTTCCTTCCTCATTGGTTTTTGTTCATCCTTTTTTTTTGAAGAGGACCGTTGACGCCACAATGTGATATGTGATGACAGGTGCGTCAACTAGATTTTAGTGGGGCAGAGTTGTGCAGTCATTTGTCTTATTCTCTCTTCCAGAGTCATTGAAATCCAGTGGCAGGACAAAGACTATAACCCAGGATACAGTAGATGATCTTGGCATTTTTGATATCTGACCAAGTTCTAATTACTCTTCAGTTCATGCTTCAGCCACCTTCGTATCTGCTGGAACAAATTGTTCTCATTTATCCACTCTGCTGGGGAAAGTCTTCACATTCTTGGGACAGACATATCTTAAACTTACCAACAAGTTTGAGGCCTGTTGATTATCCTCAACCTAGTACATTGGTAGATTCCAAATAATGATGCCTGCACACTGGTCATCCGCCTCCACATCTTTTTTCCCCCCACACTAGAACCATGGTCTCTGAACCCAGGACAAACCTCAGCTCTGATAGGTGAATTCTGAACCCAGGACAAACCTCAGCTCTGATAGGTGAATTGTTCTTTTGCTCAGAACCAGAACTTCATAGCAGTTCCTGGTCTTTTTCCAACTTATGTTACCTGTACTTAAACCATCACTCTCACTCTCACCACTACCTTCTACCTTCCTTCAGCCTTTATAATTCCCTTTTCCATGTGGTCTTTCTCCATTAAAACATAAAGTCTGAGGATAAGAACTACCTTGTCATTCCTGTAATGAGCTCAGAGGTCCCTTACACCTCTAAGGTTCTTTCCATCTGTGAAACTAACAGAGAGGTTTCTTTAGTTTGACTCTGCCCTAAACAAACATGCACACTGAGTAGCATTTTAAATGGTTAATAGTAAATTCTAAAATGTTTACTCCTGAGGATGAACCAAATCTTTAGTAATTTAAAATTATGATGTCATATAAAAATGCAGGACACTAATCTGTACATTAAGATTCCTGCAGGCTCATATTAGTATTAAAATGTAATATTCTTAGCATTTTATTGTGTTTTATTTACTTTGATAAATGTTTCCCAGTTATATTTTAATCTGGATGAGGATTGTTGCAGTCTCATCACCTTTGGCCCTCAAGCTCTGTCTTTGACACTTTGGATTTAAAAAGTTCAGCATATATGTATTAAATACCTATCATGGCACATATTCAATGCTGAGAATACAAGGACAAAACTAACCAGGGGCAGGAAATGCAGGATACACAAAGATAAGGATAACATAAGGAAAGAAAGAGGAAAGAAGAGACAGACCTTGCTAGACAACAATACAATATCATTAATCATTTGAATAATTTAAGCAATTTGGAAAGTAGGTGGTGGGAGTGGGGACAGAAACAGAATTCTATCTCCTAGAAAATGATTAGCTGATATCATACAATCTTAGAATTGTTCCACAATTAAGAGCACTTCATCCAGATGGTTTTATGGGTCATAGACCCCTTTGGCGATCTGTTAAAGCCTATGGGTCCCTGAGAAAAATGTCTTTCAATGCTTAAAATGCAAAAGGTTAGAGTTAACCAATTATAATGAAATAGGTTTCAGAATATTAAAAAAAATAATTATACACCTTAGGTTAAGAATGTCTGATATAATATAGCCTCATAATTTAACAGAGAGGAAAGTGGAAGCTCAGAAATTTAGGTAACTTATGTGAGGTTATGCAAACCTAAGATTTGAAGCCAGGTCCTCTGGGTATATAGACACATCCCTTTTTCCTCTGCATCATGATGACTGATTTTTATGTGACCAAGTTGTCATACTTTTCCTCTGCACCTCTTTTTCCCCATTTTGTGATTGAAATTCCATATGTTTTATGAGTTTTTTAGAGAGAACAATTTTTATAATGCAGAGTTAAAATTAAACTATATTCGTTCTTACTTTCAGCAGGCTGATATTTCTAATTTGTAAAAAAAAAAAAAAACCAAGGAAACAAAAAGCAAAACAAACAAAAAAAAGTAAAAAGCCACTCTAAAGATGTTCTTCATAAAATGCTGCCTCCCTTTAATAGCAATCCGGTTCACTTCATTCTTAATAGTTGCTCAAACTATCATATTTCATTTTCATTTTTAATTAGTATTAAAAAGAAATATTTAATGTATGTAAACATGCCAATATGTTTATTGCTGTACAAACATATGTGATAGTAATGGCAATTAAAGATTCCCCTGTATTGGCTTGGTTTTCAAATTGATTGTGTTAAAACCCAGAGTTTGTTAATCCCACCTGTGGGATGGGCTTGTTGATATGAAAAGAAAGTCCTGAACTGGGAGGAGCTGGTGATGTAGATTTGGAGAGACACTAGAGAGAGGCGGAAGATCTTTTTGGAAGCAGCACCTCGTGGAGAGAGAGAGGCTAAGAGAATTGCTGGTGGCCGCTTTGAATTGCCCTGGACTTTTGAGACCTGCCCCCTGAGCTGCCAAGGACTGAGGAGACATGGCTGTTTTGCTGGTACTTTGTCTGTCTGTTTTGATGTTATTTTGCCAGATTTGTCCACTGGTGAAAGACAGTCCTTTTGTTGAAGAAGTCCTGGAACCTGGCTGTTCGCTAAGAAGCCCTGAGACTGTCCTGCAGACAGAGAGTGAATACTGTCCACTGGTGAGGGACAGTACTGTTGTTGCAGGGGTCTGGAGACTGTACTGCAGACAGAATGAATACTGTCCACTGGTGAAGGACAGTGCTGTTGTTGCAGGGGTCTGGGAGCCTTTCTGTTGGTTCAGAAGCCCTGAAGAAGGATTTTCTTGTTGTATGTTTACAGAAATCCTGGGAGAGGGCTTTGCTAATGTGTTCAGGGGTTCTAGGACTGTTCTACAGACAGAGGATAAATTCATGAAGGGACTGGCAATGTATCTTATGGCCTTGCTAAGCCTTGTCTCCCCAGGAACTAAGATTGCTGAGAACTTGCCTCGCGTCAAGATGAAGAAAAGACCTCCATTTGGGTATTAAGTGCTGTGTTTAAACTTGATATAACTCTGGGGTAGATTCAATTGTGATCCAGGGGTGGGGAACTTTTGACCTTATGTTTGGAAACTAATCTCCATTTGAGAAGAGGGGCTTTGTGGTGGACTTAATTAAGGTATAGCCTAGGGGTGGAGAAGTATTTAGAACAGAGACTTTGTAATTGATTGAATGATTGGAAGGTCCTGGGGTGGGGTAGTACTTGGAGATTATTTAATCACACTTAGTAAATGCTGTATTTTGAATGATGTCCTGTTTTGATCTTCTCTGTTCTTGGTTTGTCACTGAATAAAATAGAGAGCACCTATGCTGGTATTTTGAACCTGGGAAGTTGCCTTTGCTTGGTATTACATTACAACATAGCATGAGCCTTGTAGACTCAAATTGTCTAATCCAATCTAAATTAGTTAGGCAAACAGGACATATGTGAAAAGAGCTGAGATGGGAGACAGGAAATTCATATTTCAGAATGAAAATAAAAGAATGAGTTTAGATGGATAGGGCAGGGGGAGGATGTTGGAATTTAAATATAGTTGATTTAAAAAATGTCATGTAGGAAAACATGAAGCATTTTAGTAATTCAGGGGTGGGGAACCTGTGGCCTCAAGGTCTCACAGGGCACTCTAGATCCTCAAATGTGACCCTTGGATCCTGGCTACCTTTCCATCTTGGTTTGTCTTTTGTGATCTCGTCAAAAGTGTGTGTATAGGAGCGGCTAGGTGGCCCAGTGGATAGAGCACAGGCCCTGCAGTCAGGAGTACCTGAGTTCAAATCCAGCCACAGACACTTAACACACACACACACACACACACACAAAACTAGCCATGTGACCTTGGGCAAGTCACTTAACCCCAAATGCCATCCAAAAAAAAACCACACAAAAAAGTGTATGTATCCCAAGATGGGTATGTCCAATCTTTTGGTAATCTTTGAGCAGTAACAAGAGGCCCTGACTCCAAGTGGAAGACCAGAGGAGTGGTCCACAGAATCTAACCCAGTGATTTTTAAGAGTACACTCACAAGGAAGAGAAATGGCCCCAAACTATCCATTATATCAGCAGATATGCACCAGCAATTTTTGGTCTGTTAAGAGCCAATATTAAAAGTAAATACCTAATTCCAATCCTGAAAAGTGCCTTGTATTCTGATGAAGTCTAAGCATCAGTCTACCAACAGATTCTAACAGTAATTATAATTATAAGCTGTTATTGAATCCTATTTTTAAGTATGTTGCCCTTACTGTCTTTTATGTTTAGCATTTCTTTGTATTGTCATTGGAATGGGAATTTGAGATCTTCCCTGCCCCTAGGCCCTTTGATAGGCTTAAGTGCACTTGGAGCCTGTGGCCTGAGGCTTGTTTTTCAGGAGATACTTTGTGATTGGGCAGTGGGTCAAGAGGGTTGTGACATTCTCTGAGCCAGGAGAAGGCTATATAAACCCTGATGTGGGGCTTTGTTTTGGGGCTCACTTTGAGAAGTGTTCTGTGATTTGACCAGAAGAGACTCTGGGCAGCCATTGAGCCCCCCCAGCTTTGAAAACCCAAATGTTGGTACTTCCCTCTCTGGTAACTGACTAGGTATGGATGTAATAGTTAGACAGTTGGAGGCCTGTCTGCTGATATGTTTCTTTGTATTTGTTGTCTGCTTGTAAACTGTCTGTATACTCTGAAGTTCAGGGTGCTGATGTTTTTCCCCTGAACTAGGTAAATGATATATTTGATTGATTAAAGTGATATTGTTAACCCATTTTGAGTTTCTTTCCTTTAGAAAAGCAGATCTAAGAACCTATGTTGGCAGCCACCCTGGGGATGCTGGGGTGCTTGCTGCTACATGTATCTATAAATCAATTACCTGTCCAATAAGAGACTCATATTGTACATCAAATACCTAGCATTTTAAATGGTTAATAGTAAATTCTAAAATGTTTACTCCCAAGAGTGAACCAAATCCTTAGTGATTTAAAGCTATGATGTTAAACAAATATAAAAAGGGAGGGTGTTAATGTAGACATAAGGAGACCTGCCAGCCTCATATTAGTATTAAAATGTAATGTTATCAGTCTTTTATTGCTTTTATTTACTTTGAGAAATATTTCCCAATTATATTTTAATATAATCTGGTAATTCAGGGGTGGGGAACCTGTGGCCTCAAGATCATATGGGACACTCTAGATCCTCAAATGTGACCCTTGGATCCTGGCTACTTTTCCATTTTGGTTTGTCTTCTGTGATGTTGTCAAAAGTGTATGTATCCCAAGATGTGTGTGTCCCATCTTAATGGATGAGGAGTATTGCAGTCTCATCACCTGTGGCCCTCAAGCTGTGTTTTTGTGTAATGGCAAGCAAAGAAGTGGTGAGCACCTTGTTTGAGCCCCTTGGGATCTGAAGGTGGGAGAAACTTGCTGACGTTACAGGAAGGATGGGACAGGAAGGAGAACTTATAAAGGTGGAACTGAGAAGAACTGAGAAGAGCTCTTTGTCTGTCTGTGTTGATGTTACTTTGTCAGTTCTGTCTGCTGACAGAGGACATTGCTGTTGTTACAGAAGCCCTGGGACCTTACTGCTGGCTCAGAAGCCCTGAAAGAGGATTTTGTTGTTGTCTGTTTACAGAAGTCTTGGAGGGAGGTTTTACTGATGTTTTCAGAGGTCCTGGGACTATACTTGATGATTTGTGTTGATTTCTCAGACGTTGTTTGTGGGTCGGTGTTGATTTTATAGGCAGAAAGTGAATTGATGATGGTGCTGGCAATGTGTACGGATGTTGTTTTGGCTCTGTTAAACTTTGTCTTCCCAGAAAGAGAAACTGAAAAGGACTTGTGGTGGAATGATAACTTTGAGTTTCAATATGGAAAGGGAACTGGACAAGGAGCTTAGAGCTATCTGCCTGTGAATCCAGGTGACAGCTGGGTGAATTCAGGCAAGATCTGGGACCATGGAAGAGGAATCATGGAATTTGGGAAACAGCCTTGGGACAAGATGAAAGGGTTTCCCCTTGGGTACTTAGTGCTGATTGAAAAGATCATGATTTACTGTGACCAAGGGGTGGGAGAACTTTGTACATTGTACCTTGTACCCCTTAAGGATGACTGAGTTAAGGATAATTGGAAGCTATTTTCCAATCAAAAATGAAGATTATCTGACAGACAGATTAAAACACTGTGACTAAGGGGTGGAAAACCTTTGTATTTTGTATCCTGAATATCTTTTGTTTAAAAGTATGTGGCCACTTTAGTGATAAGTTGTTATGTTACATCATTGTGAATGCTGTATTTTGGTTTCTGTGAATGATTTGCTTTAGTTTACTGCTGAATAAATAGAAAGCTCACTATATTATGTGATCAAAACCTTAAAGCTATTCACAGCAGCAGATCTCTGGAGAGATGCTCATGTTTGGCTTTACACTTTGACAACTTCTATTTAACAGTTTGACATATATGCATTAAGTACCTAGCCCCAATCAGCCCAGAAGTGGTTTCTCAATGTTTCCATGGCAAGAATACATTACTCTCTATTCAAATATTTAATGAAATAAAAAGACTTGTAAATAAACCCTTTGTACTACAATTATTTTAGTAATGGGAAGTGAGTTTGTGGGCCATAAGCTAGGTGACATATTAAAGTATTGGTCTTGGAGTCAAGAAAACTTGAATTCAAGTCAGGGCTCAGAACTTTGCTAGTCATGTGGCCATGGGGAAATTTATTAATCTCTCTCAGTCTTAATTTTCACCTTTTGTAAAGAGGGTAGTAATAAGTACCTACCAGCAGTTGCATGGGGGTTGGAGCCAAGATGGCAAAGCAGAAGCAGGAATTTCCATGACCTACACCCATAACCACCTGAAATACCTATAAAATATGACTCGAGACAAATTTTAGAGCTGCAGAACCCACAAAGAGACAGAAAGAAACAAATCTACTACTGAATGCAGCCTGGCAGGCCAACAAGAAGGGTTCATTGCAGCACGCTGGGAGCGGAGCGCAGTCCCACCTAAGCCTTGTGCTTTTGGCCCCAGGGAGGCAGTGGTGGCCTGAATAGACTTCAGGAGAGTAACTCATGAGCAGCTGAGGAGGTTTCCAGACTTTTGAACCCATAAACACCAAAAAGAAAGCAAAAGGTCAGTGAGGAACTCTGTTGGAAAGAAAGGGAGCAGGTTGGCCCCTTCCCCCAGGGCAAGAGGAGGTGGAGGGACAGTGGCACTGGCTACAGTGTCTGCTGTGTGGCTGCCTCAGGAGCTCCTGGACTACAGATTGTAGGGGGACCAAGTCACCATTCAGAGGGTAATCACTCTTGCTTTGACCTGCTTGGATCTGTGTCACTTTCTTGGGCAGTGATCCTGGGGCAAGAAATGCCAGTTTTCCAGTGTCTTTTTCTCTCTACAGACACCCTCTGTAGAGAGAGTGTCCTCATCAGACCTTTTACAACATTTGTGAAAAACCCAGCAATTAGGAACAAAGCTCTCCTCTCTGAAAGCAAACTTCTACCATAGGAAAGAGCTCAAAATCAAGTAATTGATTGGCAACATGAACAAGCAGAGGAAGAACAAACAGACTGTAAAATCCTTTTCTGGGGACAAAAGGATCAAAGCATGGAATGGGAGGAACAATGTCAGAACTCCTGCACCAATGTTTCCAAAAGAAGTATGAATTGGAAACAGGCCATGGGGGACCTCAAGAAGGATTTTGAAAATCAAGTAAGAGAAGTGGGGGAAAAAATGGGAAGGGAAATGAGAATGATTCAAAAAAATCATGAAAAGAGAGTTAACAACTTGACTAAAGAAAATGACATTTTAAAAAATAGACTAACTTAAGTCGGAAAAGAGGCACAAAAAGCCAATGAGGAGAAGAATGCATTAAAAAGCTGAATTTTCCAGATGGAAAAGGAATTTCAAAAGAGAATGATTCCTTCAAAATTAAATTGGAGCAAATGGAAGCTAATGACTTTATGATAAATCAAGATGCTATAAAACAGATTCAAACAAATGAAAAAATAGAAGGCAATGTGAAATATCTCATTGGAAAAAAACACTGACCTGGAAAATATATCAAGGAGAGATCATTTAAGAATAACTGGGCTACCTGAAAGCCATGATCATAAAAAGAACCTAGAAATCATCCTTTAAGAAATTCTAAAGGAAAACTGCCATGATATTTTAGAACAAGAGGCAAAATAGAGACTGAAAGAATCTTCAAATCACCTCCTGAAAAAGATTGCATAAAGAAAACTCCTAGGAATATTATAGTCAAATTCCAGACTTCCCAGGTCAAGGAGAAAATGTTACAACCACCCAGAAAGAAACAATTTGAGTATTGTGGAAACACAATCAGGATAACACAAGATCTAGCAGCTTCTGCATTAAGAGATCGGAGCCCTCAGAATATGATATTCCAGGGGGTGGAGTCAAGATGGCGGAATAGAAGCAGGACTTTCCCACGCCTCCGTGTCACCTTCCCCAATCCTTGTAAAAAGGGGACTCTAAACAAACTTTGGAGCTGCAGAACCCACAAAATGACACAGAGAAGCTAACCTCCCACTAAGGACAGCACAGCAGGCCAGCAAGAATCGGCCAGCCCAGTGCTCTGGAAGTGAGCCCAGTCCCACGAGGAGGCTTTAGCCCCAGGGCAGGCCTGACCAGCCACTGGCTGGAGGGACTCCAGATCAGCAGCAGCTGTGGCCTTTTCCAGATTTATCAACACATAGATGTGAAGGACAAAGTGTGAGGTGAGTACACTCTGGACTTTGGAACCCAGTAATTGGGAGTGCTTGGCTTTTTCCCCCAGGGTGAGAAGCTGCTGAGAACACCTGCACAGCCAGCCAGCACCATGTGGCAGCTTCAGCTCCTGGCCTGCAGAGTGTAGGGGGACCAAGCACCACTCTGAGGGGTAAATGCTCTTGCTTTAACCTGTTTGGATCTGGATTGCATCCTAGGGTGGAGTGTCTGGGGTGTGTGTCCAGCTTGCCAGAGCATGTGGAGACCTCAAGGAGGGCACCCATCTAATACCTTCGGCAGCTGAGAAAACCAAGCTCCCCTGTCTGGTAGCAGAATCCTACTGTGGAAAAAAGCCCAGGGGTCAATTGACTGAGGGGTGACATGACCAGGCAAAGGAAACAAAGCAGACAGAAGGTTCCAACATTACACTCCTATTTTGGGAACAAAAAAGGAGCAAAGCATGGAACAGGAGAAAGACAGTGAAGTCAGAACTCCTGCACCAAAAGCTTCAAAGGAAAACATGAGCTGGTTATAGGCCATAGAGGACATGAAGAAGCAGATAATAGAAGTGGAGGAAAAATTGGGAAGAGAAATGAGAACGATGCAAGAAAATTACGAAATGAGAGTCAACAGCCTGACTGAAGAAAATCATACCTTAAAAAATAGACTAACTCAAATGGCAAAAGAGGCTCAAAAAGGCAATGAGGAGAAGAATGCCTTAAAAAAACCAATTTGCCAGATGGAAAAAGAATCTCAAAAGCTCAATGAGGAGAATCATGGCTTCAGAATTAGATTGGAGCAAATAGAAGCTAATGACTTTACGAGAAATCAAGATGCTTTAAAACAGATCCAAACAAATGAAAGAATAGCAGGCAATTTGAAATACCTCGTGGGAAAAACCACTGACCTGGAAAATAGATCCAGAAGAGATAATTTAAAAATTATTGGGCTACCTGAAAGCCATGACCAAAGTAAGAACCTAGAAATCATCCTCCAGGAAGTTCTCAAAGAAAACTGCCTTGATGTTTTAGAACCAGAGGGCAAAATAAAGGTTGAAAGAATCCACCGATCACCTGCTGAAAAAGATCCCAAAAGAAAACTCCTAGAAATATTATAGCCAGGTTCCAGAATTCCCAGATTAAGGAGAGAATATTATAAGCAGCCAGGAAGAAACAATTTGAATATTGTGGAAACACAATCAGGATAAACCAGGATCTGGCAGCTTCTACACTGAGGGATCGAGGGCTTGGAATATGACATTCCGGAGGTCAAAGGAGCTGGGATTAAAAACAAGAGTCACCTACCCAGCAAAACTGAGTATCATGTTTCAGGGGAAAGTATGGTCATTCTGTGGAATTGAGGATTTTCAAGCATTTTTGATTAAACAAACAGAGTTGAATAGAAAATTTGATGTTCAAATACAAGAAGCAAGAGAGGCATGAGAAGCGTCATCAAAATTCAGTGGCAGGACAAAAGTGAAGATGAATGGTGATGGCCTGAGAGGCAGTGGATGACCTTGGCATCTCCCAAACTCCAAATATTCCTCAGTTCCTACTTCAGCATTCTTCATGGCTATTGGAACAAATTGCTCTCATCCTCCCATTGCACTGGGGAAAAGTCTTAACATGCTTAAGATAGATGTCCCACTAAATCACCAGTGGCTTTGAGGCCTGTCAATTATCCTCAACCTGGTTTAGCCTGTCTGCAGAGCTGGTTTAACTGGGGTGGGGCTGCTATACACGCTACAACTTCTTGGCGCCATGGGTTAGACTTGGGTGAAAGTGGACACCAAAGAGCATAAGCAGCCCTGAAAAGGGCTCAACAAGCCCTTATGCCAGAGGTGCTAGTTCTCCTTGATCACCCCTTACTCTCCCAACACATGGTAGGATCTCAATAAATACTTGTTGATTGACTGATGTTAAAAAAAAAAAAAGAATATGATATTCCAGAGGTCAAAGGAGCTAGCATTAAAACCAAGAGTCACCTACCCACCAAAACTGAGTATTATGTTTCAGGGGAAAACATGGTCATTCAGTGGAATAGAGGACTAATAAAAGATATGGGAGAGAGCAGATTGGAGGAGGGGAAATTCAGTGCGGTTGCTATTTTGGGGTGGAGGGTAGGGGGAAAAACAGGGAAAAAATTTGTAACTCAAAATCTTGCAGAAATAAAGCCTTGATTTCTTTTTTATAAGTGAGGCTGAAAGACTAAGTGGCCTCCCACATCAAATGGTTAACTATGTGAAGTGATTTGCAAAACTTAAATCTATAGAAACGACACCAGTTATCTAAAGTCCAACCCACCTCTAGAACTTTGATCCTATGTTTAAAAAAGAAGTTAGTATTGCTATCTTTCTGCTTTTTCAACAGAAGAATATTAAAAGATTTCATTTGTTCATGTCTTGCTGCATTCTAAATACTATTTTTCATTGAGACTGTCAATACTTTAGGGTTGTAATTATTGCCCTTAAATTTTAAAACAATTTCAATTGTTCTATAGAAAGGAATAAAGAAAGCCTTAGTCTCATGACAATATTGTCATTTTCCTTTAATATACCAATATCATTTTGTCTTTTATAATATTTCCAACAATATACAATAAGTCGATTACTTTTTATACTTTTTGTCAATAAGTAAGGCCAATATATGGTACTTTCTAAAAATGAATAAGAATAGAAATGAATTACATTTAAATATACTTCCAAAGTATGTGGCTGGAGAAATAAGGGTTCTTTTATGTAATTTCAATATTTGTAATCATTTTCAAATGATAGCATTGAATTGTAGATTCATTCCTAACAATATGTTATTCATTCTACCTATCATTAATCTTATAACATCAACATTTTCCCCTCATTCTTTGTGTAACCTGTGTTACCATGGAGATGAGACACTCTAGCAGATGCCACCCCAGAGTCCACAGGCTACTGTCATTTTAAGAACTTGAACTTCTGGAACAGACTATGATGATTTATGGGAAAAACACATGAGAGGAGTCAGTATAGGGGGAATCTGTCATCTGTTTTGAGACCATGTGGACAGGTACTGGATTTTTCTGGTATTCTGCTACCTCATTTTCCCTTCTAGAGAGAAACAGAATAATGGCTCCTTCAGCTTTTGCTGGAGTAGGCTATGACTGGTGAACTAACCCAGGTGCTTCAGCACACATCTCCTCCCCCACCACAAAACAATTTCCTTGTCCTATAGCTCCAAGTAACTGATCCTTTCATACTTGCCCTCCTTTCCATGAGCAGTAGGGAAAAGCAACTCTTTTTGCAATTATCAGAATGAATAGTTGGCCATGACTGCAGCTGTATCTATCAAACTGTAACTTTACTTCCCATTCTTCCCCCATTTCTCTTTTTCTTCATTCTACCCTTATTCCCTACATGAGATTTCACTTGCATAGGGCTGTTTAAATAAATGGTTGTTGCTCAGAAGTGGCATGGATATAATCTGAGTTCTAGCCCACTTATCAGAGAGTGGAAGAAATGGTATGCCAGCACTTGGTAGTCTAGTTGGGTAGAGGTACAGGTGGGGTCTAGTTGAACCTTCAAGACTGGATGAGGTGATCTTCCTTCAGATTTATAGAATAGGTAGCAAGCTAAACTTGTATCTAACTGCTACCCTTCAAATATCTCTAATCTAAAACAATATAGTTCAGGACAAACACTGCTTTCCTAATAATCCTTAAGGGGAAGGGTAGATTATATCTAACAATCACTAATTTAATTCCCTTCTTACCAAGACACTGGTGAAATCAGAGTAGTTTTGTAGATTAAAACGTACCAAAGAATACACATGGCTGAATTAGCTTTTTGGACAATGAGATAAAATCTCACCTCAATCCAGGAAAGAGAATTCCTCTCAATAGTCTCTAGATTTACAGTGCTAAAGATCAAAATGCATGATTGGTGTGCATTTCTAATAGTAATGGCATTTAGAGATCTGCCTGTATTGGCTTGGTTTTTGGTTTGATTGTGTTAAAACCCAGAGCTTGTAAATCCCACTTGTGGGATGGACTTGTTGACATGAAAAGAGAGGGCTGAACTAGGAGGAGCTGGTGATGTAAATTTAGAGAGATGAAAGAAAAGAGAAAGGCAGAAGAACTTTTTGGAAGCAGCATCTTGGAGGCAGAGAGAGACTGAGAAGATTGCTGAGGGCCAGTTTGAATTGCCCAGGATTTTTGAGAGCTGCCACCCAGAGCTGCCAAGGACTGAGGAGACATGGCTGTTACGCTAGTACTTTGTCTGTTTTGATGTTGTTTTGCCAGATTTGTCCACTGGTGAAAGGCAGTCCTGTTGTTGCAGAGACTTTGTAACCTTGCTGTTGGTTCAGAGCTCCTGAGACTGTTCTGCAGACAGAGAGTGAATTCTGTCCACTGGTGAAGGACAGTGCTGTTGTTGCAGAGGCAATGGAACCTTACTTTTTTTTTTCAGAGCTCCTGAGACTGTTCTGCAGACAGAGAATGAATTAATGAAGATACTGGCAATGTATGTTGTGGTCTTGCTAAGCTTTGTCTCCCCAGGCAAAAAGATTGCTGAGAACTTGCCTTGGGTCAAAATGAAGAAAAGACCTCTCTTTGGGTATTAAATGCTGTGCTTAAGCTTGTTGTAACTCTGGGGTAGATGGTCTATTAAGTTATAATCCAAGGGTGGGGAACTTTTGACTTTTTTGTTCTCTGTCATTGAACAAATGAATGTACTTTACATTCATTTACATTCAGTATGTTTGGAAACTAATCTCCATTTGAGAAGAGGGGCTTTGTGGTTGACTAAATGAATGTAAAGCCTAGGGGTGGAGTAGTATTCAGAAGATGGACTTTGTGATTGATTAAATGAATGTAATGTCCAGGGGTGGGGTAGTAATTGATTGAATAACACTTGGGAAATGCTGTATTTTGAATGATGCTATATTTTGATTTTCTCTGTTCTTAATTTTTCACTGAATAAAATGGAGAGCACCTATGCTGGTATTTTGAACTTTGGGAAGTTGCCTTTGCTTGGCATTACAGCATTGCTGCCACAAATCTGCATACTCTGAGGACTCCAAACTACTATTTACAAGTTTGCATACATCTCTCTCTCTCTGCCTCCCCCTTCTGTCTGTCTGTCTCTCCCTCTCTCCTTCCTTCTCGACATCCCTCCCTCTCCCTCTCTCTTCCTACCTCCTAAGACGTCCTATCTCAAAGTCTATCTCTAGAAGTTAAGTCTCTAAACCACTTAGCATTCTCTCAGCCAATCAGGAGTCATGTCTCCCTTCACGTTTTTGACACAAGGCTATCTTTTAAAATGGTCCAAAAAAGTATCATATATTTATAATATAATAAAACTGAACATTTAATCCCTTTTTTATGGGTAATATTAGCAATCTGGATAATATTTTTTGAGGGGAGGGGAAGATGAAGCTGTGTAGAGAGTGAACAAAGATATAAGAGAAAGAGACATCCAACTTTATTATGTTACACAGAGAAATGACAGAGATATTTATCTCTCTTCTGGGGATCTCAAACACTTTTGGAGATTTTAGTCAATGAGGTTTGATTAATGACTCAAAGTGGATCAAAAGCCCCTAAAGGTTGTAGTCAGATTAAGAGGGTCCTTTAAAGGTCCTTTTATGGATTTTTTTTGCTGGTCCTTACACAAAAATTCCCCCTTTTAATATACCCTTCAAATTAACAATGGAGTGAGTATTGCCATGAGAGGGATGACCATCACTCATGCACATCCTTTTTATTTATTCCATTTGGGAAATGTATTCTTTTCCGTTTCTGCTTAGCTGCATGTTCTCCTTGCACCTTTGCCCAAAATCTAACCAAGCCTCTGGGTTCAATCACTACCCAATTTCTTTCCCATCATTAGAATTTGCATTCCAAAAGGCTGCTGGATTTGTTTCAGACAAACATATGGCACAGAGGAGGTTAACTCTCTGGCAAGCCCCCAGAGGACATTCTGTTGGAAGACTTCCTTGCTGCATCTGCCAGAAAGTTGCCCACATTTATTGTGAGGACAGGTTCCAAAAAGGCAAAGATTCTCCATGTTAAGGAGGCTTCAGAAAGTAACCAGCTGAACTGGAGAATTTGGTTGTGTTGGCAGCATTCAAGTAGTGAGTTAGTGACACCCAGGAAGGCTAATGAGTTAGTAACTCACAAAATATGAAATGAATAATTAACACGACCCATTTGAACCCCAGAGCTGAGATATCTTTCCACAATAAGCCACATAAATACACAGTTCAAATTCTGTTTCATTTCTACAATCAGAGTCTCCATTTTCCCCCTTCTCTGAACATCTTTTACAACTGGATGAACCCAGGTGCCTTTTAACCTTTTCCGTTATGATGTCTACATGTGCACATGCCATCAAATGTGGTGGGGGTTAGTTTTTACCATTTTAATATAGTATGACTTGGTCATTACTGGAATGTAAAGACATTTTTTAAAAAATCAGCTAATTCACATTCTTTCATTTTTTTAAACATTTTTCACATTTATGTCAAATTGAAATTGATTTAATTAAGCCAGGCTTTGATATATTTAGTACTGGAGAATTTTTCCCAGCATCCCATTATTGACTTAAAGGGCAATGGATAACAGAATGTTAATTAACTTCCTAAAATTAACTCTGAAAGACTGAAGTAATCAATTTTGTCAAACATTACGGGTGTCAGAACAAGTCTTTGAACCTTTTGTGGGCACCTTCTTTGCATAATGTCAAATCTTCTTGCAAAATGTTAATTCATTGCCTTCCTCTAAATTTCAAATCGTCCAGAAATACTTACCTTTAAAATACTTATGTTTTAATAAAAAAAAATAAAAACCCTTGAAGTTCCCACCATGGTCACCCTCTTATGCTTCAAATGATGGAGAGGGGGTCTCAAAAGTCATGACAAATGGGGCAATTCCCCAAAAGCAAAAAGGCCGTGAATAGGAACTAAATGATTCTATGTTCATAGAAGCTGACTGATGGTCAATAATGATTGTTTTTGTTTCCTTGCTTTTGTTCACAGAAATTGATGAAATCCAGAAACACCTGGCCATGCAACCTTGAGCAAGTTACTTAACCCCAATTGCTTAGGGTCGGCCAGGTGACTCAGCTAGTAAGAGCACTGGCTCCAGTGTTGGGATGACCTGGAGATCAAATCCCGAGCTCAGACACTCAGCACCACACCCAGAAATAACTGGCCTTGTAACCTTGAGCAAGTTACTTAAACTCGATTGCTTAAAAAAAAAAAAATTGATGAAATCATTGGCTAATATAAATAGCTTGTTCTCTAAAGTTAGACAGAGAATATGAATTGATGAAATCATGGATTTTTGAAGGGCTAAAATATATTAAAACAGGGGTTCATGCCAGTTATAGAGTTTGACATTATTTTAGCAGCATCATAAAATCATAGTGTAGAAAGGATATTAGAAATCACATGTCAACTCCTTTCTTTTTAGATTAAGAAAATAAGCTGATTAAAGTCCAAAAAAATAAGCCTGTAAAGAAATTTTCCTATGGTAATACAACAAACTAGGCAGAGCCTGCGTGAACTTATTAGAATTTATTTCTCTGGAGTGGTGTCATGATGTGGAATAGAGACAGCAATTCAACTGAACTACCAATTTTCCCCTACAAACAACCTTAAAATAATGTCTCAGAATTAATTCTACTGTGATAGATCCAACAAAAGGTCTAGCTGAGATATTTTTCCAGCCTAAGACAATTTAGGGAATCAGGAAGAGAGATCTGTGATGTGGTGATGGGGTCTTTCAACACAGAAGCAACACCAGCAGCACAAGGCAGAGACAGCAGAAGTTTTGGGAGCTCTTAGCTGAGAGAAGGTAAGGGGGTGTATCTTGTGGCCTTGCTAAGCCTTGTCTTCCCAGGAACAAAGATTGCTGAGAACTCGCCTAGTGTCAAGATGAAGAAAAGACCTCCATTTGGGTATTAAGTGCTGTGCTTAAACTTGTAACTCTGGGGTAGATTCAATTGTAATCCAGAGGTGGGGAACTTTTGACCTTTTTCTGTTCTATGGTTGAACAAATGAATGTACTTTACTTATGATTGGAAACTAATCTCCATTTGAGAAGAGGGACTTTGTGGTGGACTAAATGAAGGTACAGCCTAGGGGTGGAGTAGTATTTAGAACAGGGACTTTGTAATTGATTGAATGAGTGGAAGGTCCTGGGGTGGGGTAGTACTTGGAGATTATTGAATCACACTTAGTAAATGCTGCATTTTGAACGATGTCATCTTCTCTGTTCTTAATTTGTCACTGAATAAAATGGAGAGCCCCTATGCTGGTATTCTGAACCTTGGGAAGTTGCCTTTGCTTGGCATTACAGTACAGGGGGTCCAACATATGATCAAAAAGAAGTTACATGAGACAATTTACTGGCATGTGCAGGACCCTTGTGCAAATGCAGTTAATGGTTGCATATATAGGGTGGAGAAGAGCACTTGTGGTTACTCAAAAGAGAACAGGACCCTGGTCTCAATTTCAGGGCAGAGAGAAACACTGTTGCTTTCAGCTGCATGAGATCAGGGTATTTGGTCACAATTTCAACACCAAGAAGAGTGCTAGCACCTGCACCTGCAGAGATTCAAGGGCCTTTCCTAGGTAAAGACCACTGATCAGATCAGGACAGTAGTGAACACAATGGTAATTGGTTCATGCAACCCTGTAAACACCAAAAACTTGTAGACTCCCAGGACTAGTTTTGAATATAGCAGTAAAATAACCTGAGGGTTGGAATAGTTCCCCACTAACACCCCAGGAGCAGAACCCAACTTTAACACAAAGTTATCAGTCAAAAAATTGACACTGCAGTGACAAGGAAGACCAAGACACAAATTCAGAAGAAAATGAAGCTAAACAGATACAAGCAAAGTCTCCAAGAAAGAAAAATGAGAACTGGACACAAGCTGAACAGGAATGCCTAGAAGACCTCAAATAAGATTTTAAAATAAGAGGGGGAGAGGAAAAATTGGGGAAAATTGAACTGTTCTAGAAAATTATGAAAAGAAAATCAACAGGTTGGTAAAAGGCACAAAAAACACTGAAGAAAATAGTAACTTAAGCATAGAAAAAAGCCAAACGGAAAAAGAGGCACAAAAATTAATTGAAGAAGAGTGGGGCAGCCACATAGCACAGTGAGTACTGGCCCAAAGTCTGGATGACCTGGGATCTAATCCAGGCTCTGATACTTAGCACCACACCCAGAAATAACTGGCCTTGTAACCTTGAGCAAGTTACTTAAACCCAATTGCTTAAAAAAAAATAATTAATTGAAGAAAATAATTCCTTAAAAATTAGAATTGGGCAAGTGAAACCTATTGACTCCATGAGAGATTAAGAATAAAACAAAGTCAGAAGAATAAAAAAGGAAAAAACATGAAATATCACTGGAAAAATAACCTGAACATTAAATCGAGGAAAAATAATTTAAGTTTTGCTAGAATGACGTCCACAGATGCTTTCTCCTCCTCCTTCTCCTTTTCCTCACCATTACTGTCATCATCTTCCTCCTCCTTTTTCTGCTCTTGCTGCTGCTACTTCTCCCCTGCACCCCACTCCCTTTTCCCTTGTACCAGACTCTCCTGGGACCTCTTTTGCAAAGTGATAGCTGAGGAGAAACCTGGACTTTCCATGACTGATGAGAAGAAGAAAGAAGAAGTCAAGACTGAAAACAATGACCATGGTAATTCTCCCAAATAAAACAATATATTCACAAATAGAAAAGCAAGATTTGGTTCCTTCACATCCTGACTATTGAAGAGTAGTATTCTCTCTTCTTTGATTCCCTTACATTATTATATTAAAGCAAAATTTGAGAATTCCCAGTTTAAAGAAAAATACTGTAAGCAGCTAGAAAGAAATAATTCTAATATCATGGAGGTACAGTGTGGATTACACAAGATTTAGTAGTATTCCTGTTAAAGGAATAGGGGTTTTGGAATATAATTCTCTAGAAGGCAAAGGAGCTGGGATTACAACTAAGAAAAAATCTACTCAGAAAAACTAAGTATAATACTTCTGCAGGGAAATGGAAATTCAAAGAAATAGAAGACTTTCAAAAATTCCTGATGAAAAGACTAGAACAGGATAGACAATGTAAGATACAAACAGAAAATTCAAACGAAGAATAAAAAGACATGAAAGAGAAAACACAAGTAATTCAATATGGTTAGAGTGTTTGTATTCTTACAAAAGAAAATGGTAGTTGTAAACCCTAAGAGCTTCATTATCATTAGGGAAGTGAGAAGGAGCAGACATAGACAGAAGACATGGCTGTGAGTTGATTGTGATGAGGTTATCTTAAAAAACAAAGGGATAAAACACTTTACATTCTTATAGGGAAAGGTGATACATGCAATTCCTCAGAATTTTATTATTATTGGAGCATTTAGGAGTATATTTTGACAAAAGGCATGGGTATAAGTTAATTATGATGGGATGAAATGAAGAGGTGAGAAAGAAGGACTTAATGGGAGAAAAGGGAAGGGAGGAGCAGAATGGGGAAAATTATTTAATATAGGAGAGGCAAGCAAGGAGAGCTTTTACAGTGGAGGGGAAAATGAGGTGACAGGAAAGGCTTGAAACTGACTCTCATTGGAATGGGTTAAATGAGAGAGAATAACATACACACTCAGTTAAGTACAGAAGTCTGACATACTTGACAGGGAAGTAGAAGAGAAAGGGGTAAGACAAGGGGGGATAGAAAAGATGGTTGATAAAGACAGACAGTGATCAGAAGCAAAATAGACTTTTAAAGAGAAGGTTAAAAGACAGGTAAGGATAATCAGGAATAAAAAGAATATGGGGGGAATACAAAGTCATAAAAATTATGAAAGGAATGGGGTGAACTCATTCATAAAATAAAAGCAGATAGCAGAATGGATTAGAAACCAGAATCCAGCAATATGTGCTGTTTATAAGAAATACACTTGAAACAGAGTTACACAAAGAATTAAAATAAGGGGTTGGAGAAGAATCTATTATGCTTCAACTGAAGTTAAAAAGTCTTGATCACAGATAAAGCAAAAGAAAACATTGACCTAATTAAAGGAAATAAAAAGGGAAACTACATTTTTCTTTAAAAAACAAAAGGTACCAGAAACAATAAAGTAATATCAATATCAGAGAGACAGAGAGGGGGAGGGGCATGGGTTTAAGTTAATTATGATGGGATGAAAAAAAGAGTGAGAAAGAAAGATTTATTGGGAAATGAAGGAAGGGAGAAGCAGAAAGGGGAAAATAGATGATAGATAGATAGATGATAGATAGATAGATAGATAGATAGATAGATAGATAGATAGATAGATAGATAGATACATACATACATACATACATACATACATACATACATACATGGACACATAGATACATAGACAGATATAGTACATAAATTCTTAAAGGAAAATTTAAATCAGCCATAGGGGGGGCTCAGCTTTCCCATCTCTGAACTAGATAAATCTAAATATGAAATAAATGAGAAGTTAAGGAGAGAAATATGATTTTAGAAAAGTTATAAATGATAGCTCTTCGGAGGAAACTGGATGGAAATAGAAAGAGATGACCTTTTCTCAAAAATACATGGCACTTTCACAAAAATTGATCATGAAATAGGGCATAAATACCGCACAAAGAACAGCAGAAAAGCATAATTATTAAATGCATCCTTCTCAGACCACAATACAGTAAAAATTACATTCAAAAACAGCCATGAAAACATAGATTCAAAATTAATTTTACACAAATATGGTATTGAAACCTAAACTGGGAAGAGTCAACAGAAAGAAAATTATAGACCAATTTCTCTAACGAATATGGATGCAAAAATTTTAAATAAGATATTAGAAAAAATACTATAGCAACTTATCATGAAAATAATAGACTTTGATCAGGTAGGATTTATACCAGGAATGGAGGGTCGTTCAATATTAGGAAAACTATAAGCATAATTGATTATATCAACAACAAAACTAATAGAAGCCATATTATTATCTCAATAGATGCATAAAAGGCTTTTGACAAAATACAACACCCATTCCTATTACAACACAGAGAACATAGGAATAAGTGGAGCCTTCCTTAAAATGATAAATAGCATCTATCTAAAACCATCAGAAAGCATTATATGTAATGGTGATAAGCTAGAAGCATTTGCAGTAAGATCAAGGATGCTCATTCTCACTTCGATCATTCACTATAGTACTATAAACGTTAACTTCAGCAATAAGAGAAGAAAGAGAAATGAAAGGAATTAGAAAAGGCAAAGAAGATACTAAGTTATCATTCTTTGCAGAAGATATGATGACATGCTTAGAGAATGCTAGAGTCTCAAGTAAAAAATACTACTAGAAATAATAATAAACAACTTTAGCAAAGTTGCAGGGTATAAAATAAACCAACAGAAATCATCAGCATTTCTATATATCACTAACAAAGTCCAACAGCAAGAAACAGAAAGAGAACTTCCATTTAAATTTAGTGTAGATATAAAATATTTGGGAGTTTACCTGCCAAATGAAGCCCAGGAACTACATGAACACAATCACAAAACAATTTTCACAGAAATAAAATGAGATCTAAATAATTTGAAAAGTATCAGTTGCAGAAGGGTTGGTTGAGCTAGCAGAATGAAAATGGCAATTCTACCTAAAGTAATTCACTTATTCAATTCCATACCATATAAACTATAAAAAAAAATTATAGGGCTAGAAAAAATAATAGCAAAACTCATATGGAAGAACAAAGGGTCCAGAACATCAAGGCAATTAATGAAAAGAAATGTTAAAGAAGGTGGCCTAACCATACCAGATCTCAAATTGCATTATGGAGCAGCAATCATCAAAATTACTTGGTACTGGCTAAGGAACAGAGTTGTGGATCAGTGGAATATGTTGACAATAGCCAATGATTATAGTACTCTACTGTTTGATAAATCAAAGGACTCCAGCTGCTAGGATAAGAACTCACTATATGACAAAAACAAAACAAAACTTCTGGTAAAACTGGAAAATAGTATAGAAGAAATTGGGAATAGACCAATAGCTTATACTGTACAGCAAAAAAAAGTCAAAATGGGTATATATATATTCCCAAAATGGGAAAAATTCATGACCAAACAAGAGTTATAGAGAATTACAAAATGCAAAATGGGTAATTTTGATTACATTAAATTGAAAAGTTTTTATACAAACAAAATCAATACAACGAAAATTAGGAGGGAAGCAGAAAACTGGGAAAAATTTTTATAATCATCTATAAGCATATGAAGAAATGCTCTGAATCACTATTGATTAGAGAAATGTAAATCAAAACAACTCTGAGGTCCCACATCTCACCAGTCAGCTTGGCTAAGATGACAGAACAGGAAAATGACAAATACTGTAGAGGATGTGTGCAAATTGGAACACTAATGCTGGTGGAGTTGTGAACTGATCGAACCTTTCCAGAGAGCAATCTGGAATTATGCCCAAATGGTATAAATAATTTCATACCCTTTGACCCAGCAATACCACATCTAGGGTTATATCCCAAAGAGATCATAGAAGTGGGAGGAAGAGCCATATGTACAAAAATATTCATAGCAGCTCTTTTTGTGGTGGCAAAGAATTAGAAATTAAAGGGCTACCCATCAATTGGGGAATGGCTGAACAAGTTGTGGTATATTAACATAATGGAATAATATTGTGGCATAAGAAATGATGAACAGGCAGACTTCGGAGCAACCTTTAAAGACTTATATGAACTGATGCTGAGTGAGGGGAGCAGAACCAGGAGAACATTGTAAAAAGTTACAGGCACACTGTGTGATTACTAACTTTGATAGACTTGCTTCTTCTCAGTCATGCAAGGTTGTAAGACAATACAAAAGGTTCATGATGGAAATGCTATCCACATCTAGCAAAAAAATTATGGCGTCTGAATGCAGATCAAAGCATACTCTTTGCTCTCTCTCTTTTTTGTTTTGTTTCATTTCTTATTTCTCATGGTTCATGTATTGGCTAGAATTCTTCTTTACCACATGAGTAATGTGAATATATGTTTAATATGAATGTATATGTAGAACCTGTATCTGATTACACACTCTCTTTTGGGATGGGGGGAGGAGAGAAAATTATAACACTCAAAAGCTTGTGGAAATAAATGTTGCAAACTAAAAATAAATAAATAAATAAAACAGTTCAAAAATAATTAATTGGAAAATAATTTAAGCATAAAGGATAATTGGATCAAAAAATGAACCAAAGAAACAATAAAAAATTTTATTAAGGAGAATGACAACAATGACATAATATATTTAATTTTGTGGGATATAGCCAAAATAATACTTAGGGGCAAGTTTATATCTCTAAATACATCGATAAAATAAAGAAAAAGCAGACCAATGAATTGGGCATGAAATGGAAAAAAAAATACCCAAGGGAAAGAATTAAAATTCCCCAATTAAATACCAAAATAGAAGTTAGGAAAATAAAATATATATATTAATAAAATTTAAAGCCCCAATTAATTGTAATAATAAATAAAACTAGAAGCAGTTTTAAAGAAAGAAAAAAATAGAAAAACAATTTGGTTAATTCGATGTTTAAAAAGAAAGAAGAAAATCATATTAACAGTATCAAAAAGGCTAAGGGAGGATAAACCACCAATGAAGATAAAAGTAAAAGAATTAATAGCGCCATTTTGCTCACTTATATTCAATGTTAAATAAAATAATATTAAGGAAATTATAGCAACAGGTCACAAAGATCATACACTACGATCAGGTGCGATTTATACCAGGAATGCAGGGTTGGTTTTTCCTAGGAAAATTATCAAAGTAATTACACATATCAATAATAAAAACAATAAAATTGTATGATCATTTCAATAGATGCTGAAAGCTTTTAAAGTAATATAATACTCATCCCTAATTAAACACTAGAAAGATGGAAGCAACAGAATTTACCTTAAAATGAAAAATAGTATCCATCTAAAATCATCAGAAAGCATTATCATTAATGAGGATAGACTTGAAGACTCCCCAAGAAGAACAAAAGTGAGGGGAAGCTAGATGGCAGAGTAGAGAGAGCAGTGGTCCTGGAGTCAGGATGAACTTGGAAGGTGTACTCATTGGAATTTACTGCTGCTTGTTTATATCTTTGTCAAGGCATGTTTATGAGACATTTTTGGTAATTCTTTTTCTTATGGAGGACACAAATAACCATGAATGTTGTGAGGATTAAATGAATATTTAGACATAGAGCACTTTACAAAAGTGCTTTAAAGTACTATATAAATGTCAGTTATTGTTATTAATAGCTGCTACTCTGGTGATGATGTCATACCAGAGCCTTCTGCAGCATTTCTGCTGAGCTCAACCATATATGCTTATGCTAGTAAATGTTTAATAAGGAGATTGGGGGTGGAAGTAGAGGGAACATGCAGGGGAAGTTGTATGTACAGACATTACTAAGTTTAAGCTGAATTATTAACTCTATCATAAATACAGACAATCAAAATATCAAATCAACCCTAGCAAAACAACATCAAAACAGACAGACAAAATCCTGGCATCACAGCCATGTCTCCTCAGTCCTTGGAAGCTCTGGGTGGCAGCTCTCAAAAGTCCTGGGCAGCTCCAACAATCATCCTCAGTAATCATATTTCTCTCTCTGCCTCCATGATGCTGCTTCCAAAAGTTCTCCTGCCTCTCTCTGCTTGGGCCTTCTTTCTGCTTGTGCCTCTCTAAATCAATGGCACCAGCTCTTTCCAGTTCAGCTCTCTGTTTTTATGTCAACAAGTCCAACCCACAAGAAGGATTCACAAGCTCTGGGTTTCAACATTCAACCCAAAATCTAAGCCAATACAGGGGGATCTTTAAATTCCATTACTATTACACTAATCTGCGTCAAAGACTTTTCTATTTTTTTTTTCTTACTAGTATCAAATAGCTTTGATAGTTCCTTTTTTCCCCAAAGAGCTTGAGGTCTAGAAATGATTTATCTTCTCTGTCCCTTCCTTGTTTTATTGTTAATGTTGATATTCTAGATCTTTTATTCTGGCTTATGCATGTTACTGCTGTTTTGTCCAGCTTTATTAAATATCCCTGAGATAATTTCTTTGAAATATCTGAAATATGTAAATTGACTTTAATTTGCAAGTTATATTTGTATGGCCCACCCATGAGCACTGAGTATTACCCTAGTACTAAAATACTCTTTTTTATTATTTCTAGTAACATTAAAAAAATTGTATATATGTAAATAATGAGTGTGGTTTAGTATATTGTCTCCTAGATATATGCTATATAATTTTCTTTAATTTTTATTCTAAATTTTCTTCTTTCTACAAGGTTATTACCTTTTGCTTATTGTTGTTTCTGTACTAACCTTGTTGTTTTTTGTGAGTTTATTTTGTAGCCCGAAAGTTTATTAAAGCTATTTTCAAAAATAGACCAATCGTGTTATTTCTAGCTCTTTATGCCTTTAATTTATTTCTCTTAAAATTGCTAGAACTAATGTAACACTCTCTTCATGGCTAATTCCCCAACTCCTATTCAGATAGATTGTGTCTCCATGGAGTGGTTTCTATGGCTACAGAAGGTTCCAGGGATACTCTGATAGACCAGATCTCTAACGCTGTTGTTTATGAACCTGAACTGGTATGCTTCTCATTAACATGAATCAGCAAGACTCAGTTTGCATTGAGAAAAATGTATTTTAATAATATTAAGAATAGCAGTCACCAAACATTCTCTCTACATAGGAAGTACACTCAAGGTCACTGGGGAGAATGATCTCAAACTTAAGATACAAAGGTAATGGTGCACATGGGTAAACGGTACATGGGACCTCACAGTGACTATCCTTCGCTATATTTGTGTTTGTTCTTGGAGAGTCTCTCTCTGCTTTCTACTCCTGGTTAAATGTGTTATATCTTACTGAGATAATTACTTTGGATTCACAAAAACCCCCTCTCCACCTTTGTCTTCTGGCACAAGTACAAGCATTACTCACTATCCCCCAGCACTAACACCAATAACTTGTAATGGTTCTCTAGTACCTCCTATTTCAAATATGAAGTCTCCTTAACATTTAAAGCCCTTCACAATGTCCTATCTTTTAAATTTCTTCTACTTTACTCTCCTCCATGTTCTCTATGATCAAGATTCAGCAGCCTACACACCAACTCTGGTTTCTGGACCTTTGAACTAGCTTTCTTCCATGCCTGGAATGGTATGTCTGCTCATCTCTCTCTCTCTCTCTCTGTCTCTCTCTCTCTGTCTCTCTCTCTCTCTCTGTCTCTCTCTCTCTCTCTCTCTCTCTCTCTCTCTCTCTCTCTCTCTCTCTGTCTCTCTCTCTGTCTCTGTCTCTCTGTCTCTGTCTCTCTCTGTCTCTGTCTCTCTCTCTGTCTGTCTCTCTCTCTGTCTGTCTCTCTCTCTGTCTCTCTCTCTCTCTCTCTGTCTCTGTCTCTCTCTCTATTTCTCTCTCTCTCCCAGCCTCTCTGTATTCCTTTATGACTCAACTCAAAGTCTACCTCCTACAGAACTGTTCAGATCCTCCTTAGCTTCTCCTCTGAGATTGCCATCAGCCTACTTTGTATATACTTAGTATGGACCTGATTATTTCCATGTTGTTTCTCCATTATATGTGAGGACCTTAGAGAGAAGGGGATGTTTTTATTAATTTTTTTTGTTACTATTCTCTTTCTTTGTATCCCTAGTACTTATCATAGTACAAGGCACATAGTAAATTTTTAATGTTTGTGGATTGACTAGCTTCTGAAGAGCTGAGATTGAACTTCCTCTTATAACTCATTTCTGTGTTATTGCCTTTATGAATCTTGGCACATTCATTCTCTCTATTTTTTTAAATCTTGTGCCTTACTCTTAGAAATACCAAGGATTTGTAATTTGTAAGGAATGCACAATATGGTTAGAAGCAGTTTCCCAATATAGAAATTACCCAGTATTCCAAATCATTCAATCCAATTTACCAACTGTTCTCACCCAAATCATTCCTTTTCAATTGCTTATGCCATCTCATCTCCACGTCTACATACTTACAACTACCCTTCTTATTGTCAGTGGCCCCTAGAAGCATTTGTACTACTCACCTTTATTTTTCTTTTTTCTTTAAATTCAAGTTATACATTTATGCCTTGTGAATTTTTAAACATCTCCTTAACCTTATAACTCTTCATTTTTGTTTTGTTTCACCCTTAGTTCCATATCCCATCTTTTCCATTAAAAAACCCAACAGCTCTCTAAACATGGAACAATTTATTGATTTTCTTGGTAATTGTAATTATTTGCCCTTCTTGTATAATTGTTATTTTGGAATATTTATAATTAGAAAAATCTGCTCATAACTGGTTTTTCTTTTCTTTTTTAAAGGAACATATTGAACAAACATTTTTTTTTAATTGAAGATTAGGTTCAAAATTTCGAGGAATGTGATTTTGGGTGGCAACCTGAGTTCCTTTGCTTTTGGACATATACCATACAATTTCTTTCTGGTTTCTATTAGGTAATTATTAGGTAATCTATGAGGTAACCTAAGATAATTAAAATACCTGGAATTCCCTTTTCTTTCTATTTGAAAGTCTTTCACCTATATGGTTGCAGACTTTCTTGTTTACAATTAGAATGATTACATTTCATCTATATATTCCTTGATATTAGAAATCTATTTCATTTTGCTTTATTTTTCTGTAGCTGAACTATAGTATTTTTTTAGATTAGTGCTTTGTTTTCTGTATATGGAAATTCTGGACAGCTTTCTTATGTTAGTTTTCACTTAATAATATTCAGGTGCTTAAGTTCGTCATATCCTTCTGCGAAACCAAAGATGTGTAAGTTTGTCTTTAAACTTTGCTAGTATTAAGACCATGCATTCTTTTAAGTGTTTTTATATTTTCCTTCATTTCCACTATATTTTCCACCAACTTAGTATTTTTTTAAATCTCAATTCAGTCATTCTCTCACTTCTATATAAAAATTGTACAGTAAGGATTGAATTTTTAAAAATATTCCAATTGCTATTTTTCTCCAGCTATAAATTATGACAAATATCCACGCTAAATTTGCTTCATTATACATTTTTCTTAAACTAATCTAGAATACCTTTGTGTTGCTTCATGTTCTCTTGGAAATCCAAAAGACTCTGTATTTTATTAGAAATTAGTTCACTTTAATTCATAATATTTTTTAAAAATATCATTAAAATACCTTTGTAATCTCTTTGAAGATATAACTTGGATCCTTCTTTATAGATTTTGGATCCTATTTATGGATTTCCTGTTTTTAGTGAGCTTTCTTCTTGAAATTTTTGGCATTTCATTTTTTTTTATTTTCCTGTTATTCAGTTTCTGACTTTTTTTCCTCTTACTGACTGGGTACATCCTGGGACTGAGCTGCAAGTCCATTTCAGTCAGCCTTCTTCAGGAGTGTGGAATTGTTGGTAAATTGGCCTGAGGCTCCACACTAAGTAAACTCTGTGCTCTCTAGGTCCTCAAGGGTGGCCATTTTACTAAAACCAAACTTAACTTAACAGAACCAATCCTTTTATTATTGGAATTTGTTCTGTGAAGTTTGGATTCAGTCACAAGGTCATACTTGAGGACCTAGAGGGCCACATGTGACCTCCAGGCTGCAAGTTCCCTACCCCTGTTCTAGGGGAACCAAACTTGGTCCAACTTGGTTTCAAGCCCCTTTCTTTCAAGATTGATGTATTCTCCAAAGTATTCCAGTTCTTCTCTTGGCTC
This sequence comes from Petaurus breviceps papuanus, assembly GCF_028583685.1. Lineage (NCBI taxonomy): Eukaryota > Metazoa > Chordata > Mammalia > Diprotodontia > Petauridae > Petaurus > Petaurus breviceps. Next base: position 24,162,738 of record NW_027185655.1, read on the forward strand.
TTATCTCCTGCCCCCTTGGAATCCTGCACTGAATCACCACCAGTCACTTTATGCAGAGTTCAGGAATTTAGTATTCTGGGAAATAGAAGAATGATTTTCTCTGTAGATGTACTATCCTTGATGGTATCCTAGGCAGAAAACAGCATACTTTCCCTCAAATTTAACATAGTTCAGAGGCATCAATGTCTTTTCATTTATTGCTGAATACAACATAGGCAGTGACTGTGGTATGCACGTAAAATCTCTCCAGCAGAAAAGTACTGGTCCCTACACAAAACCCTAATGAGTAAATTTATGTAGCCCTATCATATATGTGGAGGCTGGTTAGAGGAGAAATGGTGAGTGAATGATTTAAGTTTTAACATTTTCTAGTATTAATTCAAAAAGATCTGTCTCTCTCTTTCTCTTTCCCTCTCTCCCTTCTTCCCACCTTCTATCTGTGTCTCTCCTATACAGTCAGGTGTAATTGTCTACATCTGGCATCTATTTCCATGAGTACCTGCTTATGCATATGTGTGTATGGATGTGTATGTGTCTGTGTCCTTGGGACACTTGGAAAAACTAGGTCTATCATCTGGCTGCTCTTTTCACTCAAAAACTGCTGTTTTTCATCACACCAGTGAATTTAGAGGGATTCACAAATCTCCCATCATAAAAAATCTGAATATCTCAGTCATATCTAACAGCTGATGATAAATATGAATAACAGTGAATTAATGTTTATTTATTTATCTTCCCTCCTTCTTTCCCAAATTGGGTTCTGGCTCAATCATTGGTCACTTCTGTCTAGGAGAGTTCTGGAGCCTGTTTGAACTGGCTCATGAGAGCTTATTTTTAAATTTTCAGTGACAGCATTTATTGTCACTGAATTTATTGTCACTTCTCAAATCTGCAAACACTATAATTCATGGGCTGCTAGGTGGTATATTGGTTTCAGCACTGGGCTTGGAAACAGGAAGCCTCATTTTCATGAGTTCAAATCTGACCTCAATTATTAACTGTGTGACCCTGGACAAGTTCCTTAACCCTCTTGCCTCAGTTCTTCATCTAAAAGATGAGCTAGAGAAGGAAATGGCAAACCAAAGCAGTGTCTTTGTCAAGAAAACCCCAAAATGGGGCCATAGAGATTTGGACATAATTGCAATGATTCAACAACAATAACAAACAATTCAGAACTTAATTTATTCTTTAGTTGATTATTTATACTTAAAGTCATGGAGAAAATGTTACCAAATCAGAATGTGTGTATATATATATATATATATATACACATATATATGTATGTATGTATGTATGTGTGTATGTATGTATATACACCCATATATTTTGCGTTTTGGAGGGGGGAAGACTTGTCCAAGATCACACGGCTAGTAAGTGTTAAATGTCTGAAGCCAGCTTTGAACTTACATCCTCCTGATTCCAGGGCCGGTGCTCTATTCACCGTGCCATCTTGCCTTCCTAGAATAAATTTTAAAATGTATTATGGGTACATTTTTTTTCTTCTTCAGAAAATTCACTACTTCTTCTATTCAACGTATCCAGTATTGCTTCCCCATGTTAGATAATTCACTTTCTCATGCCCTGATACTAAATATCCTTTACTCCAGAATGGAGAAAAGGAGAATGGATTAGAATGAGATTGAGGAGGTAAAATGTGTAAAAAATTCACCATAATAAGTGGTAATAATTCTTGCAACAACTATATGCTTTGCTATAATTTAAAGTGAGATGTGTGTATCACCTTTAGAGCAAATTATCTTTAAAAAAATTAGATCAAGTTCAATTTTATAGTTTCAGTTGTAAAATAGGGGCTATTATAGAACTTTCACAATTTTGTTGTGAAGATGAATTGAAATATTTGTAAAGCACTTAGCACAGTGCTTGGCATATAGGAAGAACTTAATAAATGCATATTCCATTCCCTTATCTCCTTTTTCTCCCTCTTTTCAATATATTGACTTGAATTTTAAGGGAATTGCTGGGGAAGAGAGAAAATTAAATTGTCCCTTGAAAGAATGAAACAGGCCCTGGGTCCAACAGCACTAGGAAATAAAACACTGAGCTCATTGGCGACAGACAATAAACAATATATTGAAAAAGTGTTAATATAATTAATGAATGAGAATATTAACCACTATTTCAGAATGAAGTACAAAGAGAATTGAATTTGGAGTCAGGATATGAATTCAACTCTCAATTTTGGTAATTTCTGAGTGAACTGGGGAAAGTCACTTCACTTCTCTAATTTTCAATATTTTTTCACCTGTAAAATGAGGGTGTTCAACTAGAAGACCTCCAAGGTATCTTCCAGTTCTAAATCTAATACCCTGTTCTTCCACTTTTAATTCAGATGGAAAGGTTTTGCTGAATTATCTTTGCTCATTGATACTGGAGCTAGAAATTACTACAATTTTGACCAACAAACCTACCTTTTACTTGAGTTGGATATCATTTGGACAAAACACCCCAAAAGAGGTTTTCCTTGCATCTTCAATTACCCCCTTCTTTCTAACATCCAGAAGCATCTAAAATGTTTTCCTGGTAACTCAAAGGTCAGTTTTTTGAAGCAACTTGATATTCAGAATCATATATTCAACACTGTCACCCCTGACAGATTCAACCTTTTTTTCTTCCTTTGCTATTTCAAGTAAATAGGCACCATTGGTTCCTATATAATTTACTCTTAAAACCCCATTTCCTGCTTTTACTTTTTCCTTTCATGGTTAAAATGGCATACTCTTGTGAAGACTGATTTTTTATTGTCTAAAGATGATGGCTCATTCTTAAATTGAAAATTGAATTGGTTCATTCCATAGCTAAATTCTAAATGGGCTTGTGAGTTGAGCATTATTCATTCATGCAGGTTATGCATTTGTCCAATAGGGCAAAAGATCATTTTTTTAATCGTCAAATACATACCCTTCAGGGGAGGTAGATGTTTATTCAGCCTGGTGCCTTTTATTACAGAAGGAAGAATGAGCAGGGCCAAATCAGGTGAAAAGGGATTGACTGTTTTTTTTTTTTCTGAGCTATGCATTTCCCCTGCTGTCTGACCCTGGCTATATGTACATACTTAAATTTTGATTGAAATGCCATAAAATTATACTTTCTCAATTTATAAAGAAATGCAATGTTGCTAAGCATAAAAGACCCCAATGTTCTCTTTGAAAGTTAGGAAACAATGATTTAAATTATATTATTCAGAGACACTTACATACTATTATAAAAAAATCCAGAAAATGTATAAAATCTAATGATGCCCTTGAAGTCCAACACTTGTCCCTAATATTAGTGCTGACATAGTGATTCCTAGGATCAAGAGGAGGTCATGATGAAATATAGCTAGACAGAATCCCACCCATGGAAGGGTGGCTCTGGTCAAAACAACAATCCTGGAGACTGAAGAGAGCTTTTCCCTTTGTTTATGGTAACATAACCCTCTAGGTGATGTCTTTGGTTCTTGTTAAAGAAGCAGTTTATCCAAAGAGAATAAAAATATAAGTCCATCATAGGAAAAGATGATTTCTTGCAACTAAAAATGTAAATTAAATATAAAGGCTATAGACAAATAATGCATGAGTGATTTCCTGAGCTTGTAATATTTCTAAGATTCACATTTCCCTGACTAGGCTAATTTTAAAAGCATACATCGCTGACCATCTCCCTTTACCCTTCAGATTTCAGAGTTCACTGAGTTTCAATATCTGATGGCTGGCCATGTAGCACCATAAAAGTAAGAATTCAAAGGGCCCTTAAATGAAGATTGTGGAAGCAAGATTGTTCTGTCCTTGTGCCATTCAGAATCAACATCCATTTAATCTAGTTTATATCTTTACTCACTACAATGAAGTCATGGCTGGTGATCTACTGGGCTTATAAATTCTGAGCTGCAAGTGGATCAAGTTGATCAGGTGTGTTCACTAAGTTCACCATTAATATGATGGGCTCCCTAGGAAATGGGGGCCACTTGGTTGTCTAAATCATAAAGAGTTAGTCAAAGTTCTAGGCTGATCAGAGTGGAATTGGGCTCTTGAGTGGCCCCTGTACTTCCAGCCTGAATGAGATAGGAAGATTAAAATAAAAACAAAACAAAATGAAACAGACAAACAAATATCTACAGATCTTTCATCGGACAAAAATGTCACACAATTGGGAGAAAGATGCATTGAGTCAATCAAAGTATCCTGCATTTTGTTTGCAAGTCCACTATTGAGCATTTCCATTTGGAAGCTAAAAACAATCCCAACAATATTTGTTGGGTCAAATAGGGTACCTCTTTGCACAAACACTCTCAAATGGTCTGTTTTCAAATCTTTAAACACCAAATAAATCAAATATCTTGAAAATTGTCAGTATAAGACAATTGAAAGAAAAAAACGTGCAGGGATTTTTTTCATTTCCATAAATGGCTTTGTCCAGATTGAATGTTAAGAGTAAGTGTAAATTCCCTGATTGAAACTGAGCAAAAAGTGTGGATATTATCATTACAACACTCATTCATCATTATCTTTTATTTTTTTTTAAATCTGTGTCCATATCTTTTAATTACCATATGCAGATCTTTTAATTCTGCACTGGGGATATGGGAAAGAAATTAATCTTGTTTCAAAATGATAAAGGTGTTCAGAATTCAGTGACATTTACACACACACACACACACACACGAGAACATCAAGAAGCAGTACATAGGCAGACTTTCATAGATGTTTCCATTTCACATCAAATGAAAAGCCATGACAACTGTATTTCTATTTACATAACTTTCACCAGACAACACCTTGAAAGAAGGCATGAGAGGAGCGTTAGTTATCAAAAAAAGGAGGCTCGTTTCCACTGATAGGCAGTTGAAATACAACAAGGAAGATAGATATAGTAATGGTATCTCTGCAATTATTTTGACAAACCTATGACAGAACTCTTCTGTTCCTTGATAGACGCACATAATCCGTGAAATGTGCTGTGTGATTCCTTGGTCTTCATTGCATCCCCTTCAGGGCTGCCTTTCATCAGACACTAAATCCAACAGAATGGAAAACAAATTGCCTTCTTTTGAATGTATTTACTGTCTTTTGTCTTTTCAAAGACAACTTAGCTATTTCATTCTGCATTAATGGATTTCTATTTTAGTCAGAATAAATATTCAGAGATTTATTACTGAAAAAGGACCTTAGAGGTCTTCTCTTCCATAGTCTTCATTTTTCAGATAGGGAAACTGAGGACCCAAGAACCTAAATGACTTTTGCAAGATAACACAGGTACTAAACAACAGAGTCAGAATTTGAACCCAAGACCTTGGATTCCACATTCATTGCTCATTCTGCTTCACCACACTGTCTTCCTATTACTACTTGCTAATTAAAACAATAATGAATAACGTCCAAATATCATCAAACTTCAATCAAGTTAAATTTTACAATGACTGAAAACCATTGGGGGCTGTCTCAAGGTTTCTACAGGGCCTACCAGTCAGGCAAGTCCAAATTTCTTTGCTCTTGCAAGTGTCCCTTGTACTACTTGCAAACAACAAAGCATATTATTTCCCAGCAATTGTTTGTGTGGTGAAAGAGATTCTGCATATACATAGAATGAAATTCATATATTAGACTTCTTGCCAGTTCTGTAGAGCCCAAGCACTAACTTTATTTTCAATTTTTTATTCAGCAGAAAGAACATTGCGAAGTGTAGGCTTAGATATGATTCATGAAGGCTAGCAGCATTAATTCAGGATCAGAAAATAATTGTATTTCCTGTCTCTATATTAATATCCCATGATTTGTGTCACCTGCTAACAATGAGAAGCATGAGACACCCAATCTATAGAAACCTGCTGGTACTGGGAAAAGTCTGCTTTAGCAAAGGCAGTCTTCCTCAAAACAAAGAAACACACCTCTCCCATTCACAAAATTAAATCACTTATTTCAGAGACACAAGTTCCAATATTCAAATGAAACTAAGTCACGCTGAGAGGATCACAGTCACCTCCTAAATCTCAGAGGAACTCAAGAGTGGTGCCAAAATAGCTGATGTTAAATTATGCAACACAGATAAACATTGACACAAAACAAAAACTCTGAAAGTCAATGTGAAGGTAAGCCAGAGGGGAATATTGACTAGATAAGAGGGAATTTTGAACAAACATACAAGTCTGAAAGAGCACAATATAACCAGAGAAGAAGGATACCTTGGGGTGCAGCAGCCTAGTTATAAATATTTTGATGCATATAAAGTAAGCAAGCATTGAATGACTCCTCATTCAAAGAAAAAGAAAAACCCTTAGTCACCAAAATATTTGTGGTAGTACTTTTTGTGACAGCAAAAAACTGGAAAAGAAGGTAGATGCCTATTGTAGGGAGGATGATCAAATAAATTGTGGTACATGAAATAGTGGAAAGAAATCATTCCATAAGAAGCAACACACATGAAAAACACCAAGAAACGTGGGAAGACAAGTGAACCAATGTCAATTCAAGTGGGCAGAGTCACATCAATAATCTAGGCAATGACTAACACAATGTCAATGGAAAGGATGAAAAAGTGAACGTAGTGTAATTATGATGACTAAAATTGGCTCTAGAGGGAAAAAGTTATGAGAGAAAACCCTCTCTCCTTTATTTGCAGAAGTGAGGGGTGATATATGGAGAACACTGCATGTGCCTTCAGACTCAGTTATTGTGTTATTTAGATTTGCTGAACTTTTTTTTTTCCTTCTTGTTATTTTCCAGTACAGACAGAGGTTCGCCAGGGTAGGAAGGGAGAGAGGCATATTTAGACATAAAAATAATGTTAAAACAAAAGGCATGGACTATTTTTAGATAGTTCCTCTGCTTAGTAAGGTTTGAGTAATTTTAGCTTTATTATAGATGTTCAACAGTAATGTAGAGGAGAAACAGGAAATTGATACCCAGAGAAGCAAAGTGATTTATCCAAGATCACAAAGGCAGTAAGGATTTGAGCCAAGTTTACAACACATTTCTTCTAACTTCAAATACAATACTTTCCACTTCACCACTCTGGCTCTCTTGAAGTTAGGAGACCTAAATTAAAACATTGAATCTTTCCAGATCTCAGAAAAGAGCCAGATTAAATAATCTTGGAAGTTTCTTCCAGGTCTACATTTGAATCATTCTTCTCATTCCTAGTTAGCAATAGGTTAAAAAAGATGGAATTAATTTGAACTAACTGATTAAGTCCAGAATGTAACCTACATTTCTTCACTTGTAGCTGATGTTAGCCAGGCAACTTGAATGATTGAAAATTATGTCGAATTATTTAAAAATAAAATTTTTGAGATTGTAATTTCTTGGTGCCATGCCACATAGCTAAGAAAACAATGACTCATTTACTTTAGAAATATATAGGATTCCAAAAAATCCTTCCCCAGGTGGAAATTGAATTTTTAAAACGTGTAATGTCTTTTTTCCCTTCCTGTCAGGTTTGGAGTGTGTGTATGTGTGTGTGTGTTGTGTGTGTGTGTGTTGTGTTGTGCTTTATATTTCCAATTCAGACTATAATCACCTTTATTTATTTTTCTATTATTGAACACAATAGAAAAATACAAATGGGTAAAGATGTTTAAAGATGAAAGTGACAAATCTATTTGAAACATCTTAAATTTCATAATGTAGTGTATAAACATTTCTCATTATATTAACAAGTGATTATAACCTAAACTAGTATTTTTTGGTTTTTTAACCTTAGAATTGATGAGTCTTCCTACTTTTTTTAGCCTTCCTACCGTTCTTTTATAGAAATTTACTCAGTGAAAACTCTTTCCTTTCTTTCAACTTACTGTATTTTTGCAATGATGTCCCCTCTTCAACAAGTGCTCTTTTTCGTGAGTCAATTAATATGTAAAATCACACGAACACTTTCCTGATTAACTAGAAATTCAATTGGGTATTTCCTTGACCCTCAATCAGTCTCAACATATAGATTTCATAAATATTTTTGCTAAAGAACTAAACTAAACTAAATTATAATGTTCTTGTAACATTATTTTAGCATAAGTCACTTATAGATTTATTGTAAAAGCTTAAAACATGACTCATTACTAAAGAATCTTGGATATGATACAAATCAACTCATGTCCCTCCAAATAAACAATTCTTATATAAGCCCTTTATAACATATCTTTAAAGTATGTAGAGCCATCCTGTTATATTAGAAACAGTATTGGTTCCAGAATCAGAGGACCTGGGTTCATATCCTCCCTCGAACATTACCTGTGTGATCATGGACAAGATTCTTTATTTCCCTCGGATCCAGTTTCTTCATTTGTGAAATGAGATTTTTGGATTAAATAGTATTGTCCATCTATTCTGGCTCCACACATGTAATCCTAATACTAAACTGTCTTTCCAACACTATAATTAAGAAAAGGCATCTGTATCATTTAGTGTTTCTGCAGTTGCCCTTTTGGTCATTCATCAGTACTTGAATGAAGTTATTTTGATATCTAGGACAATCAAACAATCATTTACTGAATGCCCACTATTTGCAAGGCACTGATAATCAGCGCAAAGTGCTCCTGGGGATTCATCTCTACCTTCTCTACCTTGTATAATTCTTCCATATTTTACCACAAGTCTTCTTAAAAGATCAGTCTAGATTTCCACAGGTATTCTTATGAGACTGAGAGAGGGGGGCTGACCTCTGAAGCATGTCTCTAGAAGTAGTTAAAAGAATTAAAATATTTTAAAATGTGTTTATGCCTCATTCCAACAATTTCCTATTATTTTTTTAAGCTATCGGGGTTAAGTAACTTGCTCAAAGTTACATGGCCAGGTCTTTCTGGGAGGATGCTAAGTGTCTGAGCCCGGGATTCGATCTCCAGGTCATCCTGACACTGGAGCCGGTGCTCTTACTCACTGTGCTACCTGGCCACCCCAACAATTTCCTATTATTCACCTTTTTAAAACTTTCTTATAACCTGGACCCCAACCCTATCATGCTGCTTAAACTCCTTGAATATCTTGTGATGCAAGTGAAAAATTCAGGAAGTTTATCACATCCTCTCAGCACATGATGGTTTTATCACTTTTTACAATAATTTGCTTGCTGCCTAGTATGTTGTATGCCACTTCCTGCACATTTGACATAACTGGCAAAGTTCTGTAGGCTATTTATGCCCAACATATACTTATTCAAAGACCTTTGGGTTACCTACACTTATGATTCTTCAGCGATTGTTGTGTTTGATGATTTAGAGGCATATAACATAAAGATATTGACATTTATACAAGTCATTCTTCAGTTGATAAATGATCAAAGGATATAAACAGGCAGTTTTCAAAGGAAGAAATCAAAGCTATCTATAATCATATAAAAAGCCCTAAATCACTATTGATTTAAGAAATGCAAATTAAAACAACTCTGAGGTGCCACCTCACACCTATCAGATTTGTGAATATGACAGCAAAGGAAAATCTTAAATGTTGGAGATGTGGCAAAGTTGGAATACTAATGCATTGTAGGTGGAGTTGTGAACTGATCTAACCATTCTGGTGACTAATTTGGAACTATGCTCAAAGGGCTATAAAGCTGTGCATACTCTTTGATCCAGCAATACCACTACTGGGTCTGTATCCCAAAGAGGTCATAAAAGGGGGAAAGAACCCACATTTACAAAAAAATATTTAGAGCAGCTCTTTTTGTGATGGCAAAGAATTAGAAATCGATAAGATGCTTGTCAACTGGGGAATGACTGAGCAAGTTGTGGTATATGAATGTAATGGAATACTATTGTCCTATAAGAAATGATGAGCAGGTGGAGTTCAGAAAAACTTGGAAAGACTTACATGAACTGATGCTCAGTGAAGTGAGCAGAACTAAGATAACATCATATGAAAGCAACATTGTGCAATGATTAATGATAATAGACTTAGATCTTCTCAGCAATACAATGATCTGAGACAATTCCAAAAGACTCATGATGGGAAATGCTAACCATATCAAAAGAAAGAACCATGGAGTCTGAATCCAGATTGAAGCATACTGTTTCATTTTTTTTCTTTCTCTTTTGTTCTTATTCTTCTTTTACAACATAACTAATGTGGAAATATTGTTGTACACGTATAACTGATATCAGATTGTTTGCTTTCTTGGGGAGGGAGAAAAATTTGGAATTCAAAATGAAGGTTGAAAATTATCTGAATGTGTTATTGGAAAAAAATAAAATAATATTAAGGAAAATATATTGGTATTAAATAGGTAATTTTCTGCATCAGGGAGTTGGTTACCCATACCATTTTCAAAATATTTATCTGTCTCAATGGTGCCCATCTAACATTCTAGACAGTGATTAGTTTATCATAGAACTTCCTTTGTACCATCTTCCAGATGGTTTCATGTACTGGTGAAAATACAGTATTATCATTCTTTTGCACTCCTCTGGTTCAAGAATTGATTTCTCAATAATGGATGAAGACTAACTCTTGTAACCTGAATGTGGAACTGTGTTCCCTCTTCATTTAAAGAACTCTGTATGTGTCTACATACATGCAAATATATATATATATATATATATATATATATATATATTCATATGCATATATATAAATACAGACACACAAATACAAGCTATAAATAGATACAGATACATAGAGACTATAGTTAGACATGCTTTTTGACTGTTCTTACTCATACTGCTATTCTCTAATTTCTCCCAGCCATTTCAAGGCTCAGCTTCTTGAAAAAACTCATCTACATCTTTATCCTGGAAGTCAGTACCTACTTGTATAGGCATTTATGGTAACTTTTATTGTGATAGAATTTAGGAAGGGAAAACTCATAGAGTTGGGACAAAAAACTATGGTGAGTTATCCTGTGCAGTTTATATTAATATTAAGCAATATTGATTCCTAGTGTCATATTAGTTTCCCTACTAATTGAGGTGGAGTCTGGAGTACCCTTCTATACCATCTCTCCTTACTCTCACCTGTGGAAAAAGTGAAGAAGTTTGATGGTTGGTGACAATTTACAGAAGACTAGTGAGAATTAAAGAAATCTGTTGTCTCCATTTCTATGTCCATTCCTTACTTTTTGTTAGATCAAGTAACTCAGGTCCTGGGCAAGGCAGTTATTGATATTGCCAATTCCTATTTTCTCTATTGCTATGACTAAACCATTCAGGTGCAGTTTGCTTTTACCTAAGAAGAAGGTGAATATACATTTCCCATTCTTCCTCAGGACTACTTGAATAATTCTCCTTTATATTTCCACAGTGTGACAAGCAGAGACCTGAAAGGGGATCTCCTTCCTGAGGGCATTTAGATTTCCACTACATTGAATGACTTGGACTATGTCATCCCATTGCAAACAGCTGTTTGTAGGGCATGTTGCCTATTAGAGGTATTATATGCCCTCTAACAAACTGAATAATTATGTTGAGAGTTTAATGAAAACAACAGATTGGTAACTGGGCCCATCATCCTTCTATACATCAGGGCTATAATGCCACATGTGATAACATGATTTTCTCAACTAAGAAGGAATCAGCTATTTATAATCAATAATGCTTCTTGTGGAAATTGAAGAGACCACCTGTGAATATATAGCATAAGTCCACATGGTTCTTGACTCATTTATTAGTCAATTGGTTATACTGACCCTCTTCTTCTATGTCAAGACAAGCAGTTTTGGTATAATGAGACCAAAACTGCTTGTCTTGACATAGAAGAAGAGGGTCAGTTGATAATTGGTAATTGATAATTTGAGTTTCACTACAAGTTACATCTGCTTCCATAGTAACCACTATAAAAATGCTTAAAGACATATTATTTTCCTGATGGATCTCTCTATAACACTGTATCTTATGGTATCCACTTATCATCAAGAAATTGGGAGATTCAGTCCATTATCATAAAATTCATTGAGTTTTCCATCTTTCATACCATCCAAAAGAAACTAATATCACTGAGTATTGGAAGTGGATTTTCAGTGTTTTCAGTATAGGTTGTGGCCCCTACCAAAGGCTGGGTCTCCAAAAAATCAGTGGTAAACCAAAGAGAGAGAAGACAGTATAGCAGTTTCTTGGATCTGGCCTTCAGATGAGTCTCCCTGACAGTGAAACCTGTCAGATAATGTTTTAGTTTACTCTCTCTAGCCCTTCCTCATTGCATCGTCTCTGTGAGGTTGCTGGACCTTGAGCTTTTTTTCGCCCTCGAAAGTCTTTAATCATACAAGGGAAATCATTCAGGTCCCTTCTAATAGGCAAATCATTGTACCACCAGTGTATTGGAGGTAATTTCTTCCTAGAAATAATCTAAAAGAAAAAAGGGTGGAATTATGGTGAGGGTCTTCCTTTTTAATCATCTATTGTTGTTGTTCAGTTGTTTCAATCATATTCTACTCTTTGTGACCCCATTTAGGCTTTTCTTGGCAAAGATTAAAATTCAAAAAACTCTGAGGTACTACCTCATCCATATCAGATTGGCTAATATGACATAAAATAAAAATTACAAATGTTGAAGTGGATGTGAGAAAATTAATATGATAATGTACTACTGGTGGAATTGTGAACTGATCCAACCATTCTGGAGAAAGGTTTGGAACTATGTCCAAAGGGCTACAAAAGTGTGACCCAGAAATACTTCTACTAGCTCCGTGTCTCAAAGAGATTTTTTAAAAAGGCAAAAGGACATATATGTACAAAAATATTTATAGCAAGTTTTAGTGATGGCAAAGAATTGGAAATTGGTGGGAAGAGGATGCCCACAAATTGGGAAATGATTGAACAAGTTGTGGTATATGATTATTATGATTAGATAGTATTGTGCTATATAAAATGATGAGCCGGATAGTTTCAGATAAACCTGGACTTTCAAGAACTGGTGCAATCCACATCTAGAAAAAGAATTGATGGAATTTAAATGCAGATCAAGGCATACTCTCCCTTCCTCC
>NW_027185655.1:24175737-24233461 GCF_028583685.1 Petaurus breviceps papuanus
TCTCTCTCTCTCTCTCTCTCTCTCTCTCTCTCTCTCTCTCTCTTTCTGTCTGTCTTTCTTTCCTTTTCTTTCTCTGCATGACTAATATAGAAATATGTTTTGTGTGACTGCACAGGCATTATTATCATTGTTGAGTCATTTTTCACATATGTCTGACTCTTCATGACCCCAGATGAGGTTTTCTTGGAAAGGATACTGGAGTGGTTTGTGTTTCCTTCTTCAGCTTATTTTACAAATAAGGAAACTGAGGTAAGCAGGGTTAAGTGACTTGTCCAGGAACACACAGGTGGTAAGTTAGGTCATATTTAAGCATACTAAGAGGGATCTTCCTAACTATAGGATATGTGTTCTATCTACTGAGCCACCTAACTGTCCCAGCACAGCCTTTATCAAATTGCTTGCCTTCTAAATGAAGGAGGCAAGAAGGGAGAGTGGGAGAAAATTTTGAACTCAAAATTAAAAAAAAAACACAAAAAAACCCCAAAGGGGGAAAACAAAACAAAATATAAGCAAAAGTTAAAAATTGTTTTCACATATAATTGGAAAAATCATTAAAATAAAATGTATAAGACATGTTATACTGTGAATAGTGCTTTCTCTATATAATAATAATTTCACTTAAAATTAGTGGACTCTGCTTTTCCATCATTAAATCATGAGAATATCCTAAAAGTTTTATTCTGAAAGAAAATTTAAAAAAAGTTTCACAGACATTGTAGGAGCCAGAGCTTTGCCTGTATTTTTCTTGGATAATCAACATCTCTAAGAAATATACTTAAAGCCTTTTCAAGCTAGAATACCTTTATGACAGTCCATTAATTCATCATTGCTATCAATGTACTTGCTTCTGCATTCCTAATCATTTCTGAATCAAGATGAAAACAACATTTCCAAGTCTTTCTGACAGGTTTTCAGAAGAAATCACACATGCAAAAAAACACTGTACAACTTATGGGGGTGGAGTTGCATTGTTGATTTTGTAGCTTTGAAGTCAAGTTGAATTCCCTTATAAATTTGCAGCCTATCCTATTTCAGTCATCACTTCAGTTTAGGGGCGGAACATCTCATGGTCTACTTGTCACTGAGACCAAGAAAGAAATTAGAAATGGTATAAAAGCACTTCCTTTAACAGAAGAGAGATAGATGGAGACTGTGTCTTGACTATCTATATTTACACAGCACCTTTGCTGAATCCATTACCTATCATAAATATGGAACTCAAGTTATTTCTACACTATTTCCTGACCTTATTGCAATATAAAGTCAGGGTCCTGAATTCCTTCCTGCAGTACTTTGTGCTCACTCAAGAAAGAAAATAATATATACAAAAGATTCCATTCAGTTGGAGCAACCATGTTTCAAATGATGCATGTGTACACATAGATGATAACAATAATTTTATGCAATAATAACAATCTTACTAACTACCAAATATGCAATGGTACTCTATACTAGCCACGTCACAAGGTGTAATGAAAACATTTTGACAAAATAAAGTACTTTGTAAAAATAACTGATCATTATTGAAAAAATCATATTAATCCTCAATGAAGTTGAGATAGAAACGATCCTGGTATGAGAAACCATTCTGATAATATTATAATATATTTGGTAATCTGTTGAGTATTCTTCTACAAACTAACTTTTCTACTTTCATGGAGTTAGTAGGATATCAAATCATCATTTGTAGGCTCACTTAAAGCTTCCTTAATGCATCCATACAACTCCCTTAGCAGACAAACATTCTTGATTTTTTGTGATTTTTTTCTGCTAGTTTTTTATATTTTTAGAGATGTTCACTTGCAGATTGGAGAATAAAATTAAAATTTAAAATGTTGTTCTTAAGTTTACTTGGATCATTATTTTGGTGGTAATTTGAATCATTAGCTCAAATTTGAAAATATTCTATTGCCAGTACAATTTATTGACTGAGTTGTCTGCAATATTTTGAGATATATTTTGATATATCTTAGTTGCAGTAAGGGAATTCATCATCTGTATGGAAAAAAGGGAGCTTCTGATATCCTGATTCTATTTTCCAGATAGTGTCTTGCTAAGTACCAGGCAAATGGAAAATATTTATAATCTTCATTGATATGTTACATAGTTTCTACCATTTCCTTGCACATGATGAATTAATTACTAAGTCCAGACTCTTTAAGGATAATCCCTTTTTAATTTCCATGAGCAGGAAATAGTTCTGAACTACCATTACAGATCTCTCTATTGCTTAAACAAAAGACACACAACATCTGTCTGTTTGATGTTTGTTTGTTTGTTTTGTTTGTTTTCTGACATGCTGTTGTGTATTTAGGTGTATGCTGCCCATGGAAAACATTATTTTCTCTCATTCTTCTTTCCAGTATGTGCCATCCTATAAATTTTGTCCAGAGGCAAATCACTTTCATTAACATTTCCGGTAAAGATTGAGATCTGGGTTTAGAGACAGAAGACCTGGGTCACTATTCTGTCCAAGATATTTCATAGCTATTTGACTCCCCAAAAAGTCAAGCAAAAACTATTAGGTTCACTTTTTAATATTTAAAAAGGTGAATAATATAGCACCAGGAAGGTAGTTGGTTCAGTGAGTTGAGTTTGGAGCCTGGAGGTAGGAAGACTTGAATTCAAATCTGGTTTAAAACACTGGCTAAATTACTTTGGGCAAATCATTTAACCTGTTTGCCTCAGTTTCCTTAACTGTTAAAAAGGGATCATAATAGCACATACATGCCAGGGTTGTTGTAAGGATCAAATGAGTTTACATTTGAAAAATACATAATGAAGTGTGTGTCACACAATAGGAGCTTTATAATTGCTAGCTATTGCTATTATTAGCACCATCCTTACAGAGTTTCTTTGAGATCAAATGACGCAATATGTTTAAGTTGCTTGGCAACATTTAAGGAACAATTTAAATGTTAGCTATTTTGATTTCAAGAGAAAAAGAAGCACACAGGTAACCCAAAACTGCCTTTCAGTTTTAACTTCATTCCTTTTTCCAATTCTCCCTCTACCTGTGTCACCCTCTCTCACTAAGAGGGTCACAAATGCCACTGCTCACCTCCACTACTGGTATGGTCCCACAACCACTAAAATCTAAGATTTTGGAGGGGGAACACATAGGATGCTTAGGAAGAACTAGCACCTCATGGGTGAGGGCTTGTGGAACACTTCTCAGGGCTACTCATGCACCTTTGGTGTCCATCCAACTCTCACCTGTGGTTTCAAGAAACTGTAGGATGGACAGAGGCCACAGCCCTAATAAAACTATCAGGGGAGATGGGCCAAACCAGACTTACATTAACCAACAGTTCTGAAACCCATTGGTGAGGTAGGGAAAAGTCTATGCCAAGCACATTAATACAGTCCATGGAAGAATGGGAGAAATTTGTTTCAGTGGCCAAGAAGGCAGCTAAAGTAGGTCTATGGAGCCCTTAGATCTTCGTCAGACATCAAAGACACTAAGATCTTCGACTACATTTTTGACCATTGTAGGTCATCTTGACTTGTCTTACCATAGAACTTTGATGACTCTGGAAGAGAAAGTAAGGCTGAGTACTTTGTGCAATTCTGCTTCACTTAAAATCAAATTCACAGGTGAGTCAAGAAATCACTCCATAATGTCATTGGTCCTCTTTGAAAAGAGAAGACAAACAACAACATTATGATCTCACCAATGTATCAGATTTCAAGATTTCTTCTAAGGTTTTTCAGCATAAATGAATAATATAATTCGGATCATTTTGTTTTTACTATGATAACACTTATTTTTGTGACACTGAATCATCTTTTGCATCTTTGGTATAAAGGCAAATTTCATGATGAATTATTTCTTGGATACACTAATGTGATCTGGGAGAATTTTATGTTAAAATATTAAATTCATATTTATTAATGTGTTGGTCTTTATTTCTTCCTTGCTTTATTCTTGCTTGGTTTATATATTAGCATAACATATGTCTCATGAAAAAGTGTGTTTTCCAGTTTTTGAGAATAATTTGTGCATAATTAGAATTAAAATTTGGCACAATTCCATAAATTCATCAAGATTAGGATTATTCCCTCCTCTTTTAGAGTTTCTTTACAACTAATTATATGTCCCTTTGTGGAATACAAATGCTTAATATTTCTACTTGGCCTTCTGTTAATTTAGGAATATTATATTTTTAAGGTAGTCTCATATTTCCTTTGTGCTTTTACTGTGGCCAGCGCAGTTGTTGGTCTAGTGAGCAGTGAGAATGATGAGACGGGGCTGTAATCAATAGTCTATTTATTATAGGACCATTTCAAACAGAACCAAAGATACAAGTGGCTCACTGAGTTTATATGCCCCCCAACAGAAGATCTACATGACCCAAAAGAATATAGACATACCAAAAGAATGCAGACAGTGTACAAGGACCCTCCTTTGATCTTGTTTACTATTTACCCTTGCTTATGATTAGTTATTTATTAGGGTAATATCATAGGATCATATCCGAAGGCATAAACACAAAAAGATTACATGCCCTTTTGCTTATCTGCCCTGTAACCTTGTAAATAATTGTATAGGGCAGAACATTCCATTAGCAGAGCCAAGGGACCCCAAAGTTCTCTACATCCAAATGAGGTTATATGTCCTCCTGCTTATCTGCCCTGTAACCTTTCAGATAATAGTATAGGAGAGGGGAACATTTCATTAGCAGATCCGGGGAACTCCTGAAAGTTCTCTACATGCTTTAAGGTTAATGGGTATATAACTGATTAATATTTTCTAATTTTTTAAAAATTTCTTGTTTTATTTTAGTTTCACCATGTAAAATTTTTAAATCATTAATTTGATTCTCTGCCATTTTCTTTTTCATAAGTTTGGCTGCAGGGTTATATAATTTTTAAAGAGAATTTTGAAAGAGGCAGCTTTAGTTCTGTATGATACTTTTTATAATCTTTTTATTATTTTGAATTTATCCATCTCTTCCTCTAATGCACATTTTCCCTTTTACATTTGTTTTTGCTTAATTGTCAATATAAACAATATATGAATGTATATAGATGTGTGTATGAATGTATATATGCATGTATATTTATATGTGTATAAGTATGTATGTGTATATGGTATTTTGATGTGTGTATACATACACATAAACATATTTGGTATTTGATAAAATATCCCCTGGAATTATGGCAATACTTCTCAAAAGTATAGAGCAATTTCCTTCATTTAATGTAAGTATGCATTTATGTGTATAAACATATGTGTGTATATACATACAATTTATGCAAAAATTATATATATATATATGTGTGTGTGTGTATATATGTGTGTGTGTATATATATATATATATATATCTCCATATGTGTCTGTCTGTGTATATTCTTATAAAATCCAGACATTTTGGTTTGTTCCATCATAATTATCATTTTAATTCACATTAGTATTAATTGCATGACTTTTCTTTGACTCATTTATTATTTTTGCTTTCATTGTTAAGTCTTCATTTAGGTTTTTATGTTTTCTTTGCATGTATTGAACTGATTACTGTTTTTACTATACTATGATCAACAAATATGTTTAATATGTATGCCTTTTTATATTTATACTGTCATTACTCTGTGTTTTATTACACATTTTTTAAATGTTCAACTTTGTGGAATTTATATTTTCTTCATGGCCTCATTCAGAAAATGATAGTCTTTTGCCCCAATTTCTCCAGGAATTTGTTCACTGGTGCATGTTACCCCTTGTCTATCTTTCTGTTTGATTTGTCCAATTCTGAAAAGGGGACATTCAAGTCTCCTAACATTAATTTATAATTCAGGTTTTTTTTTTCTTTATGAATTTGGATGTTACAACATTTGGAACATTTAGGTTTAATATGATGCTAGTTTGTTGTTGTTTTATTTTTCACTCTTAATTCATAAGGTTGTTATCTTGTTGGACTTTTTTCTTATTTTAAAAAAAATTTTAACTTTAATAATTATTATATAATAAAGACATAATTTCTCTTTTGTTTGTGGAATGTGTTTTTCTTTTCTTTTCATAGAGTTTATGAGGATAGGAGTCAGGAGGAAAATGCCAAATACTGCATATTCTTGGTCAAGCATTTTAGAAGAGCTGTTTCATCAACATTTGACCAAAACAATTCTTTAATTCCATTGATGAAGTTCAAAAAATGAACCCTTGGATATTATTCACGAGTATGCTATGAAACTTAGAAAAGTTACCAAGTACTTTTGACAAATATTGACATAGTTCCAGAAAATATTTTGTCAAACACCAAAGTCAAGATAAGAAACAGGGCAAGGGGGGGAGGATATAGAATTAAGGAAAATGGTGCATTAAATAACATATTTTAATTTCATGATTTGATAAGAAAGGAGACATAGTCATAGAAGATTAAAATACAGTTCCATCAGCTTTTTAAATATGATGATGATGATTATTGATGATGATGATGATGATAAGGAGGAGAAGGAAGAGGAAAGAGAGAAGGAAGAAGTCATTGTTTTAATCTTTCATTTTCAATTCTTCATTCTTCCTGACAACACAAAATTCTACTTCCAGTTGTCTCATCTGGGACAAGTTCAAAAGACCAACCATTTCACAAAAGATTTTAAATAGCCTACTTTCTTATAATTGATGAATAAATATTGGGTTTTTTTTAATTGTTAGTCTTGTTGAATAACCATTGATAAGTTTGCTATAATTCATTTTCATACTTAAAATGCCATCAAGTTCAAATATACTGAATTGTATGAACCAAAGTATATTCATCTTTTCCAAAAAAGCTGATTCACAAAATCAAATACATTAACTGCAGTTTTCCCTCATTTCTTTCTATTTATATTTCAAAAAGTAGTAATGAAATTGACAAGGCTTTATAAATACATGTTAAATTTTTCTATAGCAAATATGATAAATTAAATATACTGATTTAAATTGTATATATGGAATTGTTCCTTTATATCGATATGGTCTATTTTGTGCCTATGTCTAAGTTATTAACCTCAAAGAACAATATCACCAAATCAAAGAATCTGAGCATTAAAATAAAGGTTGCATGCTGCTCCAAGTCACACTAAAAAACAAATAACATAGTCTGGATTGGTGTAGCACTACTGCAATATTTACAACACCCACAATCAAGATAAAGACCACGACTATATGTATCACATGATGTTCTATTGCAAAATATGCCAAACTCTCTAGATAGAGGACAGAACTGAAACATTTATTTAGATACCAGAAAAACATATCCCAAGACCAGTAAGCTGATTCCATCATAGTATTAAACATATTCAGAAGTCATAATAAAACTGAGAGCCACAGAAGCCTTCAGCCTTCCCACAAACCAATATAACATCAATATTTGCTCAGAAAACTCTCTATCTCCTTGCTGGAGGTCCTCTATCCCCCACCATCTGGATAGATCTGAACCAGCTTGCTGTGGGCTCTGCTTCTCTTCAGCAAGCTCCTCCCACCACAGGCTCCATGTGACTACATTCAGCCTATCAGGGGCAGAGTTTACTTTCCAAGCAGGGGAGTACAAAGCCAAGCACAAGCAGTTTTTCAGAAGACTGATGCTGTGAACAGCTCCAAGATTTTGATTACTCAGTATAGTGAACTCTCTAGTTATCTGGTACCAAATTAAAGCAAAATATTCACAGAAATCAATGTACAGCTTTCACAGTGTTATAACACAACAACTTATCACTAAAGTGACCACATAGTTCTCACCAAAGTGGTCACATAGTTTTAAGCAAAAGATAACATGAATTTAGTAAGAACTCAGTTTCACTACCATCATCCCTAAGGAGGCAAGCTTCCTTTATTGACACAAAGTACAAAGGTCAAAGTTCTCTACCCCTAGGTCACATTGTTTTAATCTCTTCAATCAAAAAGTCCCCTTTCTTCTTAATTGGAGAAGTCCTTAACTCAATCATCTAAATATAAAGGTCACATTTCTCCACCCCTAGACCACTGTAAGTCATAATTTTCTCAGTTTGCATTAAATATCAAGGAGAGGTCTTTTCATCTTGACTCAAGGCAGGCTCTCAGCTTCTATGGTTCCTCTTCCATGGTCCCAGGTCTTGTCCAAATCTATCCAACTGCCACCTGGGTTCAAAGGCAGAGAGATCTCAGTTCTTTGTCCAGCTTCTTGTGCAGTTCCTGTTCCATACTGATGCTCACAGTGTCTGGTTAACCTCAAGTCCTTCACAGTTTCTGTTCCTGGGAAGATAAAGCTTGAGAAAGCCACAATAACATTGATATACATTGCTGGTATCCCCATCAATTCACTTTCTGCCTGTGAAATCAACATAGACCCAACAACAAGGTCTGAGGCATCAACACAAATAATCAGTATAGTCCCAGGAATTCTGAAATCATCATCAAGACCCTCTTCTAGGATTCCTGTAAACATATGACAAGAAAATCCTCTTTCAGGGCTTCTGAACCAGAAGCATGGTGGCAGGGCTTCGGTAACAACAGCACTGTCCTCTATCAGCAGATGAATCAGACAAAATCACAGCAAAACAAAGTACCAACACCACAGCCATGCCTCCTCCTAGTTCTCCTGTCTTCTCAGTTCTTCTTAGTTCTCAGTTCAGTCCTCAGTTTTCTTCTTTGTCTTTAGCCATAGCAGCCCAGCCTCCAGATGCTTGAGCCCAGCAGTTCTGCCTCTCTCAGCTTGGGCTTTTCCTTATATATGGTGTTAGCTCCTCCCTGTTCTGCCCCTTCCTTTTATGTCAACAAGTCCATCCCACTGTGGAATTCACAAGTTCTGGGTCTTAATACTTGGCACAATCATGAACTTGGAACAAGTTGCTAAGTACCTGTTTGATTACAAATACAGGGGTTAGGGAAGATCTTCAAATTCCCATTACCATTAGAGGGAGATCTTCAAACTATCCCCTAGGTCTATTAAGGGGCAGGGATGATCTTCAAATTCCCATTACCATTCCAATTGGGTAACAGAAGATTTGAGTTCAAATTTCTGATTTTGCCAGAAACTAGAAATCAATTTAGAAAAATCACTTCATTTCTTTTGTCCTTAAATCTTGTCATCTCTATAGACTAGTAATTAGAATAAATATCTAAAGCTCTGCCTTTTATACACACTTAAACTACCACTACCACCATCACAACCATAATCACCATCATCTTTTTCACTACCATCATCGTCTCCAAACTGGATAGAATGAAAATCTTTGCAAATATGGAGACTTAGAGGAAGAAAACAAAACCTTGATGAAGCAGGATGGATGATGATGATAATTATGATGATGATGGTGATGAAGATGCAAATGTTATGTGCTGGTCTCTTTGCTAACCACTGGGAAAACAGACAATAAAAAATAAAGACAGTTCCTAACCTCAAGGAGTTTACCCTCTAATGGATCAAGGCAATACATAGAAAATGGAGATGAAAAGTTCATGTGAAGTGCAGAGGGTTAGAAAGTTCAAGTGTAGGAGTAAGGTTGAAAAGTCCAGAGAGCCAAGAACAGAGTAATGAAGAATTGACCTATAGTTGTCTTCTGTACTTTCTCAAATGAATGTTCCAGGTAATAATAAGCTGGCATTAAATGGCAGGGACTTCTGAGAGCCAATATGGCAGCGTAAGCAGTAAATTGCTTTGGTTCTCCCATATTCACCTCCAACCAACCCTAAAATACCACACCAGAACAAATACTGGAACAGTGGAGCCAGCAGAAACATGGAGTGCAGCAGTCTTTTAGCCCAGGAGAATTTGAGTATTAGCAAGAAAGGTCCATCTCCCTTGGGTAAAAGGGGAGTGTATTGCAGGACAGAATCTATCCCAGCAAGACCCACATCAGAAAACCAGTGGGGAATCCTGAGCTCCAGTATGGGGAACCATGTAAATGCCAACACCAGGACCCCCCATTTGCCTTAGCATAACAAGGGGAACGAGGTGTCTCCAGCTTTGAGAACCACCACATGCTTCAGTGTAGCACCTGTAGGGCAAGCATACTCCAATCGCCAGATCTCCACATTCTTCAGGACAAACCAGGAAACAGGTATCCTCTACAACATGCCTTACTGTAACTCTGGGGGGAATGCAAAAAAACACCATCTGGGCTTAGCCCACATCTGACCCCACCCCTACAACCCCAGATCAGAGCCAGGTAAGTTGCTAGATTCCTAAGGTTTCCAGTAGTGCCAGCCATCTTGACCTCAACCCCTCAACACAGTACCACACAAGAGGATCCCTTGGGGGAGCCTTAGGGAAATATCAGCACAACACTGGGTAAACAGCCAGGGCCTGCAGTCACTGGTGCAAGAAACCAGAGAAAGAGTCCCTTCCAACCTTGGAGCAGGGATCAAATTTAAAAGAAAGGAAAAAGGAAAAAAAAACATATGAGCAAACACACAACAACAAAAAAGAATTTGACCACAGAAATTTATTTTGGTAACAGGGAAGACCAAGACATAAACTTAGAAGAATACACCAATGTCAAAACATCTATAGGCAAAACCACAAAGAAAAAATGGGAAGT
Source organism: Petaurus breviceps papuanus (assembly GCF_028583685.1). Lineage (NCBI taxonomy): Eukaryota > Metazoa > Chordata > Mammalia > Diprotodontia > Petauridae > Petaurus > Petaurus breviceps. Next base: position 24,186,236 of record NW_027185655.1, read on the forward strand.
GGTCTCAAGCCCAGAAAGAACTAATGGAAGTGATCAAAAACTACTTAGAAATCATATAAAAGATGTAAAAGAAAAATTGGGAAAAGAAATGAGTGATGCAAGAGAATTACAAAAAGAGTCAACAGCTTGGAAATGCATAATTTACTCTTTTTCCTGTTTGCTGCTGGAATTGTCCCAAAAGCATTTTTTAATGCATTTAGAGAAGAATATCTTTGCATAAATAAAGTTTGAAAGAGAAACTATCTTGGAGATATAGAGACTTTTGCTTAAACCTAGGCAGTAAAATTCCTTTATTTATCTTTACATGCTGTATAATATCTAAGAAGTTAAAAAAATGATCAACACATGTTATGCAAGAATGAATTGCTGAGATAGTTCCAGGCTAAGGACTCCATTTCATCTGAAAACGCTCCTCTGGACTTATTCAGAATCAGCAATGATTCTAACTATATCAAATTTATGATACTGGGAGCTGTCCATGCAGCTGATCCATTTTGCAGAGTTTGAGACAGACCTTCTCCTTCATGCTGCCTATATGAGTCTAAGAGCTGTTTATATGTATTAGACCTACCATGCACAGTTTGTTAATAAATGTATATTTAGAGTCTCCAATTATTCTCCATTAGTACAAATTACATTGATGGGTCCAGAAAGGATAAATAATTAAATATTTCAAAAAAAAACCTTATTGGAACCTTATTGTCTTAGAATTAGAAACTGACCAGTTGTTACTTCAGGTTTTGTATCATAATTTATTATTTACACATGCTAAATAATCATGATTATACAGTTAGATCATATAAAGATAGTCAATCTTCCCATTTTTACATAATGCATGTTTGTATTTAATCACCATTTATCATTTACCTTGAGTACATTTTGTGTGTGTTTTAACATAAGAGGAAATTAGAACATTATGACCCTCCTCCCTCTTGCCTCCATGAAGGAAAAACATTAATGAAATGGAGATAGGACATAAAAAATCTTTTTATATAAATGAATCTTTTTCAGTGGTTAAGTGGTTTAGCTTGCCATTAGCCCTCTCCAAGTATTCAATCACACGGTACACTAGCATAAAACCATCTTTAGTTGATGAAGTTCAGAACTACCTACAGCAGTCTGTGCTAGTATAACTTACAAATTACATCTAAGTAGGGCTCTGGAATAATTAAGTGGTTCTGTAGAGGGGAGGGTAAATCTGGTGCTAAAATTTCAAGTCAGATGTAGTCTGATTCAGGTAAGACCTCAGTCTTTTTATGCTGTTTAGGAAAAACAAATCTTCTATTCACAGATGCCTAAAGGACGTGAAATACCTTGGCGCATACACATTAAACAAAATTGCATTGTTCTAAATCACAACCTGAATAATGGAAAAATGCTCTAGAGGAGAAGAGAATTTAGATGAACTTGCATTTGTGTAATGAAGTCCTCTAGAGTGAGAATATTCTAGCCTTTGATTTAAAAGGATCCTGCTGAAATATGTCTGATTGTATTAGCCCTGGCCTAAAAGTCTAAGTAGAACCATGTGGCTAAGCTAACACAATTTATTAAAAACGAACAAAAAACCCAAGACCCCCTATTTTAGTGTTGCCATTTGATGATTACCTCCAAGGAGCCAAGGAAAGAGTACCAAAATAATACAGTCAACTTTCTTCTTTTAAGCAGGTAATCACTGGGTAGATGACTAGATAACCTCTAAGAAAGCCACCAATGAAATAAAAACTAAAACCTAGTCAAATTTCAGCATGACTTGCATTTACACTAAAGCCATAAATATTATGGATGCTGAAAACTGAGGATTTTTCTGCATCATTGATTTTTTTTCTATTCTTCTTTCCCTTGAACCCTTCCTTCCTTTTTCCTTCTTTACTCTTTTAAATGTTTTTTTTCTTGTTTTCTTCCTTCCTGTCTTTCCTTCTAATTTTATCCTTTGTGAAAACTTTCAAAATTCCTTTTACTTAAGCAAATAATATATGATGACTGGAATCATTAGATTAGAAAGGATACTCATTTTCTGGTGAGACTTATGCCCTCCAATAACACTCAAAATTCACCCCAAGAAAATAGAAACAAAATGTCATATCTGCTTTGACATTAAATTTCTATATTAATTGGAAAAGTGTTATTTTATTTTGAATCCATAATACTTTTCCTGAAGGAAATTGAATTCAGAGGTGTTGACAACTCCAAAAATGTATAGATGTATGATCACAGACACAAGAAGTGATGGGTTCTACTGTATTTTCTTCATTAATGACTGGAAAAGTTTATTTGTGGAGCTGTCTTTGCTTATAGCTGTTTATGACTGACAACATTTTTTTTCTAATTTCTATGACAAAAATAAAATGATTAATCCTCTACTAAGCTACTTCTAAATATAATATATTCCTTGTTTAAAGAACAGGAGCTTTGAAAGTTTTCAGAAAGGGATAGAAAACACTCCAGAAATCAAATCTGAGAACATAAAAAGAAATAAGAAACTTGATGTGGAAGCCATACCAACTCATTGACCAACTTAGCTTTGAAAAGCATATATGCCTTTTCCCCAAGATGACAACAAAGGCAAAGAAGGAAGCCATTCAACTCCATCCCCAAGATAGAAGCCAGGTCCAAGGCCTTAAAGGCCAAGAAGATGGTATTGAAGGGTGTACAGTCACAAAAAGAAAATCTGGATGTCCCCCAACTTCCAGCAGCCCAAGATACTAAGACTTCAAAGGCAGCCCAAATACCTTCAGGAAAGTGCCCCTTGGTGAAACTAGCTTGATCACTATTCCAGCATTAAGTTTCCCTTGTCCACTGAGTCTGCTATGAAGAAGACTGAGGATAATAATATTTTAGGCTATATTGTGGATGTCAAGGCCAACCAGAATCAGATCAAGTGGATGGTAAAGAAGCTATAGGATATTGATGTGGTCAAGGTCAACACACTAATCTGGTATGATGGAAAGAAAAAGGCCTATGTCTGACTTGCTCCAAACTATGATGCTTTAGATGTTGCCAATGAAACTGGTATCATCTAAACTGTGTCCAGCTATAAAAGATACTGTAATGAAATAAGAATTTGGTCCTCACTCCCAAAAAAGAACAGTTGCTAAAAGCAAATAATAATGAGACATTAATGGGTTAATAATGGTAAAACCCAGTGATACCTTTGTGAAATTCAAATACATCTTTTTGTTTGTGTGATATAATTTAAAGGAAGAGCTTTTTGAAAGCAGAAAAAAATAACTGGACACACTCTGATGGACATTGAATTACTAAACTAGAGATTGTTTCAGAGTTCAAGGAAGCAGCTGGAGGAGAATTCAGTTCCTTTTCCCACTTATAGAGCGGAGGATGAAGGAAGAGAATTTGCTGTCCTTCTCCCAAATAACCTGCGACACTCTGAAGGAAAACAAATTGACTTGTAAGAGACATTGCATCCAACGGGGAAGAAAATTGCAAACAGAAGGCAGTTACTTTAGGGATGAAGCAAACAAGGTGTTGTGGGAGGACGACACCATCTTATATGAAAAGTATTGGGAGTGCCAAAGCTCTTAATGGACTACGAAGCTACTATGACTATTAAGAAAAAAATAAGGAGGGGGTAGAGTAAAGATGGTGGAGTAGAAACAGACCTCTGCAGGGCTCTGACTCCCACCACCTCCAGTTCATGTAAAATGTGGCTCTGAAGAAACTTTGGAGCTACAGAACCCACAAAATGACACAGAGAAGCTAACCTCCTACTGAGGACATCCCAGCAGGCCAGCAGGAATTGGCCAGCGCAATGCTGTGGGAGCCAACCCCAGCCCCTTGGGAGCCTGAGGTTTTAGCCTCAGGGTGGTGTGACCAGCTGCCAGTTGGAGGGACTTCAGATCACCAGCAGCTATGGGGTTTCCTTAATTATCAACATATAGAAGGTAAGGACAAAGTGAGTAAATACCTTCAGTAGCTGCAAAACCCCCAGAAAATTGGGACAAAGATCCCATACCTGGTAGAAGAGTCCTACTGTGGCAAAAAGCCCCAAAGTCAAGTAATTGAGTGGCAACATGAGGAAACCAGGGAAGCAAAGCAAGCAGAGCAACCTAACTTGACACTCCTATTTTGGGGACAAAAAGGATCAAAGCATGGAACAGGAGGAAGGCTGTGAAGTCAGAACTCCTGCAGCAAAAGCTTCCAAGAAAAATACGAACTGGTTACAGGCCATAGAGGACCTTAAGAAAGATTTTGAAAACCAAATAAGAGAAGTGGAGGAAAAATTGGGAAGAGAAATGAGAACGATGAAAGAAAATTATGAAATGAGAGTCAACAACCTGACTGAAGAACAAAACACCTTAAAAATTAGACTAACTCAAATGGCAAAAGAGGCTTAAAAAGGCAATGAGGAGAAGAATGTCTTAAAAAGCTGAATTTTCCAGATGGAAAAAGAATCTCAAAAGCTCACTGAAGAGAATAATTCCTTTAAAATTAGATTTGAGCAAATGGAAGTTAGTGACTTTATGAGAAATCAAGATACTATTAAACAGATCCAAACAAATGAAAAAAAAAATTGAAGGCAATGTGAAATATCTCATTGGGAAAACCACTAACCTGGAAAATAGATCCAGGGGGAGCTGATTTAAAAAATTTTGGACTACCTGAAATCTATGCCCCAAACAAGAACCTAAAAAGCATCCTTCAAGAAATTCTCCTGGAAAATTGCCTTGATGTTTTAGAACCTGACGGCAAAATAGAAGTTGAAAAAATCCACCGATCACCTCCTGAAAAAGATCCCCAAAAGGAAACCTCCTAGGAAAATTATAGCCAGGTTCCAGAATTCTCAGATCAAGGAGAAAATATTACAAGCAGCCAGGAAGAAACAATTTGAATATTGTGGAAACACAGTCAGGATAACACAGGATCTGGCAGATTACATATTTAGGGATCAAAGGGCTTGGGCTATGATATTCTGGAGGTCAGAGGAGCTGGGATTAAAACAAAGAATCATCTATCCGGCAAAACTGAGTTTCATGTTTCAGGGGAAAATATGGTCATTCAGTGGAATAGAGGACTTTATAAGCATTCTGGATGAAAAAACCACAGTTAAATAGAAAATTTGACATTCAGATACAAGAAGCAAGAGAAGTATGAGAAGGTAAACAGGGAAACGAAAACATAAGGAACTTATCAGAGTTGAACTATTTACATCCCTCTATAGGAATATGATAATTTTAACTTATGAAACATTTCTCAGAATAGGTGAAGGGAATGGAATAGAAATCTGTATATATATGTGAGTGTGTGTATACATATATATACATGCACACATACACACACACACATATATATATACACACATATTCATTTATATGTCTATATAGGAGGGTATATAGGTATATGAATACATATGTGAGTGAATATGTGTACAGGTTTACATAGACAGAGGGCACAGGACCAATTTAATAGGAAGGGATGATACTTAAAAGGTGATATTAAGAGGTGAGAAAGAAATATAATGAGCAGATATGGAGAGAGACACAATGGGGTAAACTATCTCATATAGAAGAGGCAGGGGAAAATGGTTGCAACAGAGGGGAAGAACAGGAAGGCAAAATGGAATGGGTCAACCTTATTCTCATTGAATTTGTCTTAGGGAGGGAATGACATACACACCAAATAGGGTATCTCACCCTACAGAAGAGTAGGGGGGAAGGGGATGAGAGGGGGGATGGTGGAAAGGAAGGCAGGCTGGGGGGGAGGGAAGTTGGAAGCACCCACTTTTAAAAAGGGACAGGATCAAAATAGAGAATAGATCAAGTAGGGGATGGGATAGTCTGGAGGGAAATACAGTCAGACTTTCACAATATATCCACTATGGAAATGTTTTGCATAGCTCCACATGTACCACCAATATTGAATTGCTTATCTTCCAAGTAATGGTGAATGATGCGGGAGGCAGGGAAAGAATCTAGAAATCAAAGGTTTAAAATCAAATGTTTAATATATACATATATTATTATTATTTATTATTATTATTATTATTATTATTATTATTTTACATGTATCTGGGAAATAAGATATACAGGCACCTGGGCATGGAGATTCACCATGCCCTACTGGAAAGTCGGAGGCGGTATGGGAGAATATATGGGAGAGAGCAGATTGGAGGAGGGGATATCCAGTGGGATCACTATTTTGGGGTGTTGGCTAGGGGAAAAATGAGGAGAAAATTTGTAACTCAACATCTTGTGAAAATGAATGATGTAAACTAGAAGTTAATAAAGCATTTGATAAAAAAAGAAAAACATAAGGAAAACAGAATCATAAAATGCAGTTACCCTTATTATCATTTTAAGCTTTATTTGGGCATCAAAGGAGGATCTAAAAGTGTCAGAAACAATATAGAGAGGATTTGATGGTGATAACTGACAAAGGAGAAAAGGGCTTATTTCTTTTGCCAAGGTGAAGTACATTTGAACTGGAAAGAAGAGAATAAAATTCAATAAGGAGATGATTTCAGATCAGTTGAACCCAAAACTACATAACCAGATTTTGAAAGAAGGGAGTCATGACTACACAGTCATCAAAAATATGAGAAAGTTTAGAAAGAACAGAAAAGCTACCAGAAATTGGAGACATTTTTCAGAAACAGGTTTAGTGGGAATTGCAAACTCTAGGCCAATGAACTTGATTTGGATTCTTTGGATAATTCTGGAATGTATTTTTAAAGACATGATCATGTCTAACAAATCTTTTACGATGGTGGTTTGAAACTTTTAACATAATAATAATTTTAAGTTTTAACACTTAGGTAGTGTTTTCATGTTTACAAAGGATTTCCCAAATAGTATCTCATTTGACCCTTTTAACAGCTCCCTGAGTTAGTTACCAACATTCTCCCAATTTTATATATGAAGAAATTGAATAGTGGAATACTATAAAAATTGTTTATCTAGATTTTAACAAGACATTCAGTCAAATGTAATTTTAAAGAAAAAAGATGAATAAATGTTCAGTAGATGTTAGTACAATTAAAGGAATTTGAAATCTTATGCATTAATGGTTCTGTTTCAGCCTAATGAAAGTAACCTCTCCTACCAACCCACATGTGGTCTTGTGACAGTGAGCATTTTTGTCTGTAGTTTGGATAAAACCTTAGAAAACACACTTATCAAAAGTGCAAGACCACATGGGCAATTAAAGTGAGTGATAAATGTGAACCCATTCTTTCTACTGCACCATGCTGCTTCCTATATTCATCATGACATCATACACTGTCATTTTCCATTTTTTTTCCTTTTATTATAAAAAAAGATGTCTACATTTAGAGAAAATGTGAAATACCACCCAAGACTAAAAAAAAATCTAAATTCTAACACAAGACATGAACCTGAAGGAAGATAAACACATACTCAGAACAAATACAACATTATCCTATTTCCATTTATATGACTTATTTCCTTTAAAATATAGGTAGAAAAGTATTTTCTTCCACTCCATAAATTCCCCATAAAGAATAAATGTTCCATTTTTGCATTTTGGGTGGTTATACAATTATTTCTTTCTTTCTTGGTTGGCATATATGTATGTGAGTATATATACATATACATTCACATACATATTTGTGCATGATATATTCCATTTCTGCCTGTGGACATCCTTCCTCTCCTTCAAAGTTCAAACTCCAGCTCAAATGCCCTCTCCCCTGGCAAAAGAAAAAAAAGTCCTATATCCCTTTAACCTCATAGCATTACTCATATTCTCTTTACATATTTTAAGATATATTATATTTATCTGTATACCTGAATCAGCACCTTTCTTACACACCAATAATCAATGTGCTGCAAAAAAAAAAACAAAAAAAAACAAAAAAACTTGAATCTCACCTAGTATCCAAGTTTGCTCATAGGAAACATATCCTGGATCTCATTTTTCTCATCTGCAAAATAAGGGATATTATTCATGTCTTTTGCAATGCAAATGGAACTTTCAGTACAATAAAAGTTTTCAAACATTTGGATTTTTTTGCTCCCATTCTTTATGTTGGCTGTGAAGTGTCTATTTAAATAATGGCCACAGCAAATGATTAGATAATTTTGTTTGTTTCTTTCACCAGAATATTCATAAGAAGAAAGGGTTCTACATCTGTCCAGGTATAGTTAAATACACTGTAAGAGGCCAATTACATCCTCAGAGTCAGCCTGAAGTATGTTTATTTGCTTAAGTACTTGGTCTGATTCCCAAGGGTTAGAAATCAATTTCTCTCCTTAAAAAAAAAAATCTTACCCATTGGCTTCCAAAGTCCTTAAGCTTCCATCATTATTCAGAATAATCCTTTTGGTCTAATCATTTTACCTAGATTCCACTTTTTAAATGAATATATACCACATGGAAGAGAAATACATTCAGGTCTTCATCATTAATGGCATGTACAAGAATTGGCTTATCATATTCAAGGGCATTCAGTAATTGAGAGTTTTGGTTAAGTGAAAAAGACAGGAAGAAGGAGCGGCCAGGTGGCACAGGGAGTAAGAGCACCGGCTCCAGTGTCGGGATGACCTGGGGATCGAATCTGGGCTCAGATACTTAGCACCACACCCAGAAATAACTGGCTGTGTAACCTTGAGCAAGTTACTTAACCCCGATTCATTAAAAAAAAAAAAGAAAAAGAAGGAAGAGGGACAAGAGGAAGTAGGAGAAAGAGTTTTGGAGCTTGATGTACTGTTTATGAAAGGGCAGGTCTGAGATGAGGAACTGTGGACAGGAAGTAGAGAGAAGGCTTCAAAAAACATGAAAATGCAAGTAATATACATGACATTTGAGATATCACTCCCTTCCAACATATGTGACAGAATAGTGATTAATATGTCCTTTGCTACCTCCTCCTCCCCTGATGTCTCTGACCTTCCCTTTTGACCTGACCTTTTTGGGTTTTTTTTTAACCTTGGAAGAGTTTTTCAGTTATGTAGGGAATTCCTGGTAAAGAAAACCCCCTTTTACAAAGCAGATCTATACTTTTTCTACAATTCAAGAGTCTTAGAAAATTACCTTATTGTTCCAGGTTTTAAGTAGGACCTTTTGTGCCAAATCTTACTATACTGTATTTTGCCTTTGACAAAAGCTAATTGTGTATTTTGTCACATTGTTAATGAGCAGCCCACCAGTGACAGTTTAAGAGCTACAGTGTTAGGTTATAATCCCCACAAGATTACCCAGAGAACTCTGGATGAGTCAGTCACTCTCTAGGGGAAGGATATGTATGTACAAGTGCAGGTTGGGAAAATAGTACCATGGGAGTTTATACATATATAATGTTTTATGGGCTAATATATTGGTGTTTAAACCCTCTCCTAGGCTGTAACCTCCAGGGAGATTTTTCTTATCTAAAGTTAGCTTCTCTCCTGGGTTTAGGTTTAGCAGAATGCCATACACATTAATGTGAAAACATAAATACATTTTCTGTAAATATGAATGATAAATAACTTAGACAATAGGAAGGGAAAGAGGTACAAAAACCTGGGAGGTGAGAAGGCACCAGAAATCAAACTGAAATGCTTTGTAATTTTGCCACTCCTAAATCTATTTTTCACATTTGGTAATGATTTGCTTGTGAGTTTGAAATTCATTGAATCCTGAAAGTATTCTCCCTGAGGACATCAAAGCATTGAGTCTCCAGGTCTAATGCATGGAAATCCTACCCTGGAAAGAATTGTTAATATTTCCATTTTATGAAGCAGGCAAGTGACTGAAGACCAGATGTATTTCTCAGTGTAAATGAATTGGCATTGCAGTTTATCATCAGTCTCTAGAGAGTTTGGTCAGCAGGAATCAGTTCAACAGAGCCTGATCAACCCTGGGGGAGTTATAGAAATTGAGTTTCTAAAACTGCAGGACTGAGAACCAGACCTTAAAGCAAAGGTAACTAGAAAAAATTGGGCCTTCTTTCCCACCAAATTATTTTAAATGGAAAATCTACTCATTTTACTATGTATTCAACAAATATTTATTATTTTCCTGCTATCTACATATACTAGGGAAGATACAAAAATGGAGAGATGGATATATCCTATCCTCAAAGAGCTTATATTTCCATATAACATCATCAGAGGAGAGGATAATTCACAGACTTAGAACTGAATCCATCTGCTTTGATCTTTAGATTGTTTATGAAATGCACAATATGTTTTTTATTCCACCAAAATGAATTGAAGTGTAGTTTAAAAGAAAATTCAATCTTAGATATCATTCTACTAGCGTTTAAATATTCTTCAAAGCAGGGATATTTTTAATCTTTTTTTTTTGCTTTTTTTGGAAGGGGGAAAGCAGGACAATTGGGATTAAGTGACTTGCACCAAGGTCACAAGGCTAGTAAGTATTCATTATCTGAAGTTGGATTTGAACCCAGGTCATCCTAACTCCAGGGCCAGTGCTATATTCACTGCGCCACCTAGCCACTTCTAAAGGAGGGATTCTTAATCTAAGTTACTTTTTAAATTTTTTTATATCTTTACTTAAATAGAATTGATTTCTTTAGTAATCCTGCTTTTTTTAATACATTTAAAAACATTATTCTAAGAAAGGATCAATAGACAAGCACCAGGCTGCTAAAAGGGTCAGGACACAAATGATGAGAGATCATGTGCTGGTCTACAGCATTACAAAACAAGGCAGCTTCCCAACTGCTCACCCCTTCTGAGTGCAGACCATCATCAGGGACCTCACACATGGAAACACCTTTTGATAGAACCCTCTTATAATTTTTGTTTACCAGGAGCACTGGAAGCATCTTGCAAGGAGCAGAAAATGTGCTTTGCCTTTTGTGGGACAAGTATTCTGGCTCCTGGTTTGTGGAACTAGGAGTTGCTTCTAAGATGATTGCTTACAAAACTAGGAGGTGCCACTCACTCAGTGGGAAAATGAGGAGAAATAGTGTTTCCTCTTTGGGGACGTTTGGATTTCCAGAAAGCAGAGAGATGTCTTCCCTACCCTTACTATGAGTTGTTTTGATTTTATGTGAATATTGAATGGGGAGTTGAAGGGATGTTACTGGGGAAGAGTGACCTACCATTGCTAAGGAAAGGTTTGAGTTCCTATCCCATACTATGACCAGAGCCCCATTTCCTTCTTTTTCATGTCATGCATTTCCTCCCTTTTATTTCTATATAGTGGCCCCATCCAGCACTTTAAACTCTAAGCTGTTGCTCCTGCAATAATTAGGCTAAGCTAGTTGAATTGTCTGGAGTCACCTTGGTTTCTGCTGGAGATATACAAAGGCATTGGAAGGGATTCTTAAAATTTTTACATGTAATGGATTCTTTGGACAATCCACTGAAGTCTTCTTGTAATAACGTTTTTAAATTAATGAAATAAAATGTGTAGTATTACAAAGAAAACTAGTTATACTGTAATATAATCCCCTTTTTAAGTTCATGGATACTAGGTAAAGAGTTGCTGGTACTGATTGTCAGAGATTATCTCTATGTTCCAACTGCCTGCAGGCCACCTTCCTAAACTCCTGACTTGGGTACTATGGAGAGGAATAGCATTTCACATCCTTTAAATTTTTGAAGGGAGTATGTTCTTCTAATACTTAATTTGTAGAGGGGATTTTATGATTCAGGAATACTTATTGCCTCATTTAATCCTGGTCCCCAATACCATATTTACTGCCCTGTCCCCATTTCCAATCATGATTACAAGCACACATAAGCTGTAGTTTGTGATTCAAATAAAACAGCTCTTCTCCTCTACCTCACAACTGGCCATGCTAGGTCAGAAAACATAGGAATGGATGGGAATTCTATGAAACCAACTCCCCGTGCCTCAAAAACCAATAAAGCAAAAGCAATGATATTCCAAGAATGTTTTCTATGGACCTTTAAAGGGAAATCAACAGAAAGTACATATAACACTTGCTACTCTTGTTCACATTCCCAATGCTTCCTACTTTCTAAAGGAAGAGAGTGTGGGTGCCCATGTAGGGTATGCATGCCTTGGAATAAATAAATAGGTTATGAGGGTCTATCTAGATATAGCTTACAGGGTGAGACAAGATTTGATATTTCTGAAATCCCCTTCCCCTGCTGTTCAAGGGAGAATTCAGTTTAGGTCAGGAAGGGAACCCATCAGCTGAGGCTGACCACACTACTCTTTTCAGAGGCAGGGTACCTGACTAGAACTATATATTTCTGCTACCTTAAATATTATTGTTCCAGAGGAAATAAGTTTTAGATTCTAGAAATTCTCCTGATTGCTATCCCTTAATAGGAAAGGTGTGCCCAAAAGTAAATATCAAAGTCTTGACTTACTTCTCGTGATATGTCAACTTCACAATACATATACATTGCAAATAGCAAAAATATACATTTTATCCAAATTTATCCAAACAAATAGTAAACAAAAATCAGAAAAAGTGTATATAGGAGACAGACTACTAGAAAATACTTGGTGTAAAACATCACTTTCACTAGGAGCAAGATGTTAGCTAAACCAAGACAGTCCAAGATCATACTTAAGAGCAAATTCTCAGAAGTTGCTAGGGTAGTTAGCTGGGGATAGGAATATGATCAAACTGCTGGCTCCTTTACCTGTCAACTTTTATCTGCCTTCAGGGAACCGAAGAGAGTCTGGAACTCTGTGTCTTCTTTCTAAAAGCTGAAAGCCAGAAGACCAGAATCTGTCTTCTCTCAATCAAATCTATCCTTTATGCAGGTGTGTAACATCGAGTAATCAATCTCCCTCCATGAGGAGAGTCTAAGAAAAATTTGCTTTGAACCACTCAATTGCATATAAAATTAAAAATATGACCTCATATTTTAGTCATTCTGTCTGTCCTTCCTTCCACCTAAAATTATTGTTTTGAAGAGACATATTTGTTTGCAAAAGAGCTTCTTATTAAATTAGCATGCTATGTGACAGCTGGAATACTGGTTGCTCAGACTAAAGAATAGACAAGAAAGAAGTTTTCAGAAAGAAGTTCCTCTCTTTGGAAAGGCAACTAGCTACTCAATGCAAATGTTTCTCCCAGTAGACTGGGGCTGGCAGAGTCAAGTATTTTGACTAAAGAGGACAATGCTAACAGGTTGACCTTGAGGGGAATAAGAGGAAAGTAAGCAAGTTATTTAAATTTGTTTGAAGTCTCTTTCTAGTTTTGAAAATCATTCCTAAATACATCACATGTGTTTAGAACTACAGTACCTGAAACTGGCAAAGAATATTATCAGGCAGTTTTCAAATGAAGAAACTCCAGGTATCAACAAACTTATGGGAAAAACAAAAAACAAACAAAAAAAAACCACCTACAACTTATCAATAGAGATATGCATACTAAAGCAACTTTGAGGATTCATGTCATACCCATCAGATTGGCAAACATGACAAAAAAGGAAAATGAAAAATATTGGAAGGATTTCAGGGAAACAGACACCACAGTTCACTGTTGGTTGAGCTGCACATTTATTGTCATTCTAGAAAACAATTTAGAACTATGTCCCCAAAATTACTAATCTGTTGCATATCTGTTGACCTACTAACAAAGAGATCAAAGAAGAAGAAAAAACCTGTATCTACTAACATGTTTATAACTTTTTGTAGTAGCCCCAAACTGGAAATTAAGGGACTGACTAACTTTGGTAAAGTGAATAGACAAATTATGATATGTAAATATAATGGAGGGTTATTGTTCCATAAGAAGTGATGAAAAGGACAATTTCAGAAGAAAATAGGAAGGCAACTAAGAACTTATGCAAAATGAAGTGAGCATGGAGAAAATAATTATACAACAGCAACAGTATAGAGGGAGAGAAAACATTGAAAGACTTAAAGTCAGCAATGTAATGATCATGAACCCTGAATCCAAAGGACTGAAGATGAAGCATGTTCCTTATCTACTAAAAGAGAGGTAATGGAATTAAAATGGGAAAAGAGATAGATAAATAGACAGATAGATATAAAATAAGTAAGGGGATAACAGATTTGTTTTACTGGAAGATGCACATTTGTTATACTATTTCATATTTTTTCATTTGGCTATGAGAGTGTGGGAGAATATATAAATTCCTGTAAAGTTTTTTTTAAATAGAGAAATAAGCATTTGTGAAATGCTCAGAAAGAAAGTTATCACTTTATTTTTTTTCCTTTTTATGGGAAACTCTGTGTGTGTGTGTGTGTGTGTGTGTGTGTGTGTGTGTGTGTGTGTGTGTGTAATCTATAGACAATATCCTTTAGCAAAACAGACTATTTTATCTCTTCTTTTTTTCCATGGGGAATGTCGGTGGAGGTGGAGCATGGAATGGGGAGGAATAGAGTTCATCAGATTATTAATTTTAAATACTTTTTTTATCTCTGTTAGTAAGCCCTTCTGGACTATTCACTCAATTCAAACTCATCCTCATGGCTAATATCCACAGAGGGTAGCTACTGCCTCAATGTTTAAAGGAGATTTGCTTTGTACCTATCCACTCCTGAGGCTGAATAGCTCACAATCCCCCACCTGTATTTTTCCCATGAAAAATAAGCCAGCAAATACAATTAACTATTAGCCAAGACATTTATTCGAATGTCATCGTAAAAATAATGATGCAAAAATTCTACCCATAATCCTGAGGGCACTCTTCCACATATAATGTCCATGGGAAGAGTGGGTTCAAACTTAGAATCTTGTGGCAGTGGGAAACAGATGTGTCAAATGAAATTCAAAATTCCAACAGGGTATGAAATATTTATTTCTTTGTAAATCCTCACATAGCTTCCTGGGGTTCAGCATCTGTCAAGTATATTCCTCACCTGGGGTCCCAGGATCTGCTCCTACTCACAACTCAAGTCTTGAATTCCATGGCCATATGCTAATTCACTCTGTAGCCCATCAATAGATCTTGACTCTGCTGCCAGGGGTCCTGTTTTGCAAAGTTGTTTGGTTTTAGTTTTTTTGGTGTTGCTGTCTTTTGTTTTGTTTCTTTTGTAAAGTATTCCCAAACCTTTACTGAACAATAGGTTTAGCCCTTTAAAGTCCCTAGATGTAGGTTTAACTTCTTTACTGAGTCAATCTTGGTGTTTTGTTTATTGTCTAACTCATAATTTCATTTTTTGTATAGGAGTCACCTAGTATGACTGAAATTTTATACTTAGTTTAACACCCTGTTGCCACAGGAAGACTTCCTAATTATAGCTAAAACCTACAATTCCAAACTGTTAGGAGGTCACATCCTACCTCCTTCACATTTTCATTTTGCAAAGTTACATTGGGCTCACACTAAGTTGCAAGAAGACAATTTGGAAGCCTCTTTTGATTTTTTTTTTCATTTTTTCATGAATACTAAGTGTGCCAGGACCAGTTTCAAAAAAACAAAACAAAAACCCACACACACCTACAGACAAGGATCATTTTAGTAGTGACTCAGGAGATAGCACACAACTTAGCTGCACTTTTCTGTCTGCCCCCCCCAAAAAAAAACAACTTTCATGACCTTAGAAAAACCAGCTTTGATGAATAAAATAGTTTGCTATTTTACCAGTAGAACATCTGAGTGAAGAAGGATATATGGCAAGATACAGAAAATTCAACTCCCAAGTGTAAATTACTCTCAAACTAGATTAGTAGTAAGTGTTATAAAGGCCAAATAATAGCCAAGACTGTGGGAAAATTTTCATTCAGTGCCTTTTTCTTGGTATTATGTCTGGTTTTCTCTCCTGAGCCTCTGAACTAACCTAAACTTCCAACACTGAGACAAGACTCCAAAATAATAAATCCCCACAATGATTTAGGCAAAAGATACTGTTTATAACCATGAACAAAAACCCTAACTTTGTTTTGTTTTGGGTTATTATTTTTTTTTCTGATGAAGTGTAGTGAAAACCTGCTTCCTCTCTCCACTAAAAGCAAACAAGGCTGGAATTACTGAAAAGCAATTAATGATCTCTAGGAAATTCTTTCTACTCCTTGATTCATTAGCCCATTTCATTCCTTATGATTTCTGCAGAACAGTAATCTCTAAATAACCCTTGCTACTTAGGGTTCTTTGAGTAATTCATCTGTAAAGACAATTTGACCCATCCTACCCCCAAGGAATTTTTAAAATTGTTGTAAGCATTAAAAACATTTTTTTAAACTTAAAAGTCACATAAGTATCATTGTTTCTATTATTATCCTTCATTATGTTACATTTCATAGAATCTTTAAGCTGGAAAGTATCTTACAGGTATTGATCACTTCATAGACATGAAAACTTAGACTTGGGGAGAGAGAGTAATTTGCCCAGTGTCTGATGTCTAGGGAGAAGAGCCAGGTTTAGAATGCAATTTACTCACAACCTCTTTCTTCTTCCCTTATGCCAGAAAATCTCTAGTTAAGTTTACTTCTCTGATTTTTAGAATCTAATTTTTGTTAAATCTCCAGACAGATCTCAGAAAATCAGATAAGTATAAACACGAAACAAGACAGATTTTTTAAAAAGAAATTAACTTAAAAAAAACGGATTTTGTTTCATTTTAAGAAGTTAGCTCCTTCCTTCCTTCCTATAAAAATGTTATTATCCCTTATTCCAGAGAAGATTGATTTACCACGCTGAAAACAAGATTTTAAAGTTGTTGTTGTTTTGTTTTTTAAGTCAAACCTAGATAATAATATAAGAGAAAAAAGGAGGAATCATCATATCATTAAGCTAAGGCTTCTCAACCAATGTAAATACCTAATGCTCTTTTATGCCTTACCTCATAGTTTTCCAGTCATATTATTTCACTTTTCTGCATATAGTTCTCATCTTAAAAAAAAAAAAACAAATGGATGGGCAGGCAGTGATAATTTGCCAGAGTAAAGTCATTTGTCTATAGTCTTTCTCTGTTGCACTGGAAGAAGGGTGAAGATAAGAAAATGAGTTGGCCTGACTATCCCCCAACTCCTGTGGACCACTATTACCTCGAAATTCAAATGCAAAACCATTTATTTGTAATTTAAAGTCCTTCTCAATCTGGCCCCAAACTACCATTTCAGGATCATTTTATTTTACACCTCTTCATATATTCAGTATTAGGGAGACGGACCTTTTTATTGTCATCCAAACATCATAACTGTCCTATCTCTGTGGACTATATCCATAGCCCTTAAGATATTTTAAATCTTGCTCTTTGGTAATGTTTGCCATTTTAAAGGATGGGAGGTAGAACTTCAGAGTGATTTTAGTTTATATTTCTCCATATTAATGATTTGAAACATTAATCACTTGGGAAATGGCTCTTGGTCTTATTTATGTTGATCAGTTCTTTATCTATCTTGCAAGAAAGACTTTTAGAAGAGAAACTTGCTACAAAGTTTATTTTTCCAGAAATTTCTTTTTGTAAAAAAAACAAACAAACCATGGCGGCCAGGTAGCACAGTAAGTAAGAACACCGGCCCCAGTGTTGGGATAACCTGGGGATCGAATCCGGGCTCAGATACTTAGCACCACACCCAGAAATAACTGGCGGTGTAACCTTGAGCAAGTTACTTAACCCCAATTGCTTTAAAAAAAAAACTACTAAATTTTCATAATAAAAATTCTCCACTTTATTTTGTGATTTAAAAAAAAAAACTTTTTTACATAATGCACTCTTTCCCATCCATGAATCCAAAACATAATTTATTTTTGGCTTCTCTGATTTGGTTAAGATGTAACCTTTTATATCTATATCATGTATTTATTTGGAGCTTATTTTGCTGTATGATGTGAGGTTTTTATTTAAATCCAATTTCTGCCTAACTGCTGAAAGTTTTATCAGCATTTTTTGTCAAATGGTGAATCTCTTCCCCAGTAATTAGGATATTTGATTTATTGATAAAAGCTGTTTGCTTCTGTATGCCCTGTGCTTAATCTGTTACACCTGATCCCTCTCTCTCTCCCAGCTAATCTCATCAATTCAATATGAATTTTCTACCTCTATAAAATCTCTATGTTTTAATTGGTATAGCACTGAATAAATGAATTAATTAATTTAGGTATTATTAATATGTTTATTGGCTCAACCTTCTAATTAGAAATGAATGTATCTCTGGTCAATTAGGTCTATCTTTATTTCTTTTTTTTTTTAGTTCAATGTATTTTAAAAGCAAAATTACAGGAACAGCACAGAAGACAGACAACATTAAAAACATGTACTTGCATGTAGGACAACTCAGTTAGAAAAGTATAGTGAGTGGATGGAATCTACCATATGATAAAAATGCTACAAATACCATTTAGTTGCCATCAATAAGAAATTTACTTAAAAAAAATCCAAATGCTGGCATTGTCCAGCAAAATTTGACAGGTTTATTTATTTTTTTTAAAGCAATCGGGGTTAAGTAACTTGCTCAAGGTTACACGGCCAGTTATTTCTGGGTGTGGTGCTGAGCATCTGAGCCCAGGATTCAATCTCCAAGTCATCCCAACACTGGAGCTGGTGCTCTTACTCGCTGTGCTACCTGGCCGCCCCAACAGGTATATTTATAATTGTTATAAAGTTGAATTGTTGAAACTTGTTCATGGAAACATTTTTTTGACTGCATTAATGCTTTATGTCCTTGCATTTATATTCAAAATTCACACACAAATGAAAATGGAAAAAAAAAACTTGCCAATACCTGATTCTGTCCCCTATTTTTCCATTCACAATCATATACTTAGGTACCTTTTGACCCCATGGGGAAAAAAATATCTAACATTCAGAACTACCAATAGCAGGAAGAAGAGATTTTTTTTTTTCTGTTTTGAGAATGAAGAATGTTTCCCCTCATAGTGGAGTTTAATCACATTCTCTATCTATGTGGCGTGCTAGTTGGATATCTTTCGGCATGATTGTGACATGTTTGGTGTGGATAGCACATAGGTTGGTGTCCTCAAACAGGCCAACCAGATAGGCTTCACTTGCCTCCTGCAAAGCACCAATTGCTGCACTCTGGAAGCCAGATCTGTTTTGAAGTCCTGAGCAATTTCACGCACCAGACGCTGGAAGGGAAGTTTACGAATCAGAAGTTGGTGGACCTCTGATAATGTCTGATTTCACAGAGAGCCACAGTACCTGGCCTGTAGCAATGAGTTTTCTTGACCCCTCCACTAGAGGGCGCACTCTTGCGAGTGGCTTTTATAGTGAGCTGCTTCCTGGTGGCTTTACGACTAGGGGATTTTTGGGCAGTTTGCTTGGTACGAGCCATGTTCCTGAAAACTTCACCTTATACACCCCCCTTCTCTTTCGGCTTGGGCTTGGAGAGCGAGAGGCGGCCCTAGCGCTGGAGAGCTCTTTATTTCTTCAAAGAGTGATTTACAGTTGGAGTTCCTGGATGAATATTGGTAGATATTCTCCTAAATAATTCATACCTATTTGGACATAATTAAACCCAAAGGAACTTATATATAAAGTTGCCATGGAAGAGGTCATTGCTAGTGATGAGATGACTAGCCAATGTGTCAGTAGTAGTACAGCCTCTAGGTGTTGCCATATTGTCTCTCTATCTGTGCCCTCCTCTCTCTTTTCTCCCTCAAGGGAAAATGAATCAAAGGGCCAAAGTCTTTAGACTTCCCATGCTTTGCCTCCTGAGGCTGGGGCAGAACTTTCTTTTTTATTGAATACCTTCACTCTTGCTTCTTCCCTTCCTCTCTACTAGAGTTAGCATGTACCCATAAAATCAAAACCGATAGCAGATAAAAAATCTGAATTCAACAATATGTTACTTTCAGGAAATGCTATAAAAATAAGAAATGCAAATATAAAATAAAAGCCAGGAGTAGAATTTATTATGTAAAAGCAAAAAAAAAGGCAAGAATAGTAATCATGATCTCAGACAAAGTTAAAGCTAAAATAGATTTAATCAAAAGAGAAAAACAGGGAAACTACACTGTCAGCCATATTAATCAATCATTTTAGATCATACAAAATAACTAGATAGTATAAAAAAATGAGACTATACCTGGCAAAACAGAAACAGGAACTATATTAATGTAAATACAAAATATCTTTTATACACAGTTAGATCTAAATAATTTTTGACCACCAAGCCAGGAATGAAATCCTATCATATTCTTGAAACATGAAAACCTGGCCAAAACTGCATCTCCTTAAGCACACTAGGGCAGTATTTATAATCCAATCAGCATAACAATGTAAAATGAACATACTATATAGATGAATCAAGATTACCAACAAAAATAGGCAGGGAAAGATCCTTGTGAGAGGGAAAGAAAATTCTAGGGAGAAAGAAAATTTCCCAATGCTGTCAGAGAAGGGACAAGAGGGGGTGAAAGGAGTAGTTCCAACCTTTCTTCTGCTCAGCCAATAGGGATATCTTAGTGGAGGGTGCTACTTTCTGGTAGCCAGTGACTGCCTTCAATGCACATCAAGTCTCCCTCAAATAGTATCTCCTCTCTTTGTTCCACCCATCTCTCAGTGATCCCAAGCTCTTTGAGATTCCGTATACCTCTTCTTCTTATAACTCAAATGTCACTCAGCAATGATAAAATGATGTATCCTCTAGAGTATCAGGGAATAATCAAATTCTTCTGCCAGATTCACAAATTCAACTAGGTATTCTGACTTGTTCTCACCATTCTTTCAGAAGCTCCTACCTTTTCTCTATAGAATTTAAAAGGATATTTATATATAGATATGATGTTTTTTTTTAAATTCTCACTACTTTTGCTAAATATTCTAACTTTTTTCTTTGGTTAAATGAAAGTATTTGAAATATTATTTGCACTGTTGCAATTTATATTTAATAGAGTTTTCCTAAGCAGTTGCTGGGCATGATATTGGGAACACTGGAAAAAAATGAATTCCCATAGAGGACAATATTTCAAGGAAAAAGCAGACACACTCAAAGTGGTCCTGAATTTTTTTTTTCAATTGTATGTCTAAGGTCTAGTTCAAGGGTCACTGTATCTGATGAATAAATCCATTAAGAAATTGTCAATGAGGGAAATGTTTTATTCACTTTACTTTGAGCCTATAGAAGAGAAAGCTTTGATTATCACTGAATAAGCTAATGGAATACTATCTGATACATATAGAACAAATGACTTAATCGTTAGAACAGATGCTTTGGAGCTTGCAGTCATAGACTTAAATCCACTTGGGAATTTTAGCCCTGTCATTAGCATATATTGATTACTCTGATTAGCTAATCACTTAATTAGGAAATAACCTTTGGAATTGAACTGGTTTTGGAAACAGCTTCCCAAACTTCAAAAGAGAATTATTGGTCATATTGCATTGCTCGGGGGAAGATGGATTTGTTTTTGGCTTCATGCAGTTTATTTTTTTTTAATAATTTACATAAGAGCACAAAGAGAGAGAGAGAGAGTGGAGTACAGTGGACTATGCTTCAGGACAGAAAGAACTAGATTTATGCTCGTTTTTGACACTTGCTGCTCCTCTCTGGTTCTTCATCTCATCTATAAAATGTGCACTTTGAATTAAATGATATCTAAGCTTCTCGGCAGTTTTAAATCTATGATCAGATGATACCTTAATCTGGTTTAAATAGTTCATGATTATCAGATGTTCCTCAAGGCAACACTCAAAGATTTTAAATTCAAGAATAGCTGTGAACCAGCATTGGCGAAATGAATTCCTTAGCATAGATCTTTCTGAATCAATGAAGCCACATGTAGACCCTTTATCACATAGGTATATGTGTGCATGTATGTATGAGGTGTGTGCACTGGGTATGCATGTATGAATACATGTGAGTGCATTATGCATGCATATATTATTTGTTTTGTGCATATATTGTGTTATGTTGTACGTGTGTGCATGTGTATATTTGTACGTGAATGTGTAATATATGCTTTCATATATATATATATATGTGTGTGTACATACAAGAGAAAGAGAATGAGAGGGGAGAGAGAGTGAAAAAGGAGAGAGGGAGGGAGGGAGAGAAATTGAGGCTGTATGTAGAGCAGTCTTAGAAGTAAGAAGACTTGAATTCAAGGCCTCACTGACTATACATCACCCTGAACAAGTGACTTAATGCTTTGCCCATCCCCAGTCCTCTGAGCAATTCTCTAACATTTTTAAATTACAGAGAAGGTATTGACCCAAATGGTAAAGGGAGTATCCTCATCCAAGAAGGTCCCTGTACCAAAGAATTCACAGGTCCCACTTTATTCCAATCAGGTTGGATTTTGTAACAAACTAATGGAATGGAATTTTCTAAATATAAAACTTGAAAAAAATGACCTAGAAGAGATTATTTTAGTGCTGCTTCTTATACTGACTTTGAATTTATTATTCATCAGATTTTAAAATGCAGAGAAATTGAAATGACTTTTGTTTTCTGCTGATCTTCCTTAAAGAAACAGTGATACATGTCACAACCACAATGGAGAAATATTTTCCTGAAGCACAAGGAGAGAGGCCTTGAGTTACATTGCTCCCTAGAACAATTAAGCTATCATTTCCATTCCCCAAAGGGCCTCCTCTTTTACAAATAACACAGACACAAGGGGAGGGGATGAACATCCCAGTTCAAAGATAATGGATGGCACATTATATAATACTGCAATGTATGAATAAGATATAAGAAAATGGTTCCCTTAGTCAGCCCAATAGGTCTGTGCAACAAACCCAGAGGCCCTTTCTCTCCCAGTGAACTCCATCAACCTCTTTCCTTCATGGCATTACCAAGCAACTGGTTTAAAACAGCACTTCAAGAGCTCTTTATAAACAAGAATTAAGTGAGTCTGTTTCATTTAATTTCATTTAATGTAAGTGAGCTTCTAAAATTGCTGCGTGCCTTAGCTCTAATGTGGAGATTGAAGTCAGGTTGGCTGATTCATGGCTCACTGTTTGAAGTGGGCTCTTTCCTTATCTGGCACTGTGCAGGCTTCAGAACAGCCTGGGGAGACAGCCTCACTCACAAGGCAGAGTTTCTGGGAGATTTTTGTCTGCTCTTCTCAGAGGGGAATGAAGTCCAGATAAGAAACATGCCATGGACCAGAAAACAAAGCTGGGACTTGTTGCCAATTTCAAGGAAGTCTGCAGGACAGGAAAGCCCCAATGTTGTTTCATTGGTGAATTTGATTTTCTCTTCCCTCATCTATTTTTAATTGAAAATTATCCAAAAATGCCTTGTCCTAGAAACTACCATTCCCTTAATGCTGTCCTTAGTTCCAGGTGAGTTGTTTCAAAAAAAGCACACAAAATAAGCATTAGCTGCAATCAGAAAATAAGAGAAGCTGGTAATATTTTGCCCTTAGAGAAGCCACGAGGAGCCCTGCCTGTAATCTTTTGTTATCTCATTTTTCTCTCTTTCCTTTCTCGCCTGTGCCTCTACTTTTCTATTCTTCCCTCCCCACCAGTCTTCTCCCTCCTCCCCCAAATACATATACTATAAGGCATAATGAATAAAGAGTCAAGCTCAGGATGGGGAGGACCTGGGCTTACCTCTCCCCTGTAACATCTCCTGACCAGTGGCTTCCTGGCCAAGTCACTTCATCTTTCGGTAGCCAGATAGACTTCCTAATACTTTAGTTTGAAAACCAGGTGCATTGGGAGAGGGACCGTCTTTCCTGGGAATTCTTTTTTACCCATTAAATCCTTGCTTGAAAAACAAAAACAAAATTCTTTTTGGATGATCTGTTTTCTCACTCTTCATAATTGCCCACTATGATTGTCTCTGTTCTCTATCAAATTTAAGAAATATTGGAGGTGTGATGCTCTAGAGTAACCTTGGAGAAGGGCCTAATAAGGTACTTCATACACTCTTTCCCTCCTGCTAAATACCTTGAGTGTTTTTCCTACTCTAATCAGATACAGAGTTGCTGACTGCAGGTAACCTGAGGCCATAGAATCTTCTACCTCCCTCTCTCCTTCCCCTCTCACCATGGCACTGTGCCCAGGCCATGGTATCAGAGCCCAACAGTGCAGTTCCCCCTTAGAAGGAAAGCAGAGAGGAGAGGCAATAAACAATAAATGAGAGACTTTGCCAATGTACTCGAGAGAGGCCGTCTGAATGGCTTAAGCACTTGAGAGAGCAACACTATTAAAAATAAGTTGGCTGAAAGTACATTGCTTTCCCTGTGTTATGATGTTTTGTCCAAAGAGCCCTCCAAAACACAGGAATAAAATAGGAGAATAAAACACCCAAGGACACAAAAGAGAATTGTTCTTTGAACAATTTCCCTCCCTTTGGAGAGTCTGAGTACACGAATTCATATACACAGCAAACAAAATTCACATATGTATGACCACAATAGGTGGGCATTCAGAAAAAGCATCATAGTTCTTATAAATTAATCATGCTTTAGTAGAAAAAAAAACAAAGGACTTAAGAGTCTAAAGGTCAGATTTGAGGTGGAGAACTTTACATGATTTTAGGGATCAGTAGTTTGAACCCTCTCATTTATAAAGGACAAAATTAATCACAAAAATTACAAAGACAGGAACTTATTTCTGTGATTCATACGTTTAGCAAGTAGAAGAACTGGGGTTTGAACCCAGTCCTTCTCATTCCCAAATCAGTGCATGTACTTTCAATTAAAATATTCCTCTGTGTTCCTCTCCTACCTCGTGATGTCTCTTGATTGCGGTGTATGGGATCAGACTCTCTTAAAATCTCTTTTTCAATCCTCCAAAGTCCTTCATTTTCCAAAATGACCAAGATGTCCTGTCCACAATCTCATTCATTGTAGTTCACCTTAGAAAGGTATTCAGAGGAAAGAGATTTGATTCAAATAACTCACACTCATATTTAAACAAATTTATTTCGGAAATGTTTGCATTTTAGCATCTTTTTAAATTATGTTTTTTAGTTTACATCATTTATTTCCAGAAGATTTTGAGTTACAAATTTTCTCCCCATTTTTCCCCTAGCCTCCACCCCAAAACAGTGATCCCACTGAGTATCTCCTCACCAAATCTGCTCTCTCCCATATCTTCCCCCATGCCCCCTCTGACTTTCCAGTAGGGCACCATGGATCTCAAGGCCCTAGTGCCTGTATATCTTATTTCCCAGTTACATGTAAAATAATAATAATAATATACATGTATTTTAAACATTTGATTTTAAACCTTTGAATTCCAAATTGTTTCCCTGCCTCCCTCATCACCCACCCTTATTGGTAAGATAAGCAATACAACATAAGTTGTACATGCGTAGGTATGCAAAACATTTCCAAAGTGGATATAATGTGAAAGACTGATTATATTTCCCTCCCTCCTATCCCACCCCCCACTAGTACTATTATCTACTTTGATCCTGTCCCTTTTGAGAAGTAGGTGCTACCAACTTCCCTCCCCCTCAGCCTTCCCTCCTTTCCATCATCCCCCCTCTTGTCCCCTTGCCCCCTACTCTCCTGTAGAGTGAGGTATCCCATTTCGTGTTTGTGTCATTCTCTCTCTAAGACAAATTCAATGAGAATAAGGTTGACTCATTCCCTTTTGCCTTCCTATTCTTCCGCTCCATTGTAACCATTTTCCCTTGCCTCTTCTATATGATATAGTTTACCCCATTCTGTCTCTCCCCATCTCCTCTCATATTCTTCTCTCACCTCTTAATTTCACCTTTTACGTATCATCCCTTCCTATTAAATTGGTCCTGTGCCCTCTGTCTATGTATACCTGTACACATATATACACACTCACATATGTATTCATATGCCCATATTCCCTCTATTGCAGACATACATATGTATGTATACATACATATATATACATACATACACACATTTCTATTCCATTCAACTATTCTCATACTGAGAAAAGTTTCATAAGTTACAATGATCATTTTTCCATGTAGGAATATAAATAGTTCAACTTTGATAAGTTCCTTCTGATTTCTTTTCCCTAATTACCCTTGCATGCTTCTCTTACTTCTTGTATCTGAATGTCAAATTATCTATTCATTTCTGTTTTTTTCATCAAGAATGCTTGAAAGTGAAGATGGCGGAGTAGAAACAGGAGTTCTGCCTGGCTGCGCCTTCCAACTCCTCCAATTTATGTAAAAAATGACTCTAAACAACCTTTGTAGCTACAGGCCCCACGAAATGACAGAGGAAAGCTAACCTCCTGCTGAAGAAAGCCCAGCCGGCTGGCAGGAAGGGGTCAGCACAGCTGACCCCAGCCCCACATGAGCCTAAGGTTTTACCCTCAGGGTGGCCAAAATCAGCCTCTAGCTGGAGGGATTTCAGATCATCAACAGCTGTGGCTTTTTACAGAATTATCAACAAATAGATGCTAAGGACAAAGTGAGATGTCAGTGCAGTGTTGCCTTTGGGATCCAGTAGTTTGGAAGAGTGGTCCAACCTTTATGCCCTGTAGGGAGAAGTGGCTGAGGTGCTGTGGTTGTGCAGCCACAGTCATGTGGAAGTTTTGGTTCTGGCCATGCAGATTGTAGGAGGAAAAAGCAACCAGTCTGAGGGGTAATTGCTCTTACTTTAACCTGCTTGGATTTGGATTTTGGTCTAGGGTGGAGGTTCTGGGGTGTGTAACCAGCTTGCCAGAACATGTAGTGGCTTCAGAGAGGGCACCCAACTAACAGCCCCAGCAGCTGAGTAAACTCCAGCGACTGGGATAAAGGTCCCCTTTATGGTAGCAGAGTCCAACTGCGGCAAAAGACTCAAAAGTCAAGTACTTGAGTGACAACATGAGCAAGCAAAGGAAGCAAACCAAGCAGAGCAACCCAACATTAGACTCCTATTTTGGTGACAAAATGGATCAAAGCATAGAACAGGAGGAAGACAGTGAAATCAGAACTCCTGCACCAAAAGCTTCCAAGAAAAATATGAGCTGGTTACAGGCCATAGAGGACCTTAAGAAAGAATTTGAAAACCAAATAAGAGAAGTAGAGGAAAAATTGGGAAGAGAAATGAGAATGATGCCAGAAAATTATGAAATGAGAGTCAACAACCTGACTGAAGAACAAAACACCTTAAAAATTAGACTAACTCAAATGGCAAAAGAGGCTTAAAAAGGCAATGAGGAGAAGAATGCCTTAAAAAGCTAGATTTTCCAGATGGACAAAGAATCTCAAAATCTCACTGAGGAGAATCATTCCTTCAGAACTAGATTGGGGCAAATGGAAGCTAGTGACTTTATAAGAAATCAAGATACTATTAAACAGATCTAAACAAATGAAAAAATAGAAGGCAATGGGAAATATCTCACTGGGAAAACCACTGACCTGGAAAATAGATCCAGGAGAGATAATTCAAAAATTACTGGACTACCTAAAAGCCATGATCAAAGAAAGAATCTAGAAATCATCTTCCAAGAAATTCTCCAGGAAAACTGCCCTGATGTTTTAGAACAAGAGGGCAAAATAGAGGTTGAAAGAATTCATGAATCACCCCCTGAAAAAGATACCAAAAAGAAAACTCCTAGGTATATTACAACCAGGTTTCAAAATTCCCAGATCAAAGAGAGAATATTACAAGCAGCCAGGAAGAAACAATTTGAATATTGTGGACACACAATCAGGATAACTCAGGATCTGGCAGCTCCTACACTAAGGAATCAAAGGGCTTGGAATATGATATTCCGGAGGTCAAAGGAGCTGGGATTAAAACCAAGAATCACCTACCCAGAAAAACTGAATATCATGTTTCAGGGGAAAATATGTGCATGTGTGTATATGTATAGATATGCACATTTATACATATATGCACATAGACACAAACATGTCAAATATACACATACATATATGCCTGTGTATATATCTATATATTATATATATATAGTATATGCATGTATATATAATACATAATCTCAATTGTTTGTATATAAACCCTCTGTGACAAGAAATATTTTCTGTATTTTTGTGTTTCTTTTCATCTCTACATCTTAGAACATTTCCTCACACATAGTAAGCACTTAATGAAAGCTTATTAATTAATTGAAGTGAGTGGTGAAAATGATTAGATTTTCAACTATAGACTAGATAAAACAAGATAAAAGCTAGACTGATCTCTAAAGTACTAGACATCTAGAATTTGGGGAAAACAAAACAAAACAAAACCTTGTTTGGTGCGGCTAGGTGGCTCAGCAAGTAAGAGCACTGGCCGCAGTGTCAGGATGACCTGGGGATCGAATCCAGGCTCAGACACTTAGCACCACACCCAGAAATAACTGGCCGTGTAACCTTGAGCAAGTTACTTAACCCCAATTGCTTAAAAAAAAAAAACCTTGTTCTAAGGCCCATGTTCATACATGTGTGATAAAACCTGGAAAGGAAATTGAAGAGTCTGGATATGAAGCAACAACTGATAGTTTAGGTAGATGCTGACTATTCTAGAACAATCTATTTTCCTTCCCCTTGTATTGTCCATATTCCTGTGTTTTTGTTCAGAGCAGAATTCTCTTACCTTACATAAGTAAGGAAGAATAAAACATGGCAGATTTTATGGGGAAGATTCTTCATAAAATATAATGTCCCATTTCTATTAAAATACTAACTTATTGGTATGAATATTTTTCTTAATATCATAAAAAGGCATCAGAATTTAAAAGTAATCATTATAGATAAAGATACCTATTAGAGAAATCCCATCTGAGTAGGATTGTCCATTTTATCCATTACTATTCAACATAGTAATATAGGCATTA
Organism: Petaurus breviceps papuanus; assembly: GCF_028583685.1. NCBI lineage: Eukaryota > Metazoa > Chordata > Mammalia > Diprotodontia > Petauridae > Petaurus > Petaurus breviceps. The sequence continues at coordinate 24,214,742 of NW_027185655.1, forward strand.
GGGGAGACAAATTATGTAAATGTAGCAAAAAGAGGTTAAAGTATTTATATTTAGGAATGGTATAATGATTTGTTAAGAAAAGAGACTACAAAAATTAATTGACAACTAGTAAATGAACTATGTTAAAATACCCTAAATCCCTAATAATTAGATAAGTACAAATTAAAACAATTCAATTCAAAAACAGTTCAATCTCATACCCCCCAGATTAAAAAAAAATGACAAAAATGAAATAACAAAGGTTGAAAGTATTTAGGCAAAAGAAGCATATTAATTCACTGTTGGTGGATCTATGAATTGATCTAACCATTCTAGAAAGCAACATGGAACTATTGCCTCCAAAATATGCCTCCAAAGTTACTATATGCAGATTCTTTGTGTTATAACCCAGTAGTGGTATGCCCAAGAAATCAAAATAAGGAGGGGATCTATATGTGCAAAAGTATTTATAAAAGTTCTTTTCATGGTATGAAAAAATAGAAACTAAAAGGTTGCCCACCTATCAGGAAATGATTAAAAATCATGGTACATGTATATAATGAATTATAATTGTGCCATCAAAAAGGATAAAATGGAAAATTCCAGATAAAACTAGAAATCTATGAAATGATGCACACTGAAGTGATCAGAACAAGGAAAATAAATACTACAAGGACAACATTATATAAAACAAAAATACCTCAAAGAGTTTTGAATTTTGATCAATGAAAGAATAAACAATAATACCAGAGTACTTCAAAGGAAATAAATCACACACTTCTTCCTGCCAAAGAGGTAATATTCTTAAAAATGCAAAGATATACATACCTATTCAGACATGACCAATGTGGGAATTTGTTTTTGCTAAGTTTAGGTTAAGGATTTTATATTTTGCTTTGTTTCTTTCACTTGGTCCAACTGGGGCAGAAGGGCAGCGTGAGCTCCAAATTGTACATCCATCTCAAGAAATATGTGTGTGTGTATTTAAAAGTGGGTTAATAAATGTTTTCCATAATATAGATGTATGCAAGTGTAATGGGAATGTAAATTTAAGATCTTCCCTGCCTCTGGAACCTTTGATAGGCTTAAGTGCACCAGAAGCCTGTGGCAGGAGGCTTGTTTTTCAGGAGCTACTTTTTGATTGGTCAGTGGGTCAAGAGGGTTGTTACATTCTCTGAGCCAGGAGAGGGCTATATAAACACTGATGGGAGGCTTTCCTTTGGGGCTCACTTTGAGAAGTGTTCTGTGATTTGATCAGACCAGACTCTGGGCAGTCGTTGAGAGGACCCCCCCTGGCTTTGAAATCCCAGATGTTGATGCTTCCCTCTCTGGTAACTGTGACTAGCTATGGATGTAATGGTCAGACAGTTGGAGGCCTGTCTGCTTGAAATGTTTCTCTGTCTTCTTGTAACTTCTGTCTGTATACTCTGAAGTTCAGGGTGCAGACTTTTTCCCCTGAATTAGGTAAATGATATGTTTTATTAATTAAAGCAAGATTGTTAACCCATTTTGAGTTGCTTTCCTTTAGAAAAGCAGATTTAAGAACCTGTGTTGGCTGCCACCCTGTGTATGTCAGGGTACTTGCTGCTACAGCAAGATAAATCTCCAAAACAATCATTTTAACATATCATTGCCTAAGCCAAAAAATGCTATTTTATTATATATCTAAGCAGAATATATCAAATACTTGTATATCAACACATTTATATAAACACATGCAGAGTCAACATAAAAATCTGTGAAATAAGGTTAACTTTTTTAAAGGAACATTTGCAACTTTATAAAGTTTTCTAATGTGCATGACTAGGTTGCACCAATGTAGTGAAAATGCCAAAATTATCCAAATCAATGAAAGAGATTTAATGAAATACCAATAAAAATATCTCATAAGATTAAAGAGGTAAAAAAAAAGTTTGTGAAAGAACAGGAAAGAGTATCAAGAGGATGCTCTGTTTATTTTGCTTTTGTTTATTTTTGTTTTTAATGAGAGGAATAATTCTGTGCTGCCAGATTTCAAATTATACATAAAGCAGTAATAATATCAAACTATTTACTACCAGATTTAGAAAGAAATAATAGCTTGAGGAGTCAGTATGAATATTTTCGCACTAGAACTACTAACATTTAATATAACAGTATTTGATAAACATAAGATTATCAAAAATCTGAGGAAATGAATTCATTAAAAATTTAGGAGAAATTAATTAGCAGTATGATGGAAAAATTGGATTAGTTCCATATCTCATACTGTGTATTGTAGTGACCTCCAAAAGTATCAGTTAAAAAATTAAAATAAAGAAAAAGGCAATTATGTTTTTATAGTGTTATATTATTTTATAGCTATATTTATTCAATAGAAAAATTACAGAAGACAAAGTATGTTGGTTTATTACATTAAAATGAAAACTTATTAAAAAACCTGTGTCTAAAACAAGGAACAAGAGAACAAGAAAAAAGTATTTTTAAGTAATTATATCAAACAAAGCATGGCATTATGGATAGAGAGCTGACCTTGCAAGCAGGAACCTGGGTTCATTTTTTAGCCCCTGATGGTTAATTCCTCTGCAAACCTGAGCAAGTTGCTTAAAGCTTTGGTGCTCAAGTCAGGCCTGGAAGACTCTAGATGATAGAGAAGGTGTTAACCTGCCTTCACAGAGGTAGCTCCCCCATCAGACAGTTCCCTATCATAGGTACAATCTCTATCCCTATGACAAACAAAATCTGAAATTCATATTCTATAAGGAATTGAAGCAAATGGGCAAGAGATAGATTCGCTTCTAGATAAATGGCCAAAATATTTAAACAGAATGCAAATTGCCAATACTCATCTGAAATTTGTTTCTAATTGTCAAATGAAGAGCAAAATGTCAATTAAAGCAACTCTGATTTATCACCTCATGCCCATTCAATTAGCAAAGATAGTTAAAAATAGTTCAGCCCAATGTCATTGGGCTGTAGACAAACAGCTACATTAGTATCCATGTAGAAGATGACTATGTTGGTGCAATAATTTTTAGAAACTAAGGAGTCAGTTTATAAAATGAATTACAAATAAGTTCATATATTTTAACCTAGTGTTTCTACTAAACCTATATCATAAAGGTGTTATTTAAAGGAAAAATAAAATGAAAATATTTTTAAATATCCAGAGCAGTTTTGTTCATTGTAGCAAAAAGAATTGAAACAAACTATGTCCCTATTTGATCAATCAGTCAACTAATATTTATTAAGCTCCTGTAGTTTACCAGACACTGTGCCAAGTGTGAGATCAACAAGTGCAAAGAATGAAATAATTTTTACTCCTAAGGAGATTATATTCTTTTGAGGGAAATAGTATCTATACATAAATTATATAGAGCATAAATATAAAAAAAATTTACCAAGCATGTAAATGTAAATAATTTGGCAAGAAAGGCATTGTAAGTTCAGGTGATCAGGAAAGTCTCCAGGAAGAGGAAGCTACTTGTACTACATCGTAAATGAAGAGAGGAAGGCACTGGGAAGCAGAGTTAAGTAGAGGATGCATTCCAGTCTTGTGGAATGGTTAGCATACAGGCTCAGAGATTGGGAGAGCCATATGTGAAGAACAGAGAGAAAGCCAACTTCACAAAGTACAGGAAGGCAAATAATGTCCAATGAGGTGGGAAGAGGTTGAGGCCAGGATGTGGAAACTTTAAAAATCAAATAGAGGAGAGTATATTTTATCATAACAGAGAGTTTTTAGAGTTGACTGAATAGGAGAATCTGACAGCAATTCCTAAACCAGGGGCTGGGAACCTGTAACCTCCAAGTCTCCTTCAGCTTTCAAGGTCCTTGGGTGTGGTCTTTTGAATGAGGCAGAATTTTACAGAACAAATCCTTTTATTAAGGGTATCTGTTGTGTGAAGTCTGGATTCAAAAGACTGCACTTGAGGACCTAGAGGATCATATATGACCTTGCAGCTGCAGGTTCCCCACCCCAGCTTAAACTGATTGACACAAAAGAAAATATAGGAATATTAGCCATCAAAAAATTATAAATTCATAGTATGCCAGAATTCATTTAGTCCAAGTGTCTTATAGACAAGTGAATAAATTAAAGGTAAAGGGCAAAATTATTTTACCAAGGGTAAAGTAACCAAATAAAGGTTTAGACAGTTGAAATTCCATCTAAGAAATGTTACTTTCACTTAACATCAGTTAGCAGAAACTAACATTACTGATATAGAATCATATAAAGGGAGAGGATTCTGGGAAGATGGAGCAATAGGTCAGAAAATTCTAAACTAAAAAATAGTGCCTTAGGGCAAACAAAATGCTGGTAAAATAAATAATAAGTCTTCCTGGGACAAAGAGAGAAGATCAGCAGAAAAGTCCCAGGACTAGCTTTGGTCCTGGAGAAAAGAAAACACCTCCAGATTAGGGTCTGCTTTAACAACAAGACACAAACTCTGGGGCTAGCTGGGTTGGGAGGCTGCCTCAGCCCCTGCCACGGGAACTTTAACCCCAGGACAATGTGGGGAGTTGGGTGTCTGAGCCCGTGAAGATGAAGGGAACCTCTGCTGACAAGAAAAGCCAGAGTCAGCTGTTCTGCAGAGAGCAAGGGGGAATGGGGTGGGGGAGAGGTGAGAAAGAACCAGTACATGCCCCGAGAGTGCAGAAGCAGCTGGGCAGAGAGCCCCTAGCTGTGGGCACTTACAGGAAGTCGGGGGTTTGGCTAGTTCCAGGCCAGTGGGGAGAACTGAAGATCTGGGTAAAAGGCACCATCCACCATAGCCCAGGACCAGAAGTGATGTCAAAAATTAAGGTCCTACCCCAGCAACAACAACAAAATACACAGGCAAAGGAAAAAGAATCCAAAGATCAAAAGCTAGTATGGGAAAAGGGAAGACCAGGGTTCATCTTCAGAGGAGGATCCTGAAGCAAAGAAACCATCTTCTCCACCAAAAAGAATTCATGGAAGAACTTTAAAAAGACTTTAAGAGCCAAATGATAGAGATTGATGGGAAAAATAAGAATACAAGAAAAAAAGAAGATTATGAAAAAGAAAGTCAATCAATTAGAAAACAAGATCCAGAATCTTAAGGAAGAAAATGACACCATGAAAGTTAGAATTGGACAAAGTGAAGCCAGTAAAATTAGAAGAGATCAAGAAATGTTAAAGAAAATAAAAAGAATGAAAAAAAATAGAAGAGAAAATGAAACATAAGAAAAACAACTGATCTGGAGAACAGATCAAGAAGAGAAAACATAAGAGTAATTGGACTACCTGAAAACTATGATAAAAAAAAATCTTGATAGAATGATACAAGAAATAGTTAAAGGAAATTGTCTTAAATCATTAGAACAAAGGAGAAAAGTAGAAAAAACAAATCAATCACCACTTGAAAGAGATCCCATGGGGAAAACTCATAGGAATATTATAATCAAATTCCAAAATGCCCAGTTCAAGGATAAAATATTAAACAAGAAAAAATTAAATATCACGGTACCACAATAGAATCACATATGACCTAGCAGAGGAGACACTAAAGGACCACAGGTCTTGGAACACAATATATTGAAGAGTATAAAAAATCTGTGTTTAAGGCTGAAAATATCATACCCAGCAAAGTTAAGCATAATGCGGAATGAAAAAAAAAATGCACATTTGATCAACTGATAACAAGAGACAATCAGATAATAGGGAGATTTTCTTCTGCAAGGAAATGAACCATTTGGTGAAATCATATTATGCACAGGAAGGTATTTCTCCACTCCATGCTGACCCAGACAGTTCCCTTTTGTGATCTTGAATCCATCTAGGACATCTCCAATTAATATCTCGGTAAGTGTTATGGGAATGGGAATCTGAAGATCTTTCCTTCCCCTTGGCCCTTTGATAGGCTTAAGAGAACCTTCCCTGATTTGAAAATATAATCTGCCCCCTAATAGGCTGAATATGGTCACATGGAGCCTGTGGAGGGAGGCTTGTTTTTCAGGAATGCCCACATCTTGTTACTTTGTGATTGGGCAATGGGTCAAGAGGGCTGTGACATTCTCTGAGCCAGGAGAAGGCTATATATACCCTGATGTGAGATTTTGCTTTGGGGCTCATTTTGGGAAGATTTGTCCAGATGGGATTCTGGGCAGCCATTGAACCCCCTGACTTTGAAAACCCAGATGTTGGTGCTTCCCTCTCTGGTAACTGACTAGGTATGGAAGTAATGGTCAGACAGCTGGAAACCCTGCTTGCTGATCTGTTTCTCTGTCTGTATTCTTTTTTTTTTTTTGGCTGCTTGTAACCTCTAAAGTTCGGGGTGCTGAACTTTTCCCCCTGAACTAGGTAAATTATATATGTTTGATTAAAGCAAGATTGTTAACCCATTTTGAGTTAAAGCAGATCTAAGAACCTGTGCTAGCAGCCATCCTGGTTATGCTAGGGTGCTTGCTGCTGCAGTAAGCAATTCATCAGAAACAGAATCTGAAGTACTGACTCACCAAATTACTATCCAGCTAGTAGGTCTGCTAACAAGCTCACCTCTCCGTCAGAGACCATTCATACTTCAGGACCCAATTAAAACTTTATCATTACCATGAAGCCTCCCATTTCAGCCCTCACTGATATTTGCACTTTCTAGATTCCTTTGGCTTTTAGAAATAATTTAACTTATTATTTACTTTATCTTTTAAAAAATCTAAAGATGTTTATTTCAATTATATTATCCTGAAAATCCTTGATTGTTGGCTTTTAGAAATAATTTAACTTATTATTTACTTTATCTTTTAAAAAAATCTAAAGATGTTTATTTCAATTATATTATCCTGAAAAAGGCAACATCAATTTAGTAAAATAAAATTAGACAAATCTCATTGCAATAGTAAGTATATTTAGTAGTCTAGATGAACTTTCCTAAATTGATCATCACATCAATTGGAAAAATATTAATTTAATGCCATTTACAATAAATAGGTTAAAGTCCATACTGTCCCAAGCGACATATTTCAGATGGAGGTCAGTTAACCTTTTAATTCATGTCCCAAGCTTTTTAGATGACATAACCCCTGACAAAAACATTTCAGGATTCCCAATAGCACTTTGTGTAGCAATTAGTATGAATTTTCCCATATGATCATAGACTAATGATAAGCAATGCATGATCAAAATTGACAGAGTCTCTTTTATGACTTTTATATTTGGATAGGAGAGGGAATAGAACGATGCTGTCATAGTAATAGAGAACATTGTTATGTTTCCTCACCTTCTATTCCACTTAGAATTTTTAAAATTTGTGCAGAGCACTGACTGGAAGGCAAAATGATTTGTTCAGGGTCACATAGACAGAAGGTGTCAAAGGTTGGATTTGAACCTATTTATCCCTGCCTTCAAGGCCAATTCTCTTTTCATTATGTCATATTCCTTCTTGGCCTCATATATATATGTTGTGTCCATACATGTGTGTGCAAATACATATGTGTATATATTAAAACTTAATTTACATAAGATATGCTAAGTAAATACAAGCATGGTTTTTGAACAGAATTACATAAAACATGATCAGCATTTTTTCTTCTAATGATATTCAAGTATAAAAATTATTACTATGCAAGTTTTACAACTCTAATAAAGCTCTAAAAGTCTGCTGATTTTGTAGTTTATGTGAGCGCTTCACTAAAAAGACTACTAAAGAGGGCAAAAGAGAAGCCTGAAGAAGTAGGTGAGGTTAGACTGGAATGAATGCATAATACCTTATCATGCAGTCCAGTGGTAAAAAGGTGATGAGTAGTCAATGAGATATGCCAATCTAGAAAATTTCTCAAAATTGTTGAAAATAGTATGCAGGAAAAGGCTCAAGTAGAATGGTGTCTAGGGCACCTAGGAAGGAAGACTTAACGGCTAGAACAGTGCATCTTAAGCTTAACTTTTTGTTTTCTTTTTCATCACGGACCTTTTCTGAAGTTTGATGAAGGATATGAACCTCTTCTAAAAATATTATTTTTAAATGTCTGAAATCAAATGCATGGAGTTAGAAAGGGAATAAGAGGTTATATCTCTATTGTTACATATATTTTTAAAAATTCACATACCTTACACTAATAAACTCTGCTCTAGAACATCATCTTGGGTATGGCCTAAAAATAAAAAGAAAAAAGGAAGAGTCAGTCACATTGATTATACATATTTGAAGGAAAATGTTTACAAGGATGGAATAAAATTTGTTCAATTTGTGAAAATGAAAGACCAATATAACAAAGGTCACTACAATGGGATAGGAATGCATCGTTAATGCAGTGTAAGAATAATGGCAGGAGTATCTTTTGTTTTACCTTTGCCCTGGATGGACATAAGTATGATGAATGAACTCAAAAGAAGAAATCAGCATTGGTCTGTGAGAAGTTGAAATGCAAATCAGCACTGATAAATTAAAATGTGGCCAGAGAGAGCGATAGGTCATTCTGAGACTCGAAAAGTAAAAACTATCTGTTAATCATGCAGTTTAATATAGAAATACCACCATCAAGATATGAAAGATATGACCAGAGAAATAGATCTTTTTCTCTGTTCCGACTATGGAATAGATCATCATATATAGAGAATTTTCATTTGATTTGAAAGAAGCTATTGTCCTAGGAACCAGTATCAAGAAACAATCAGAGGTACAAAGCTCAAGGTTGTTACTAAGAATTGAAGACAAAATTTTGAGGAAAACTTTAATGTTCAATGAGTATTAGATACTTTGAAATAAAAATTAAATAAAGGGATATAATAACTAGGTAAGGGAATAATTGAACAGGAGATATATCAGCAGAGGAGAAATTTAAAAATATAGATAAAAGCCTATATCTGTAAGAAACAAAATAAGCCATCATCTTTATTTAAAGGTACTATTAGGTTGGGGGAGGGGGGAATTTTACATGATAACATTATTATATATTTATTAGGAATGGCAAGTTTTACCTAATAGATTTGAAATTTCATGTTTAATTATCTTTTTTTATTATGCTATGTTAAGGAAATGCTTGTTTTATGCCATAAATGAAAAATAAAATAAATTTTAAAGTACTATTAAAAGGTACTCAAAAAGAAAATCCTATATTGAAACTGCATATCAAGAACATTGAAGCCCAGCTTTAATCACTATTTGCAGAAATAACTTCTGAGAAAGGTCTTGTTTCAAGTAAAGCACATAAAATTTTCCTTTTGTCTGAGGAATGGAGTGCCTAGGCTCATAGAAGTGTGACAGCTCAGTCTAGATACCATCTCTTTCTTGCCTAGAACCTAAGCTGTTAAGTCACCTATAGAAAAGAAATAAGCAATTAAGTTTAGCAGTATTGGTATTGGGCCAATTTAAAGCCATAAAAATTTAGAATTACCTTATTTATAAATAGATTAAATTATGATGTGGCAGAAGTGCTAACAGCTTCAGTTACAGAAAGAATTATCTATAATGAAATTTTGTACTTTTTGTTTTGTGATGAATGCTGTTCCATTTATTATTATTATTATTAGTCTTTCATATATGGTTTTAATATAATTTATAAAAATATTTTTTACATGATGCTATTTATATTTATATCGCCAATGTTATACCCATAGCAGCTGCTATGAATATGCAGATGTATTTTCAGGGTTGAATCACAAAATATAACAAACTCTCTTCCTCAAAGACAAAACCAAGACATTTATTCAGATTCCAGAAAGCCAATTCCATTATGGTAGCAAAGAAGTTTATACACATCAGCAACGCAGGAAGCACACCATCCCCAAGACTTCCCTCCATTAGGCCTCCCCACAAACAAGTTCCTCTAGGCAAAATTCCTCCCTCCCTTACTCACTCTAGGTGCTCTGCTTCAGCTCTCTCCCAGCTCTGCCTTTTTCTCTCTTCACTCTCCTCTTCCTGTTCTACCTTTCCTGCTCTACCCATTTGGAAAACACATCCCAACATGGGCTCCATGTGACACAAGCTGTGGTCTGGGTCAAAACTCAAAGCAGGTTACATGGGTCTGTTAATGGGGAAGGAAGATCTTCAAATTCTCTTAACATTATAATATTATATATTACTATATCAATGTAATATTAATAAGAAATTAATGCACTACAAATTATATTAGGTAGACTGAAAATTTTTCATGTGGGGAGAATGCAACATGTTTCAAATAGCTTTTTAACAGGAATGATAGGCATGATTACTGTAACTTTAAGAATGATAATGAATTATAATAATTTGAGAGTTTGGGGTCACAGTTTTTACAGAAATTGAGAAGAGAGATTGAATGAAGAGCAACGGTTTGCAGTAAGTTAAAGAGACTTTCCCCCCATTATTGGAGAAAATCTGGAGAAGATAGAAAGAGGATGGTTAGACTTTCTTAATGGAGTTGTTTTTACTTTTGTGACAAAAATGAAGAAAATTCCAAAAATGTTACTTTGGCATCGTGATTGTACTAAATGATAGAACTGTTTTCAGAACTAAAGTGAAGTCATCTGTGATTACATTATTCATTATAGGTAACTCTACTTATATATAGATAGTAACTTTGATATTTGCAAAATCCTAGGAGATAAAGGGGTCTGTGTATTATGTGTGTGTGTGTGTGTATGTGTGTGCGTGTGTGTATAATTCAATTTCTCACAAACCAATGCTTATTTCCACTTTTGGGTTCATTCATAACTCTCATGTCCATCCAGGACACAGGTGAAGCAAAAGATACCTCTGTCATTATACATACATACAAATGAGAGAGTGATAGGTTGGGGGGGGGGGGGTGGTGTGAGGCAGGAAACAGACAGACAGACAGACAGAGACAGAGAAACTATTGAGAAATGAGGTTTTTCAACTTCATTAAATAAATAATATGTAATGAACTTGGTAGGGACTCATTTTAGTTTACAGAAAAATGTTGTAATATTAATAATTAATGAGTTTGTATATAACACCCGTAGAACCTTATATCTTGAGATTATGTGAATAAATATACTCATCACCTAGCAGACTGAGGGTCACTTCAACAATCCAATAACCTTGTTAAATATAGTATTAGGATAACAGCTCACATTTAAAGATTAGATTTGGATATTTGAATGTTTACATGATTTTGGTTGTTTGAGGAGGAAAGTTCTCAAGCATATCGAAATATTTATTTTTTCATTGCTATTCATTACTAATAATATTGTATAAATCTCATGATAAGAATTTAATTCTCCAACCTTTCAAATATTTGTCCAGTGACTCCTAAAATTTCCCTTATTTTTGTTATATTTCTCATTTTCATAAACATTATTTTGCAGTATTGCACTGATAAAACTATGAATAAGTCAAAAAATAATATTTTGGGTCTCTTTAAAGTCTTCTGAGATGCCATTAGCAACAAGTTTCACTTTACCTGGTTCCTTTGCTGAAGAACAAATGATGTCTATTGCTACTAGGTGGTCAAGAGATGTTCATCCTACAGGATAACAACATTCAATAATTGTACAAGGTTTATATTATTTAGTTTTGCTTTCTAATTCTTTCTTGTTACCCTGCTCTATTGTACAATAATGTCTGTCTCACACAATAATTGTTATATTTTTCATCCTATCTATTCTATTATAATTAACCATCTCTTTACTCCCAGGCACTTCTATACATTTTATGAATAAAAAAGTGGGAAAATAAAAGAATCTGATTAACATTTGTAAACTATAATTAAAGGGATCTGATTCTTTTCTCTCCCTCTCTTCAACCAACCCAACGTATAGATCCTTATCCTTTCTGCCTTTTAATGCCTCCCCCTTTTTATTAACACTAGTTTTGAAGTTTGCTTTTCTTTTCTCTATTTCCTTCCTATTCTACCTGTCCTCACCTATTTTCCTAATTAATAGAATGCATTTCCAAATAAAATTGTGTGTTTTCAATCTCCTTTTGCACAGTTCTTATAAGGATGAAATTCATGATATATTCACTTCTCAACATTCCCATTTCCATTTTTGTGTGTTCTTCTAGCATACCCCAATTATGATGAATAACGAATTCCTCCTTAGTCTTTCTAATTTCTTCTCTAGAATATTTTGATTAATTTTTTCTTTCTTCTTTTAAAATGAAACAAATGGAAAAAATATTTAAAACCTGGTTTTATCTTCTTCTTTCTTTAATTCTCACTGTGACCCTTGAAAAAGTGGTATACTGAACATACAGTTGTTTCTTTTTTGTTTTTTTTTACCCATAAACATTTGATCTTCATTTAACTCTTTAAAATTGTTTGAATGTATTTAATTTGTTTATGATCATAAGATCACAAGATCATATGTTTACAGGGCTGCTATACTTCATTTATTATTTATGAGAAATTTTATAACTTTTTAATATCTTTTAATACTTAAGTAGGTATTATGCCTTCCTTTTGTTGTATCATTTATTTCATATATTTTGGCATTGCTGACAATATTTTTACCCATCTTCAAATTTTCATCATCAAACCATCCTTCTATTACATTGAGTATTAAAAGTATCATGTTACTAACAGTCCAATTTTTAATTTAATCTTAATTATAACCCATAGCTTCACATTCGAATTTAAATTAGGAAAATTCACAGGGCCATGAAAGTATGTTCATCTTCATCTATTCAATAAATGTCTTCATTTTTCTTAATGTCCTTATTATCTCCAGGATCAAATATCAAATCCTTCTGTCTAGCTTTTAATATTCTTCACATCCTGAAAAGTCCCTTCCTTTCTACTTTTTAATTTTTACTCCCCTCTTCATACACTACCATCCAGCAACAAGGGCCTGTTTGCAATGCTTCCAATAGGTCATTCCATCTCTGTGCTTTTGAATTGCCTCTTCCCCATACCTTGAATATTCTACCCTCTCACCTTAGTTTTCCTTCTGTTCCTTCAGGACTCAACTCAAATCCCCACTTTTGTAGCAGGCCTTTCCTGATTACCTCAATTGCTAATGCATTTCCTTTCCAGGCTACCTTCATTTACTCATATGTCTTATGTGAACCTTAATATTTACGCATTGTCTTCTCCATTAGAATGTATGGCCCTTGAGACCCAGACTTGTGGGGTTTTGTTTCATTTGTCTTTCTTTGTATTAGTAAAAATTACTTTTCCCTAATGTTTAGTCCTCAGGTCTTTGCCCATAAACATCTTTTGTTCTTCCCAGGGTTCTTCTAATCCCAAGAAGCCCATGTCACACAAAGAAAAATCAGCTCAGTAACAACTGCTCTAACTACTAGCCTCTGTGGGTCCTTGCTTTTTTTTTCCCCCTTCTGAGTATTCATTATTGTGTTTCACAGCAGTAGTAGTTTGTCATTTTACATTTTTGTTTGTTTTTGACCACATTTCCCTTTCTGCTTTGGTAAAACTGATGCTTCAACATGGGCTTAAATGAAGATCCTTGAAACATTTGACATTTTTACGCCAACAGTCTCTGTTATATCTCCAACGCTGAAGTATGCTCTTTATAAACTACAACTTTTATATACTTGCTATAGTTTTACTTCAGTTTTAAGGCTTCCAAAGATTAAAATGGCATTAAGGGTTTGGGCTATGCTGCCTATGGTATAAAATCCAGCATTTAATGGACAAAGAACTAACTAAAGATTGAAGAATACAAGTGATTTTAAGTGAGGCACCAAAACGGAACACCAGTGCTTAAGGATCACAAGTCATGCGGTTTAGTCTATGCACACATGCAGGCATGTGACTCCTCAACCCTTCAGTTCCATGGGTAAGCATGGGAGGTAGCCTAGGCCAAAGGCAGGATGTGTATCTTGATGGAAAGCACGGGCCTCTGGATCTTTGCTCACTTACCTGATTTTTGTTGCTAAACAGATTCATAGGGACTGAGTGTGAAGGGGACTCACTTAGCAAGTGCCCTGGATGCTGACCTTCTTTTGTCGATCACAAGGGCATTGTGATTAGGAAAGTGTTAACCTTGCATATATGGATTGGGTGAAGGTTACTAACCTGATAATGTTCAGAAGAGGCTTGTATTCCTTGACTAAATGAAGATCCTTGAACTAGTTACTGAAAACAGCACATGGACCAGGTCAATTAGTAATAAAATATCGAGTCACTTCTGCCATGGATGGCCTAGTTAGTCCTGACAGAAACAGCTCAATCTGGGTTCAGCAGGTCAAGGTCAGATGTTCTGAACTTGCTTAAAGTCAATAAATGCAGACAGACACACATACATCCCTATTATTGCCAAAAATTTTTTTAAAAATATAAAAATTATTACTTGTCCCAAGCAATTCTCATTGGCACTACAGAGCTTGGAAGGACTTCAAAAGTCATCAAATTCAACCCTCTTATTATACAGATGAGGAAATTGAAGAACAAAGTAACTGAAATGAATTGTCCAAATTCCCACAAGCAGTAATTATCAGAGCCAAGATTTGAGTGACTCTTATTCCACATTACATACTGCTCCCCATTTCTTGTGTTTCCTTCCCCTTTTAGAAGACATTAAAAATAGGGTTAGAACTAAAAAGGAAAACAAGAGAAAATAGAGATTATAAAATTAAAATTTTGACGATTTTACTCTGTAAAAAGTTGAATTAGATTATTTTAAAATCAGAATGAATGTGATTATATTCAGTCTTCTCAGTTTCTCTCTCCTGTTTTTCCATTCCTTTTTCTCCCCCATCTTCTATTCTCCTCTTTTTTTCTTTTCATCCTCTTACATCATTTATACTGACTCTATTTAGAATAGCTTTGGAATCAAATTAGTTCATGCATGTTAAAGGTCCATGGGGAATGTTAATCCAAAGAAATGTAATATATATATATATATAATAAACATTCATTGCAAAGGTCCATGAATTTTTAAAGATAGAATGATTGGAATAAAATTTTCCAGAAAGCACTTTTGATCAAAAACAAGAGATTTCATATGGCAGTACCTGTAGTACACAGGCAGAGAGCTGAGCTTTCCAGGGCCTCAGGATCTTCCAGTTATAATTTCTAAAGGATTAATCAAAATGGCAATCTGCACATGAAACCTAATCCAAATGTGTATTCTCCTTGGCTAACCTTCATCTGACACAGTTTTCTTTCCAAAATCTATTCATCCTTTCTCTGGAAAGAAATACAACAGGATCCAAGGGATTATATCCAAGAAAATCAATGATGGCTTGCTGCTTTTGACCACATTATTATCAATTATGTTGAGTTATAGAACTGCATATTAAAGGAAATGCCAAATATTGCACTTGTAATCTTAAGAAGGTATAAAATAGCAAGAAATTTCCCTTACATTTTAAAGATGCATTTTGGTCAAAGTTTCAAAGAAAGATAATATAAGCATTAATAGAATGATTGATCTGGGGAGATATTTTCTTATTGCATAATTGGACATAAGGATTCAGCAATAGTGCCCCATTGGTTCTCCCTTGATGTCAGGAGAAAATGAGGAATGACTAATGTATCGATTAGACAACATATGGTGAACTTTAGGGAGTAGATGAATGAGAGTCCGGAATTTCTTCATTGTAGATATTCATTCCAATGGTTCATATTGCAACGCATCCATGCGTGACCATATTGTGAAAATTTTGTCCATATCTTCCCATAAGGTCACCACAGATGAATATGCTATCCTAGCTTCTTTTTGGTCATGACTTTTAAGGAGACAAATCATTCGTAAATTACCTCACCTTGACTTTTTTTGAGGCGAGTTGTTATTCATGGTTGACATAATTTCTTCTAGAATTTCAATATTTTGATTTTGTTGTTGTAGTTCTTGTTATCTCACATAATTAATTCTTTTGGGTTGATTCTAATGTTTAAGAAACATACTACTTGGATATAGTTCTAATCTATTTCCTTTCCATTTTCCCTTATTTTCTTTTTAATCTATTGTTTAATTTCTTTCAGATACCTTTATAATCCTTGTAGTCAAACCATCTCACCAATACCCAAAGGTCCTGTTCCCTTTTGTGGAGTTAGTATCTTCTTCTGGGTTTGATCTCTTGACCCATGTTACTTCTCATGGTGTTTACAATCTTATTCTATTTATTCATATTCCCAAACCTATTTTCTGACTTAGCAACATGTGCTGGGAAAAGGATCCACGCCTTCCCAAACTTCCCAAAGGGATGAGGTAACTGGCTGCCTTTTGATTTTGACCTTAATTTTCTGGGTTCTTACCACTGGCTTCCCTTTCCCTTCATGCATCTGTGCTCAAAATGTAACAGATTTCAGTGTCCCACTGAGATGGCTTCAGTCATCAACCCTTGCTCAGGGTACTGCTTTGGGCTTCTGTCTGTTCTGTACCATCTATATTTAAGAAGCTGCTGTAGTTTTTTATTTTTATTTTTAGTTTTTGTTGTTCATTTAAGAGCTACACACATACATACATATATACATACTCAAATGCATGTATAATTATATATACATTTGTGTATGTATGTTCAGAATTATATGTATGTGTGAATACATGCATATATGCATACAAATGCATATACATATACATATATTCTCTATGATCTTCCATGACACCATTACTGACATTATCAGATATTAACTAGCTACTTATATTAATATGATCATAGAATTAAGACAAAAGATACCTTAGTGGTCTGACCTCAGTTTACAGTTATGGAAACTTCAATTCAGAGAGATTATGTACCTCATTCAAGATCACACAGTAAATAAGTACTAGAACAAGAATATTTTGTCATTTTTCATCCTCAAATTTTTCTAAAACTCATGCAGGAGAAGCATGTGAAAATGTTGGCCATGATGATCAAACCATAAACATTGCTAAAGTAATTAATAACCTATGTTGCAAAAAAAAAGACTTCTGGGATCCTACCCTGGCCCATTACTTATTTTATATTTCAATCTTTATGCTGTTTGTATTGGTACAAGAGAAAAACATGTAAAGGAGGAAAGGGGCATCCTGTTCAAATTAATATTTCATAGTCATTAGAGATTAAATAATCAACTTTGTCACCACAATCAAAACAATCAATTAGAATCTTGCCTATAGTCATTTATTAGCTTGTGGAAAATTCCAAAGACAGACTATCTCTTCCAATATATTTACTATTTTTGTTTTTTTTTCTCTCCTCATTACCATATGTCTTCTATTAGTTCTATTTCACTTCTGCTCAAGTTGGGGCAAGGCAAGTTAACATATGTCACTATGTGCTGAATTTCAAAAGGATGAATCTCTGGGCTGACAAGCTGATCCAAATTATGGCCCCAAGGGGGAACACCTAAAGTCAGTCTATTTCTCAGAAGGCTGGCTAAGTTCCCACGGATAGCACACACAAGCCCCAACAAGCATGAGAAACAGCTAACAACTACAGCAAAACCAGACTTGAACTCCACAGGAGTCAGGCACTGAAAGCCAGAGTGGTTTTGAAAGAGCCTCTGGTGGGAATTTTTAGACAAAAGCCCCAAACAGCTTGCAATGTTCTCATTATCTCCAAAACAAAGTGTGGTAATAAGTGTGCCTAAGTACTTACTGCTCCCAAAGTCTGTGTGCTGCAAAATTTTCCTCTTCAAGTCACGTAGAATTGGAATAATCACCATCTTTAAAGGGAAAGAGACAGGAAAACATGTCACCCCAACACCTCTAATTATATTCAAGTTACTTGCAATAGCTATTTCCCCAGATGACATCATTACCATGATTGAAAGAGTTTCATAGAGCGTTAGAAGACATAATTACAAAACTTGCATCAAAAGCTTTAGGATAATTTTCTACTCAGATAAGTATGACTTTTCTGTAGTTTGTATTAATCACAATGCAGTTTGATCTTTAAATTAAATATGACAGCTATGTAGAATTTAAACTAAGAATATAAAAGAAATGTGAATGTAGTTGTTTTCATTTTATGGAGTTTGATCCCTAAGCAAGGCAGTGTGGGGAAATGGAAGGAACCACCATTCTTCCAGTCTCCCAGGTTCACAACATTAACATTTTCCTTGAATCCTCACTTTCCTTCACTACTTATCTAAGCAGTTGCCCCATTTAGCCATTTCTACCTTCAACATCTCTTGCATTCAAATTTCTCTACTCACACAATCACCATCTTAGTTCTAGTTCTTAGTTCTCATATACCTTGGCTGTTGTAATGGCCTCCTAGATGGTGTCTTTGCCTCCCTATGTCCTTCCAACCTATCCTCTATCCAAGTACAAAAATGAACTCCCCTACTCAATGGATTTCACTAATTCCCTATTATTTCAGGATAAAATATAAACTCATTTGTTTGACTTTTAAAACCCTTCACAACCAATCCCTGACCTAGCTATCCAAACTCAGTGGATATTTTTCCCCTTTCCTTATTCTTTAGATCAGAAAACAAGTCTTTCTGTTCCTTGTGCATGATTCTTTATATCTCTTCTCTCTGCTTTTCACTGGCTATCCATTGTGTCTGTAATTTACTTCCTCCTCACCTTTGCTTCCTAAAACTCCTAACTTCCTTCAAAACACAGCTCATGTACCACCTTCTACAAGTTCTTCCTCATCCCCAAACTGTTAGTGATCTTTATCACTTATTATTTTGTATTTAATTAGCAAATATATGAATATACATATGTATTTAATTGGTAAAAATATGTACACACATTCAAACACACATACATGTATATACACATATATGAACCCACATTTATAAATATGTATGTGTGTTCTGCATATATTCATTCTACATATACATAGAGATGTGTGTGCAGACAACTGTAATAGGTAAGTTTTTTTTTTTTGCTTTTTGGTGAGAAGAGGCTGTTCCTTTCCTTCCTTCCTTCCTTCCTTCCTTCCTTCCTTCCTTCCTTCCTTC
>NW_027185655.1:24233471-24305289 GCF_028583685.1 Petaurus breviceps papuanus
CTTCCTTCCTTCCTTCCTTCCTTCCTTCCTTCCTTCCTTCCTTCCTTTCTTTCTTTCTTCCTTCCTTTCTTTCTTTCTTTCTCTTTCTTTCTTCTTTCTTTCTTTCATTTTTGTATCCCAATGTCAGCACAGTGTATGGCATAGAGTAGGAGATTTATAAATGTTTGTGGAAAGCTTGATTGATCTAAGTTCAACCCATCTCTGAGGAATACCACCAGAATGGCCCTTGACAAGTCACTTTAGCTCTCAGGACCCAGCTAAATCTTTAAGACTATAAATTATGAAGCAAGTTTTCATTAGCATAGAGAAAGAAAGTTTCTTCACTAAGAGTTTCTTACAAAGAAGGAAATCACAGATTTAGACCAAAACAAAGCAAGAAGACTATGGACCAAAATATTGTCATTTATACTTAATGCAACTTGGCATTTGGAAAGTGGTAGAAAGAGACTAAAACTAAGATATCAATTGATGTGTTTAAATGACAAATTTGTTGAATTTCAACAAAGAAGGGATCTAGTCTAATCCCTTTATTTTACAAATGTGGGAGTTTAGGCCTAGAGATTCAAAATGAGATAATCCAAACAGGACAGTCATAAACAAAGAAGAAAAGGATTGCCTTATTGTGATTTTTATCTGCATGAATTTTGATTGATTGATATATCTATTTATCTATTCATTAGTTCATTCATTCATTTATTTAAAAGCAATTGGGGTTAAGTAACTTGCTCAAGGTTACACAGCCAGTTATTTTGTGTGGGTGCCAAGTATCCGAGGCCAGAACTGATCTCCAGTCTCCAATGCCAGGGCCAGTGCTCTTACACGCTGCGCCACCTGGATGCCCCAATGGATTTATTTTTTCAATCACTAAAGCATAAGCATTAATGTTGAGGACTCTTGGATCAGTGAGAACACTGGCTCTGTAATCAAAAGACCTGGGTCCAAGTCCTACTCACTACCTTCATGATCTTGGATAAGTCAACTTATTCTCTGTTCTTCAGTTTAATTATTTGTGTGTGTGTGTGTGTGTGTGTGTGTGTGTGTGTGTGTGTGTGTGTGAGAGAGAGAGAGAGAGAGAGAGAGAGAGAGAGAGAGAGAGAGAGAGAGAGAGAGAGAGAGAGAGAGAGAGAGAAAGAGAGAAATTGAACTAGATGGTCTCCAAGTTTACTTCAAGTTCTGAACTTATGAACCTATGAGCCTGTCCTATATGAGAATATTTTGTATTCCACAGAGAACACACATTTCCCTTTACTAGAACTCCTTCCTGAGTATTATTTCATCCACTGCCTACATTTCTATTCTAGGCCCACCAGGAAAGTCATACCATTTCAATCAGCATTTGAGATAATAAGCTGTGATAATGCCAATTTGTAAACAGAGCTGTTTGGTAGGCGTTTTTAAAAGAGAACACTAACTTTCTTTTCACAAACAAGATTTTTAAATTGTTGTTTTCTGAAAAACCTTCTGGCTTCATTTCCTTAAAAAGATACCGACCATCTCACATAATAGCTGTCCAGTGTAGGGTGCTGATATAAGCTATGCAGTTGTCCCATTTTTGTTAGAAGGATGTTACATCATTATTCACTCTAGTGCTTTCCCTCTATTATGTTTTTTTTTTCTGTTTATCCTGTATATACCTTGCTTTGTATATATCTGTGTGCACGTTGTCTCCGCTATTAGATCATAAGCAACTAGAGGGTAGGACTTTTTTTTGCCTCTTTTTGTATTTCCAGTGTTTAGTACATTATCTGGCACACAGCAGGAACTTAATAAATGTTTATTGATTTATCTTTATCATCACATTGTTTAGAAAGCACTTTTGGAAAAGAATAGCAAGCTATGGTAAGGGGATCAAAACCATGCATTTAATGTCTCAGAGATTTCAAAACTCACAGCATATTTAGCTAAGGTTTGATATATTCCTTATTTTTCATAACACTCCCAAAACAAAATAAATAAAATAAAACACTTAGACAAGAAGCACATTTCATTGGTTGAATGAGACCTGAAATCTTTTTTTTTTTTTAAAGCAATCGGGGTTAAGTAACTTGCTCAAGGTTACATGGCCAGTTATTATTTCTGGGTGTGGTGCTGAGTATCTGAGCCCAGATTTGATCCAGGTCATCCCGACACTGGAGCCGGTGCTCTTACTTGTTGAGCCACCTGGCCGCCCCTAGACCTGAAATCTAATAATTTCTTAACACTAGTCATCTCAACATAATGTTCAAGGTTACAGATAATTGGTAGAAAAAACTGTGGGCATGACATGATGACATAAACTGTTTACATGGGCTAGTCACTTCTCTCTTTTTTGCCTAATTTTTGTCATCTATAAAATGAGCAAGAGAAAGAAATGGCAAACCTCTTCAGTATCTTTGCCAAGAAAACCTCAAATGAGGTCATGAAGTACCAGAAACAGCCAAAATTACTGAATAACAATTTTAAATATGTCAGACTTTTCCTTTAACCAATAAACTATTTCTTGTAACAAAGAATTTAAAAGGAAGTAGAAGGGAAAGGAGTTTTGCAAAACGAGCCAAAATGTTAAACAATTCTGACAGTCTATACAATGTTCCACACACATAGTCCTACACCTCTGCAAAGAATCACCACTTTATTTCTTTTTCTTTTTTTTTTAAAGCAATTGGGGTTAAGTAACTTGGTCCAGGTTACACAGACAGTTATTTCTGGGTGGGTGCTAAGTGTCTGAGCCCAGATTCGATCCCCCAGTGTCGCATCCCGACACTTGGGGCCTGTGCTCTTACTCACTGAGCCACCTGGCCTCACCTTACCACTTTATTTCTAAATAGATATTTCACCTTTTAACTCTGAAGTATGCAGGGAGTCTTATTAAAAGAATGGGGTTCCCTCATGTAAGAAGGGCTATATCATTTTAAAAGTTGTGCAACATGGGA
Organism: Petaurus breviceps papuanus; assembly: GCF_028583685.1. NCBI lineage: Eukaryota > Metazoa > Chordata > Mammalia > Diprotodontia > Petauridae > Petaurus > Petaurus breviceps. The sequence goes on from NW_027185655.1 coordinate 24,236,384, forward strand.
TATGGCTAGCTACTGGTGGCATAAAGCTACACTAAGGTATAACAATGATACCATTAAAATTCTATTCACAGGCTCATATTCTTAGGTTGTGTTTCTAGGTACAATGTCTCGCTAGGGTATTCTCTATAATGTCCCCCAAAATGGTCAACATTGTAAAAACTATCTTTAATCAAATAATAGCACCCATCCTTCCCTGAGCCCAAGGGGAAAAAAAATCTTTTTTTGTCTTAGGTTGACTTCTGCCTTCTTTATCTCAAACCTGAAAAAAACCATAGATTTAGATGAAAATTACTTTGAATAGTCCTTTAATTTATTAGTAGTATCAATATTTAAAGAGACAAAAATGAGCTATAGAAGACTGTGGTAAGAGTTGTAGCTGGGGTTGAAAGTTCTTTTTTACCTATCTTATCTCACTCACCTCTCTTTTATCTTCAGCTGGCTCATTCATGTTTCAAGATGATCTTTAGCTTTAGCCTGGTCAGCTCCTTATTCCTGTATGAGTATAATTGACTTCTGCTATTCTCAATAAACCCATTCCAATGTCTCTGAAAGGGAAGCAGGGCAGAGAAGACATGACCATTCTTTGCCTTCACCCAGATCCCATGGTTACTTCCTAAGAAGGATGTTTCCCCAAGATCAAAACTTAAGAACCTAGTAAAATCTGAATAATGTTTCTGGGTCAATGGGACACACTTCAGACTACTTAGAGCCCCATGGATATCTTTGGGGATGAGGATTGATGTGGTGTGGGGTTTGCCGGGCATTCTGAAATGTCAGGGTTCAGGGTGGCTTCCACCTAGAATGAACTCTCACACTCAAACCCTCTTCCAGCCAAAGCAGCAAGGTTTATTTATTTATTTGTATTTAATTTATTAAGCAAGGTTTATTGTAATGCCAATTGGGAGGAGTAGATTCTTAGGGAATCTGCAACTTAATCGGGGTGAGACTAATTAAGGAGTGATACCTAGTCTGGGTCAGCCCAGGTACTACAGTGAAAGGACAATCAAGTAAGTTAGGTAGGTGATTTAGCTTGGCTAGTTGGCTTGGGCTGAGGCTCCAGTGATCTGGGTTGCTGAAGTGTATGGGAAAATTCTGGGACTGGGTTGCTTTCAAAGAAATGGTCTTTTTCTTTTAGGGGTCCAGGTCCCACCACCCCATCAGGATTATACTCTGTTTAGCAATAAGTCTACCTTTCCTGCCTGTCTCTTCTTCCTTCTTTTTTTTTCCTCTCTTCACATTAAAGCACTTCATGCTGAAGATTTCTTTTTTGGGTGTATACCAGGGATGCAAAAATTTCTCTGGCGCACATATATAGCTCTGATCTGTAAGGACATTTGCATGAATAGGCAAAATTATTCTGTTTCATAGGACCAATTTTATGGCAAGAAAGTTCCCTTTTTATGATTCCAGTAGTCATAAGGGCCAGCAGAATGAGTATTGCTATGCTGCTGCTCCCCCTCCACATGATAATAATAGCTAATGTTTACAGAATGCTTACTATATGATGTTGTACAGCATCTAATTTTCTCTGCAAAATACCTCTAGGTAATATCATTATTATTCCCATTTTACAGATGAGGAACCTGAAGTTTAGTGGTTTGCCCAGGATCACACAATTAGCATCTGAGAGGAGATCTGAACTTGGGTTTTCCTGAGCCCAAACACAACACTCTTCCCAGTGTACCACCCAACTGCCTCTACTATGTCTACTCTGTCCCCAAAGCCAGAAGTTTTCTATTTTATACCCTAAGGACTCCTACTCTTACCTGGGTTGTCATAACAAGGTGGTGGGGAGGAGGGCAGATATTGGTGGAGCTTTCTATTCACTACTTTCCAGATTCATGATCACAAATTGTTGAGAGTTTTGATGAAAGATGACCCTGGATAGGACACATCTCTGGTAACATTCTGGTAAATAAGGCTTGGAGGGGAGGCTTGGGAAAGGAAGGGAGAAGAGAGTCTTAAATACTTAAAAAGGAACTGTTTCTATAAATAGCTCAGGTGCATATGCATACACATTCTGTTCTAGTTTTGAGGAGCTATAATATACACACCTCTTGAAGGAAGGGGTTTCCTTGTTTTCCTTTACCTTTGTATGTTGGTAGGTGTTGGCGTGTATGCTCTGCCTAGGTAGGATATGTATATCCACATAGGTCTGTCTATATATAACTCAAAGGAAGCCAAGAATAAATAAATCTGGAATCCCGTCCCTCTAGCCTTCTCCAAGGAAGACTTTGATTACTGCCAGGAGGGAAAGCGGTGTATTGGGAAAGACACTGACCACTCTACTCTTCTCTGAGAGAAAGGCTACCTGGCCAGAATTAAACTTATCTGCTTTCTTAAATATTAATTTAGAGGAAAAAAATGTCTGCTTTCTTAAATGTTAGTTTAGATGGAATAATTATCTGCTTTCTTAAATGTTAGTTTAGAGGAAATAATTTTAAGAGTCGAGTTGTGCTGTTGAACATTATCCATTAATAGAGTAGTTCCTCAAACTATATATCCAAGGATTTCATCCCCCTCCTACCAAATGCCAGTTTCATAATAAACACATATAACAAATGACAAAAAATAATCCATTTATCTAAACAGACAACAAAAAGGAATAAGAGAGAATACACATAAGAGACTATATCCAGATAATACCAAGAGTAAATGAAGTATTTCACTGAGAGTGGGAAAAGTCAGCTCAAACAGAAAGTCCCAGATCTCACTCGAGGGAAAATTTCCAGAAGTCTTTAATTTAGCAAGCTGAGACTAAGGACATGATAGAGTTGCCAATGCCTCTATATGCCAGCTTCTAACAACAGTCTTCAGAGACTGAAACAAAGTATGGAACAGCATGACTTCTCTCTTTAGGCTGGAAAACAAAAGACCATAGTCTATATTTTCTCAATTTCTCACCAACTCTGCACCTCCTGTAAGCATGGGACATTGAATAGTTAATCACCACCAATGAAGCAAATGGAAAGTAAGACACTTTTATGCACGATGCCTGATAGATTGTAGGTGATCAGTAAATGTTGGTTGATTGTGGCAGAGAGTATAGAAAGAGAGGAGACTTGGGAACAACATCTGTCTTCCTATAATGCAAGAAGTTATTATCCTGAAGTAGAAAAAGTCAATATACTTACAGAATTTGACAGAGCTAGCTCCATTCCCTTATGCCTTGTTCCTCCAAAATCGAAAGGTTTAGATTAAATCAGCGTGGAAATGTTATTTTTTCAATCCATTATTGCTGTTTCCTTTAAACAAAGTAAATGTTACTTAAGCAAATGTTAAGAATACTTCTTAACTTGATCAGTTAAATTTCAGGCTGCTGCATCATAAATAGCTCACACTAATAACTCACATTTCTATAGTATTGGATATCTGACAGCATTTTCCTCAGAACAAGGTTTTAAAGTGTCGGGATTATTATCTCCATTTTAGAGAAAAGGCGACCAGGAACCAGAGAGGTGGAACGATCTCCCCAGAGTCCCACAGCTATTTAATGGAACACTAGAATTGAAACCTAGGTCCTCTAATTTTGTGAAGAATGCTACAATTTCTCCATTCCAGATATTCTCTTCACCAGTCAAAGCAGTTCTCTCATCAAACATCTCATTAAATGTGCTTGTTCGGTCATTTTTTCAGTCATGTCTGACTCTGTGACCCCATTTGGGGTTTTCTTGATAACAATGAGGGAGTGGTTACACCATTTACTTCTCTAGCTCATTTTATAGATGAAGAAACTGAGGGTTTGGGGCTAATTGGGCTTGCCTTGGGTCACATAGCTAATAAGGGTCTGAGGAGGGATTTGAACCTACACGGGTCAACGCTTTCTCTGATCCTTCAAGTCTTAGGGATTTTCCTGGAGCGCTAAGAGATAAGAGTGACTAGTCTAGGGTCAGATGGCCAAGATGCCAGAGGTGAGACCAGAACCCAGGCATTACTGGTTCTGAAGTCAACTCTCTCTTCACTACTCCACATTGGCTCTCTTTTAATAGAGGCACAATTAAAATGTATTGACATGACTTACTTCATATCTCATCTTATTCAGTATATAAACCTAATATAAGAAAAAGAAAAATAATAGACAACATACCCCAAAATGTATACATTTTAGATGCTGCACACCAGTTTTTGAAATAACAGTCTCCATTTTATACATATTTATGTCTATCTATTTTTCTAACTCAGCACTCTGTCCTAACTTTTTTGTAACACAAAAATATCTGTCATTGGGGCGGCCAGGTAGCACAGTGAGTAAGAGCACTGGCCTCAGTGTTGGGATGACCTGGGGATCAAATACTGGCTCAGATACTTAGCACCCACCCAGAAATACCTGGCCATGTAACCTTGAGCAAGTTACTAAATCCCAATATTTAAAAAAATATCTGTCACTAGGGCTCTTTAAAAATGTCAATGCTGTGAAAAGGAGTACCCATCCTCTAAATTCTGTAAGGGTGCATGAGCTTAAATCCCAGCTCCACCATTTATCTCATATGGGGATTTTAGCAAATCACTTAACTTTTGTTGGCCTCAGTGTCCTAAACTGTATAATGAGGGAGTTGGACTATATGGTGTCTAAGGTCCTTATAGCTCTTCAGGATGATCCTGGATTCAAACATTTGGTATTGTCATATAATCATGCAGCTCAAATGACTGGGGCTGCCCCTTAGTAAAAAATTTTAACCTCTGTTATGAACCCCTTGGACTATCTAGTGAAATCTCTGACCCCTTGCTCAAAGTAATGTTTATAAATGCCCAGAATAAATGACATAGGATTCCAAAGAAAACCAATTCTATTGAAATATTGTTATAAAAATATATACTTTTTTTCCTAGTTCATGGAGCACTGGTTAAGAACTCCTGGAAACAATGCATTTATTCATCTTAGAAAGAGAGAGGACAGAGAAAAGAGGGGCTGCTGAGAAAGCATAGTTGTGGTTTCCTGGAGGGAGGCCTGAGTAATCATTTGTGCTTTCAGAAGCCATGTGGTCCCTAAAATAGCAGTGAACAGAGGGAGTAGCTGAGGCAAGGAATTCTTGGGCCAAGATTCAGGCATATTATTCTATGATTTCATGATTCTAAGATTCAATGGAGAATGGATTGGAAATAAGAAAGGCTTTTGAAATATTCTAAGAGAGAGTTTATGAGGGCTTGAACCAACATGGTACCAATGTGAACAGAGAGAAAATAATAGACATAAGAGATGTTTGGGTGGAATAATCCATAAGACTTGGCAAGTATTTGGATATGACACATGAAGGAGAGTGGGAGAAAGAAGGATTTGGAGAAAGAAGATAATAAGCACTGTTTGGAAAAGTTGAATTTTTAGTGCTTATGGGTCATTGATTTGGAAATGTCCAACATCCAATAGATGAAATTGGAATAGATTGCAGCAAAAGAAATTAGGGATGGAAATATAAATCTGGGAATCAGGAGAATAGATACAACCATTAAACCAGTAGAAGTTGATGAGATCTCTGAGTGAGAATAGAGAGTAACAAAAGGCCCAGGATACAACCTAAGATGGTGCCCATTCTCCTAGTTCTCAGTAAATGTAACAAAGTAGGGTACTTAAAGATACTGAACTCCCACGACTTTACTTTGTTCATTGAGCCATCTGGCCTATTTAATTCACACCCACTACTTGAAATATGTTATTGTAAAAATAAATGGGAAATTGAAACTAAGCAACATGAAAGCTGTAAACATAAAAACATGGTGTTGTTGAGAAATCCAAGTTCAAACTCTACAAACAATTCCCTCCATGTGGAATAAATTTCAGGTGCTTGTTCAATAAACTTAAATAATGTAAATTTGCAAATGGGTGATTCAATATTTCTATAAGCAAAAATGAATGATTAAAATAAATTTACATTTCTTATGAGCATATGAACCCGTGATACATTCATGATTCCATATTCTTGAAAATGTATCATAAAGTTGGCGATCTAACCACTAGTTGTCATGGATTCTGGGATTCCCCATCAGGTCACATCACATTTGGAGAAAAAAAGTATTATTTGGGTGGGGGGGAAGGGGCAGAGTCAAGATGGCAGAGTAGAAACAGGACTTCCGCACAACTCCAGCTTCCACCTCCCCCAATTAATGTAAAAGGTGTCTCTGGACAAACTTTGGAACTACAGAACTCATAAAATGACACAGAGAAGCTAACCTCCCACTGAGGACAGCCTGGCAGGCCAGCAGGAAGCACTTTGGGAGCCAAACCCAGCCTTGCTGGAGCCACAGGTTTTAACTTCAGGGCAGCATGACCAGCAGAAGCTGGAGGGACTTCAGATCACCAGCAGCTGTCGCCATTTCCAGAATTATCAACACATAGATTTTGAGGACAAAGTGAGAGGTCAGTGAAGTGTGGACTTTGGGATTCAGTAGTTTGGGAGTGCAGTTCTGACCTTTAGCCCCTAGAGGGAAAAGCCCCTGAGGCCCTGCATCCATGCAGCCACTACCATGTGGCAACATCAGCTCCTGGCTTACAGGTTGTAGGGGAACCAAGTGACCAGTCTGAGGGGTAATCACTCTTGCTTTAACCTGCTTGGATCTGGATTGCTGTCTAGGGTGGAGGTCCTGGGGTGCATGACCAGTTTGCCAGAGCATGTGGAGGTGTCAGAGAGGGCACCCAACTAATAGTTTTTGGCAGCTGAGAAAACCCTAGTGATGTGGACAAAGCTCTCCTCTCTGGAATCAGATTTCTACTGTAGCAAAAAGGACAAAAATCAGGTAATTGAGTAGCAACATGAGCAGGCAAAGGAAGCAAAGCATGCAGAGTAATACAACTTTAAACTCCTATTTTGGGGACAAAATGGATCAAAGCATGGAACAGAAGGAAGACAGCAAAGTCATAACTCCTGCACAAAAAGCTATCAAGAAAAATATGAGCTGGTTACAAGCCATAGAGGATCTTAAAATGGATTTTGAAAATGAATTAAGAGAAGTGGAGGAAAAATTGGGAAGAGAAATGAGAATGATGCAAGAAAATTATGAAATGAGAGTCAGCAACTTGACTGAAGAAAATAACACCATAAAAATAGACTAACTCAAATGGCAAAAGAGGCTCAAAAAGGCAATGAGGAAAAGAATGCCTTAAAAAAATAAATTTGCCAGATGGAAAAAGAATCTCAAAAGCTCACTGAAGAAAACCATTCCTTCATAATTAGATTGGAGCAAAAGGAAGCTAGTGACTTTATGAGAAATCAAGATACTACTAAACAGAGCCAAACAAATGAAAGAATAGAAAGCAATGTGAAATACCTAATTGGGAAAACCACTGACCTGAAAAATAGATCCAGGAGAGATAATTTAAAAATTATTGAACTACCTGAAAGCCATGATTAAAAAAAAGTACTTAGAAATCATCCTTCAAGGAATTCTCAAGGAAAATTGCCCTGATATTTTAGAACCAGAGGGTAAAATAGAGATTGAAAGAATCCACTGATCACCTCCTGAAAAAGACCCCAAAAAGCAAATTCCTAGGAATATTATAGCCAGGTTCCAGAATTCCCACATCAAGGATAAAATGTTACAAGCAGGCAGGAAGAAACAATTTGAATATTGTGGAAAGACTATCAGGATAACACTGGATCTTGCAGCTTCTACACTGAGAGATGGAAGGGCTTTTAACATGATATTCCAGAGGTCAAAGGAGCTGAGATTAAAACTAAGAATCACCAACCCAGAAAACCTGAGTATTATGTTTCAGGGGAATATAGGGTCATTCAATGGAATAGAGGACTTTCAAGCATTCTTGATGAAAAAAACTAGAGTTGAATAGAAAATTTGACATTCAGATACAAGAAGCAAGAGAAGCATTATAAGGTAAACAGGGAAAATAAATCATAAGAAACTTATCAAAGTTGAACTATTTACATCCCTACATGGGAAAATAATCATTGTAACTGATGAAATTTTTCTCGGTAGGAGAATAGTTGAATAGTAATGTTAGTATGCATGTGTATATCTATATATATATATAGATATATGTAAATGTGTGTGTACATATATATGTCTATATAGGATTGTATATGGGCATATGAATACATATGTGAGTGTGTGTGTATATGTGTGTACAGATATATAGATAGAGGGCACAGGACCAATTTAATAGGAAGGGATGATACTTAAAAGGTTAAATTAAGAGGTGAGAGAGGAATATAATGAGAGGAGATGGGGAGAGACAGAATGGGGTAAACAACCTCATATAGAAGAGGCAATAGAAAGTGTTTGCAATGGAGGGGAAGAACAGGAAGGCAAAAGGGAATAGGGCAACCTTATTCTCATTGAATTTGGTTAGGGAGGGAATGGCATACATACTAAATAGGATATCTCATCCTACATGACAGTAGGGGGAAGGATATGATGGAATGGAGGGCAGACTGGTGGGGAGGGAAGTTGGAAGCACCCAGTTTTGAGAAGGGACAGGATCAAAGTAGAGAGTAGAACAAGTGGGAAGTGGGATAGGAGGGAAGGAAATATATTCAGTCTTTTACAATATATCCACTATGGAAATGTTTTGCATAGCTACACATGTACAACCTATACTGAATTGCTTATCTTCCCAGTAAGGAGGGTGACAAGGGAAGAAGGGAATGAATCTGGAATTCAAAGGTTCAAAATAAAATTTATATATATATATATATATATATATATACTATTATTAATATTATTTTACATGTAACTGGGAAATAAGATATACAGGCACTGGGGCATAGTGAATAGGCAAATTCAGATGGGCTGTGGGAGAAGATATGGGAGAAAGCATTTTGGAGGAGGGGATATCCAGTGGGATTGCTATTTTGGGGTGGTGGGTAGGGGCAAAATGGGGAGAAAATTTGTAACTCAAAATCTTGTGGAAATGAATGATGTAAACTAGAAGTTAATAAAGCATTTGATAAAGTAAAAAACAAAAGTCTTGTTTGATGTTCACTGTTAGATTGAGTGAAATGCTCCGTGTAAAGAATGAGCAACATAGGCACAGTTTTTTTTTCACATAAAAGACATATAAACAAGCAAGTATAAGGTGATGTTCCAGCAACAGAGTGTCATCCAGTTTAGTTGAAGCTTTATGTCTGTGGAGTGGAGTAGCATAAGATATTGACCTTTAATGCAACAGGCAGCTATGGGACAACGTGGAGCCAAGGAGTGATATGAATATACCTCTTCATAAGGAAGCTTATTCTGGTAGCTACACAGTGGCTAGATTGAAATGAAGAAAATCAGGAAGACATGATGTGCTAGAAGCACACTGCAGCAGCTCAGGCAGATGGAGATGAGTCAACATGAAGTAACTGGGACTGTGCCTCCATTGCCGACATTCTGAGGGGCAGGATTACTGCACCTAATGGGCATTCTTCTAGCTTTCACCCTCAGGGCTGGCAACATATCTGGCCAGTTCTATCTCCTACTCCCTCTTCCACCCCATCTGGCAGGACTGCAAAGCTGCAACCACCTATTGTTTCAATACCCTCTCCCAAACTGTCTTCCCACTGAGATGGGAAAGATTATGCCCACTATGAAAATTTGCCAACTGGCCTTGGGATCTGCGTCAACTCCAAGATAGGTTTGGAGAATAGTGGCAAATGTAGTATTCATTGATCCCATAGATCCACACCCCCATCGTCCATATTGAAGTCGTCCCTATCCTTCTCTAGTCCCCATCCTTTTTTGCTCTCCATTCCCAATGACCCCTCCGCAATTCACCTCTACCATAGTGGCTCAGAAAGATGAGTGCATTTAGAATCAGAACACGTGAGTACAAATCACCACACTGCCACTGACTAGTTGTGGGATTTTAGGCTAGTCACTTCAAGTCTCTGCTGCTCAGTTTCCCTTCTTAAAAATAGGTTGATGACTTTATGTCCTCTTCCAGCTTTCATTTTGTGTCCCTAAAAATCTTCCTCTCATGCTCCTGCACCTTCTTATGTTCACTGACAACTAGTATCACAGAAATAGGGGTCAAAGGAACATTTGAGACCTTTAAGTCCACCCTCCTCATTTTACACGTGAGGAAACTGAAATTGAGAATGGTTAAGTTTAGGGTCACAAAGCTGTGAAGTGTATGAGATGGAATTTGAACTCAAGTCTTCCTGATTCCAAATCCAGAGTTTTCCCACATCTCTTGGCTCCCTCTTCAAGCCTGAATGTTCCGTCTCTCACTTTTCCTCACACACAGAGCCAGGGAGAGGAGTTGGCATGTTCGTTGCTTTCCAGTTTTAGATTCTCCCTCTACCATCACAACTCAGCAACCCCTTCACCTTTCTTCCTTTAAAGCTGGCTCTATCTTAGCCATTTCCAGAATTTCTAAAATGTCATCGCATTTATAAAGCTCTTTGTAAACTTCAAAGCACAATATAAATGTTAGCTATTACTTTGACCTTGATTGCTACCATCTATGGATATGTTGGTCATTTTCCTTCCCCCTTCATCATTTTAATATCTGGTTCTCTTCTATCCACAAACTTCTGCATATTTAATATACCCTCCTTTTCCCCCAGGTCTTCAACTTCCCCAGTGCTTGGGATGTGTGTGTGTGTGTGTGTATGTGTGAAAGAACACAGGAGAGGACAGAGCTTACATATGTTCCTTACTTCCCCTACCCCTTGATGGTCACCTGATTTTTTCCCCAATTTTTTTTTTCCCAATGGCTGGAAGTTCTAGTGATAACATTAGTTAGAGATGTTCTGTAGAATAAAACTTGTCATGAATTTAAAGAGATTTTAATTTTTTTTATTCTTCATTTAAATACCCACAAAAAGAGGATTCTCATGTACACAAAATAATCCAAAAGATGATTCTACATGAATTTTTGAATCTCCATTTCATATTTCTTATTTATTTTTTACAAAAATGAATCCCAAAAGTCTTGGTGTAATCTTTACTACCAAAGCTTAAAAATCTTAGGGTAGTTTTAAGTTTCACATTAACTAAGACTCTTGAAATATTTTCTAAAAATAAATTCTACAATTTTCTTTCAATTATCCATCATGTCAATGTTTCCTTCAGAACTTCCTTCTCTTATGTATATTAAAAATCACATATGGGGCAGCTAGGTGGTGCAGTGAATAGAGTACCATCCCTGGAATAGGGAGGACCTGAGTTCAAATCCATCCTTAGACACTTCACACTTACTACTTGTGTGACTCTGGACAAGTCACTTAACCCCAATTGCCCTGCCTTACCCCTTCCAAAAAAATGTTACAATGGTCCTCTTTTTTTTGTATTATCACTTTTGCCAGCTTCCTTCTCACTTTTATCACCTCTCCCAAATAACTGAAAATAAGAAAGGGGGGAAATGTTATAGTAACAAATATAGTTAAACCAGAAGAGTCTATACAGTGAGCACGTCCAAAAATATAGGTCTCTGCAGACTTGATACAATTTAGATGATTGGTTGTGAGAGATGAGACAGATAACAGCAAGATTTCTAATTGGGGGAACTGGGTGCTAAGATAGGGAAAAAAAAACAGTAAAGTTGGAAGGATGAACAGGTTTAGGAGGGAAGATAACGAGAGCTGTCTTGCATATAGCATATTACAAGGTTTAAACCTCTCATTCACAGGCATAAAGTGAGGAGGTTGAAAAGGGACTCAGCCCTACCTTCTCATTTTATGGATAAAGAGACTGAACTTGGGTTTCACTGGCATAGCATTCCACTACTATTAGTCTAGTGTAATGTCCATACAACTGAGAAGCAGACCAAAAATATAAAGTCAACTTTGACTGAATTAACAACACTAATAGATGTGCATTTAGAGCTTTAAAGTTTAGAAAACACGGCATTATTTCATTTGAGCTTCATAACAGCACTGTAAAATATATACTAGTGGTATTATTACCCCTTTTTGGCACACGTGGCAGAGTGCCATAAGCAGAATTTGAACCCAGATTTTCCTGAATTTCACTCCAGCATCTTGGGCATGATAGCAAGCTACATCTCCATTCAAGCTTATATCTAGGTCTGGGGCTGTGAGATGGATGTACATTGTCCTGGACCATCTCTGAGAAGCATTCTTGATGAAGAATATTGAGACCTCTAGATACCAGGGCACGACAACTGGGATGGTGAAAGGCCTTGAAGTCATGTTATGTGGGGATAAGATTGAAGGACCTTAAGATAACTACCATGGAGAAGGTGAGCCAGTGGGGACAAGACAGCTGTCCTCAAGTGTTTGAAGATTTATTATATGGCAAAGGAATTAGATTTGTTATATTTGATGTGAAGGGGAAAATGATTGAAGTTGCAGAAAGGTAAATTTAGGCAAAAAAATCCCTTCTTTTTAATCTTCATGATTAAATCTGTTGAAAAGTTTAAGAGGTACTCAGTTCTCATTCAGTTGTCAGGATTATTCATAGAGTATGTTGTTCTCAGGTTTCTGAAGAGACCTTAACTTAAAAGGACCAGGGTCTCCCAATGCATCATGGTCCACCTCCAGTTGTCCTGATGCATATCTGACCACTGTCACGATATGGTGCCAGAGGAGACAGTGAGGCTGGTGACCCTGCATGGCCTTCCCTCACTCAAATCAAAGTCAACTGCAAGTCATGCCATTGTTTCCCTGATGTCATGGTCCTCTTAGAGAATGAAGGACAAACAAAAGCTGTAGGGTATTGTGATAGTAATGGCAATTAAAGATTCCCCTGTATTGGGCTTGGTTTTCAAATTGATTTTGTTAAAACCCAGAGCTTGTTAATCCCACCTGTGGGATGGACTTTTTGATGTGAAAAGAAAGTCCTGAACTGGGAGGAGCTGGTGACGTAGATTTGGAGAGATAAGAGAGAGGCGGAAGATCTTTTTGGAAGCAGCACCTCGTGGAGAGAGAGAGACTAAGAGAATTGCTGGTGGCCGCTTTGAATTGCCTTGGACTTTTGAGACCTGCCCCCTGAGCTGCCAAGGACTGAGGAGACATGGCTGTTTTGCTGGTACTTTGTCTGTCTGTTTTGATGTTGTTTTGCCAGATTTGTCCACTGGTGAAAGACAGTCCTTTTGTTGAAGAAGTCCTGGAACCTGGCTGTTCGCTAAGAAGCCCTGAGACTGTCCTGCAGACAGAGAGTGAATACTGTCCACTGGTGAGGGACGGTGCAGTTGTTGCAGGGGTCTGGAGACTGTCCTGCAGACAGAATGAATACTGTCCACTGGTGAAGGACAGTGCTGTTGTTGCAGGGGTCTTAGAGCCTTTCTGTTGGTTCAGAAGCCCTGAAGAAGGATTTTCTTGTTGTATGTTTACAGAAATCCTGGGAGAGGGCTTTGCTAATGTGTTCAGGAGTTCTAGGACTGTTCTACAGACAGAGGATAAATTCATGAAGGGACTGGCAATGTATCTTATGGCCTTGCTAAGCCTTGTCTCCCCAGGAACTAAGATTGCTGAGAATTTGCCTCGTGTCAAGATGAAGAAAAGACCTCCATTTAGGTATTAAGTGCTGTGTTTAAACTTGATGTAACTCTGGAGTAGATTCAATTGTGATCCAGGGGTGGGGAACTTTTGACCTTATGTTTGGAAACTAATCTCCATTTGAGAAAAGGGGCTTTGTGGTGGACTTAATTAAGGTATAGCCTAGGGGTGGAGAAGTATTTAGAACAGAGACTTTGTAATTGATTGAATGATTGGAAGGTCCTGGGGTGGGGTAGTACTTGGAGATTATTTAATCACACTTAGTAAATGCTGTATTTTGAATGATGTCATGTTTTGATCTTCTCTGTTCTGGGTTTGTTACTGAATAAAATAGAGAGCACCTATGCTGGTATTTTGAACCTGGGAAATTGCCTTTGCTTGGTATTACATTACAGGTATGTTGCAGAAAGGATTCTTGGTCAAGTAAAGGTTAAGCTGTTTGCCCTCTGAAGTCTCTAGCTCTATAATTCTAGGCTTATGTGATTCTGGAATTTTACCTCCTGATGTGATGCTAGGCTACAAAAACCTCAGCAATTTATAAAGCCAAATAGTTATTGTAAGTCTTGCTTGAATAAGTCATGGGGGAAATCATACTTGTGAGCATAATTCTGGAAAATAAGAAAATATGTTTAATATTTCATTAAGACAATAAGACAATTTCCCATGTACATGACTACCACCCCCACACTACCCCCACATGTGAATTGAATGCCATGAATTTGTCCTTTCAATGTATTAGTAGGAGGAAGATGTAGTGAGATAGGGTTGCATGGTTCCTATCTCACACCCACCCTATGCTGCCTATTTTATGTGCATTTTATGGTGGTTTTCATTTCTCCTTGGTGAGGTCGGTCATACGTTTATCAAATTTTTTACAATCCAAAATGTAATAAAAACAAAGAATACAAATAATTACTGGCTCCATATAAAGAAGATGCTAAATGATTTTAATAAGTATTTCAGCCCTACATTAGGAAATAGCTTAGCATCGTAAAGACAGCAGTATCCCTTGGTAGTTTATATTAACTTCTACTCTAGTAACTGAACTTTTCCTCCTAAATTATAGAAGTATAAGGAAGAGGAAAAAATAAATGGATAGGCATTTCTTTAAAAGTGCATAGCATTTTGAAGTGATACTGATAATTAGTTTATTAATTTGTCTGTCCAAATTAAACATGGTAGCATGATATTTTTCCATAACAATGAAAAAGTTAACTGTGTTCCTCATTAGATAGTTTAGCAAATCCATTGGATTTGAATTATAATTTAATTATGCACAGTAACAGGTCAAGTATCTGTTGCGAGTTATTCTTATAACAAGAGCTAGATTAAAAACTTGTTGAAAGAAAATTCTATCTTGTACTTAACTATTTAAATAAAACATTGACTAGAAGTATGTGAAAGGTATGTCTTGTAGGATGGGATCTTTTTTTAACTAGTCAAGGCTTAAAAGAGAAGGGTAAATTTATTAAGAACATGATGTGCAATACTAGGGGCAGCTAGGTGGCACAGTGGCTAGAGTGCCAGACCTAAAGTCTGGAAGAATCCTCTTTTTTGAATTGAAATCAAGCCTCAGACGCTTACTAGCTGTGTCTCAGTTTCATAAAATGCAAAATGAGCTGGAGAAATAAATGGCAAACCAGTCCAGTATCTTTGCCAAGAAAGTCCCAAATGGGTCATGAAGAGTAAGACATGACTGAAATGACTAAACAACAAAATATAACACTAGGACCTTATAAGGCCTTCTTTTATGTGCCTCCTGTATGTAGGAGTCAGTTCCATACTAATATAGTTTTTTCTGTTCCCACCCTGAACTATATCCCTGTAGCTCAAGGTACATGTGCAAAACCAATTCACTGTCCTTTATGAGAAATAGTGAGATAGAAAGACTAATTAGATTTACACTTCTTATTGCTAGCAATCAAACTTTGCTAACCAAATGCATACAAATAGTTTATATCATGTCTCATACAATACAAACATTAACACTATTAGAAAAAAAAATCACCAATCTGATTTCCTAGGCTTACAAGCCCTTAGCTTAAAAATGAAAGTTCTCCCAATGCATCTGGGGCCATCACTAGTCATCCTGACCTATATCTTGTCACTAGACTCTGATGACTCTGGAAGAGAGAGTGAGGCAACTGACTTTGCACAACTCCACCTCACTTAAATCCAATTCACTTGCAAGTCAAGACATCACCCTCCCAGTTTCTTTGGTCCTCTCTGAGAACAAAAGATGAACTGTTATAGTCCTGGTAGTATTCAATTACAAAGTGCCCTCTCTGCTCTCCTGGAGGCTGTGTGGCCCCCTCTCAGGTGGTTACCTTGAAAGTCAACAGATCTTTATCAGTCAAATCTAGAGAACACATGTGTAATTGCTCAGCCAGCCCACTCAAGGTCTTCTTATTACAGAAAAACAACTTACATAAAAGCAACTTTCTCACAAAATGGCGGCTTACAGCAAAATGGAGACATTTATGTTAAGGCACCAAATTAATTATCACTACAATCCTCAAATTTATACTTGAAGTCATGAGTTGATTTCAAAGAAAGCTTCTAGAGTGCCACATGGGTCTATGCTTCTAAATGTACAACATATCAGTAGCCACTTATGAGTTTCCCCTTTCCAGTGAGCCATTGGGCCCAATTATCCCAAAGCCAAGGTACTAGCTGAGATAGCATAGTAACAACAGTAACTACAAAAACTCTCCCCCCCCCAAAAAAAATATGGGGCAAACTTTCCCACAAATATACACAGTACTCATAAGGTGTGTGTGCTCAAAATTAGGTTAATAGTGGTGAAACACAAAGATAGGGAAGAAATGCAGCCAAATGAACTATCCATTTGCAGCTAGAGGGCCCCACTGTCCTACCTCATCATGGTGAACTCATGTACCTGACTCCTGGGAAACTGAGTCTCCGCTCTTTGTGCAGCCCCATCTGTTCCCTTCCAGTCAGTCACTCAATGACAAAGTGTATTAAGTGAGGACTATGTTCCCAATGATGAATTAAGTGCTGGGGCTACACCAGAAATGCGAAATATAGTCCCTGCCTTCAAGGAGCAGAAAAACAGTAAAAAATCAATTGAAGATGCTAGAATTAAGAGAGATTGGTTAAAGCTTTCTGTAGAAAGCAGGATTTTAGCTGGGACTTGAAGAAAGCCAGGGAAGTCAGGAGGTAGATATGAAGAGGAAGAGAATTCTAGGTTTGGGGGGGTGGGAGTGGGGATACTCAGTGAAAATGCCTGGAGTCAGGACATGGAATGTCTTCTCCAAGGAATGATAAAGAAGGCCAGGGTTAATAGATCACATGGCACATAGGGGGAGCAGGCTGTAAGGTATAAGAAGACTGAAAAGGTAAAGGGAGGGGAATAAATTACAAAGAACTTTGAATGTTCAACACAGGATACTGGACATGAAAGGCAACAGCCTGAATTTATTGACTAGGAGGGTGGTGTGGTAGCACCTGTGTTTTAGGAAAATCAATTTTATTGGAGGATGGCCTGGAATTTGAACAGACTTGCGGCAAGCAGACTCACCAGCAGGCTATCTCACCAGTCTAAGTGAGAAGTGAAAAGTTTATTTACTAGAGTGATGGCAGTCAGTGGAGAGGAGAGTGCATATGGTAGAAATCCTACAAAGGTAAAATCATTGTGGCAACAGGTTGGAGATGGGAGGGGTGTGTGAACGAGAGTTCAGATGTGAGAGGATGAAATCTAGGCTGTAAGCCTGAATGTTCGGGGGGATGGTGGTGCCCTCAATAGGAATAAGAATGTTTAGAAAGGGGGAGAGTTTTCTTCTAATGAATTCTAAATTCCCAAGGTTGTTTTACCTGAATCAACAGCATTGGATCGATTTTCTCCTGCCAGAGGCCATGATCCTTGAAGCTATGGTCTTGCTGAATTTCTGAGTCTGGATCCATCTTGAGAGTAAGTATTGTGCTTGATGTCTTGATTGGCTGGAGCTTAATTAGACTGCATATTTTGGTTGAGTATCTCAACTTCACACCATCAAATTAGCTTGTCAGATGGGATGTGGAGGGGAGGACCTTCTTCCTGTTGATATCCTCTGATAAGAGCACTGGCCTAAAATACCCGTCTTTCTCAGCCAAAGGCATTGTCTTTTCCAGCTCAGTCAAAGAGAAACCCTTAATATTTGTAAAGGGATCGTAGCAAATTAAATTCAGTTTAACTTTTATTAATATATCACATCTTATTGCCATGTGCTCTTTCTTTACTGTTACTATATCAGCTTTGGTTTGGGATCAGTTTGTCAGTGACCAACTGCCCCTTATATTAGAAATTGTTGAAAGAAATCTTTCAGAAGCTTGCAACTGAAATGTGGAAACTGTGAAATATCTTTTTTACTGTCTTAGCAATGACAGACTCAAGAGAGTTCTGACTTCTTCTGGGAGTGCCACCTTCATGGGAAAATGGGTTAGATGATTTTTTTTTAATGATCTTCATGGGCAGCTACATGACACAGTGGACAGAGCACCAGTTCTGAAGTGCTCAGGCGGACCTGAATTCAAATCCAGTCTCAGATACTTAGTACTCTGTGACCCTAACAAGTCATTTAACCCCAATTTGCTCCCCTACTCCCCTGAAAAATTGACTTCCTGCAGTTAGGTGGTACAGTAGAGAGAGTGCCAAGTCTGAAGTCAGGAATCTTCCTAAGTTCAATCTGACTTCAGACACTTACTAGCGGTGTGACCCTGGGCAAAGTCACTTAATCCTGTATGCCTTTCTTCATCTGCAAAATGATCTGGGGAAAGAAATGGCAAGCCACTCCAGCATCTTTGTCAAGAAAACCACAAAGGGGATCACAAAGGTTTGAACAGGAACAAAAATGACTCAATAACAACAATAACAATGCAATATTTTTTAATTGATGTTCATACATCAGAATCCATATGTAAAGACTTTCTATGTAAGATTTGTTACTGGGGGGCAGCCAGGTAGCACAGCGAATAAGAGCACTGGCCTCAGAGTTGGGATGACCTGGGATCAAATCCGAGCTCAGACACTTAGCAACCACCCAGAAATAACTGGCTGTGTAAACTTGAGCAAGTTACTTAACCCCAATTGCTTTAAAAAACAAAAAGATTTGTTACTGGAACTACCATGCCTATAATGAACATATATTTATATCAACAGCCTTAATGTACTTAATGTATTCAGTCTGGAGCAAAGTTTACTTCCTTCATGGACATGTGAAATTCTTCATTTGAATATATAAATGTCAAAAAATAGAGATTTTAATGGCTTCCTTGCTTAGAAATAACTTTCAGAAATCAATAATTTTAGCAAATTGGTTCAATTCATTTTTAAAAATCATCCCTTTCAATAACTAATCTTTTTGTTATCACATGCATGCCTAACATAGAGTTTTCAATTCTGGTTAATTTTTAAAAGTGAGGAAAGATTGTATTTTAAAAATAAATGTTATTCTTTAGGTAGTATAGCAAATAGAGACTAGCCCTTAGAGATAGGAAGTCCTGTGTTCCAGTCCCTCCCCTGAATTATGCAGGCTCTGTGACCCTAAACAAGTGTCTACACTTCTTAGGGCCCCAGGCATGCTTCTAAATTAGGTCAGATACACAGCTGGTGTTGTTGTGCAAAGATAAAGTTTCCTCACAGGGAATTTCCTCTACCAATGAAATCACAATTCTAGGCCTAATCTTATTTTTATTACAATAATTGGTTTCACTTGACTTTCTTATTATTGGAGTTTTCTTATTCTTAGGAAAATTCATTTAATAAATAAATTTTTTTTCCATAATTTTACATTCTGACTCTTGAAGCAATTCTGTACATTTTTAGGTCTTGAAAACGATCTAATTTCTATTTCTCCCCTCATTTACAATTTTCTCACTAGTAGTAGTAATTTTAAGGTCTTTCCCTAATGCACAAAAAAGGGAATGCTGAATTTCATTTTTTATTTTTTCTAGCTATTCTGTGTATGACTAAAAACCAAACCAAAAGAGAATAAAACCACTGTAACTGTTCACCTTAATAAAGTATGAATTGAATGGTAGAGGAACATAAATAGAAACACTCAAAGATTTGATACATAACACAAAGGGTGTTTAACTTTTCTTTATTATTTCTTAAATACCCACATGGTTCGTGTAATTAGATTAAATGAAAATGTTGAGCCTTAGACTTTGCTTTTTAAAGAAATGTGATTATTGAAAGGTAATGTGGTAAAGTGGATAGGTAACAGCTCAGTGCATAGAATTCTAGGTCTAGAAACAGGAACACAAGTTTAAGTCTACCCTCAGACTGACTGGAATCTCTTAACTTCTCTCTGCCTCAGTTTACTCACCTGTAAAATAGGGATAGTAATAGTATCTACTTCCCAGGCTTTTTGTGAGGATCAAATGAAATGATATTTATAAAGTGATAGCCCATGCCTAGAACTTTCATAAGTGCTTAATAAAATGCTTATTTCGTAATAGATCATGTTGTCTTCCTAAGATTAAAAATGAAAGACAAATTTCTGAACTGATCTGAATCAGTGTAGAAAGTTTTTTATACTGATAAAAAGATGTAATTTACCCTTTCTCCACCCCAAAAAAATCAGTTTGAACTATAAAATGGGGGGGGTAGTATAACACTGTAGGGCACTGCTCAAAAGCTAGAAAAAAAATTGGTGCTCACCCTATAATTATAATAAAGGAGAGAATATAGAGTAACGGCAATGCCTGGAATCTATTTCATCTCAATGGGGCTTTGTTAATGTGCCTTCTCTCCCCTCAGACCTATTCATTTGTATAGGAGATCAAAAGAAATTCTGGCTTAAGGAACCATATATAAGTCCTCAGCCTCAGAAAACCTTTGTCTGTTTTTCAGTAGGGAAGATCTTAAAATGATGCTTCCTGACTAGCCTAGCATTGGGCAATCTGAATGGTAAGCACAGTTACAAGAACTTTCTACTCCCAAGTCAAGTGGAGGCTTGGAACAAAGTCATTGGCTTTGGTCAGCAAGAATTTCAGGTTAAAAATATATTATAAAGATTATTAGTTTTTCTTAGGGGACTTGTTAGTTTAGATGCTTCAGAGAACATTTCCCCCATCAGAGAAGAAAGTCTTACCATATCCCAGTCTCAGAGAATTGAGGGAGGAGAAAAAAGAAAATAAAGACTTTCTTCAAGCCTGAATGAGTGTGACGGGTATGAATCTGGTGTTTAAGTTAAAAAGAAAAAAAAACCAAAAAAGGGACCCTAAAGCCTTGTATTATTCTCTTGAGGAAGAGATAATAAGCTGGGCGTTCTTGTTGAAGCAAAGCAGAGAAAAGTCTCATGTCAGGAGGAAACATAGCACCATCCACCAGGTACCCCTGCAGGACCAGTGGGGTGATCCTGGCAAGGCCAGAAATATACTAATTTCCATGCCTTCTCTATGCCCAACAGAGTGTATGTGCATAACAAACAATGCACACACCATGAGAAAAACAGGTCTAATATTATTACTTTCCATAAATAACTATCATTGAGCAAGATGGCATCAACTCTGAAATTTACACCTGCTCAAGACCTTTTACTCTTGGGGAACTTCCCTACCTCTGATTGGAGAGAGAGGAATGGACATTGGATAGCTTCAGTGAGGAAGGCACCCAGAGAATTCACTTCATCATTTTCCACCTGGCCAGTCCCCTGAACAAAATGCAGAAATTCGTCATTCTGCAATCAACTCTGAAATGAGTACCTCATTAAATTATTTTCTATCCCTCCATCTCCTTCCAATGATGAGCTCCTTTGATTTGAGGTTCATGCCCAGGTCAACCACATTTCAGTCCCTTCCCAGCTGTGTTTCTGACTCTAGTTTTTGCCACCATGCATTCATATTTTCTCCAAAATCCTCCCACCTTTTAGATCTCTTTTCTGTGTAGTATCCTCCATTCTAATGTAAGCTCCTTGAGGGTAAGGACTAAGTAACCAGCACTTAGAAACATCATGAGTACATAGTAAGCCCTTATTGTCATGCTTTGCCTTTGTAGAAAGACTAGATGTGAGTTTGGGTACCCCCTTCCAGCTACTACATCACTAATGAATTTAAAGTTGCAAATCTAAGTATGAATATATAATATAGATTTTTTAAAAAATCCCTAGGTAATAAATGGCAACTGGGAATCAAGTAATTGGTAAAAATTAACTCAATCCAAGTGGTAATAACTGTATTTCTGGTTTTTATGCTGTATGAAATCAATCAATTTGTGGCATTAACTTTCTTGTGCTATGGAGTTGTGTTGATATTGAGAATGATTCTGGAGATTCATTTCTGCTTTATGAACTGTGCCTGCTTCGTACCATACTACTATTACACTGGTCTACCTCTTCCTCCCATGACAACTGATTCTAATAAGTGAGATTTCGGGCAGCGAGGTGGCGCAGTGAATAGAACACTGGCCCTGGAGTCAGGAGGACCTGAGTTCAAATCCAGCCTCAGACACTTGACACACTTACTAGCTGTGGGACTTTGGGCATATCACTTAACCCCAATTGCCCTTCCTTTCCCCTTCCAAAAAGTAAAAAAAATTAAAATAAAAAGTGAGCTTTCACACTATCTTGCCTAGAACCAGGTAACCACACCGCTGTTTTTATGGTAATCCCCAAATCATGAAAATTCCTATATGCCTTTGTTCCCTACCCTTTTATAACTCTAACCTCCCTATACATGTTGGCTGGATTTTTAGTCCAAGAATCTATATTTGATTTCTGGTATTTTCAACTTACTACTTGGACAACCTTGAAGGACAAATCACTTCATGTCTCCAGACCTTTGTTACTTCACTTGTCAAATGAAGGGATTATGCTAATTGACCTTTGAGGTTGATTCCAGCTCTAAATTTATAATCTTAGGAACTTGCCCAAATCATATAGCAAACAGATGGGTAGAACTAGGTCTTCTAACTTTTAATCCAGGTACCCTCTCCAAATAAGACCATTAGTTCAGACCTGGGAGGGACCTTAGGAATCATCTGGTCCAATTTTCTTATTTTGCTAAAAGCTCATTGGTATGGGTGTCTCTCTTTATTGTGGTGACAAAGGCCTTGCCCTAAGTGAGAGGTGGGGTGAGAACTTGAGTTCTCAGCAAATCCCTTTTGGAATTCTCCTAAAGGGATTCCTCTTTGAGTCCCCCCTTTGGGACTCTTTAGGGCCTGTTTCCTTTTTTGGGGGTTGCTGTTGTTTTGAACATTGAGTCTTCCAGCTTCCACAGAGAAGATCAAAGACATTAACCTCACTTTAAATTACTGAAGGAAAAGACATGAATAGAGCTGACAGTCTCTATCATGTTCCCATCCTAATTTACTATCTAGGGAGTTTAGGGGGTTTCCTAAGGGTAAGATTAGGGTAAGATTCAAGGACGTCTCTGTCTGTCTGTCTGTCTGTCTGTCTCTCTCTCTCTCTCTCAATTGAGAGTTATCGCACTCCCAATGGGAGAGTTCCTTCACTCTGTATTGTATGGCAAAATCTTCCTTTGTATACCCTCTCTGTGATGTCATCAGTCCTCTTTGAAAATGAAGGACAGACAACCTTCTCTGATTTTGTTTGCTATGATTTGGATAAATGATTTTATTTGCTATTTGTTATATGTGTTTATTTTAAAATTGGTATTAGATGGGAAAGCTGTCAAACCTTGAATATAAAGCTTGGAGTATCCCAGCCCTTTTAAAATGACAAAATGATGAGAAGTTAGATAAAGCATGATCGTATCCTCAAGACTAATAATTTTTAATAAAGCAAAAAATATACTTCTGGCCTGGTACACTTCCTCTCTGAGAGTAGACTGGTTGTCTCCAGTTTCCAACTCCTGCCTCACCTCCTGGCAGGAATGAAACTCTCCCTTGGAGAAGGGTAAGAGAGAGAGAGAAGACTATAGACATCAATTCTGCCTTCCTTCAAGCCAGATAACAGACCTCCATTCCCACTCCTAGCCCTATAGCTTGAGTTCTCAAGAAATAAAGTGACATTTTCAAGATTACAGTAAGTAAATAGCAAAGATAGAATTTGAACTAAGGTCTTTGACCTCCAGATTTACCTTTCTTTCTACTAATTTATGATACGTAGAATCTTATCATTCTGGATGTCATTGATTTGGGGATATTTCCTAATGTTGCATTTTGGTGATTTACATTCACAATAAGATTTTCAAATTGAAACTTTCCAAATTATTTTTTTCTGTTATGAATCATACTTTCTCTGACTTCACATCATATAAAATAACTTCCTAAACTGTGCATCTGTTTAAATATGCCATTTCTAAAATATCATTTCAAAGGAAGTGATTTGGTGGGGCTACTTTTTTTTTAACATTCCCCCAGTATGTGAATGGAGGAAGCAGAATATGCTATATTAATAGCTCACATTTATGTAACATTTTAAAGTTTGAAAAGTGTTTGACATGTGTTATTTTATTCAATCCATACCGCTAACCCTTTGAGGTAGTTGCTATAATTTTCCTATTCTACAGATGAGAAAACTGAGGCCTATCCAAGTTTCCAGGTTCACTTAGCTAGTATCTGAGGCTGCATTAGACCCCAGGTCTTTCTTTCTCTAAGTACAACTCTTATCCATTTTGTAAAAATTCCCATCTGGCTTCATTGTAGTTATTTTGGGGAAGTGAGAGCATGAATTATAGATGACCTCTTAATATCCCATTATGGATCTCAGCCCAAGCTGGAGTTTATACTTTTGCTAAATTAAATCATAGTTTGAACTTCATGTTTATTCTGTAGGGAGTCTAAAGACAATCATAGATTCCCGGTAATATTGCTTTACATTTGTACACCACAATCTGTTCAGTTATCCTCCGATCAAGAGGCAGGCATCTACTCTTATTTTATTTTATTTGATACCACAGAAAGTACTGCTTTGATATTTTGATCTGTGTGGGCCTTTTTTTTTTTTTTTGGAATTGTCCTTGACCTCTTTGTGATCAATGCCTAGAAAAGGAATCTCTGGGTTAAATGGTACAGGGAATTTTTAGCTACTATCTTTGTATAATGCCAAAGTACTTTCTCAAATGATTAAACCACTTCATAAAAACATTAGCAATGAATTAATATGCATATCTTCCCACAGCTCTCTAACATTGACTATACCCATTTTAGTCATTTGGGGCAACTTTCTGGGTGTGAGATGAAACTGTAAGGTTGCTTTGATTTATATTTCTCTTATTAGTGATTTGAAATATTCATGTGGTTGTTATTAGCTTATAGTTCTTGAGAAATGTTTGTCAATATCTTTTGACTATTTATCTGTTGGAGAATGAACCTTGGTTTTATACACTTCCATTGTAGATATAGCTTGGATATTAGATCCTTCTCAGAGATATTTGATACAGCTGTATTTTCCAGTCTGTGACTTTTGTTTTTATGTCAGCTGCATTAATTCTTGCAAAAGCTTTTCAACTTCATGTAATCAAAGTTATCTTCTTTAGCTTGCTTAATTGCTTCAATCTCTTATTTGGTTAAGAATTCACACCTACCCATAGCTGGGAAAAGTACGCAATCAACTTCTCTTCTTAAGTTTAATTGTCATGATCTTTAGTCAAACTGGGTTGTGAGTAGGCCTCACAGTCAGGAAGTCCTTGGTTCAAGATTGAACACTGACAGATACTACATGGTCATGTGACTTAGAGTAAGTCACTTAACTTCTCAATCCTTTAAGTAGAATTACTTAAGTACTTAAGTAGAACTAGGATTATTAATTACAGAGATAGAAAATACCTTCATTAGTAGAAGTTTCTTATACCAATAAATCAGTCCATATCACTATCCCTGTGATCATTATCATTCTGATCAGGTACTCCCCTTTATAAAAGTACATTTTTCTACATTTTGTTTGAGCTTGAAGAATTTTGTTCATAATTTTTAAAATTACATTATCAACATTTTCCCCTTAACTTCTATAGGGCTCTAGGTCCTATTTCATCAAATAATATAGTAAATAGTTCATTAATAAATAGCAAACACTGAATTAAAAAAACAATACAGTGAAATACTGTTCAAATGCTCATTAAAATTGCTTTTTACCCCCCATTGTACTGATTGGAAGACACAGGAAAGTAAATTTCTCCTACTTAGATAAAATATAGTTACAACTATAGCCCTGTCATTTAACAGGATTTCACAACCCAAATAAATTTATTGAAAGGGAGAAGCAGAAATATGAATGAATTTGCAATTTGTCCAGTATCTCAACATTAGTTCAAGGTTAAAAGCATGATTCTAAGGGTGGTTGGATTCTGAACTGCTAAAATAAGATATAATGAAAGGATAATTTCCAAAGGTTTTCACAATTTCTACTGACTCTAACAAATGAATTGCTAATAACATGATGGACTAAAGAAAATATTCAGAGATTTCTAAGTGATAGAATCATAGATTAATATTCCTATGAGAAATACATAAGCTGAGAACTGTCAAGTCAATCAAAATAAGTGTTGCTAACTCCTCTAGAAAAATACACATACACACATACACACACACAAGATCAATATTCAAGAAAGAAACTTTGTAAAGTATAATACATGAAGGAAATGTTCAGTACTTTATTGATTCCAAAAGGAAGTACATGAATCTTTCATTGATCTTCACCTATGGAAAGGAATATACCTTCTTTTACAGTTAGCCACTGGCAAGTAAATATTAGCTTGTTTATGTTTTGTTTCTTTTGTTTCCCTGGTAGTTTAGGTATTCAGGACTGATATAAATAGTGTCTTAGGTAGAGTCCAAATTTAAAAGGGATTTCCTATAGGTGGGGAAGTCTATTAGTCACTAGTGTTTAGGAAGGACATGGTAAAGTCTGCATCAAACACCAAAACATCACAGAAACTCATCATCAATTACTCAAAAGCACTTTGCCTAACAGTCCAACCAAGGGAATAAAATCAAAATCAAAAACGCAGGAAGATTGAAACAATACTGTCACAAATAGGACAGTCATGGGACATAATGCACAGGGCATTTAACATAGATTCATGAATGGATGGGTTTAATATAAGCCCTTATTGTTAACATGTTGCAGTCAACTCAAGATCACCTTATGTTTCTCCATTGTTCCTTGGATCAATTATAATTACTAATAAGTACAATTGTCAGTCACTTCTCATTGCATAGAAGCACCAATTGAAATCTCAGTGTACCTATTATCTCTCAATCTTACTACATAACCAGATCATTTTTTTCCTACTCATTCATTTCTTTGATCACTATAATGACTAGAATTGTGTATATAAACCTGGAAGTCATCAACTTATAAATAATTGACCCATGAGCATTGCTGATATCACCAAAAAGGTATAAAAAAGATAGAAGATGCAAGGATAGAACCTTGAGGGATACCCATCGTTATAGGTTGTGAAAAGGCTATTGAAAAAGAATAGTCAGACACATAGGAGGAGAGGCAATATATAGTATCATCATGAATAGCCAGAATGGAGAGAGTATCCATGAGGAGAAAATCGAGAAAATCATGGGTCTCTCCTCTCCCACCACCCCATTGTTCTAGTCTTAAATCCCAAATTGGAACTTTGTCTTGGGATAAGGTTCTGTATACTTCTGTTGGGTATGTCAAGACTAATCTTTCCTCTCCTGCCTCCATCTTCCTCACTTCTGTAGAGGACTATAAAATCCCTTGGGTCCCTAAGGCTCACAACCTAGGAGTCATCCTGGATTTCTCACTGTATCTCCTCCCACTTGCCCCATATACAAACTTGCCAATGCCTGTTGATTTTTTCTTTTCAACATTTCTGCTGTATACCCCCTTCTCTTGTCTGACACTGACTTTGGATCCTCATCACCTCATGCCTTGATTACTGTAATATCCTGCTAGTGGAGCTGCCTGCCTAAAGTTTCTCCTCACTCCAATCCATTTTCCATGCAGCCACTAAAGTAATTTTCCTAAAATGCAAATTTGGTCGTGCCACCCCTCCCCTCTCCCATACCCACACCCACACACAGTAAACTCCAGTGGTTCCCTTTTACCTTGAGGAGCAAATAGAAAATGTCCTGTTTGGCATTCAGAGCCATTCATCACCTAGCCCCCATCCTACCTTTTCAGTCTTCTTAGACCTTACTCCCCAACAGGTACTCCATGATACAGTAACATAGGTCTCCTGGCTATTCCATAAACAAGACACTTGGTCAGTCAGCTGTCCCCTATGCCTGTAGTGCTCTCCCTCCCTCTAATTACTGACCTCCCCAGCTTTAAGTTCCAATTAAAATGCTACCTCCTACAGGAAGTGTTCCCCAACCCCCCAATTCAAAGAGGTTCCCTCTGTGAATTATTTCCTATTTGTTTTGTATATAGCTTGCTTTGTTCCTTATTTATTTGCATGTTATGTACCCTCCCCATTAGACTGTCAGCTACTTGAGGGCAGGGACTATCTTTTGCTTCTTTCTGTATGCCCAGTTCTTAGCACAGTAAATTGAATTAAATTATTGAAATGTCCTGATTTGCAATCTATGGGGTCCTGCTGCTGTTTCCTATGCGAATACAAACAGTGCTCTTCAAGGATCTCAGGAGCTATTCAAGCTGGAGACCTGAAAATATCCGGTGCACACTGCACTGTTTGATTACTTCTCTTCTGGTCTGAGCTTTGCAAGCTCCAGACTCTAGCTTGAGGCTGAGGAATACAGTTGTGGGTTGCCCTTTTCTGGAAAACCCATTTGCTTTTCACAGCATCTGTTAACAAGCTGGAAGTCTACAAGGTTCAGAATAGAAGTGAAGGCTCGCTTTTGTCTGAGCTCCCTGTCCCGGTCTTAGAGCCACAGACCTCCTGCCAGGTGTGTTGCTTAAATGTAACACCCCCTCCAAGGTTAGTTCCTCACAGCTGCTGTTTGATTCCATTACTTCTCCTTGCATAGTATACAATATCACTCCAGGTTCGAATTGCATCTGCACTCTGAAACACAGATGCAGGTCAGCAGCACTTTTAGTACAGGTCCCTTCCTTCGTCTTAATACACAACTTGTTTGGGGGGGGGGGGGAGTGAGGGGATGTGTGTCAAAGACTCCCGCTGCTACCTAGATTTTATGCCTGCTTACCTGCTCCCTGACAGGTATACAAGGTCAGGCCCTGGACCTGTTGAAACTGTGACAGTTCTGTACCCTGGTACACACACCCAGTTCAAACCCTTGTACCTAGCAGCAGTCAGCTCCTTAGCCTTTTCTGAATCTGGAACCGAGATCTGGAGCCAAAGCCACATAGCTGCCTGATGCTCTTGTTTCTACTCTCTGGGCTGAAAAAAAATTCACTGGTTTCTCCTTGGATTTCTTAAGCTCTACTCCATCTGGTGCTCTTCCTAATTTTTTTTGTTAGAGTAATTGTGAGTGAAGTTTGGGCTATGCTTGCCTCTAGTCTCCAATTTTGACTGGTCTTCCAATACATAGTTCTTAATACTGCCATACCTTGGGTAAGAGGTAATACAGATTTTTTTCTGTTAAGTTTTCTTAAATGCCTGTATCCAGGAGGGTATGATTTTGTTTGTTTTTAAACTATATCAATTTATATAGAACAGGAAGCTCCTTAAGTGATTCAATGGTCATTCATTCATTAAACAAATATTTACAGAGCCCCTGTGATGTAAAAGGCACTGTGTGACCCAAAATAATAGCATGGAAGCTAATATTTTTGCTAAAGGATTTAGTCCTAATTCATTTCTGAAATAATTAACAATTGTCCAGGACTATGGAAAAAATCTAAAGTTGTTTGTTGACTTATTTAAGGTGTATACTTTATCTTCTTTTTCAGGTAGTAACTAATGATTTAATTTTTATCTAGCTGCATTTCTAAATAAAAAAAAAAGTTTATTATCTAATCCTGCTGCTCAAGGCTCATTATAATAAAATTCCTTAATCATTTTATCATAGTTTCTTGACTTATCTTTTTGGACCACTCTAATTTTGAAAGAGCTTTCTGGGTCAATTCAAAGAATTGCTCATGATTTAGAGCTTTGTTGGAGAAACCATACTGTGCAGGGTTAGGAAGGATCTCTTAGTTGTAAAAAATGTAGGACAAAAGTGTTTGAAGCTTCTCACAGAGAATCCTAGGATTGAATAGTAAACAACAAGAATAGGAATAAAAAGCATCAGCTTTCTTTGTTAATCAAAGATCATCTTTTTTTCTTTCTATGTTTCATTAAATTTGGACAATATCACACTGATTTTTGTCTTTTTTCTATCCATTATAAAATGCTTGAATGTCTATGACAAACATCGGAAAGTTCTTGACCCAAAGTCCAATTTTGTCTTTATTCATAAAATGTTTATTGTTTCTATGACTTGAAGATGTGGGAGCCCTATTCTCTCTTCCACTGAACAGAAGATGAAACCCCAAGTGTTTTAAGCATTTCTAACAAAATAGAACTTTTTATTTAATATTGATTGAGTCACAGAAAATAAAAAAAAAGATTTCTAAGTTGAGCAGCACTGAGTGATTTAGGATATTTTGTTATTGCTGATGTTGCAACCAACTCACACCTGACCTATTTAAATGAGATATAACTGCCCCTCAAATGGGAAATGGATAAAGGAACACACATTGACTTAAATGACATTTATTTCA
The DNA here is from genome assembly GCF_028583685.1 of Petaurus breviceps papuanus. Taxonomy (NCBI): domain Eukaryota; kingdom Metazoa; phylum Chordata; class Mammalia; order Diprotodontia; family Petauridae; genus Petaurus; species Petaurus breviceps. Next base: position 24,266,352 of record NW_027185655.1, read on the forward strand.
AAAGGAACTTTGACTTATGTAAATCAATCCCACAAGAGAGAACTTAGAGGCAATCTAGAAATGTCTCAGCCAGCAGACACTTGATCTTGCCAAGTGTAGAGATATGGCAGCCAAAGATAACACTAGCTTAGAATATAAAGTTGTTCATAATATATGATAGAGGGAAAACATGGAAGATTTTGAACAGCATCATTTTAGAAAACAGAAAGAAGCAATGTCAAGAGGGAAAAACAAATTTGTAGAAAGTTTGGCAAGAGACCTGGACAAGCAAAATCATCATGAGATATTTAAGGATAAAACTAGCAGGACAAAAACATAACAAAAGAGAAAGGGGAAAGTATATATAAATGTAAGATGTGCTTATCTATGAAAGATAAGTATTATTACATGTGTAGTTCAGTCTTGAGGGAAACAGCAGAAGAACCATGACTGATACTTTCCCATTCCTTTGTCTATGCCCAAGAAGGGTATCAAGCTAGGATTATACCCACTCATATATTGGCAGTCTAGAGCTACAAATATGGTTGAGAAGGAAAGTCTTTTTTATAATCACAATTAAAGGACAGGCTAGTGCTAATAGTCAACAACTTAGCTCCTTCCCACCAAATGCTATTCACACAAAAGTCCATCAAAAACATAACTAGCAAATAAACCTACTTGTTTAAATGTAACCAGCTTTGACCAGGCTCAGCTTGCCTAACATGGAGCCTGCTAATTTCTTTTGACATTATGGAAGGGGTTGTTGTTATTTAGTCATTTCAGCCATGTCCAACTCTTTATGACCCATTTCAGTGTTTTCTTGGCAAAGAAAATGGAGTGGTTAGTCATTTCCTTCTCTAGCCTATTTTACATATGAGGAACTGAGGCAAATAGAGTTAAGTAATTTGCCCAGGGTCACACAGTTTGTGTCTGAGCTTGTCTGAGGGTAACCAACTTTAAGCATGCTTACTTTGCCTAACATGAAGCTTTCTGTGTCTGGCAATGTGAATGGGGTAGCTTCCTTGGTTAACTGTCTGAGTCATTAAAAGTAGTGTGCCTGAGCTCTTTATTCTCTACCACCTTTCTGCTGAGCTAATATCTATTGTAGCTATGCCAGACACAGATTAGGATATTCGAGAAGAATGTAAAGAGCTTTTTAGATGAGATATAAACTCAGTCATTTGAGAATCCAATCTCATGAGAAGAGGTCTATTTAAAAGCCCTAGGGACATGAACTGGAAATCAGGAGCACATTGAGAAGTCAGCATCACTTATGTTTCTGACACCTTTGTTTCTCTATATATCCCTTTCCAAAAAAGTCTCTGGAGTCATATATGCCTTTCTCTTCAAGAAGCTTTGCCACTAGTTCAGTAAATCACTTGGGTATATATGTAGTGTCACTTCAACATTGAATTGCCAATCACTTCTTCGACATATACAGTGGCACTTAAAATGTCTAAGGCTTAGATGGAAGCTTGGTTACATAAAGATTTCTAAAATAATTTTTTTTTCTCCAACAGTGATGGTAGAGATACTCCTTTTGGACTCCAATATAACCATCTCTAATGTGATGGATGAAAATGTAGAAATGGCAATAAAGAAAACAAAAAGGAGTAGAATAACTGGACTAGACCAATAACTCATAGTAGAGGTTTGTGTTGGAGATGAGATAAGTTTTAAGGTGATGATACATCAATTTTCAAGATATTTAGAAGTGTGGAAGTAGGAAATAATTTGGGGGGGACTGAGCCTTCTATTATAAAAATAAGAGAGGTGGCTAGGTGGCACAGTGAATAGAGAACTGGCCCTGGAGTCAGGAGGACCTGAGTTCAAATGTGATGTCAGAAAGTTAACACACACACACACACACACACACACACACACACAAACTAGCCATGTGACCTTGGGCAAGTCACGTAACCCCAATGGCCTTCCAAAAAAACAGCAAAAAAAGAAAAAAAATATTGTAAAAGTAAGATAACAAAGATTGTATCAATAATCACAAAGGCATATGTCTCCTTTTCCACATATAAATCATAATAATAATCTATGCAAGTATAGAGGACGTGCTTGATGAAAGTAAGGAGAGGAATGGGCAAACACTTTCTGTCTCTCTGCCTATATACATATGTGTATAGATGTATATGTACATACACATGTGTATATGTGTATGTATCTATATGTGTATGCATATGTATATGTGCTTCTTGGTGTCTGCTTTCTCCTTTAGCTTCCAACAACTCCCTCCTCCACCAGCAAAGCTCAGTTGAAGTCACCTTTCCTTCATTCTCTTTCTCCATGCTTAGTGGAATTCTGTCATCAACTAGATAGACTTTTCCACCTATCTGCCCAATAAATACTATAATTCCTTCCAAATTTAGTTTAATCCTCATCTCATTCCTGCAAACTTTCCCACAATATTTTTCCTTTATCCTTATTTCTATCAACACTTATTTTCTTTACTTATATATTATCTTAATTTTTTCTTTAGTTTTTTTTTTCTTAGTTTGTTGTTTTTTAGTCATTTTTCAGTTGTGTTCAATTCTCCATGATCCCTTTTTGGGTTTTTTTAGCAAAGACCCTGGAGTGGTCTAACATTTCCTTCTTTAGTTCATTTCCCAGAGAATACTAAGGCAACAAAGGTTCAGTGATTTGCCCAGGGTCTCCCAGGTATGTCTGAAGCTGGATTTTAACTCAGGAAGAAGAGTGTTTCTGACTCCAGGTTCCATAATAGATTCACTGAATTACCTAGCTTCCTTTTCATTTCTTAATACCTGTACCATAAGTTTTTTGAAGGCATGGACTGTTGGTTGCATAGTGTTGAATAAAAAATCCAGAAGGTTTTCAATAAATAATGTATTCTTTTTTTTAAGCAATTGGGGTTAAGTAACTTGATCAAGGTTACACAGCCAGTTATTTCTGGGTGTGGTGCTAAGTATCTGAGCCCGGATTTGATCCCAGGTCATCCCGACTCTGGGGCCGGTGTTCTTACTCACTGTGCTACCTGGCCGCCCCAATAATGTATTTTTAATGTCAGGCATTTGGATAAACAAATGAATCTTAAAATGTCTTACAACATGAATACAATTAAGTTCCTGTGGTGTCTAAAACTTCTTATCCATGGAATTGTTGAAGAAATTGGGAAATAGTTGACCTTGTTCAAATATAAAACAGAATTTTAAAAATTCAACATTATTTTATTTTCAGAACAGAATTCTCTCTTTCCCATCTCCTGCTCCCCAAGAAATCAAGAAAAAGAGAAAAAAATGTTACAAACATATGTAGTCAAGAAAACAAATTCCCTCATTGACTATGTTGAAAACAAAAGCAAAAGCCTAATTTTGTATTTTGCATCCAAAACCTCTTTATTTAAAGGTGGTTAACATGTTTTATTGTGAGTCCCCTCAAATTGTGTTTGGTCATTGTGTTAATTGGCGATTCCACGTCTTTAAAAATTAAGATATAGAATATTGAAGTATATTAATCTCTAATTGTTCAAAAGTTGTATGATTTCCTGAGGGTGGGCTTTCCTTTCACATCTTCATAGACAATTTACTTTTTACTTTTTCTTTTTTTTGCTTTTTTGGAGAGGGTAAGGGAGGGCACTTGGGGTTAAGTGACTTGACCAAGGTCATGTGAATAGTAAATGTTAAGTGTCTGAGGCTAGATTTTAACTCAGGTCGTCCTGACTCCAGGGCTGGTGCTCTATTCACTGCACCACATAACTGCCCGCTTCATAGACAATTTAATGAGTAGCTGTAGCCAAAACTTCATCAGCATATTGTAAGTCTTTTGATTATATACTCTCTCATCTGAGCTAGACTGATTCTCAGATCAATCAATCATCAGTAGTCTACTCGAAGACTTTCCTTCTTGGCATTGATTACCAGACCTTTAACTGACCAGTTATGCTTCTCAAGAAACAGGATTACATCAAGACCATTTTGAGATATTAGATTATGCCCCCAAAATATCCTTAAATTTGTGCCTGTTATGTCTGCTCAAGAAAAAGAATCTGTCTATGCCTCCTTTCAAATATTTAAAGATAGATTAAAGCTGAAGCTTAAATAGTTTGGCCACATAACAAGAAGATGGCACTTGTCGAAAAAGGTCTAGATGTTGGGAAAGATTGAAGGAAAAAGGAAAAAGGGATGGAAGAGTATGAGATGGTTGGATAGTATCATGGAAATGATGAACAGGAACTTAGGCTTGGAGAGATATTGGAGGACAGAAGGGTCTGGTTTTGCTATTGTATATGGGGTCATGAAGAATCAGACACAACTGAATAACAAACAAAAAACAACTATGACAACAAACAGCTTAAAGTGCTGTCATTTGGAAGAAAATGTTGACTTAACCTCTATTGGTTCAGATGTTAGCACTGGAAAAAAAATGGGTGAGAATTAAAGGAAGTAGGATTTTGTCTGTCCAGTTAGTAGAGTTATCAATCATTGGATCATATTAGCTTGTTAGGTACAGTACTGAGTTCGCCATCCCTGAAAGCATTTGACCAGAAACTAGATTGTCATTTGTCAATTATGTTGTAGTGGAAATTATTGCTTTGGAAAGATAAAATGGACCAGATAAATCCTGAATTTTTTTTCCCTAATCTACACTGTGACCTTGAATTAATTTCATGGTTCATAGTGACCTCTAGATATTTTTTTCTCCCAAATTCACACATAGATCTATAAATTACAGCTTATTTGTTCTAGTTCACTTCTCCTACATCTAAATCTTATTTAAAATTTTGGCATTTATCTCTATATGATAATTACCCACATCCAGTTTAAAGATGTTCATGAAGTCAAAAAGTATCATGCATAGACAGGAACGTAATATTATTAAATGTAATGGTGGAAATATTGTCAAGCACCTATAAGAATATAATTATTATTACAATCATCCAAATTACTAATAATAATTAAGAATATGAGATAGGAATTGAGCCCTATTTATCATTAAACATAATTGTGTTTCATTCATTGTATCTTTCCATTGCACTTAATACATATTAGAACATTGTCCAGACTGATTTCAAGCCAGAAATGGCTTTTGGTATTATAAAGCTAATTGAAGAGATGAGCCATTTGATTATCTACCTAACAGTTTGTGCCACCACACTTTTACAGCTTATTGCTTAACACTTCATATAACTCAGGCTTAAACTCTTGCTAAAGTGATGATAAACTGGATCTCATGTTCCTTTCTCCTTGATTTACTGGGCTAATTATTTTGTCGATTGAGAGGGATCAGATGTGACTGTAACAGAACTATTCTTTATAAAGCCATGTTTATTTCTAAGCATTGACAGACATTGTCTTCCAGGCATTTGAAAATGAAGTTGATAGTGCTATAATGTGTAGGACTATACATAATGTCTCCATTTCAAAAAGATAGGTTTCACATTAATCCCATGAGCTCTCAAAAGAGCTCTGCAATAATAAGTTCAGTCAATGTTTTCTATTGGCTAGGGTTTAAGTCATGATCTGTGTATTGAAGTATCACCATCTTGACAAAGCAAAGTTTTACATGCCCTCTCCCTATTTCTTTATGGTCTTTTACCCTTTCATTTCATTTGGTTCTGATCCTAGTTATCAGATTACAGTTGACCTTTTCTGTGAAGAGTAAAATAAAATGAAAACATTAAAAACTTCTTTTAAATATCCTTGGTTATTAGCTTCCTTCAAATATAGGGTAATATTATTCTTTATTCTTCTCTTGTGGCTAATATATTTAAAGAACCCTTTTTTATTTTCCTTGGTGTATCATACAATTTGCATGTCTTGCCTTGCTTGAGTTTTTCAGATTTCACTCTTAAAAGTCAGCTCTATTTTCTCTTCACCTCCTTGACCTAGTTTACAAGTTGTTTGATAATTCTTTCATGTTAGCCTTTTATGCATTTTTTGCCTATATAAACTATATTCTTCTCTACCTTTCCTTTACAATGAATAACTGTAGTGAAAAGATGCTTACCTTGGCAATTCCGAACTCCCAAACATTATAAGAATCCAGTTTCTGCTACAATCTTCAGATAGCAGGCATGCAAACCTAAATAACTGTTACCACTATTGATTTTTACAAACCCTAAATGAGTAAACATAACACTGTATGTACATTTAAAAAGCTAAATGAGTACACATAATACTTCACATACATTTCAAATGGTCATAACACAAGAATAGTAATCAATAAATGGCCTAATGGGGGCAGAGTCAAGATGGTGGGGTAGAGACAGGACCTCCAAGCAGCTCCAGCTCATACCTTCCCCAATCCATGTAAAAGGGGACTCTGAACAAATTTTGGAGTTACAGAACCCACAAAATGACACACAGAAGCTAACCTCTTGCTGAGGACAGCCCAGAAATCCAGCAAGAAGCAGCCAGCACAGCACTTTGGGAGCCAAGCCCAGCCACACAAAAGCCAAGGTTTTAACCCCAGGGTGGGCTTGACCAACCATCTCCTGGAGGAACTCCAGATCACCAGCAGCTGTGGCAGTCCAGAATTATCAACACATAGATGCTAAGGACAAAGTGAGAGGAGTGCAGTGTGGACTTTGGGACACAGTAGTTGGGAGTGCCTTGGCTATTGGCCTCAGGGCGAGAAGCCAGTGAGGGCTGCAGTGCAGCCCCCTGTCAGTTTCAGCTCTTGACCTGCAGAGTGGAGGGGGACGAAGCAACCAGTCTGAGGCGTAATTGTTCTTGCTTTAACCTGCTTGGATCTGGATTGTGGTCTAGGGTGGAGTTACTGAGGTGTGTGACCAGCTTGCCAGAATGTGTGGAGGCTTCAGCAAGGGCACACAATTAATACCTCCTGCAGCTGAGAAAACACCAGCATTTGGGATGAAAGCTCCCCTGTCTGGTGTCAGAGTCCTACTGTGGCAAAATTCCTAGGGGTCAAGTGACTGAGGGGCAACGTGACCAGGCAAAGGAAGCAAAGCAAACAGAAGAATACAACATTAAACTCCTCTTTTGGGGACAAAAAGGAGCAAAGCATGGGACAGGAGGAAGAAAGTGAAGTCAAAACACCTGCACCAAAACCTTCAAAGGAAAATATGAGCTGGTTACAGGCTTAGAAGACCTTAAGAAGCAGATAAGAGAAGTGGGGGAAAAATTGGGAAGAGAAATGGGAACAATGCAAGAAAATTACAAAATGAGAGTCAACAGCCTGACTGAGGAAAATCACAGCTTAAAAAATAGACTAACTCAAATGGCAAAAGAGGCCCAAAAAGGCAATGAGGAGAAGAATGCCTTAAAAAGTTGAATTTGCCAGATGGAAAAAGAATCTCAAAAGCTCACTGAGGAGAATCATTCCTTCAGAATTAGACTGGAGCAAATGGAAGCTAATTACTTTATGGCAAATCCAGAGGCTGTTAAACAGATCCAAACAAATGAAAGAATAAAAGACAATGTGACATATCCATTGGAAAAACCACTGCCTTGGAAAATAGATTCAGGAGAGATAATTTAAAAATTACTGGACTACCTAAAAGCCATAATCAAAGAAATAACCTAGAAATCATCCTCCAAGAAATTCTCAAGGAAAACTGCCCTGATGTTTTAGAATCAGAGGGCAAAACAGAGGTTGAAAGAATTCACCAATTACCCCCTGAAAAATATCCCAAAAATAAAACTCCTAAGTTTATTATAGCCAGGTTTCTAAATTCCCATTTCAAGGAGAGAATATTACAAGTAGCCAGGAAGAAACAATTTGAATATTTTGGAAACAATCAGGAAAACTCAGTATCTGGCAGCTTCTACACTGAGGGATCGAACAGCTTGGAATATGATATTCCAGAGGTCAAAGGAGCTGGGATTAAAACCAAGAATCAGCTACTGAGTATCATGTTTCAGGGGAAAATATAGTCATTCCGTGGAATAGAGGACTTTCAAGCATTCTCGATGAAAAAACCAGAGTTGAATAGAAAATTTGACATTCTGATACAAGAAGCAAGAGAAGCATGAGAAGGTAAACAGGGAAAAGAAATCATAAGGAACTTGCCAAAGTTTAACTATTAACATTCCTACATGGAAAAACGATAATTGTAACTGATGAAACTTTTCTCAGTATGAAAATATATCAGAGGGTATACTGGCATATGAAGACATATGTGAATACAGGTATATAAGTTTACAGGTATACATAGATAGAGGGCACAGGACCAATTTAATAGGAAGGGATACTTAAAAGGTGAAATTAAGAGGTGAGAGAAGAATATAGTGAGAGGAGATGGGGAGAGACAGAATAGGGTAAACTATCTCACATAGAAGAGGCAAGGGGAACTGGTTTCAAAGCAGTGGAAGAATAGAAAGGCAAAAGGGAATGGGGCAACCTTATTCTCATTGAATTTGGCTTGGGGGGGGGAAGAAATAAACACTAAATAGTGTATCTCACCCTACAGGAGAGTAGGGGGAAACGGGATGAGATGGGGGATGATGGAAGAGAGGGCAGACTGGGGGGTGGGAGGGAAGTTGGAAGCACTCACTTTTGAAAAGGGACAGGATCAAATTAGATAATAGAACAAGTGGGAGGTGGGATAGGAAAGAGGAAATATTGTCAGTCTTTTACAATATATCTACTATATTAATATTTTGCATTAGCTACACATGTACAACCTATACTGAACTGCTTATCTTCCCAGTAAGGGCGGGTGACTTGGGAGGAAGTGACTGAATCTGGAATTCAAAGTTTCAAAATCAAATATTTAAAATATATATACATATTATTATTATTATTATTACTATTAATACTATTTTACATGCATTTGGGTATAAGATATACAGGCACCGGGGCACAGAGATCCACAATGAGCTACTGGAAAAGTCAAAGGAAGTGTAGGAGAAGATATGGGAGACAGCAGATTGGAGGAAGGGATATCCTGTGGGACTGCTATTTTTGGGCTGTGGGTAGGGAAAAAATGGGGATAAAATTTGTAACTCAAAATCTGGAGGAAATGAATGATGTAAATCAAAATTAATAAAGCATTTGAAAAAAATAATAAATGGCCGAAAAAATATATCTCATTGATAATCCAATTAACTTTTCTTTTCCTGACCAAATCACTAACCTTCTCAATAAGGGACTATGACCTTCTAGGAAAGAGTCTAGGCATCTAGGAGATTTAGGCTTTTGTACAAGATAAGGTCATTATCATTAAACAGTATACTTCAAAATGAAGTGGCATTACTTTGCATATTTTTTGTTCTTTTTGCACATTCCACAGTCATGAAGATCATTCACATTAATAAGTTACTTTGTTCCATGACCCTAGAATAATATGCACATGGTGGTATCACCCTATTGGGAACTCCTAAGACCCAATTTGAAGCTACCTTTTTGAATCCCAACCACACTTAATTGTAATGTGCCCTATGCTGGAGAAACAAAGATAGAAGAAAAACATAACAAAACAAATTAGGATCTGTGCTTGGTGAGTGATAGTATATTTCAAAATGTAACCTGTTCATCCTTTGGAGTTTCAGAATACAAGAATCAGTTACTCTACTTCCATATATCAGGATTGTCTTTTCTTTTTCTTTTGTGGTATTTGAGTGAAAATGGAGAAGATGGTTAAGGAGGAAATGTGCTAAATTACGAATCAGGGAACTTACGTTTAAACCTGGCTCAACTACATTTTTCTTGTGTGATTTTGAGTACATCACTTAAACTTATTCAATCTCAGTTTTCTCCTCTATAAAATAAGGAAGTTGAGATAGAGATTACCTATAAAGTTCTTTCAGCTTCACATCTATATGATCCTTGTACCATTTAGCCACTTCTGGAGGGGAACAAATATTTTATAGGAAGAAGAGATATAGAAGAGTCCTGATTGGTTTCACTTTTGCAGAGGCAACAAAAGTAGACTCAGTGAGACCTCTCTTGCCCTCCCTCCTCTTCCTTACAACAAGTCCAGAAATATGAATCCCAGTTACTGTTCAAAAATCTCCTTTGGCAGATCCATCAGAGTCTCAAGCAACAAGCATTGGAATGTGGCATTTGGCCCAGGACTAAATTGACTTGAAAAGAACATGTGAAAGTTCTGACTTAATGAAGCCTGGGTATTAAATGCAAACTCTTAATGGTAAAAGATGATGATTTGGGAATTAGCCACAGAGAATATTTGTCCTGGAGACAGTCATAAGTATCAATAAATCTATATTATAATGCAGGAATTTTCACTCTATTCCTTAGAATGCTATCTCTCCTAGGCTTCACATCTTGGCTTCCTTCCATATTTTCAAATTATTTCTTTCTGCTTATTATTTTCTATTTATAATGTATGGAGCTTGTCTGTATGCAATTATTTGCTTGTTCTTTCCTGCATAAGTTTGTTAGCACTTTGAAGGTTGGCATTGTATTTTTGTCTTTCTTTGAATTTTTTCTTTAGCACAGAGACTGGGACATAATAGGCACATAAGGAATGTTTGTTGACCTACTGAATGATTTGACTAACTGATACTTGTGAAAAAAACTTTTTGCTAGAAAAGTAAGCCCTTTATTACCACAAGGAAATCTCTAGATTTCCATAATCTTAATAATTTCCTCTTTTCATTCATATGTAGGATGTGTTTCAGACCCAGTCATATAACCATACTAAAAGTAATCTGTTGAAATAAAGGAAAATAAGGAGGAAAATATAACCAAAATCATCTTACCTAAGCAATCTTATTCCTTGTTTGTTTGTTTTTTTCCTTCTCTACTTCATTTGCATGGACAACCAATCTTCTTAGCCTTGAAGAAATAGAACAGTGGAGGGACTTGGCAGTTTGTTCCAAGGGCAACTTCTAAAATGTTGAAAAATTGGTACTAGCAATTAATCATTGAGGAAGAGTTGAAATGTCTTTCAAAACCTACCTTGGGTAGAGGTTCAAGATTGAAGCGCTGAACTATGGTGGAAGAGGACCTGAGTTCAAGTCCCACCTCTAAAGCCTACTACTTGTCTGGCCTGAGGAAGGTCACTTGACTTCTACTGACTAATTTATAAAATAACAGGGTTGGCCTCATTAGGTTTTACAATCCTTTCCAACTCTAAGTCTTTGTTATTATGATTCCTTGGTAAGCAGACAATTGAGACAAACCCTCAAGTTTACAGTAGCCTTCTACCGGAATGACTGGAAAAAGGGAAGGAAGCCAATGATCTGAGAACTCACACTCCTCTTATACAGCAGGGCACAAAAAGTTCTTTATCCCTATGTCTACTATTGACTCTAGATGGGGTCCTGCCTTCTAAGAGAGCTGCAGCTTAAGTCTCTGGGCTTTAAGCTAAAGGAGAGGCGGCAGAGTCCACACTGCCTTTTATAGGGAAGAGATCCTCTGGGGATTCTAGCTGAAGATAGAAGCCTGAAGACAAGAAAAGTTCAGGGTCATTGGAATTACACTTGGCAATGACAAATAGTGAAACTGGGCTTAATCACTCAATCAATAATCAATAAGCATTTGTACCAGGAGTTGGCTAACTCCTGGGAACATCAAAAGAGGCAAAAAAGCTCCCTCAAGGAGCTTGCAATCTCACAGGAGAGAAAACATGCAAACAAATGTATACAAAGCTTTATACAAGAGAAATAGGAAATAATTAACAGAGAGAAGCATTGGCGTGAAGAAAACTTAGGAAAGACTTCCTGTAGAAGAAAGGATTTTACTTGGGACTGAAAGGAAGCCAAGGAAGTCAGTAGTCAGAATGAAAAATGCAGAATGTTTCAGGCAGACAATGCCTATAATTAAGAAAGGAAGTATTTTCTTCTCTGAATAGCCAGGAGGTTAGTGCCACAGATCAGAGAGTGCTTGACACAGAGTAAGTTGTAAAGAAAGTAAAAACTTTGGAGGGAACTAGGTAATAAAGAGTTTTGAATGGTAAGTGGAGGATTTTGTATTTGTTCCTGGAGGCAACAGGGAGCCATTGGAGTTCATTAAGTAGGGAATGACATAATTGGACCTGTGCTTTAGGAAAATCACTTAAGTGGTTGAATGAAGGATGATCTGGAGTGGGGAAGAGACTTGGGGCAGGCAGATCCACCATCAGGCTATAGCAATAACTCTGGTGTGAAGTGTTGAGATCTAACCTAGTGTGGTGGCAGTATCAGAGTAAAGTAAGGAACATATAGGAGATATATTGAAAAGGTGAAACCTATAGGCCTTGGCAACAGATTGAGTATGGTGGTAAAAGATGATGAAGAATCCAAGATTATTCCTAGGTTACCAGCCTAAAGGAGGATGGTGTGGCCCTCTACAGTATTAAGCAAGAGAGGAGTTGGGGAAGGTTTAAGGGAAGAGAAGATGAGTTTGGTTTTGGACACATACTGGATATCCAGCTCAAGATGTCTTAAAGACAGTTAAAGAGGCATTCTTAGAGGTCAGCAGAGCATTTGGGACAGCATAGGTAGATCTGATAAATAACAGCATTGAGATGGTAATTCAATCCATGGGAGCTGATGAGATCACCAAGAGGTACAAAGGAAGAAGAAAAGGGCCCAGGAAAGAGTATTGAGGGACACCTATCATTACAGGGCAAATTCCTGGGAAGGCTTCATCAAAAGAGACAGAGAAAGAGCAGTCAAATGGGTAGAAGGAAAACCAGGAGAGAATGCTGCCCTGAAAACCTAGTGAAGAGAGTATTGAGCAAAGAGTGGTCAAAACTGTCAAAGACCAGAGAGAATGGAGAACTAGGGACAATGGAAATTGACAAAAGGCCATTGGATTTGGCAATTGTTTATGTATGCATGTATATATAAATATGAATACACATATGTATACAGATCTGTATATGTATGTGTGTGCATATGTATGTGTATATACATACATATATACTCATAATGTATGGTATAAGACAATAGTTAGCAGGTATGGAAGGATCAAGTGAGTATTTTGTTTTTCAAGTCTGCGTTGATATAGGCATATTTGTAGACAGTAGGAAATGAATCAGTGGACAGAGAGAGAGATTGAAAATAAGGGAAAGATTGGGGATGGCAAGGAGCAATCAGTTGGAGGAAAAGGAAGGGAATTAGAGCACTTAAACAAGTAGAAATTAGCTTGGGTAAAGAGTAAGGCTACTTCATGTGAACCAAGGGGGAGGGATAAGAAAATGACAGAAGGTATTTAAGTGATAGGAGATGAAGAAGAGAAGAGAAGTGAGACTTCACAGCTAATGGCCTGGATATTTTTTGGTAAAATATGAGGCATAGTTCTTAACTGAGAGAGTGCAGGGATAAGGGACCATGGGTGGTTTGAAGACAGATGAGATGGTTTAGAATAACTGCTGTGTAGAGTGAAACAGTGAGTTGATATAAGAGGTAACGTAGCATTGTCTAGCACTAGTGATGCCCATTTGAGGTCTTATAGTATAAATTTGTAATGGACTCAGAATGATTGCATGATTCTCTCTACTTTTATTCAGCGGCTCATATGTAGGAGTGAAGACTAGAAATGGTGGGAGTGATCTGAGGTTGAGGTATAATTGACATTATGATAAGGGACTAGGTTTTCAAGAGAGGAGAAAATTACAGAATTGACTTGGTTTATCAAGGGGTCAAGATAGAGAGAAGAGATAGGGGCTACTGCAGGAATGAGCAGACCACCATCAAATAACAACCATATCAGACTATCAGAGGGAGCAATACAAAGACATAGGCAGTTTCAAAGGAAGATCTATCCTTCCATGTGTATCTAAAATATGTTCCTCATGTGTATGTTCGCCCATTCATGTTCCTCAGAAGTGTGTCTATTTGTGAAAAGTGACCCCCCAGTTTTATGGGGAAGTGTCTTTTTTCTACTTTTATTGTGTTTCTTAGTAGGTGTCTTTGCTCTAAATTCACTTTCTCCTCTGGCTGAGCAGTAGAAGCAAATACATTGGTGGGGACTTACAGATTACAGTTTTGAGCAGATGTAAATGAACAGTGTACAAAGAACACAAAGGTCCTGGGTGAGGGGAATCCATGTGTGAGTTTGAAGGTAGCCTATGTGTCACATTTGTTTGTTTTCCTATTTTGTTCTTCACGAAATGAGTTCTTTGGTATGATAGGAGTGCTAGGCTACATCCTGAACCAATAATTTTGCAGCAGCTTCTTTTTGAGATAGGAATACTATGGAGCATCTAACAAACAGACAACTGTGGACATGTTATTAACAACTCCTTTCCTTCCTATTAAATATATTTCATACTTTTCACTTCTCTATGTTTTTTTTACTTGCTTAGCAACTTGTGAATGATCTTTTTTTGAAGAAACTAAAGCAGTTCTGAGTTATCTGTGAAGTCATGAAGAGATATAAGGAAATTGATAATTGAAATGTATAAATAACCAAAGCCTCCTTAAAGCCAATAATCTCACATCTTCCTCATCTAATAAGAAGGTCTGAATGATTTTTATTTCTTCTGGGGAATGGGCTAATGATCAATTAAATGACCAAAATGCTAAAAACTAGAAAAAGGAAATTCAATGGTCTTGACAATTTATAAAGTTAAAATAAGTATCTGAATAATCAAGAATGAATGACATAGACCAAAAATTTTGGAAGGAAAATTATAACATAGATTATTTAAGTAAAAATATAAGTAAATGTTTTCAGTTTTCTATCAGCATTCTTTTGTTTTTCTATATGTAATGTGTACAAATGTATATATGTATGCATATTCTTTAATTCTGTACATTGGTTATGTTTAGTAGGTTCAGATTTAGTAAAAAAAAAAAACAAACTTAAGACTCAAAGTATCAACTGGTTACTTGTTTAAAATTTTCCAGTACCAATTTCTTTTAAAGAATGTTATGAAATCACCTTTATCTTTATAAAGATTGAGTCATTCTATCCCTTCCCTTCCCTTTCTATCTGTAGGAAGGATATTTATCAAATTGAAGAGAAGTCCTGTCCTGCATGAAAAATGAATCTGACATGCCCATAGGGTTATATACAGAAAATTTGTACTAAAGGGGGCCTCAGAAATGGCTATGTAGAGGAAAAAAAATCACAACTCTATCTCCTCTTTCCACCTATCATGGGATGACTAAGTCATCACTCAATAACAGACAAATCAGTGACAATTTTAATTTGTTGTTATTTCAATTGATTCACAGCTCAGACACTCAGAAACCATGGAAGAAGGATACTATATCCACTTTCCCTCCTTTCTTTTGACTAAACGTGAGAGAATAATCGTGGGAAGAAACAGAGAATGTAGTCTTCTGCCTCTGGAGCAATAGGTGACGCTTTGGGTCCTAATCCTGCTTCATAACCAGCTGAAATGGAGAGGAAGAAGAGAGGCACCTGAGACCCTTCTCACCTTCCCAAATAAGTTAGTGCCACCAGAATGTCCCAGTGAATTTATCATCCTGTATATGTTCATATAAATATGTGCCAATGTGATAGAGATGGAAATGACAGATAGAAATGGAAATAGAGAAAGAGTAATAGTGACAGTGAGAGAAATATTATATCACATATATCAGTATATTACAAATATATGTATAATATAGAGGTAATATATATAGGCATAATTTTAAAAATTTATATGTATATATTCAAATATGTATTTACATGTACTATAATTATATATATACAATACATATATACATATATATGTGTGTGTGTGTATGTGTATATATATATATATATATATATATATATATATGATTTATTAGAGGAAGAAAAGACCAGCTGGTGATGGGGCAAGGGTGAGGGACAACGGGTAGACAGCCAGCATATTTCATATAAATATATATTATATATTTATATATGAATGTATAAATATATTTATATTTCACATAAACATATATTACAAATAATATATAATTATATTATTCATATATGTATGTATTTATTTATGTATTACATCTGTATGCATCTTCAAAGTATAAACCTATTTTAAATGTATAAGTTGTGCAAAGGAGAAATTTCAGGGTACTGCATAGTATTTCCCTTTCAGCAACAGAGATGAATTAGCTAGTCAAATGTAAAAGTTTTTAACTTGTATACAATAATTACACTGAAAAATGTTAGGACTGCTTAATTATCACTGGCAAATGTGAAAGTCCCAATTTCTTATTGTCTAGGTATGTGGATTATGTTGTTGTTCATTTGTTTTTCAGTGGTGTCTGACTCTTCATAACCCCATTTGGGGTTTTCCTGGCAAAGAAACTGGAATGGTTTGCAATTTCCAGGTCTAGCTCATTTTACAGCTGAGGAAACTGAGGCAAACAGGGCTAAATGGCTTTCCCAGAATCACCGAGCTAGTAAGCTTCTGAGGTTGGATTTGAACTCATGAAGATGAGGCTTCCAACTCCAGGCCCAGCAGTCTATCTACTGAACCACCTAGCTGCAGAAATGTTCAAAAAGATCCTTGATTTTAAATAATTTGGAAGTTCTTAATAATAATATAGACTTTAACCCACCCATGCCTGCCCACCAAATACAACTCTTGTCTGGGTCCTCCTGTATGTCTGACACAGGTAGTCCACCTATAAATGTGGATCTACTATGTTTACACTTCCTTTCTACCTTCTTTGATCTCTCCTGACATGACTTAAGTTCCAGCCAGACTCTGGCTGTCTACCTGCTGTCCCTCACCCTTGCCCCATGACCAGTTGATCTTTTCTTCCTCTCATAAAATTTCTTGATTTTTTTTTATTTTTGCCACCTGTTCATACCTACCATACAGCTACCCTTTGTCCATTGTGTGATATTAATATTCTCGTCTTTGGGGAATTAGTGCATTCCATGTTTTGCTATTCCATAGCTACATGATTCAGTGGATAGAGCCCTGAACATGTAATCAAAAAGATCTGAATTCAAATATTTCCTCTGGCATTTATTAGATGTGGTACCATAAGTAAATCATTTAACTGTGGTGTGCCTCAGCATACTCAACTGAAAAATAAAGATAATAATAGCATTTATTTCACGGGGGTTGTTGTGAGGTTTGAAGTATATAACACATTTAAAAAGTGCTTTGTAAACCATAATGTGCTACATAATACTAGGAAGTTACTCTTCCTCCTATCATCATCATCATCATCATCATCCAGCAAGATTGGTAGGATGTTAGTATTTTTAAATGGCCTTTTGTAATTTCTTAGGGACAATTCACCCCATTTGCCTCTGCTAGCTATATTATCTTTCCTAGATAAATGTACCAATAGATAAGTTCTATAGGTTGTTCATCCAAATGCATGGTATGTTCTGGTCAGTAGACTTTCTTCATTCACTTGATTTTTCTATTTTAATATTTAGGGACAAGTCTTTTGGGTGATCACAGATCTCTTCCCAGAGGTTCTTTAATATTTAAAGTTTAATCTTCCAGTGTTTTGATATAATAAGATAAATGTCATCTACTAATGGAATACTACACCATCCTCAGGGAATCTCTATTCAACTTTAACTCTGTTCTGGTTCTACTACGTCTCAGTAATAAACCCCTTCAGTTAGCATACTTCTTCTTCAACTAATATTTATGATCAGAGAGGATCATTGAACTAGGATTATTTCTTTTGTTATTTCTTTCAAAGAATACTGAATTATTTTAATATATAGATGGGAGTCACTATGTTGAAAAAAGAAACTATGAGGCAACATTTTAATATACTTAATCAAATGCTTGGTCAAAATCAATAAATGATGAACACAGTGGGATCTTGTAGTCTAGTTCCTAAAGCACAGGTCTGATCATGTCACCCCTCCCCCCAACACTCTCTTTGTCATTCAAAGTCCTTCTTAATTTAGTCTTCTTAAGCATTTCTAATCTTCTTATTCCTTATAAAACAATCTTTGATTCAGTGACACTGGTTTCCTGACTTTGGACATTTTGTCTAGCTCTCCCATGCCTAAGATTATCTCCCTCCTCATCTCTACCTTCTTCCTTCCCTAGAGTGCTTTAAGTGCCAGTCAAAAGACCATCATAGGAATGATTCCCCAAATCCCCTTAAATCGTAATGCTTTCTATCTTTCATTTATTACTTAGTTATCAAAATATAGTTTGTTTGTACATTATTCTTTGTTGTTTTCCCCCACAGATTGTGAGTTCCTTGAGGGAAGGGCTAGACTTTCTCCTTTTTGTAAATCCATTATTTAGCACAATCCTTGGCCCAGAGTAGGACCTTAAGAACTTATATTGCCTCGCTGCCTATTGTATATAGCTTTCAGTCAATTGAGAAATGGTAAAAATGTGTTACATTGATTAATACTATTTATTTATTTTTATTTGTTTAGTTTACATCATTCATTTCCGCAATATTTTAAAATACAAACTTTTTGTCTGTTTTCCCCTATCCATCACCCTAAAACAATGATCCCACTGAATATCTCCTCCCCCAATCTGTCTCTCCTATATCTTCCCCCATTCCCCCTCCAACTTTCCAGTAGGGCTTGGTGCATCTCTATGCCCCAGTGCCTGTATATCTTATTTCCCAGTTACATGTAAAATAATAATAATAATGTTTTAAAATTTGATTTTAAACCTTTTAATTCCAGATTTGTTCCCTACCACCCTCATCACTCACCCTTACTGAGAAGATAAGCAATCAAATATTTGGTGTACATGTGTAGGTATGCAAAACATTTCCATAGTGGATATATTGTGAAAGACTGATGGTATTTTCCTCTATTCTATCTGACCCCCATTTGTTCTATTCTATACTTTGATCCTGTCCCTTTTCAAAACTGGGTGCTTCCAACTTCCCTCCTGTCTCCCCAGCCTTCCCTCCTGTCCATCATCCACCCTCTCCTCCCCTTCCCCCCTACTCTCTTGTAGGGTGAGATACCCTATTTAGGGTGTATGTCATTCCCTCCCTAAGCCAAATTCATTGAGAATAAGATTGACTCATTCCCTTTTGCCTTCCTGTTCTTACCCTCTATAGTAACAGTTTTCCCTTGCCTCTTCTCCATGAGATAATTTACCCCATTCTGTCTCTCCCCATCTCCTCTCATTATATTCCTCTCTTACCTCTTAATTTCACCTTTCAAGTATCATCCTTTCCTATTCAATTGGTCCTATGCCCTCTGTCTATGTATACCTGTACACATATATACACATACTCACTTATGTATTCATATACCCATATATACTCCTATATAAACATATATATGTATGTATACAGATAGATAGATAGATATACATTTCTATTCCCTTCAACTATTCTCATACTGAGAAAAGTTTCATATGTTACACTTTTCATTTTTCCGTGTAGGAATGTAAGTAGTTCAACTTTGATAAGTTCCTTATGATTTCTTTTCCCTGTTTCCCTTCTCATGCTTCTTGTATCTGAATGTCAAATTTTCTATTCAACTCTGTTTTTTTTTTCATCAAGAAAGCTTGAAAGTCCTCTATTCCACTGAATGAGCATATTTTCCCCTGAAACATGATACTCAATTTTGCTCAGTAGCTGATTCTTGGTTTTAATCCCAGCTCCTTTTACCTCTGGAATATCATATTCCAAGCCCTTCAATCCCTCAGTATGAAAGCTGCCAGATCTTGTGTTATCCTGATTGTGTTTCCACAATATTCAAGTTGTCTCTTCCTGGCTGCTTGTAATATTTTCTCCTAGATCTGGGAACTCCAGAACCTGTCTATAATATTCCTGGGAGTTTTCTTTTGGGGATCTTTTTCAGAAGGTGTTTGGTGGATTCCTTCAACCTCTATTTTGCCCTCTGGTTCTAAAACATTGGGGTAATTTTCCTTGAGAATTTTTTTTTTTGCCTTTTGGAGGGTAATTGGGGCTAAGTAACTTGCCGAAGGTTACACGGATAGTTTATTTTGTGTGGGTGTTAAGTATCTGAGGCTGGAACCAAACTCAGGTCCTCCTGACTCCAGGGCCAGTGCTTTACTCACTGCCGCCCCAAGAATTTCTTGAAGGATTATTTCTAGGTTCTTTTTTTTTTCATGACTTTCAGGTAGTCCGAATTTTTAAAATTATCTCTCCTGGATCTATTTTACAGGTCAAAGGTTTTTTTTTTTTTTCAATAAGATATTTTACATTGACTTCTATTTTTTTCATTTGGTTGGATCTTCTTAATAGTATTTTGATTCCTTATAAAGTCACTAGCTTCCATTTGCCCCAATCTAGTTCTGAAGGAATGTTTCTCTTCAGTGAGTTTTTGAGTTTCTATTTTCCATCTGGCAAATTCGGCTTTTTAAGACATTCTTCTCCTCATTGCCTTCTTGAGCCTCTTTCACCACTTGAGTTAGTCTATTTTTTAAGATGTTATTTTATTCAGTCAGTTTGTTGACTCTCATATCATAATTTTCTTGCATCGTTCTCATTTCTCTTCCCAATTTTTCCTACACTTCTCTTATTTGGTTTCCAAAATCCTTCTTAAGCTCTGCTATGGCCTGTAATAAGCTTATTCTTTTCTTGGAAGCTTCTGGTGCAGGAGTTCTGACTTCATTGTCTTCCTCCTCTTCCATGCTTTGATCATTTTTGTCCCCAAAAAAGGAATGCAAAGTCGGACTGTTGTGCTTGCCCTGCTTTCTCTCGTTTGCTCATGTTGCCACTCAATTACTTGACTTTTGAGATTTTTGCCACAGTAGAACTCTGATACCAGAGGGGGAAGCTTTATCCCAATTGCTGGAGTTTTCTCAGATTCTGGAGATGTTAGTTGGGTGACCTCTCAGAAGCCTCTACACACTCTGGCACACTGGTCATGCACCCCAGGACCTCTACCCCAAACAGTGATCCAGATTCAAGCACGTTAAAGCAAGAGCAATTACCCCTCAGACTGGTCACTTAGTACCCCTACAATCTCCAGGCCAGGAGCTCTGAAGCAGCCAGGTGGTGATGGCTGCACGGTCACCACACCTCAGCTACTTCTTGCCCTGGGATAAAAGACCGGACTGCACTCCCAAACTCCCAGGTCCCAAAGTCCATACTGCACTGACCTCTCACTTTGTCCTTAGCTTCTGTGGGTTGATAATTCTGGAAACTCCCCAGATGCTGGTGCTCTGAAGTCCCTCCAGCCAGCAGCTGGTTGTGGCTGCCCTGAGGTTAAAACCTCCTGCTCACAGGGAGCTGGGCTTGGCTCACAGAGCTCTGTGCTGGCCACTTCCTGCCACCCTGCAAGGCTGTCTTCAACAGGAAGTTAGCTTCTCTGTGTCATTTTGTGGGTTCTATAGCTCCAAAGTTTGTTTGGATTCATTTTTTACATGAATTGGAGGAAATGGGAGCGGGAGCCCCATGGAAGTCCTGTTTCCACTCTGCTATCTTGACTTTGTCCCCCAGTATAATTTTTGAAAGTCTTTTTGTTCCTTATTTATATCATTTAAAGGATACCTAAATGACTTAAAAAAGGTTTTGTATAAATCATAATCTAAGGCTACAGATTGACAGTTCTTGATGATCTTAGTCTTCTTTTTTGTTTTTATAAGGTCTAAGACTTTTTATCTGTGCCTTTATTCTCCTTTCCTCATTTGGATAGTTGAAATATTGATCCCTAATGCCTTCACAGTTGTGTCACCTCCAACACCGACCTCCTCCCTCTCTCTGTCTGTCTGTCTCTCTCTCTCTCTTTATCTCCCTCTTCCTATCCAACCATTTTTCTTGTGATTGTTCTCTTTAATGTCATAAGCATGACCGGAAATGTGATAGTAAGATGACAAAGCCATTGATCTACTGCCCTTGGTCAAAAAAACAGCATGTTCTTTACAAGCATTTTTTTTAATTTTCTGTTTGTAATTTTCTATCCATTTTTAAAAATTTAAATACCCTTTAGATTATTTTGCTTAGTAAATGTCAGAATGCCTTGCCAAGCTTTCTTTAGATTGATTTTTCCTTTTACTATTTCTGTCTGCTTTATGAGATAATACTGATTATAATCATTCATAACCTTTCGTAAAATTTTGCAAATGAGTTTACAATATAACCCAATGTTACCTTTGGTATCTTTTTATTTCCCTTTGGCAAGCAAATCAAATATTTGCTGATTAAGGTACTTTCTGGTTCTTTTGGCTTCCTTATTTATTGTACGTTATTTAAATGTCTTTGAAATGACAAAAAAGGAATTGGTTGAGTAGATTTTATCATATGCTCCAAAGCTACAAGAAATGTAATTTCAAAGCACAAATTGCTATCATGTGTTACAGTATTAATGATAAGTATTTGAAAAGAAAAAAAAACCTAAACTAAACAAAACACCATGAAAATAATTGGAGCTTATAGAGTAACACTTGTTGCTGAGGACTAAGTGATAGGGAAAAGATACAAAGATATGAAGAACTTGACAAGGCTCTCCAAATCAAATCATCATACATTCTGTTACTTGATGTCTTCATTGCAAAGGTGGGGGAAGGTGAGAATGGAAAGGAATAAATGGGAAATATGAGAAACCAACACCTCAAAATTTATAGAAAAGACTCATTCTTCTATATCATGAAACTTTCTTCCAAAAATAAATGCAAGCTATTGAATATTGTGAAAACTAAATAATATCACTAAGAATGCAATTGACTACATTTTAACAGACAGAAAATATTCATTATGGATATGGGAGCTTTTTTTGAATCGATTGTCTTTTAGACCATCTGCTTGTTAGAACTAACATCAGAATTTATAATAAAGACCAAAGAATGGTAATGAGAAAAGGCCATGTCATATAATCAAAATGATTTAACACTGAATTATTTTTTTAATTATTGAAAATCAAACATGTGAAGTATATAACAGAGATTATAGCACAACTTACTATAATTCTATTTAAAAGTTGAACCAAAGTAAATTAATTGCTGGGTCAAGGAGACCAAAAGAACCTCAAAAGTGCTTAGTCAGCAAACATTGTACTTTCTTGGCAAACAGAGAATGCTACTAAAGGCAAAAGTGCATTAGAATATAAACTTATCTGTCAAATCTTACATAGAAAGATAATCATTTATTATTGTCTGTATCCTTCCATAAAGAAAAGAGAGGCAGTACAGGGAAAAAACCACTGAAAATAAAGCATGCGAATATATCCTACAAATAAAAGTCAAAATTAGGATATTTAAGGGTGAAAATGGAAAGATAACAACAAAGAGAAGAAAAATAGAAACAATTGCAAAACTTCTACAAAATAATATTTTTTTTCTTTCAAGAATTATAGAGCCACCACACCTGTATCTTAAAATCAGACATGCTGATGTGTTTACACAGGAAGTAGAAGTGTCACTAAAGAGAATAAAAGAAGGCAATACATTCTCATTGTATCAAATACATAGATAAAAGTTCTATGCTAGAATCTGTAAGGGTACTTTAGGAATGACTTATAAGAGATTTAAAGATAATAAATTACCAAAAGTAAGTCTGAGAAGACATCAAAAACTATTGTATGTTCCTACTTTTTCATGTATACAAAAATCTTGTGTCATCTTTATGCAAATTGAGGGCACCTTTTATGAGGGTATTATTAGGAATAACAAGACTTTCAAAAACAATAGTCCTCAGGAGATCACATCTTTACCTTCTTACAATTGAATGAAAGATGAAGAGAATATAACATCCCATTCAACTTCTTTGTTAATTACATAAAGCATTTTAATCAGTAGAAAAAAAAACATTCCCATAAAGGCTCTTCATTCAAGATTCCTTGGAATATGTAACAATAGAAATAACCCTATTCAGTGACCCTTTAATAATAAACATCAGCCAAGGCATATAATAGAGAGAAGGGTACTCACTGAAATTATTTATTGCTGTGATACATTAAGTCCTATAAAGAGAGGGATTCCCTGTTGATCAGAAGTCTTCCAGATGCAATTCTGTGATCAAGTCTTATGCTATCACAGACACACGTTGAAGAGATCTATAATCATTCAAATGGCTTTAGTCTATTCTTTCACTCAGAGCAAAAATAAGATCGATGAAAAATATCTTTTGACCAGTTATAGACACCCTACAGAATATTTATATCTGGGAAGTCCAGGACAGGTGGATGGTAAGCTGGGCTGTGGGTCAAAAAGGAAGAGGAAAGCAGACTGGGGTCCCTTCAGAAAACTGCAAAGCAAATTTAGTGACCCCAAACTCCACAATAGTGAGGACCCACCTCTTTGATATATTTTCCCTGTAATTGCTGTATGGCCCTGGAACCTGGAACAACATTGCTGCAGAATAACAAGAGAGGAACATCACATAAGATGCAACATGAAGCTGCACATTGTATTTGAATAGACTGTGATATGTATCCAATAAAGAACTCCTAATAATAAAGTACATCACCAAAGAATTGTATGATGGAAAGAGAAGATGAGACAGTAATGTTGTGTATAAAGCATGGGGGAAGTGAAGCCAAGATGGCAAAGAAGAATTATGTTCCACAACAAAATTAGTACATAAAGATCTAGAAAATGCAGCAGACCAAGTCCTGGTCCCAAAATTCAAGGAAAACACATGGAAAGGTCCTTTTTGCAGCTTTGATTATAATAGAGGAGACAAAAAAGTTCTCTGGGCACTGGCAATAGCAATCAAACCAGGAGTATATCATACACAACATTCCAGCACACAAATTCAAAGAGGATTGAGGCTGTTTACAAAGGCAATTAATAATCCTAGTCCAACACAAAATGGCCCAACCTTGCATAGAATGAAGGGGGAGGTACAGACTGATAACTCTCTCATTCATACCCATTTCCCAATTACACATCTAGCTCAGATTAAGGAGAAGAGTTGTACCTTAGGGTGGCTTAAGAGTAAGCATGAGCATTAAGATGAGTACTGAGCAAGGAGCAAATTCAGAAGCAAGAAACAACTGTGTGACTCTTATCTTCGGAGTGAAATTGGGTCTATTTCTGCCACCTAGTCTAGTCTTCAACACCAGTGACAATTCTTGGAGGCATCTGTGATAGCAGTATTAGAAGTAGCAGTTTCCAGGAGCTCTCTACCCAGAGACAGTAAGGGGGTCAGACAATAGGTAAGAAAAGATTGCACTTTGCTGGCACTGGGTACAGATGGTGCTGATTAGCATCTCTATTATCCATACATATTTCTAAGTTGAAGTTCCAGGGCCGAGAGGGGCATTTGGTGGGTTACAAGTAAGCAGAAACCCTGGTCATAGTTCCATGGAAGAGAGGAGCATTGGTACTTGTGACTACAGGGAAAAAGAGGCCCTTCTTGGGTAAAGACCAGACCACAGATGAGAAGAGAAGTGACCACACATTTCCCTGGATCATACCACCTTGGAAGCACTAGAAAAACTGCAGCTTCCCACAACTAACTATGAAAACAGCAGCACAAAAAAATCTAAAGGTTAGAAGAGTGCATCTCCACCATCAGGTGAGCAGAGTGCATTTTAATATAAAATTCAAATTCAAGAAATAGGCAGGAAAATGAACAAAAAACATCAAAGAATTTTAAAATGTAATGCAGTGGCAGAAAAGATACAAGCTCAGAAGAAAGCATTGCCAAAACCGCTACAACCAAAACCTCCAAGAAATATTTCAATTGGGCACAAGCTCAATAAGAGTGGTGGCAGCTATGTGGTTTAGTAGATAGAGTACCAGGGCTGGAGTCAGGAAGAATCATCTTCAGGCCCCAGACACATATTAATTGTATGACCTTCAGCAAGTCACTTAGCCCTGCTTATATCAGTTTCCTCATCTGTAAAATGGGTTGGAGAAGGAAATGGCAAAGCACTTCTTTGCCAAGAAAACAAAAAAAATGGAATCATAAGGAGTCAGGCAAATGAAAAACAACTGAAAAATAGTAACAACAATCTTATCAAGGAGGTAAGAGTGAAAGAAGAAAAATTAAGAAAAGAAACGAGAGTACTACAATTAAATTATGAAAAGAGAATTAGTAGTATGGTAAAAGAGGCACAAAACATACTGAAAGGAAAAAAAAAACAACCTAACATTCTAAAAAACAGAATTAGTCAAATGGTAAAAGAAGCAAAAAGATTCACTGAAGAAAAGGACTCCTTAAAAAGTACAACAGGCCAAATGGAAAAGGAGGTTTAAAAAATTACTAAAGAAAAGAACCCCTTAAAAGCAGAATTGGCCAAATGGAAAAAGGTACAACAGCTCAATGATAAAATAATTCCTTGAGGGGGCAGAGTCAAGATGGTGGAGTGAGAGCAGGGACTTACATGAGTTACCTCCCAAACCCCTCCAAATGCCAGTAAAAAATTACTCTAGACAAATTCTAGAACTAAAGAACCCACAAAATGACAGAGTGAAGCAAGTATCCAGCCAAAGACAACCTGGAAGGTTGACAGGAAGGATATATTGCACTGGACTAGGAGCAAAGTGCAATCCAGCATGGACCGCACTGGAATAGATGGGGACAGAGCAGGCCTCAGGGGACTGAATCACTGGCAGCTGTGGCAGTTTCCAGGCTTCTCAACACACAAATGCTAAAGACAGCATAGATGGTCAGTGGCAAAACTCTGTGGGTCATGGGTATAAGAGGAGGGCTGTCCAGCTGGGATCCAGTTTCAACCCCGGGGTGGCAAAGGTGGTCAAGGTGACAGCACAGGCAATAGTAGCAGCAAGCAGCAGAAGCAGCAGTGGATCATTATAGAGATCTGGGCCCACAGACTGTGGGGGATGAAGCAATTGATACAAAAGCCCTGAAGTCTAGGACAGTAGAACCACTCCCACCCCCACTCCCACTGGAAGCAGATTTGTACCTTGACAAAGAGTTAGAAAGTCAGGTATTTGACTGGGAAGATGAACAAACAGCATAAAAAAAATTCAGACTACAGATTCTCGCTTTGGTGACAAAGAATATCAAAACATACAACCAGAAGAAGACAACAAAATCATAGTTCCTATATTTAAAGCCTCCAAACAATATGTATTGGTCACAGATCATGGAAGAACTCAGAAAGAATTTTGAGAATAAGTAAGAGAAGTAAAGGAAAAATTGGAAAGAGAAATGAGAGTGATGCAAGAATGAGTCAACAGCTTGCTAGAGGAGACCTTCCAAAATACTGAAGAAAAATAACACCATAAAAATAAACTAACCCAAATGGCAAAAAGAGGTCCAAAAAGTCAATGAGGAGAAGAATGCTTTAAAAAGCAGAATTGACCAAATGGAAAAGGAGGTTCAAGGGCTCACTGAAGAAAATAATTCCTTAAAAATTAGAATGGAACAAACGAAAGCTAATGACTTTATGAGAATTCAAGATGTTATAAACAGGATCAAAAGACTGAAAAAAATAGAAGATAATGTGAAATATCTAATTGTAAAAACCACTGACTTGGAAGATAGATCCAGGAGATATATGTGTATATATATACATATATATATATAATATATATATGTATATATATATTTAATTTTCTTAATTTATTTATTTACTTTTAGTTTACAACATTCAGTTCCACAATCTCTTAAGTTTCAAATTTTCTCCCCCTCCCTCTCTTCCCCCCTCGACTCCATAGTGGCATGTAATCAAATATGGGTTCTACAAAAACCTTCACATTGAACATTAGTCATGTTGTTAAGTATTATAACCAACAGGCTGAACAATGAGAAAGAAGGGATAAAACAAAACAAAACACAAATGAGAGAGAACAAGTAGTTTCCTTCAATTTGCTCACTCTGTTGTTCTTTCTCTGGATATGGATATGGATATCCCTTTCCATCATGAGTCTTCTGTAGTTGTCTTTTAACTTTCTATTGCTCAGGAGTCTAGTCTATCAAAGTTAATCATCACACATACAATGTGTCTGTAATTGCGTACAAAATTCTCCTGGTTCTGCTCTCCTCACTCAGCATCAATTTATGTCAGGAGAGATAATTTTAAAAATTATTGGACTCCTGAAAGTCATGATCATAAAAGAGCCTAGGCATCATCTTTCAAGAAATTATCAAGGAAAATTCCCCTAATATTCTAGAACTAAAGGACAAAATAGAAATTGAAAGAATCCACCGCTTGAAAGAGATCCCAAAAGGAAAACTCCTAGGAATATTATTGCCAAATTCCAGAGTTCCTAGTTCAAGGAGAAAACATTACAAACAGCCAGAAACAAATAATTCGAGTATTGTGAAAATATAATCAGGAAAACACAAGATCTAGTAGCTTCTACATTAAAGGATTGCAGGGCTTGGAATATGATATTCCAGAGGTCAGAAGAGCTAGGATTAAAACCAAGAATCACCTACCCAGCAAAAGTGTGGATAATACTTTGGGGGAAAATTGAATATTCAGTGAAATAGAGGACTTTCAAACATTCTTGATAAAAAGACCAGAGTTGAATAGAAAATTTGACTTTCAAATACAAGAATCAAGATAAGCCTGAAAAGTTAAAAAGGAAAGAGAAATCATAATAGGCATATTAAAGTTGAACTGTTTACATTCCTGCATGGAAAGATGATATTTTTAACTCATGAGACCTTTCTCAGATTTATGGTAGCTGTAGGAAATATATATGCATATACGTTATGTACGTACATACATATTATGTATGTGTGTATGTGTGGATAGATAGATGATAGATAGATAGATAAATAGATAGATAGATAGATAGATAGATAGATAGATACATAGATACATAGATACATAGATAGATAGATAGAAACATAGAAAGATACATAGACTGACAGATAGAGGGCACAAGGTGAGTTGAATATGAAGGGATGATATCTGAAAAATAAAATTAAGGGGTAAGAGAAGAATATATTGGGATAAGGAGAAAGGGAGAGATAGAATCAGGTAAGTTATCTCACATAAAAGAGGCAAGGAAAAGGGTTCACAATGGAGGGGAAGAGGAAGGAAGTGAGAGGGAAAGAGTGAACCTTACTCCCATCAAATTTGGCTTAAGGAGATAATAACACACACACCATACGTATTCAATTGGGTGTCTTGTTCTATAGGAAAGTAAGGGGAAAATGAATAAGGCAGGGGCATGATAGAAGGAACGATAAATTGGAGGAGAGAGTAGTCAGAAGCAAATACTTTTGAAAAGCCACAGGGTCAAAAGAGAAAATAGAATAAGGGAGGGGTAGGATAGGATTGAGGGAAATATAGTCCTTCTCAACATGGCGATAATAGAAGTGTTTTCATGACTCCACATGTATAACTTATATTGAATTGCTGACTTTTTCTATGAGTTTAGGTGGGGAGGGAGGAAGGAAGAGAATTTGGAATTCAAAGTTTTAAAAACAAATGTAAAAAATTGTTTTTACATGTAAATTGGAAATAAGATACACAGGCAATGGGGTATAGAAATCTATCTTAACCTACAAGAAAGTAAAGGGGAAACAGATAAGAGGTGGGGGGAGCATGACAGAAGGGAGGACAGACTGGGGGAAAGGGTAATCAAAATGCATGCCATCTTGCTGTGCAGGGGAGGAGAGAGATGGGGAGAAAATTTGGAGCTCAAAATCTTGTGGAAATGAATGTTGAAAACTAAAATAAATAAATATATTAATAGAAAAAGAAAAATAAAACAACACCCTATAAAGTAGTCATAGAAGGATCCTTTTTAATATTATAAAACTACCTATCTAAAACCAAACTAAACGTAAGGAACATGACAATACTATCAAAGTTAATTTATACTTTTATTGCTATTTCAATCAAATTATCAAAAGAATACTTTATAGAATTCAATAAAAATAAATCTATTCAGAAAAAATGAATTCCTTAAAAATTATTGTTGTCATGTTGATAAGATGTTTCTGACTCTTTGTGACCCTATTTTATGTTTCCTTAGGAAAGGTACTAGAGTAATTTATCATTTCCTTCTCCAGTTTATGTTGTAGAAGAGGAAACTAAGGCAAACTATGTTAAGTGACATTCTTAGGGTGACACACCTAATAAGTGTCTGATGCTTGATTTGAACCCAGGAGCTCCTGACTCCAGGTCTGGTGCTCTATTTACTACACCACATAGCTACACTTAAAAATTAGAATTGGACTAGAAGCTAATGGTTGAGCTATCAAGAAACAATAAAATAAAGTTGAAATAGAAGAGAATATGAAATATCATAAAAATGACTGACAAGGAAAACACACTTAAGAGAAACATTAATATCAATAATCTTGATTTTAAAGCAAAAACCAAATTGTTAGTATCAAAAATGAAAAATCTAAGTTTGAAACCAACGAAAAATAACTAAAGGTGATTATAAAAAACTATTTTACTTAGTTTTATTTTTTAAAAACTGACAATTCAAAGAAACATAAATATGTATAGAAAAAATATAGCACAAAAATGCTTAGATTAACAGAAAAAAAGACAACCCAATTTCAGAGAAAAGAAATTGAAAAAATCATGCATGATCTCATAAAGAAAATAAAACTGGGACCAAATGTATTTAAGATTGACTTATCTTAGACATTTAAAGACCAAATATTCCAATATTATGTAAAATAGGAAAAGTAGAAGTCTTACCAAATTATCGTGTGATTAAAAAAAATAACAGCATGGTCTTTATATTTAACCCAGGGAGAGTCTGAAATATAAGCATAGAGTATGTATATACATATATATGTGTCTATATATGACCAGGTCAGATTTACACATGGAAAGGAATGAAGGGCTGGTTCAATATCAGGAAAACTATAAATATAATTGGCCCCATTAATAACAATAAGAACAAATTATATGATCATATCAATTGATTCAGAAAAAAACTTTTGATATACTGTTATTTTCAAATCACTAAAAAGCATAGCAATAAACATATTTTTCCTAAGTATATGAAGTAGTATCTATTTAAAATTCAGAGCCACTAGCTTATATAATGTGGATAAACTAGAGACCTTTCTAATAAGATAAAATAAAAATAAGGATCACCATTATAGGGCATCACATTCAATAGAAGGCTAGAAAAATTACTCTAACAATGAGGAAATAAAAAATGATGAAATAAGCAGAAGAAAAAGGAAGCAAAATTAATATTTTTGCATATGGTTTATTTATTACATCTTCATATAAAATGCAAAGTAGCAGGATGGAAAATAAATAGACATATACCATCAGCATTTTTGTATATTAACAACAAAATTCAGCCACAAAAAGAATCTTTGTAGCAAGCTTCTCTGACAATGGTTTCATTTCTAAGATATATAGGGACCTGATAGACTTGTATAAGAATAAGGCCCATTCCCCAATTCATTAAATAATCAAAGGTTTTGAACAATAATTTTGAGGAAAAAAATCTATAGCTACATGGAAAGAATGCTCTAAATCCCTAACAATAAGAAAAATGCAAATTAAATGTATGAGGTTCCACCTAATATGTCTCAGATTGGTAAAACTGACAAAGTAAATGGCAAATTCTAGAGTTACTGTGGGAAGACATATATATATATATATATATATATATATATATATATATATATATAAATTCACTGTTGGTAGAGTTGTGAACTGGTTCAATTATTCTGGAAAAGCAATTGCAACTATTCCCCCAAACCGCTTAAACTATGCACACCTTTTGATCCAATGATACTATTACTAGATCAATACCCAAAAGTCAAAAAAGAGGAAAATAACACATGTGTACAAAATGTGTATAATGCCTTTTCTTCAATAGCAAATAATTAGAAACTGAGAGGTTTCCAATTAACTAGTGAATGGATGAAGAAGACAAAGTATATAAATATTATGGAACACTGTTGTAAGACATTATTAAGGGTTGGTTTCAGAAAAACTTGGAAAGACTTATATGAACCGGTATAAATTTCCCTGAGCAGAACCAAGTGAACAGTATCTACAGTAATGACTGTATTATAAAGACAAACAACTTTGAAAGATTTAGGAACTCTGATCAATGTGATAACCAACAATGATTCTAAGGGACTCATGATGAAACATGTTGAGAGGTAATATACTTAGAGTGAAGATTGAAACACATTCTTTTTGGGGCATGGCAAATGGAAGAATCCATTTGGTTTGTCTATACACATTTGTAGCTGTAGCTTGGTTCTTCGTGC
The DNA here is from genome assembly GCF_028583685.1 of Petaurus breviceps papuanus. Classification (NCBI taxonomy): domain Eukaryota; kingdom Metazoa; phylum Chordata; class Mammalia; order Diprotodontia; family Petauridae; genus Petaurus; species Petaurus breviceps. The sequence continues at coordinate 24,298,157 of NW_027185655.1, forward strand.
TCTTTCAATTGGGGAGTGGAATATTGGAGGGAGAAATGAATTATTTTCTTGATTGAAAGGAATTTAAGGAAAGAGGTTAGGAGAAAGCAAGAAATACCTCTAGTGCATTAGGTGGATCTTTGTGGTGAAATATGGAGAGGAATTGAAGTAGGATCATACAGGACATATAGACATGGATGGATTCTCTTCTGCATCATTATGGGGAGATCATGAACCAATGAGATCCCAGATCCATTGTAATATTATTTTTTTTCTTTATTGACTTTATTTCAGAAATCACAAAAAAATCATTATATATCTAGAGAATGCTACATTTAATATTCCCTGCCTGTCAACTTCCCAACCTGGAGAAATTTGGAAAATTATATAAAATAATATCATATACCATATCTTACTACTAATTATAGGTTGAAGTTATGGCTAATTATTCTAGACTAATCAAGGAAGAAATATGTCATGTCTACAAAAAAGAATGCTACAAATCTATATGAGATTTCTAGATACAATAAAATCCTGTCTTTTAGTGTAGTCATGGTACTTTGTGTGGAAGTAGTTTCCCAAGATACATCTCTACTACCAGCCCAATGGGAAAGCTTTTTATTCAATGTAAGTTAGATTTTTTTGGCATTCACCTGCATTAAAGTACCTCAAATTAACATTTAAATCCCTGTAGAAGTCATTCTTATGGGTAGAATAATTCCTACCCTTTACACACATTCTCATACATACTGTACTTACAGGTTCAAGGCCAACTGCTCACAGCCCTGTAAGATTGTGTCACCTGAGATATCATTATTTTCCCATTGACTACCTTGGCAGGCATCCCCATGTGTTTAGTTTAATAAGGGCACTGGAGATTTCTTTATAAAATTATTATAAAGCTATTTGGAATAAGTAAGTATAATACTATCTCCCCCACTCAACTTTACCTAAAAATGGAAGGCAGGCTGGTAATACTTTGTCTTTTTTTTTTTAATAGTCAGACTTCTTTATACAAAACTGACATCCCTCAATAAAGTAAATGTTGCCAATTAGCTGTCTCAAGGCTGTGGGATAGGGGTTGAATGAACACTTCTTATGTTTGGTTTGTGGTTATGGAGATAATTATTGGGTATGGATTGGACCAGAGATCCATTCCAAAACTTAAATTGTGTGTTTCTGGGTGAAAAGGACCAAAATATAAGAGTTGGAAAGCTGAAAAATGATTGATTATATGTGACTTGACTATAAATGAAATAATGAGAACATAAGGATACACAATTCTTCCATTTTATCCTTGAACACTCTCTTTCCCTTTCTCTCTCCCTCCCTCCCTCTGTCTCTGTCCCTGCCTTTGTTTCTTTCTGAGTCTCATATTCACTCTCTCTCTCTCTGTCTCTATCTCTCTCTGTCTCTCTTTGTCTCTGCCTTTCTCTCTGTCTCTCTGTCTCTGTCTCTCTCTGTCTCTCACTCTCTGCTCTGTCTCTCTCTCTGTCTCTCTGTCTCTGTCTCTGTCTCTCTGTCTCTCTCTGTCTCTGTCTCTCTCTGTGTCTCTCTCTCCCTCTCCCTTCCTCCCTCCCTTCTCCCTCTCTCTTTCCCTGCCTCCCTCCCTGTGTCCCACCTTCTCCCCATGACTACATCTCCTCTCTTCCTGCAATAAGACAGGAACCAAAAGCAGTTCTCCAGAAAAGTAAACTGCAGGCATTTTCTTTCTTTGTGAATCACTCCTTGTCTCCCTCTGGTGGTGTGGGGCTGTAGTAGCTATCAGAAGATCTCTTGGCAAGCTACCAGGTAGATGCATACCTAACAAACAGTACCAGCTGACCCAAATGGCTTTGAACAAACATCTCTGGCTCTTCCCAGCACTGACCTACAAGTTCACTCTCCCAGTGCACATACAGAGAAAATCAATTACCTCCAAAATTTCCCACCCCCTACCTCTCTAAGTGCCTTCCTGGGATACTATCTGGAGACATGTACTATGAGTTTCCAAAATAGCCTGATAACTCATTTGTTTGTTCATCCACTGAATCCTCAACCTTTCTTTTCTCCTCATTCTTACCCCTCAATAAGTTCACTCAACATTTAAGCTAAAACATATAATAACAAGAAATGACCATCTGATATACCCACAATACATTATGTTTGTCCCCTGTTGATGCAGCTGAAGACCTTTGTACAAAATCTCTTCCACAAATCCTGGATTCAAACACACTGAAGAGAGCAGGGAAGATGTCTTTTTGTGTTCCTGTCACCTATATCATTTCACATGTCCATCCATGAATGATCTAAATAGCAAACCTAGTAAATAATCTCTTTCTCTTGGATGTCAGTATATATCATTGGTTTCTCTCTCTTTCTGACATGTGATCAAGGCCACTGAGAGCCCTATAAATAAATGAGTGCTAATTATACTTTATTTCTCTATTTTAATATTTTTTAAATAGTGTTACAAATTCTCTCCTTTCTTCCAGGCCCTCCCCCACAAGGAAGAAATGAAGTTATACAGAACTTACTTCCATATTAGTCATGTTGCAAAACAACAATAACAACAAAAATTAAGTGGAAAAAAGAACGCTTCAGTCTGAAGTCAAAGTTCATCAGTTCTTTCTTCAAGCTAGCAACAATAAAATTTTGTTTAATATTTTTTCCAACAAATTTCAGAAAAGAAAAGAAAAAAAAACATTTTTGTCCTTCCAGTTTATTTTGGCTGGAATTTTTCAGGCCACATATACCAAGAAATAGAAGTTAAGCACTTGGATTTTTTTTCTTATAAAAGTTACTCCTACTTTTGGATCTTACTTAAAATAAACATAGAAGCACACTATTTTAGGAAGTAAAGACCTTTCTTCAAGTTTCAATGTGTACTTGCAACATTAGCAAAGAGAACATTGCTGTTAGATAATAATGATTTGATGAAGATTCACTCTTTTATTTCAACTTGTAGAACCCAGCATAATGTTAAAATAAATACATAATATTAAGACAAAGGAAAATTCAATTAAATTTAGATAGTTTTCAGAATAAAATACTATATTGTATGGACCAAGTCATTTGGTAATTAATTTCTCTTCTCATTGAAGTCTTCCTGGATACTTGGTAAAATTTAGATTCAAAGGCTTTTTTAAAAAAAAAATCTGAAACTTTGCTATGCTTTTCAGTCAAAAGTATAAACTGAAGGACTGACAGTTAAATTATACATTAGAAAGCTTATTTTAATGAGTCCTGATTTCAAGAACCTCCCTTACTATAAACCACAATCTCTCTAGACTTTCTCATCTTGAAGGGATTCTCATGCATATCTTTTCATAGTTTCTCCATTTGGAACCACTCAACATTAATAGCCTTCCTCTCCTTCCCTAATCATATCAATATCAATCAATTGTATCAAAACTATCCAAGTAGAATTTTGACTAGCTTTCTGTTTTTTTTCCTTGTCATTCCCATGAGATGACCCCTTTTAATAAGTTTCTCAAGTATAACATATCAACGATAATATACTTCAGTTAAGTATCACTATGAATATTTCTCTGCATCCTTTCAGACAGTTACATCTATATGAACTATTTAAATATATACATACATATATATACAAACATACATATGCATAAACATATATACACATATAAACAATATTGTTTATATAGCTATTGATCCCCAAAGGGATCAATATTATATATATATATATACACACACACACATATATGGAGAGAGAGAGAGGGAGAGAGAGAGAGAGAGAGAGAGAGAGAGAGAGAGAGAGAGAGAGAGATGATCAGAAGCATAGTAACATAGTACAGGGGATATAGAGCTGATCAGGTCTTCAGGAAGACTTGGGTTCATGTTCTATCTCTAAAAGATAATGATTGTGTGGCTCTGAATAAACACATTGATATAATAGTGCCCTAGGGAATTTTTAATACTCTAAATTGCAAAACTCATGAAAATATGCTGTTAGATTATTTCCTTACCAGAAGTTCCCCACAAAAATGTTCAATCTGTTATCTTTCTATCTATCTACCTCCCTCCCTCCTCATCTATCTGTCTATCTATCTATCATCTATCTATCTATCTACCATCTATTTATCAGCAAAAGCTCTATCTCTATGCATCTCTATATTTTGAGTCACACAAACACACAAACATGCACGTACACAAACTCTAAGTTCTGCCTGCCTAGTTGTATATAATATTTAAGGGCAACATATATGTTCTAACTATCCTGTTTTGTTTTGCTTTTATTTTTCTTTTTGATGAACACATCAGTATTTATTTTCACCTTGATGTAGTTTTTACTCAGGAAGCCTTGTTGTATTCTAGCGATGGTGTATGTGACACCATAGCATGTGAATTAGAGCTTTTGGATATCTTTTCCATCAATCAAGGACACGTTTTTTTTTGGTGGGGCAACTTTGTTTGGACTTTGCACAGGATCTTCTCATGACACTAGCAAAGAATTTTGTGGCTCATATGTCTTCCTGTATTGCCCTTCACATAAAATCAATACTCGGCAGACTATAGAAGAGTTATCACTATATCTACATATCTATCATGTTCTTACACAAATTTTAAAATATCCTTGAAAGACACTCTTTAGGAGAATCTACAAAAAGGTTTTTTTTTTTAAAATCATTTTAAGGTCATGATTTTTTTTTATAATCTTTACATGCTTCCATCGATTGTATGAACCTGAACATTTATGTGTGTGTGTGTTGTGTATTTACACAAACACAATACACACACACTCATCTAGGAAAGCCTGCAGCTTCGCTTCTCATCCTCGAGGATCTCGATGCACGTACAGATTATCCACACAAAGATTTTAGAAATGTAACTAAGATGGTCTGGATATAGCTGCAGGAACATATGGCAAAGCTGACTAGTTGAACCTTGTCCCTCCAGTGTTGCTGAGGGAGAAAGATCTTAAAAATAAAAACTTTGACCTAATTTAGCCTTTTGTCTTAGTCATTTACTAGCTGAACCCAGCGAACACAGACAAGAGACCTTAGGTCAAAATATTTCTGTCTAGAACTCAATTTCTTTCCATGGATATTTCTCAAACCCACTACATATTTAGGTCAGGGAGATTAAAGCTATTAACTCCAATCATGCCCTTGGCAGCTATAGTAGGGGCCCACAAATTACCTTGAACTTTACTTACTGACATTAGAGGGCAGCGGCAGGGTAAATGATCTTTCCCTTGATTTTCTGTTATTACATGCAGATCTCTGTCAATTTTACAAAGAGATAAGGAAAGAGGCATATGATTTAGTAGCCTCTGATACCTTCACAGACATTGGGACGGGTTTTTAAAAGTGCCATGTGTGATGCTTTCTATTCTTTTGGAATTAGATTTCCTTTAAGATATCATGAAAACCAACAAGTCTCTTTAAAGAAAAAACTGGGTAAGGCTGTTATACTGTTTTGGAGACATGGGAAAGGAAATATGAAGATATAAAAATTAAAAGCAAATTTAAATTTATAAAGAGGAACTAGAAGGGTAAAAAGATGCAAAGAAAATTCTTAGGAGATAAACTATAAACAAACACAAACAGTTTAAAAGATGGGGCCTGGAGATGGAGCCAAGATGGAGGAATTCTTTATTCCTCACCAACACCACTCCCAACTCTCCTCTAAACAACTCTAAAATAACACCTCAAATCTAATTTTGCAGTAGCAGGAACAACAGAGGTTTAGATAAAACAATTTTCAAGCCCAAGATAACTTATGAGGTCAGTAGAAAAGGATTATTTTGCCAGGGAGTGGGCATACATAGAGAAAAGTGCAGGCCACATAGCAAAGGCAATGCAAAAAGCCCAGAAGGGGATCTTGGAGGCAACTGCATTGGCAGCAGCAGCAGCTTGAGGAGTTCTCAGCCCATGGATGGTGCAGGGATTAGACAAGTGGTTAGAAGAGGATTATAGGGTACCCTTTCTTAATTCTGGGTTCAGCATCCTGTTGCATTGCCATATGCAGTTCCACAGGAGTCCAAGGGCAAAAAGGAGTGATAGTACTTGTAGATGCCAGTGAACAATGAACGTGATCATGTTTCCAGGGAAGAGAGGAGTGCTTGTGGTCACTCACAAGGGAGTAGCGTCCCTGGCCTTAACTTTAAGATGGAAAGAACACTTGTAATAAAGGCTACTAGAGAGCAGGACACAGGGTCATAGTCCCAAGTGACAGAAGGAATGTTAGACCTGGTGGGACATGGGAATAAGTTCCATTTCTGGGTAAAGAGCAGTACATGGTTCAAGAGAGCAGTGACCACCTCTCTTCATAAATCATAACACCTTGTAAGCACCAAAAATATAGAGATCACCAGAGCTAGCTCTGAAAACTACAGCAAAAACAGCCTGAATCTTTGAAAAGGTAACCTTCTGATCCTGGAGCAGAGCCCAGATTTAACATAAAGTTAAAAATCAAGAAATAGGCTGGAAAACTGAGCAAACAAGAAGAAGAACAAAAGAACCTGACTATAGAAAGTAATTCTGTTGATAGGGAGGAAAAAGACAGAAAGTCAGAAGAAAACACCAAAGTCAAAACAGCTGCATACAAATCCTCAATGAAAAATGTCAATTGATCAGAGGACCAAAAATAATTCTTTGATGAGATCAAAAAATTTTCAAAAATCAAATAAGAGAAGTAGAGGGAAAATGGGAAAATAAAGGAAAATGACGCAAGAAAATATGACAGTTAAGAGCTTAATAAAAGAGATACACATACACACACAGCACACATGCACATACCAAAGAAAATAACACCCTGAAAAACCAGGATTGACCTAATAGTAAAATAGACAAAAAATTCACTAAAGAAAGGACTTACTGAAAAGCAGTATATAAAAATTGACCAAAGAAAACATCTTATTTAAAAGTTGAATTGGCATGGGGCAGCCAGGTAGCGCAGCGAGTAAGAACACCGGCTCCAGTGTTGAGAAGACCTGGAGATCGATTCCCAGGCTCAGACACTTAGCACCCACCCAGAAACACCTGGCCATGTAACCATGAGCAAGTTACTTAACCCCAATTGCTTAGGGGAGGCCAGGTGGCTCAGCGAGTAAGAGCACCGGCTCCAGTGTCAGGATGACCTGGATCAAATCTGGGCTAAGACACTCAGCACCACACCCAGAAATAACTGGCCGTGTAACCTTGAGCAAG
>NW_027185655.1:24305299-24331975 GCF_028583685.1 Petaurus breviceps papuanus
ACTCAGCACCACACCCAGAAATAACTGGCCGTGTAACCTTGAGCAAGTTACTTAACCCCAATTGCTTAAAAAAAAAAGTTGAATTGGCAAAATGGAAAAGGAGACGCAAAAATTTACTGAAGAAAATAATTCCTTTAAAAATAGAATTGGGCAAACTGAAGTTAATGACTTCATAAAAACCAAGAAACAATAAAACAAATCAAAAATATTTAAAAATAAAGAAATTGAGAGGCAGAGACAAGATGGTGGCATAGAAACAGGAAAACTCCATGAGTTCCTTCCCCAACCACCTCAAATATCTATAAAATAAGACTCTAAACAAATTTTAGAGTTACAGAACCCACAAAGTGACAGAAAGAAACAAATCTCCCACTGAAGACAGACTAGCAGGCCGACAGGAAGGGCCCATCGAAGCATGCTGGGAGTGAGCCCAGCCCAGCTTGAGCCATGGTTTTAGCCTCTGGGCAGCACCGACCAGCCATGGCCAGGACAAACTTCAGGAGAGTGAAGCACCAGCAGCTGCGTCAGTTTCCAGATTTATCAACCCATAAATAACAAAAAGCAAGTAAAAGGTCAGTGTGGAACTCTGTTGGAAAAGGGGCGAATGGAGGAGCACAGTCAGGCCCCTGATCCCCTGTAGCGAGAAGTGGCAGAGGCACGGCAGCTGTGCAGCCACTGTGTGGATGCTTCCAGAGCTCCTGGCCTGCAGATCATAGGGGAATCAAGCAAACATTCAGAGAGTAATCACTCTTGCTTTAAACTGCTTAGATCTGGATTGCTGTCTTGTGTGGAAGAACTGGGGTGTGTGGCCAGTGGGCCAGAGCTTGTGGTGGCTGCAAAGAGGGCACACAACTAATAGCTCCAGCAACTGGAAAAACCCCAGTGATTTGGGAAAAAGCTCTCCTCTCTGGAAGCAGAGTTCTACCATGGCAAAGAGCTCAAAAGTCAAGGAATTGAGTGGCAACATGAACAAGCAGAAAAAGCAAAGCAAACAAAATCAAACCTTAGATTCCTTTTTTGGGGACAAAAAAGATCAAAGCATGGAACCAGAGGAAGACAACTAAGTTAGAATTTCTGCATCAAAAGCTTCCAAGAAAAGTATGAATTGGTTACAGGAAATGGTGGAACTCAAGAAGGATTCTGAAAATCAAGTAAGAGAAGTGGAGGAAAAACTGGGAAGAGAAATGAGAATGATGCAAGAAAATCATGAAAGGAGACTCAACAAACTGACTGAAGAAAATAACAGCTTAAATAATAGACTAACTCAAATGGCAAAAGAGGCCCAAAAAGCCGATGAAGAGAAGATTTCCTTAAAAAGCCGAATTTGCCAAATGGAAAAAGAATCTCAAAAGCTCACTGAAGAGCATCATTCCTTCAGAATTAGATTGGAGCAAATCGAAGCTAGTGACTTTATGAGAAATCAAGATACTGTTAAACAGATCCAAACAAATGAAATAATAGAAGGCAATGTGAAATATCTCATTTGAAAAACCACTGACCTGGAAAATAGATCCAGGAGAGATAATTTAAAAATTATTGGAATATCTGAAAGCCGTGATCAAAAAAAGTACCTGGAAATCACCCTTCATGAAATTCTCAAGGAAAATTACCCTGATATTCTAGAAACAGAGGGCAAACCAGAGACTGAAAGAATACACCAATCTCCTCTTTAAAAAGATCCCCAAAAGAAAACTCTTAGGAATATTATAGCCAAATCTAGAGTACCTAGGTAAAGAAGAAAATATTACAAGCAGCAAAAAAGAAACAATTTTTCTATTTTGGAAACACAATCAGGATAATACAAGATCTAGCAGCTTGTACATTAAGGTATTGAAGGCCTTGGAGAATGATATTCCAGAGGTCAGAGGAGCTAGAATTAAAACCAAAAATCACCTACCCAGTAAAACTTAGTATAACGTTTCAGGGGAAAATATGGTCATTCAATGAAATAGAGGACTTCCAAGCATTCTTGATGAAAAAAAAGAGTTGAATAGAAAGTTTGACATTGAAATTCAAAAAGCAAAAGAATCATAAGAAGGTAAACAGGGAAAAGAAATCATAAGGAACTTACTAAAGTTGAACTATTTACATTCCTAAATGGAAAATGATAATTGTAATTATGAAATTTTTCTCAGTATGAAGATTATTGAAGGGAATATAAATTTATGTGTGTGTCTGTGTGCATGTACATTTACATATGAGGGTATATGTGCATTATAAATTCATATGTGAGTGTGTTCATATATGTGTATATGTATACATAGAGGGCACAGCATCAGTTGGATAGAAAGGGATAATATCTAAAAAATAAAACTAAGAGTTGAGAGAGCAATATAATGAGACGAGCTAGGGAGAGACAGAAGAGGATAAATTATCTCATATAAAAGAGGCAAGAGAAAACTGTTACAATGGAGGGGAAGAACAGGAAGGGAAAAGGGAATGGGTCAACCTTACTCTTATTTAATTTGGCTTAAGGAGGGAACAACATAAACACTAAATTGAGTGTCTTTCCTACAGGAAAGTAGTGGGGAAGGGGTTATGGGGGGTGATAGATCGGAGGGAAGATAAGGGGGGAGGATAGTTAGAATAACACATTTTTGAAAAGGGACAGGGTCAAAGTAGAAAATCAAAGAAGTGGGGAGCAGCACTGGACGGAGAAAAATATAGTTGGTCTTTCACAACATATCCACTACGGAAGGGTTTTGTGTAGCTACACATATACAACCTATATATCAGGTTTCTCTGATAATGCCCTCATTTCTCACATATATAGAGAAACGAGTCATAATTAAGAGAAGAGGGTCATTCACCAACTGATAAATGAGCAAAGGATATGATCAAGCAGTTTTCAGAAGAAGAAGTCAAAAATATATGAATATATGTTCTAAATAACTATTAGAGAAATGCAAATTAAAACAACTTTGAAGTATCAGCTCAAACCTATCAGATTGGTTAATAAAAATGGAAATGACAATTGTTGGACAGGTTGTGAAAGACTGGAACACTGATGCACTGTTGGTAAAGTTGTGCACTGATTCTACCATTCTGTGGAGCAATTTGAAACTATTCCCAAAGGTCTATCAAACTGTGTATAGTCTTTGACCCAGCAATACCACTATTTGGTCTATACCCAAAAGAGATGAAAAAAAAAAGAAAAAGACTTATATGTACAAAAACATTTAAATCAGTTCTTTTAGTGGTAGAATAGAATTGGAAATTAAGGGGATGCCCTTCAATTGGGAATGGCTGAACCAGTTGAGGTATATGATTGTGATGGAATATTCTTTGGCTATAAGAAATTATGAGCAGTATGCTTTCAGACAAACCTGGGAGAACATACTTGAACTGATACAAAGTGATATGAGTAAATGAAGAAAATTGTAAATGGCAACAGGAAAATTGTGCAATGATTAATTGTGAATGACTTAGTTATTCTCAGCAATACAATGATCCAAGACAATTCCAAAGGACTTATGATGACAAATACTAACCACCTCCAGAGAAAGAATTTATTGAATATGAATACATATTTTTCAACATGGCTAATATGGAAATATTTTACATGACTGCACATGTATAACCAATATCAACTTTCTTACCTTCTCAAGGAGGGGAGACAGTATTGAACTCAATATTTTTTAAAAGTTTAAAAATATTTGTTTACATATAATTGAGACAAATGAAATAAAAATTAACTGAAACAATAAAATACAAAGAGAGGAGGCCTAATGGATTTCAGTCAATTTGGGAATTGGAACAAGTTTGAAGTAACATAATGAGCTGTGATGTTTACATTTCTTTTTTTTTAATTAAATTTTATGTTTATTTATTTTTCATTCATTTCCACAAGATTTTGAGTTACAAATTTTCTCCCCATCTTTCCTCTACCCACCACCCCAAAACAGCAATCCCACTATATACCCCTTTCCCCAATCTGCTCTCTGCTATATCCTCCCCCATTCTCCCTCCAACTTTCCAGTAGGGCAAGATGCATCTCTCTGCCACAGTGCCTGTATATCTTATTTCCCAGTTGCATGTAAAATAATAATAATATATTTTAAAAAAACATTTGATTTTAAAACTTTGAATTCCAGATTCTTTCCATTCCTCCCTCATCACTGACCCTTACTGGGAAGATAAGCAATTCAGTATAGGTTGTACATATGTAGATATGCAAAACATTTCATAGTGGATATATTGTGAAAGACTGATTATATTTCCCTCCATCCTATCCTGCCACTTCTCCCTCCAGGGAGCAGATGTTAGACTGCACTTATAGACCCCCCTGTTTTCACAAAGTCCACACTGACCTCTCACTTTGTCTTTGGCGTCTATAGGTTCATAATTCTGGAAACCACCACAGCTACTCGTGATCCACTCTCCTGAAGTCCCTCCAGCTGGGGGCTTGCTGGGGCCATCCTAAGGCTAAAACCACAGGTTCACAAGGGGTTTGGCTCTGCTTCCACCAATGCAATGGACCCTTCTTGTCATCCTGCTGGACTGCTTTCAGTGGGAGCTTTGCTTCTCTCTGTGACTTTGTAGGTTATGTAGCCCTAAAGTTTATTTAGAGTAATTTTTTATAGATATTTGAGGTGGTTATGTAGGGATCATACAGAGTGTTCCTGCTATGCTGCCATCGTGGCTCCATCCCTGATGTTTACATTTCTGATGAAAACCTGTCTTCTTCCTAAAATCAAGAAAAGGTGGAGGACTTTTAGAAATACTTTACCACATATCAAGTTTTCAGAGAGTATGAATTGAGGCTAAAAAGAATAACAAACCAAAAAAAGCTTCAATTGGGATTTTCTGAAATGTAGAACAAGAATTTGAATAAGCAATGAGAAACATGGCTTGTGTCAGAAGGTTGAAGATTGAAGAAAGTAATATAGAGAAAGGAAGGACTACTGCCTACCAGGAGTAATCAAAGAGAAATTCTTCCTGAAGAGGACACTGTAGGGCAGTGGTTTCCAGATTTTGATAGCAATGTACCCCTCTTTTCACACATGCAAAACTTTGCCACACCAGTATATATTTCTCATTTCAAAACCTCTTACCTCATTTTTGAAATAAAAATAAAAATTTATTACAACCAAAAAATTGTAAACACACCATAAAATTTTGCATTCATAATAATCAAAGATAAATTTGTTTTAAATTATCATGCTTAAAACCCATTAAAATATAGTATTAATGTGAAGTGTGGGTTTATTTCATTTGTGAATTTTCTCAAAATGTGGTATTATTGGGATCTTATTCAATTCTTTCTCAAATAATAAAGACAATTTTTTTTTCTTTATAACAGTTGTAAGAGAATATTTTTAACATAAACGCAAGATGGTACCAATGTTAGAAGAGTTTGTATTTCTTTGTTCTATAAACCTCAACATCTGTTATTCACTTGCAGCTATTATCAGATTCAAATATTTATTTCAATGTATTATCAGAAGGAAAGACTATTAACCATTATTGTTCAAATGGAGTAAGTACAAATATATCTCTTAGTTAATGGAGCAGACTATAAAAATAATATAAACAAATCATTTCTGTATATTTCATAAAAAGCAAGAATACATCAGAAGAAAAATTTCATTCAAAATAACTGGTGAATGTATAAAATATTCCAGAACCAAAATAATAAGACACAAAGGATAAAACTTTAAAATATGTATTTACAGAAATAATTATACTTAAATGTTTAAAGATATATTTATCACTCATGGTTGAGTCCCACCAAAATTGTAAATATGATCATTTTACTAAGTTAATTTACATAGTTTCATATTAAATTACCAAAGACAGAAAGCTAGACAAGATTGTAACAAAATACATATGGAGAAACAAAAGTTCAAGAATATTAAGAAAAATAATGGAAAGATTTAGAAAGGTACTAGCTATACAAAATTTAAAACTACTCTGCAAAGCAGTAACCATCAGAACAATTTGGTAATAGTTAAAAAAATAGAAAAGCAGTGGGACAAATTGGATATAAAGGTAACTGGGTATACAATAAGTACAACAACCCCAACAAACCAAGTAACATCCCACTCTTTGAGAAAAATAAAATAAAACAAAGCAACTTCTGGGAAAACTAGAGAGTAGTCTGGTAGAAATTAATTTTGAATAATGTATCATTATATATCACAATAAGATTAAAATAAATATATAACTTACCATACATGTAAATTATATCACAAACAAATTATAAGAGCAATGAAGCACATAGATTTCAAACACTGAATGGAAGAAGAGTTCATGACCCAACAATAGGTAGAATAGATCACAAAAGTTAAAATGGATAAATTCAAACACTTTCATAAAGTGAACAAAGCTTTCATGTGAACAAAATTAATCATTAAAATTAGCAAGATAAGTTAACTGTGGAAAAAATAACAGCCATCTTTGCAAAATGTTTTTCTATTCAAGTTTTTCTATTCAGTTCATATAAGTAGCTGATTCAGAAAGGTAAGGATATAGCGCTATAACTTAATAGATACATTGTGTTTGGGGGAGTGGTCATTTCTGAAAGGAAGATAATCTATCAACATCAGTAGAGCTCTAAATCATTTAGAGAAATACCAATTTTTAAAAAAAATCTGAGGTTCAGTATTATGACTGTCAGATTGCAAATGGTAACCAAGAGGTCTGCCAAGTCTGCCTACATGATTTTACCAGTATGTAAGCACTATGCATATTAAAGCTTCTTGGAACCACAAGTGAGAATTGGGTGAATCAAGTGGGCACCAAATCATCCCTGAAAAGGTCTTAGCAGCCCTTACACCAGAGGTCCTAGTCTTCTCTGAACACACCCTGTACTCTAGGATACATTTTACAGGTAGAAGGAAGACCAGAAGAAAACAGGAACTATCCCGGAAGAGAATGTGATCAGTGTCAAAAGCAGAAAAGTGGTCAAGAAGATTGATGATTGAGAAAAGGTCATTAGAATTGGAAATTAGGAGATCATTAGTGACCTTGAAGAGAGAAGGTTTTGTTGAACGATGAGATTAGAAGCCATAATGAAGAGGTTTTAGAATGAAGTGAGGTGACAGGAAGTAGAAACATTAAATATAATCATCTTGCTCAGTGTTTAACCAAGAAAGAGAAGAAAAAAAGTAGGGATGTCAGAATCAAGTGGGGATTTTTAGAGATAAAGCTATGTCTCTGAGCAACAGAGAAGCAGCCAACAAATGGTGAAGGGGGTAAAATTTAGAGAAATGATAGATTATAAAAGTGAGTAATCTGTTGGAGAAAATGGGATGAGATGGTATCAAGGATGTTTATAAAGAGGTTTTCCCTGGGAAAAAAGAAAGGTCACAACTTCATGAAAGATAGGGATAAAGAAAAAGAAAATCAAGGGAAATATCTGAGTGATGGAATATGAGGAGAGAAGAGGAAGAAAAATTTTTTCTCATTTTTTTTTTCAGTGAGGCCTTTAGCTGTGCATGTGGGGGGCAGGGGATTGGGGGTAGAGTGACTGCCATAAAATGCATTTGGAAGAGCTGCTGTGATGTGTTGGATCATGAATTGATTAGGGAGATACAAATGGACATATTGCAGTGAGGACCCAGTTGGGAATACGTAGCAAAAATTTGTATTGTACACAGTCAGAATATTTTTTGTGACTTTCTCCAGCTCTGTGCAGTCACTAGTGGATAAGACCAATCATGGAGGATGATGAGAGTGGGACTTAGTAAAGTCTGATCAAGGATATAACAAGGGAGTGTAATGGGAATGTAAATTTTTAAGATCTTCCCAGCCCCTAGGCTAAAGTGCATCTGGAGCCTGGGGTGGGAGGCTTGTTTTTCAGTAGATACTTCTTGATTGGCCAGTGGGTCAATAAGGTTGTTACATTCTCTGAGCCAGGAGAAGGCTATATAAGTCCTGATATGAGGCTTTGTTTTGGGGCTCACTTTGAGAAGTGTTCTGTGATTTGATCTGGATTCTGGGAAGCCGTTGTCCAGAGCCCCCCGGATTTGAAACGCAGATGTTGATTTGGTATGGATGTAATGGTTGCACATTTTGGAAACTGTCTATTTGATCTGTTTCTCTGTCTTGATAATTCTGTCTGTATACTTTGACATTCGGGGTGCTGACATTTCTCTCCTGAACTAGGTAAAGGATACATATTTGTCTGATTAAAATAAGCTTGTTAACCCACTTTGAGTTGCTTTCCTTTAACAAAGCAGATCTAAGAAACTGTGTGAGCAGCCACCCTGGGGACACTGGGGTGCTTGCTGCTACAGGGGGCAAGGGATTCAAGCATAGAGGATAGTGTACAGTTAAATAAATTTCTTCTTTGTTAAATGTTAGCTCATCTTGGAGTGTCATATTTCATTCCAGTCATAAGCTTGAACCACCAGATCAAATAGTGTCAGACCTAGCCCAGACCATGTAGCAAACAGACTCATGAAATATTCATAATTAGAAATAGCTAGGTCTTTAAAGTATTGCTTTTGTTGACAGGTCAAGTAATTAATAGGCAGGTCTTTACTTTCTTCTTCAATTAATTCATAATGCAGACATTTTTTTTATCCTGGGAAACATACCAAAAACTCTTAATTTATTCATTAATTATCCAGAGTTCTAACTTTTTTCATAAAGGCAATCTCTTTATCTCTCTAGATGAGAGGAAGTACTTGAGGGCCTTGGATTGGTTTGTTTCGAGTTCTCGGTTTAATAAAACATACAAATATTCAACTTTTAGGAACTGTTTTTATTATGAAATTAATTTTCTTCATTATTTCCATTACCACTAAAAAATGACAATTTGATATCTTTTTGCTCAAGAATCCCTTAATATAATTCACAGGTAGAAGAAAGACCAGAAGAGAACAGGAAAAATCCAGGAAAAGTATGTGATCAGTGTTAAAATACAGAGAAATCCAGAATATTTTACCATTATGTAGAAATACTCAATGATCTGTCCCTACATCATTGCATAATTTTTTCACTATTCCTTTTGTTGAACCACTTTTTAAATAAAGTTGATGGCTTTATAACCACCTTTCACAGAGCTAGTAATCCTTTTATATCAGAGACATGATTTTTGGAAAAGATTGTTTTTCACCTCTAAGGATTAACTTCACACTTAGAAAATTTGAGAAACTGCATGTAGCACTTAACTTGTGTTTCTCAATCCAAGCAATTACCTGTGAAACCTTGAAAGATGTCAACAATTGCACAAGGGGGTCTCATTTAGTGCTTATAGATTTACTGCATCCTTGCACTAACTGACCTCTGTCATTAAAGATTCCAATATGATCCTCTCATGCTAATATGATTTTTATTAATAAAAATAAAAACCTAATTATACTGCAGAGATCTTGATGTGGCATCAGCATTAATGGGTTTGAACAAGCTACACATTTTCTGTAACATAAGTATCAACAACATATTGAACAGAGTAAGCAAATGAGCATTTTAACAACATATGTTATTTCTTGCATTTACAAGAGAAAACTATGAAGATTTTAGTTTCTCAGTTAGTAGATTGGAAAGTTTTTCAGATATATGTGAATTTCTTTCCACCATAAAATCTACAAATAGAATCCTTTGAAATGTCTTCTACATGTTTCATCAAGCATCATTTCAACCTTCTCAATAGCTGTAGATAGATAGCATCAATATTGTTCGTCTTAATGAGACTTTCCATAGTTAGCAGTTCTGTAGGCAACTTTGTAAAATGCAAGCAATTCTTCTGATGTTACCAACATGATTTTTAGTACTTTGTTTTTCAACTTCACAATCTCATTTCATAATCAGAAAACTGGCAAAGATGACAAAATATTGGAATAGTAAATTGTCAAGTGGTTGTGGAAATATAAGCTCACTAACACATCTTCATGGATCTATGGATTTGTGCAACCACAGTGAAAAATAATTTGAAATTATGCAAAGAAAGAAGAAAGGAAGGAAGGAATAAAAGAAGGAAGGAAGGAAGGAAGGAAGGAAGGAAGGAAGGAAGGAAGGAAAGAAGGAAGGAAGAAAGGAAGGAAGGAAGGAAGGGAAGGAGGGATGGAGGAAGATTAAGATGATTCCAATCTCATGGACTTTGTGAAAAGTTCTCTCCTAAAAATAACAAAGAGAAATAGAAATAAGATTATAGATCTACTCCAAGACTATGAAATAAGAATGTTATATGTCTGAAGGAATTATTAGTGGAGACATGTGTAGCAGCAAGCACCCCAAGTGTCCTCAGGGTTTGCTGCCAACACAGGTTCTTGGATCTGCTTTGTTAAAGGAAAGCAACTCAAAAGGGGTTAACAAGCTTACTTTAATCAGTCAGATATATATCCTTTACCTTGTTCAGGGGAAAAAGGTCAGCACCCTGAACTTCAAAGTATACAGGCAGAATTATCAAGACAGAAACAGATCAAGTAGACAGCTTTCCAAACTGTCCAACCATTACATCCATACCAAATCAACATCTGGGTTTCAACATCTGGGTTTTTCAAAGCCGGGGGGCTCTGGACAACGGCTTCCCAGAATACAGATCAAATCACAGAACACTTCTCAAAGTGAGCCCCCAAAACAAAGCTACACATCAGGGCTTATATAGCCTTCTCCTGGCTCAGAGAATGTAACAACCTTATTGACTCACTGGCCAATCAAGAAGTATCTACTGAAAAACAAGCCTCCCACCGCAGGCTCCAGGTGCACTTTAGCCTAGGGGCAGGGAAGATCTTTAAATTTACATTCCCATTACAACATGGCAAGAAAGGAAGAAATCTTTTGGTTCCTAAAATCAAAAGGATTCTAGTTTTGTACTTTTGGATCACCAGGAGAAATACTTAGTCTTTTTAACTGATTATCCAAGTCTATAGAACAGAGTAGTAGTTTCTCATTTGAAGTTCCAAGAAGACTGAAACCAATAATCAAGAGACCTATAGTCAGAATGTCATGACAAGTATAGCTATCCTGAAGGAGAAAAAAAAAGATGGACTTCCATGATTTTCTAAGATATTAAAAAAGTCAATTTCCAAAATATTTCAAAAGGCAAAATACTAAGCCTTAAAAAGAGATTTCCCTGCAAAACTGACTGTCACTCAACTGGGTAAAAAGTGAATCTTTAACAGAATAGAATTGAAACATTTATAAAAATACATTTTATTGATATATGTAGTTTTTACATGAAAATTTCTCTTTCTCCAAAGGAGTGAGGGATGTTTTTCTTATAAAGACTAAGCCTGTTCTGTCTAATATCTCAGCACTTATTTTGAATCATCCATGTTTGCTCTTTCAAATAACATTGTTGTAGATATTTTAGATAATGTTTTTTTGGCTCTACCTACTTCACTCTATCAGTTCATGTATCATGTTCCCACACTCCTCTGGCATACTAATGTATTGTTATTGGAGTTGGGAAATGATTCGACCATTCTCAAGAATAATTTGGAAATTACTAGGGACATATCACCAAAGAGATCAAAAGACACAGGGGAAAGACTCATATCTACATTCATAGCAGTACTTATTGTTACAGAAAAGAATGGGCACCAAGGGACTACCCCTTAATTGCAAGTGACTGAACCACTTAGAGTATATGAATATGGGGTAGAGACATAGACTGAATCTGTCATGGCACAACTTTGGAAATTCCTAGGTGAGTAAATTCCCTCTACCCATGTAGAAGTTAGCACCTTCTCTGTAATTTGCAATCATGTAGGACTTCCTAAATCAAGGAGAGGATAAATTACTTGCATGAGGTCACACAATTGATATGTGTCATAGGTATCACTTGAAACCAGGATTTTTTTTTTCCTTTGAGGTCAGCAATTTATCCACTCCACCATGCTGTTTATCACATGAGCATATTGGAAAATTCTTGTACCAAAAGAAAGAAAATAAAGCAAAAATAAAAATGACTAAAGCAATGATTTAAGAAAAGTTGTGGAGATTTACATGATCCAATGCAGAGAAAAAAAGCAAAATAAGGAGAATTAGTTATAAAAATACCTATAATGCTTGAAGGAAAGCAAATTTAAAAGAATTAAGAACTCTGATCAATTCAATGACTGCTCCAGAAGACACAGGATGAAATACGCTTACTCTTAAGTATAAAGGTCACAAACTTAGTGGAAAGATGAAAGATAAGTATAAAATTAGACATACATTTTCAGATAGGAGCAATGAAAATAAATTTATCTGATTAAATGTATTTCTCACAAGGAAGAACTTTTGGGGGGCATAGAGTACAAACAGTGAGAGCCAGTGACAGTGACAAAAAAAATGAGACAAGACTCTAAAGGAAACATTTTAAAACTCATTGAAGAATACAGAAAAATATTCAGAAGGGAGTAGAAACATAGACCAATATTGTTAACACATTAAATTTAATATATCAACACACAATCTTCTTTTTCTGTTTTTATATTATTTATATTACATTATATTAAAAAGTATGTGATATAATATATTAATATTATACATATTATTGGTAATCTTCAAGTTCATAATGAAAAATCATTTTAATAGACAGGGGAAAGACAAGAAAAAAATCCTTCTCCCTAATAGGGAAGAAGTGGTTACTACTTTGGGAATGATAGAAACTTTGTGGGGAAGTGACCACTGCCACTTCCAGTTTATAACAGAGGAAAGGAAAACCAAGCATACCATAAAACATATCCTAGATGTGGCGAGGACAATTCCAAAAACTAAGAAACTCATGAACTAAAATGAAATTTCAAAGATACAAAAAGAAATAATTTTAATGAGAAGGAAATATAGGAGGTTCCAAGAATAGGAAGATGACAGAACTATTGTGCTCTATGCTGGCCAAACCAAATGTGGAATGTTGGACTTGATTTGGGGCACTGACAATATGAACAATGTCCAGAAGAAAAGAACTGGAATAATAGTCTGACTGAAGAAGAGAGCATTTAAAGGGTACATCAGACATTAGACTTATATTGCCTGGATGCAGAGGTCAGTATTAGTAGCAATGGGCTTAATTTAAAAAGAGACACATTTAAGCTTGACAAAAGGGAACATTTTCCTTTTCTCAGTCCTCACCCATCTGAACCTCCCTGCAGTCTTTGACACTGTCAATTACCCTTTAGAGTTTTGTGACATTGCTCCTTCCCAGTTCTCTTTTTATCTACTTGACTATTCCATCTTTCTTCTCATAGTGGATAGTAGAGTATGGAGTCAGGAAGCCTTGAGTTCAAATCTGGCTTTGGACACTAACTAGCTGTGCCACCCTGGGCACGTTATTTAGCTCCTGTTTCCCTTAGTTTCCATACCTTACATCTAATTTCTAGGGTTGTTTTGAGAATCAAATGAGAGAATAATTGTAAAGTGATTAGTACAGTACATGGCAGATAAGTACTATATAAATGTTAGTTATCATCATGATCATTATTATTAGCAGGAGTATCACTATTAATTATATCCCTCTGTGATAGTAATGGAACAAAAAGATCCCCCTGTATTGGCTTGGTTTTCAAATTGATTGTGTTAAAACCCAGAGCTTGTTGGTCCCTCCTGTGGGATGGACTTGTTGATGTGAAAAGAAAGTCCTGAACTGGGAGGAGCTGGTGACCTAGATTTGGAGAGACAAGAGAGAGGCAGAAGAACTTTTTGGAAACAGCACCTCGTGGAGGCAGAGAGAGACTGGGAGAATTGCTGGGGGCCACTTTGAATTGCCCTGGACTTTTGAGACCTGCCCCCTGAGCTGCCAAGGACTGAGGAGACATGGCTGTTTTGCTGGTACTTTGTCTGTCTGTTTTTATGTTGCTTTGCCAGATTTGTCCACTGGTGAAAGACAGTCCTGTTGAAGAATTCCTGGAACCTGGCTGTTGGCTAAGAGCTCCTGAGACTGTCCTGCAGACAGAGAGTGAATACTGTCCACTGGTGAAGGGCAGTGCTGTTGTTGCAGGGTTCTGGGAACCTTTCTGTTGGTTCAGAGCTACTAAGATTGTCCTGCAGACAGAGAGTGAATACTGTCCACTGGTGAAGGGCAGTGCTGTTGTTGCAGGGGTCTGGGAAACTTTCTGTTGGTTCAGAAGCCCTGAAGAAGGATTTTCTTGTTCTATGTTTACAGAAATCCTGGGAGAGGGTTTTGCTAATGTTTTCAGGGGTTCTAGGACTGTTCTACAGACAGAGGATGAATTAATGAAGGGACAGGCAATGTATCTTGTGGCCTTGCTAAGCCTTGTCTCCCCAGGAACTAAGATTGCTGAGAAGTTGCCTCCTGTCAAGATGAAGAAAAGACCTCTATTTGGGTATTAAGTGCTGTGCTTAAACTTAATGTAACTCTGGGGTAGATTCAATTGTGATCCAGGGGTGGGGAACTTTTGACCTTTTTGTGTTCTATGATTGAACAAATGAATGTACTTTACTTATGGTTGGAAACTAATCTCCATTTGAGAAGAGGGGCTTTGTGATGGACTAAATGAAGGTACAGCCTAGGGGTGGAGTAGTATTTAGAACAGGGACTTTGTAATTGATTGAATGAATGGAAGGTCCTGGGGTGGGGTAGTACTTGGAGATTATTTAATCACACTTAGTAAATGCTGTATTTTGAATGATTTCATATTTTGATCTTCTCTGTTCTTGGTTTGTCACTGAATAAAATGGAGAGCACCTATGCTGGTATTCTGAACCTTGGGAAGTTGCCTTTCCTTGGCATGACATTACACCCTCCTACAGCTGAATGAACTGCTTTAGGAGGTAGACCCCATTACTTGGACCTATAGACAGCTACATTATGACTTCTAATCAGGTATGTTGTAGTGAGGCCTGTGGATTCTTTTGGAGGTACAGTTTGGCCCGGGTAGGTACTGAGTCCAGTTGCAATTCAGAAATTTTGTGCTTTCCCCGTCCTGTGGCTGTCTAGGTATTTGGGGAGATGTACATATCTGCTTGTTTCACTCTCATCATCTAAATTAAATGTCAAAAAAAACCATCAGATTTGTTCCATTTTCATCTTTTTTGCAACCCTTCCTTTTTCCTCAGAGTCTTTAAAATTTTTATTCTATTTTATAAATTAGCATGTGGTCATTGTCTGTCTCCTGGCTTTCCTGTTTTAAAAAAAATTATGTCATCATAATTGGGAGATTAGATATTTGTTAGGAAAAATAAGCTATGTAATAATATATTAAAATAAGTTACTTACTCTAAAATACTCCATTCCTTCTCTTTGTCCACAAATTTTTCAATAAGATCAAAGACTTGCAAGAACTTAAAAACCCCTGTATGTTATTATTATTCTAGGATCAAGGGGGCCTTTGAACTGACTTAGTCATCTTAGGTGAATTTTTCCCCATTTACATGCTTTCTCTTTGCTTTAAGACTTATGACAAATAGCTAAAATGAGAAGTGAAAAAATTAACTTATTTTGAAGGACTGAATTTCCCCCCCAAAGCAGACAGAGGATGAGAATGTTTTGACTACATTGCTTAATGGGCAAGTTGTAACAAGGGGCCAAGGGATTCAAGTAAGAAATTCTCCGTTGTCTTCTATGACAATGGATTTTGTTCATTCTCTTCCTATCACTCCCACTGCCCTAGGGCACACAATTAATTCACACATTTCCCTTCTGAACAAGAGTAATTTCACTGACTCCTCATCAGAACATACATGGACACACAAGTTCTTCAGTGAAGAATAAAAAGCGACTGTAGATAAAAGAAAACTTAATTTTGAAATAAAGATTTATTTGAAAAATTCATTATCCTCTTTGTGATTTATTATTCCTCTTAGAAAGAAAAAAACTCTCCATGAGTGTCAGAGAGAACACTTCACGATATAAAGACTCAATGATGTACCACCCTTCTTTCATGGAAGTTATATATTCCAAGAATGCACAGAGCATCTCTTTCTCCTGGGTAAGACAGTTTAAGTCAGTAAGATTAATGGAAAGGGGTTTCAGTGGGAAATAGATGGGGCCAAATATCAATATGATTGGAAAAGTCTAATTTATTAAATGACCAGTAAGATAGACATGTCTTCCCTGAAAACAGCCCTTTATGCCTGTTTTTATCCTCCTTTTCACATTCATATTGACACGAAGACATTGCATTGTTCTTTTCTTATGAACCATAGAAAGATGAAGAATGTATATGGAGATTTCTCTGAGACTAAAGTACTGAATAGTTATTAATAATATTTTATTATTAAAAATTCTAAAAATAATATTATTAATTATAAAATAACTGATATTAATATAATATTAACTATATAGTTATTAATATTAATGAATTAATATATTTATGCAATATGTAATTGTATTACTATAATGGAATATACTATAATTACATATGATATGGCATGGTATGGTATGGAACAGTGTGGTATATTATGGTATGGAACAGTATGGTATAGCACAGTAGAGTATGTATAGTACAGTATAATATAAACCATGAAATAATATAACAAATATTATCAATAATGTCTTTTATTTGTATAGTGCTTAATATATTTCATTCTGCCTTCAAATATATGACCTCATTTGATCTTTGCAATAGTCCTGCAGGGGAAGTAAGAATTATCAATGTTTTCCATTTTACATATGGATTTACCAAAGTTCAGAGTAACTTCATGATTCATTCATAGCCACACAACAAAAAAGATGTCGAACCAGAGCTAAAAGGCAGGGTTCACAACTAATAGCCTATTTTTTTATTTCCTTATTGCTTCAAGGAATAGGAGGAAAAGGGAGAGGGAGATCAAATTCAAGGTGAATTGTGTTCAGAAACTGGGGATGAGCACTGGAATGAAAAAGTTAAACATTTAAAAAATGAAATCTTTGTTCTAACACGGAACAATATGAGAAAAGCTTTTCCAGGATATGCTCATAGTACCTACAGATCCACAGAAAGAGAATTCAAGAAACCAAAACATTTCTGTTACTGTGAAAGTTTGGACGATAAAATTTCATTATTGCAGATGCTAACTGAAATTGGTATCAGAGCACACACCCCTCAAAGTCATTTCTCCCATTTTAAATTCCTAATAGTACTTTGTATGAATGGTTACATTCTACCTCTTTTTTTTTTACTTACTCATAAAATTACTACATGACTTCCATTACACTGTAAGGTAGCATAGTGTCTGGAACATAGTAGACATTTAATAAATTCCCACTGTTGAATGAATAAATAAATGAAGAAGCTCATCAAGGAAAGACAATGTGTTATTTTTCATCTTTGTCTTCTCAATGCTTAGAAAAATGTCTTTTTACACATATTAGTCACTTAACAGAGGTATATTGAAACTAAAAATGCAAGTTGATTTAAATACATATCTTTGTTACTTTGATCAATCATACTTTACTCTTCATAATGCTGTGGTCCATACTGTTAATGGATTTGTTTTAGCAAAGATACTGGAGTGGTTTGTCATTTGCTTCTCCAGAGAAATAAGGCAAACAAGGTTAAGTGACTTGCCCATGTTCACACAACTAGTACATGTCTGAGGCTGGATTTGAACTCAACTCTCCCTGACTCCAAGCCCAGCAATCTATCCAGTGAGTGACCTAGTTGCCTCCTTAACTGTGTAAGATTCTTTCAAAATGGCAAGTGGAGGAAGATGAAATGCACAAGCAACACTCAAGTTACAAATTATTTTTAATGTCATAACATAGTACTATTTTTATGACACTACGAGGCAAGTGTCCCTGTAAAGGTGACTCTATGAATTTTAACTACCATTCAAAGCATATTTCTTTGGGAAATGAGTTCCAAGTTCTAAATAACCAACTTATATGATTCTGAAAAATAATGTCTTTGTAAGATGGAAACTACCTTTGGCTGATAGCTCCAAAGACACAAATAAAGGCCTTAGGTCCACAAGTATAAGAAAAATAACACAGAATAGTCGCACTTTTGAAATCCAATGAAAGGAAAAATCTCAGCTTCAAAGGCCTAAAATAGAACCACTGATAAGACACACATGATTCATGACCATTCCGCATTTGTCATCTTCTGAAGTAGTTGGCCTAGTTAGGTTTACTCAGGTGTTAAGTATCTTCTATAGCAGATTTTTACTATAAAGGCTTTCACAAGAAAAGAGATAAATTTGCAAGGATAGTTCCCTGTCAGCAGCTGTGTAGAAAATACTAGCGTTCCCTGAAAGAATTGCTTTACTCTATATACTGATAGATGAGAAAAGTTGAATATTTTCATTCCACTGTTTGCCCTCCATTTCAGAAGATAATTGCCATTGGATTGACTTGTTCTTTCTTTCCCACTATCCAAGCAGACATTCCAAAGGAAGAAGAGGGCATTTTTAAACTTGACAAGAATGGCAGAATCTTTGAACACTGTATTCCTTTATAGAGCAGAAGTGTCTTTTCAAAATATGTACTTTAGAGAAAACGTCCTTTGGGATTTCAGAGCCTGTGAAAAACCTTCCAATGTTTGTTTATTCACTGGGCAAGTTAAGTGTCAGAAGTCACAAAGAGATTATCTCCCTCCTTCCATCTTCCCACTTTGCTGGTAATAGTGCCTGACTACCTATAATATCCCATGGTGCACTTTCAAGATGGATGTAAGACAATTACTCCTTTCACACCGCCAGTCCCGAGCCCCTTCTTAGACAAAATCCCAAACTGAAGCCTGAATTCCCCAACTAGTTCTCACTGTAACATCCTAGGGACCCAGCTGAATTTTCCCACTTCATCATATGCAAGGCCCCTGCATGCATTCAAAATAAGGATTCCAGTGATACGAAGGGCAGAGACTCATTCACTGAAATCACAGCTTTGGAAATAACATATTCAAGAAAGTATTCAGGCACTGCTTTCAGAAATTATTGGAAAGGAAACACGGAGGGGAAGGGGCAGGGTTAAGGTTTACAGCACTATCTAAATAGAAGTTTGTATTTTATATAGATGCTTTTACTTGAAAGGAACTGATGGCTTGGAAATATGATCTCCATGAGGACTAAGTGACAAGTTAAACCAGGAAGGCTGCTGTGCTTAATTTGAATAGATTTCATAAATGTGTATTGGTATTATGAAATTGTTTATAATAATAACACTAATGCATCTGCTCTATCTCTGTGCAGTTACCTAGACTACGTTGCTTGACACAGCCATTCCATAATAGCCTCCATCTGCTGGGCTCTGTCTGTCACTTCTTTCACTATAACATAATGTGACAGAGGCTTCATTTACCTAAAGTTATCTTGGCAACTTGTACTTCATTACAGAGAATCCTGCAAGCATCAGTTAAAGCTTTCTTATCTAACCATGCATAGCTAAGCTTCATAAATCATTCTTTCACTTTCTATTTTGCTCCTTCTGTAAAGGTAACATTATTGAATTTAGATCACTGGAATAAAGCAGTACTAAAATGTTTATTGACCAGCTTTTAGGCACCATGCTTAGCTTTGAATGCAGACAGTAATATTAGCTGGAGCTTTTGAATTTAAAAGGTTTGTCACTAATATGGTTTATACAGTGCCGTGAATACATATACCTTGATGGCAGGACACTTTAGCACCCTAGCCTTAACCTGGTGAAGAAAAATCTGTCATTAACTCATAGATTTCTCCTTCTTCCTTTCATTGCATAGCTCTGGCTAATGTCAGAAGCATTTTTCAGTGCCTCAAACATTTCCCCTATCCTAAAAAGTATATTGAACTGTCTCAAAATGTCATATATTAAGATCTCTTCTAACTCCTTATTATTCTTCTCCTTATATTATTCTCTGATTTTCAACATACTATTATTACTGATCATAAATAATCAAATATTCAAGAACAATATTAAGGTTGTGAGTTGTCCTACAACTCTTTCTATCTGAACTCCTTCAAAGGCAAAAAATAAGAAGAATAAAACAATGATAACAGAGATGATAGCAAGGAACACTGGATAAAGATTTATCCTCAGAATCAGGAAAACCTGGCTTCAAATTCTGCCTCCAAAACACATTGTGGCATGGCCCCAGGCCACTGAGCCTACCAGTGCCACAGATATCCTTACAATACCGTAAGTTGCAGAGCAGGGATCAATACACATTGGCACTGGAAACTTTATATGGCAATGAATTCAAAGGTCCATGCCCCCTTCCAAAATGATGATGGTGATAACAATTCTCTCATTATATTTCATAATCTAAAATTCAACAGCTGGAAATTACTCTATAACATACTGTAGCTGAAGTTGGCGTTTTACTAAATGGCACCAAGGATGAATATTCTGTCCCACAGGCTTGCATACATATTTGTATAAGAATTTCAATATTTATACTTGCAAATGTGTAGTTACTTCAGAGAGATAAATACTTCACACTCTAAAAGGAAGAGTGAAAATTGAATCAGAACATCTATGAAACCATTTCTTTTTGAAAAGAAATATTTTTTTTCTGAAAGGCTCAATAAATTCAGAAGAGGCAAAATTGTCAGACACTTTATGTCCTCATGGAAGCTGTTAATGGCACTTTTTTACAGGTGATAGCATGGTTAGAAATCATAGGTTATTTATAGTGGGTCATTAGAGGGAAATTGCATTTTCTGTTCTGTGTATAAGACAACTGTTGTGTCAAACTGAAAACAAAAATTACAGATTGCCTGAAGACAAAATCATTATTAGCATAATCTATTAACACACAGTGAACCTTTCTTGGCATCTGAGTTTAAAGAAGTTTACCAAGGCATTAAGTTTGAATCACTTTATATTTTTTATCAATTACTTCAAAATCATTTGCTAATTAAGAACTTTGTCATTCATCCAGAAAATGATGTTATATCTTTAAAATGAAAAAAAAATTGATTACCTATCAGTATTCATTTAAGCTGGAATATTTTCCCCCTTGGTCACAGTTTAATGATAGGATGTGGCATCCATTCTTATGACCAAAAAATTCTTTTTCCCAGTGAGTTTTATCAATTATTTAATAGTGATCATAATTTGAAACGGCTCGTGTCATATGTGAAGCATCAGATCATAGACATCTAATCTTGGAGTAAGAAAGAGTTCAGTTCAAATATTACTTCATGGCACTGGGGATAGGGTAGTGGCTCTAGGTTTGGGAAGATCTGAGTTCAACTTCTTCTTCCTTGCTGTATGACACTGAGTAGATCACTTAATTTCTCTGATTCTTAGTTTTCCCTTCTGTGAAATGTGGTAATCACTTGTCCTCCAAAGTCCCTTTTTTACTCTAAATATACAATTCTACACATGCTGGTTTTATGACACTAGGAAAATCACTTAATCTTTTACTGTCCCCAGGCATCTCTCTAAACTTGGAAGCTGTAGAAGAGATACCTAGTCCCATTGGTAGAGGGAATTTCCTCAGTGCAAGTTTGCTATTTCCATGGAATCTTAGGTATACATACACACATACACACACAATACCTATATGCACACACACATGCACAAACACACATATGTATATATATGCACACACATATCATATATAAATACCTATGTCCTAAATGTGCAAGTTGCATATATGCCTCATATAAACATATCATATATATGTATGTCATGTGCATATATCATCTACATACTTGATATATACTCTACATAATATGTTTGTATACATATGTCTGTTTATCTGAATGCATGTATACATACACACATATTGGTATAGGCAGAGATTAAAAAATACAGAGGTAATGGTATTAACTTTTACTTTCATCCTGATTTGTGCTATTTCCTAAATATAAAATCAAAGAACTGGAATGGTTAAAAAATGTTTGGAATCTAAAAGTAACATAGAGTACATATCATTTGGAGGTACATAGAATATGTCGCTTCCCCCTAGATTGCTGAGCTTGCTAAAGGTGAATCTGAAACTAGAACCTAGTACTATATCTATTATATCTTGGATACACAACGTGGAAGCACATATGCAAATGCTGACCATATATATGACAGTAACAGAAAAATGAACAAGAAAGCAAACACTTAATTTGCTCTGGTTTTATTAAGCCTTCAAAGTCAGATTACATTAATATATTTCTATGATTTCACTTTTAGGATGGCCTCAAAGAATCAAATTATATTCTGTTGGTGTATTTCTAGTATGCTGTATGAACATAGGCTACAACTCTAATTCCAAACCCAGAGAAAGGGGATACTAGATCTGTTTTATATGAATTTCTCATCCATTTTCCAATCTTTGAACTTCTGTTCATTTGATTTACATGCAACTTTAGAAGCTGAAGATACACATATGGAGTGTTTTCCTTATCTAAGGTCCCGAATTTCTGCCTAATATATGTAGCTGTGGCAGTAGTACGAATACTATTACTACTTCTACTACTATTACTACTACTACTACTATTACTGCTGCTGCTACTACTACCTACATAATACTCATAAAATTTGCAGTTATCTGTCAAAGGCTTGCAAAGCATTTAGTGTATATTATCTCACTTTATGTTAGAACCACTTTCTTCTATATTTAGCCTCATTCATGTCTATAATAGGCTATTCTATTCAAATTTGGCAAAAAAAATATTTCAAAAGGACTTCAATATACAGAATCATCTACAAATATGCTGTCAAGTAGTCTTTAAAAATGAAACAAACAAAATTGCAGTAGTACTTGCTCCAAAGGGGATTCATATGCATCATAGAACAATAGGATTGAGAAAGCTTCTATTCTCAGGGATTCCAGTTTGAGAGCTAAACTACATGCACAGGGTATCTTCTGGGACTGCTTCATTGCCCACCACCATAAGAGTAGGCTCTCCAGCTGTCATGTGAGTTTTTTTTTTTAATTCACTGGGGTGATGCAACATCCTATTTATTGGCAAAAAAATTGGGCAAAATGGCTCCAAATAGTTGTTTTAATATTCGTTTCTCATACACATACTTCATTCTTGATGCCAATAGCTTTTTTTTCTTTTCTTGAAATAAAAATGACCAATGGTTTATCTATTTTACTAATCTTTTAATAAAAATAAGCTCTTAGTTTTAATTATTACTTCAGTGCCTTTTTAACTTTATTAATCTCTCCTTTCATTTTCAGGATTTCTCTTTTGGTATTTTAAAATTATTCTGCTTTTTTATGTTTTTTTAATTGTATGTCCAGATTCATCAATCTTTTCTTTCTCTCTTTTATCCCTGTAAGCATTTATAGATATAAATTGTCTCCTAAGTTCTGATTTGGCTACATCCCACAAATTCTGGTATGCTGTCTCACTGTTGTAGTTAAATTCAATGAAATTATTGATTGTTTCTATGGTTTGGTCTTTGTTTACCCCCGCCTTTCTTTAGGATTAGGATGCAATTTACTTTCATAATTACATATAATAATATTATAATTATATTTATCTCCTTAACTCTTTTTTCTTATTTATGTTATGGTTAGATTTATCTAGTTCTGAGAGGATAAATTGAGGTTTCCCCACCAGTATAATTTTACTATTTATTTCATTTTGCAATTAATTTCACTTTTGCCTTAAGAATTTGGATGATGTACCATTTGTTGAATAAATATATAGTATTGACGTTATTTTGCTCTCTATGCTACTTTTTAGCAAAATGTAGCTTTCTCAATTATATCTTTTAATTAGGTCTATTTTGATTTTGCTTTGCCTGGGATCATGACTGAAGCCTTTCTCTTAAACTTCACCTGAAATGTCATAACTTCTGTTCCAGTCCCTTATTTTGGCTTTGTGTGTGTCTTTTTAATGAGTCTCTTGTAAACAATGTATTTTTGGATTCTGATTTTTTTTTTATAAAGCATTCGGGGTTAAGTAACTTGCTCAAGGTTACATGGCCAGCTATTTTGTGTGGGTGCTGAGTATCTGAGGCCAGAACCAATCCCAAGTCTACCAACACTGTGCCACCTGGCCTCCCCTGGATTCTGATTTCTAGTACATACCACTGTCTGCTTCTGTTTTATGAGTTCATTCTATTCACGTTTTACAGTTATGATTTCTAAGTGTGTATTTTCCTCTATCCTACTATCTTCTGTTTGTGTTTTTTTCTAAATCTGCCTCCCCTCTTATCACCTCCCTTTCTCTCCCTTCCCTCCTACTTCCCTATTGGATAAGATAGATTTAATACCCAACTTTTTTATGTGTGTACAGATATAGACATTTATCTACATACATAAGCAAATATAGAGAGCTATATGCACATATCTCTATGTGAGCACATATATTTATCTATAGGTATGTGTTTAGACATATAGATAGATAGGCAAATAGATACATAAATCAACAGAGCTTCCCTTTTTGAATGAAAAAATATGAGGGTGAGTTTCAAGTGTTGGTCTCTGGGGCAGCTAGGTGGCGAAGTGAATAGAGCACCAGCTCTGGCATCAGGAGGACTTGAGTTCAAATCTGGCCTCAGACACTTAAGACTTACTAGTCGTGTGACTTTGGGTAAGTCACTTAACTTCAATTGCCCTGCCTTCCCCCCTCCAAAAATAGAAAAAAAAACAAAATTAGTTGTTGCCCTCCCATTTACCCCCACCATAAAAAAATCTTTCTTCAATATCTCTTTTATCTGAGATAATTTTCTCCATTCTTCCTCCCTCTTCCTCCTCCCAGTATATCCCTATTTCTCATACTTCCATTTTTATTTTGAGATCATCTCAACACAATGGACTCATACCCATGCCCTCAGTCCAATTAGATTCCTTTTAATTGGCCTAATGATGACGCATTCTTTGGGGTTGCATGAATCAACTTCCCATTTGCAAATATATTTTAAACTTATTAAGTGCCTTATAATTTTTTTCATGTTTATCTTTTTATGCTTCTCTTGAGTTTTGTTCTTTTAATGTTAAACTTTCTATTTAGTTTTGGAGTTTTATCAGGAATGCTTGCAAGTAATTAAATAGATTAAATGCCTGCTTTTTCCCCCCTTGTAGGATTACACTCAGTTTTGCTGGGTAGGATGTTCTTGGTTATATTACTAGTGCCTTTGACTTCTAGAATATCATATTCCAAGACATTTTTTTCTGATTGTGATAGCTGCTAAATCCTGTGTTTTTCTAACTATGACTTCATGTTTTTGTAATTGATTCCTTCAAAATGCATGCACTATTTCTCCTTGACCTATGAGTTCATTTTGGAATGCATTTCAGGAAGTGGCCAATAGATTCTTTCAATTTCTATTTTCACCTCTGCTTCTAAGATACATGAACAGTTTTCCTGATCTCTAAGGTCTCTTTTTTATCATTGTCTTCATTTACTCCAATAATTCTTAAATTATATCTCTTTGAACTATTTTTTTGTTTTTTTAATCTTCCTATGAAATATTTCACATTTTCCTCTACTTTTATTTTCATTCTTTCAACTTTGTTTTCTTGTTTCTTAATTTCTCATTTATTAATTTCTTCCACTTCACCAATCTTAAATTTTAAGGATTTATTTTCCACAGTAAGATTTTATATCTTTTTTCCATTTTTCTAATTTTGCTTTTTAAGGATTTTCTTTTTTTAGTGAGGTTTACCATTTGGTCCATTCTGGATTTTAAGGAGTCATTTTCTTAATTATTTTTGTGCCTCCTTTACCAAGTTTTTTTTTCTTTCATAATTTTCTTTTATTACTCTCATGTCTTTCCCCAATTTTTTGCTCCAGCGCTCTTATTTGATTTAATTTTTTTGTTCTTTTTTATCTCTATTTTTTTAGTTTCTCTAGGAAGTCTTGTTGGTTTTGTTTCTGACCTGTATTTTCCTTTGAGACTTTTCCTGTACATGTTTTCACATCATTGTTTTCTTCTGAATTTATTTCTTGTTTCCCTTTCACCACAGTATATTTCTATGTTCAGGTTCTTTGTTGTTATAGTTGCTTACTCATTTTTAAGCTTTTTGACTTTTGAGTTTATGTTAGTGTTGGGCTCTGTTTTGCTCTGTGGTGAGAGGGGTAGATCACTGTCTAAAATTTCAGGATTTTCATCCTTCTGTTTTCACAGCTAGTTCTGGAGGACTGAAGGTATTTGGTGCTTCCATGATAACATTATCCAGGGAGAAGTACAGTTATTCCTCTCCTGGTCTATATTCTGGTCCTTACCCAGGTAAGGGCCCTATTCTCTCATGATCACAAAACCTCTCCTCCTGGAACTGTGACCCCCTACCCTACCCAGGAAGGACCTCTACTCCTTTAGGACCACAGGCAATCCTCTCTGCTCTGTAACTGTGACTCGGAACTGGGTAATGGGCAATGGAGATGCCAAATGACACCTAGTCCTTAACCCAGTGCCAGAACAGAGGCACCCTTCATACCTCAAAGTTTTTCTACATTATCACTATCGCTATCATTCCCTCATTCTGTGATTTGGTATCTAAAAAAGGTATTTTTTTTTCTTTCCAAGGTCAACAAGTTCTTAATCGCAACCACTCTACTCTTCCCTGGGAGTAGGTCCTCTTAATTATTCCCCCCATTTTACTTGTCTTCAATCTCATGTATGTGTATGTGTATCTTTATATGACTATCTTATCCCCTTGAATTACCATCCTATACTTCTCCTATTCTCAGACAAGCTCCTGGCAAGTTTTGTTTGTTTGTTTTTCCATAGTTGTTGCCTCCATCTGTTAGCTGCATGTTATAATCTGGTTTTCAACCCCACCTCTAGACTGAAATATCTCTCTCTCTCTCTCTCTCTCTCTCTCTCTGTTTCTCTGTCTGTTTCTCTCTGTCTCTGTCTGTCTTTGTCTCTGTCTCTGTCTGTCTCTGTCTCTCTCTCTGCCTCTGTCTCTCTCTTTTTCTGTCTCTCTCTGTCTGTCCCTTTCTCTCTCTCTCTCTGTCTGTCCCTTTCTCTCTCTCTCT
>NW_027185655.1:24332075-24351012 GCF_028583685.1 Petaurus breviceps papuanus
CTCTCTCTCTCTCTCTCTCTCTCTCTCTCTCTCTCTCTCCTTGACTGTAAGATCTTTGAGGACAAGTACTATCATTTAACTTTTTGTCTTTGTATTCACATTGCTCATGTTTTATGTGGCACATTATAGGCACCTTATTATTTTTATGGATGTATTGTTGATGGCAAATATTGTTGATGTCAAAGGCACAAAGATTCTGTAACTACACAGATATAAAACCTCACTGTCATGATTGACCATTCCATTTCCCTCATTCTCATATAAAACTAGTTGCTAAGTCCTATCAGTTCTCTTCTGGTAACCCCTTCTCTCCACTCTCATAGCCATAACACTTGTGAGTCCAACACCAATAGAAATATTATATAATTTCCTCATTGGTTTCCCTGTTTCCAGCTTCTCCCATTTCTAATCTACCTCTTTACAATTAAAATTATATATATATATATATATACACATATATATATGTATATATATATTTGTGAAATGTGTGTTAGCTCCCTATTTCCTCAAGAATAAAATGTGAATTTCTTACCCTGACATTACATTATCTGGTCTTCATTCACTTTTAGGGCTCTCCCCTTCATGAATTCCAGACACCTAACAAAGAGGCTTACTGGTTGTTGGCCTTACTTAGAATTAAGTTGCCCAATTCCAGGCCTTTCCACAGGTTATATCCCATACCTGGAATTCACTACCTCCTCACCGATTCCTCTCATAAACTCTGTTCCACCCCTGGAACACTGTTGTTGTTGTGTCTTTCATTTGTGTCCCCTTCTTCACGAACCCATAAACCTTTCCATGCTAATGTGGTCCATGTAGTTTTCTTGGCAAAGATACTTCAGTGGTTTGCCATTTCCTTCTCCAATGGATTATGACAAACATAGTTAAGTTACTTTTCTGGGTCACGCAGCTATTTAGTGCCTGAGGCTGAATTTTAATTCATGTTTTCCTGACTCCACACCCAGCACTCTATTCACTGAGCCACCCAGCTGCCCTGAGTGAAACATAGTAGTTGCTTAAAATGTTCTTAACTATTGATTGTTCTCCTTTCAAGGTTCATTTCCCATCTATTTTCCTATACAAAATCTTTACTAACCACCACTAAACTCCATGATTAGTACTCCAATCCACATAAGACTTATATTTATTTACTTAGTTGTGTTGTATTTATCTCCCCTGGGAGAACACAACTTAGGTCCATGAAGATAGGGACTGTTTCATTTTTGTCTCTGCATCCTCAGTGCAAATGACAGGACTTCAGACACAGTAGATGCTTAATTAACATTTGAAGGAATGTTTGTTACTATTAGAATATTTTTGGCAAAAGTCGATATGTAATCAATTAGTTTTTGGCAAGTGTTTTGGATGCTCAAAATTTTTTTGGTAAATATAACACATCTTAGAATCAGAATCCCAACTGCAATTTGGAACAGAGTTTTTCTATTCTCAACAGCTTGTTTTATAAATGGGAGAAAAGTAGTTTTATTATTTTATCCAATAATGGTATTATAATCATTTCTAATATTGTTTCTAATTACAGTTGTCAGGTTACAAATTACAAGAATGAAAAGTAATTTCTCAATATTTCCATAGTCTAAAAATGACCTTGCATTGGGTAAATTTCCCAAATGGAGGTGTATATAATGCTTAAAATTACTATTGACCTAAGTTGTGAAGTAATTCACAGAGAAACATCAGCGCATTTTTCTTATGAGCTGCACCAAATTCTTAATAGCAAATTCAATATAGGTTTTAATTTATTCAAGAAAAATGAAGCCTTTTCTGCACCACACTGATAGTTTTTCCCAGTCAAAAGGGTGAGTACTACAGAAAATCTAGTTTCTTATCACATTCCCTATACTGACATGCCCCGCTCTAACTTTGAGAACTTAATGTTGTCAAAATGCATATTTTCATAATTTCAAACATTGTTCAGGTTGGGGTACTCTGCTTAATAGAAGTAAATAAACTTGTATTCTGATTTTTCCTAGAATCACAATCATCAAGAAAATAATTTAACAAAGAGGCCATTCATTTATCTAATTTCTGACACTCAGTGCTAAGGGAATGTGTGTTAATTTCTCTATTAAATTAGGATTCACCTTTCAAGCCAGAAGGGACCTTTGTTCAAGGGTTTTTAAGCCACTTACTTTTACATGTAGCTAAAGAAATTCTGTACCATTTATGTGGATTATCTTATCAGGCAGGTTTGCAGCTTGTATAGAGATGTTTTTTCACTGATGCCCTGAAAAAATGTTAAATTTCTTTGGGACAGAACTTTGAATCCTGACTCTGCAACTTCTTACCTATGTGATTGTGAGCAATGCCCTTATACTCCCTGGGCCTCCTATTCGTTATCTTTAAATAGCAGCATTGGACAAGATGCTCTAGCAGGTCCCTTCTAATTCCTAATCACATTAATCCAAAACGAACATTATTGCTATATTTTTCTAATTCATTATGGTTGCCAAAAAACATAAACACAACACACACACACACACGAGGCTTTCTTGATTTTTCTAAAGTAACTGAGCAATGTGCCTAGATAAATTTTCTTAAAAATGTATCCTAGGTGGACAGAAGGAAGAAAAATATTCTTTTATAGGATTTGAGCCTTATTATTTCACTTCATGTTTATGTTATCTAATGTCAATTTTGTCCTCCCAACTTCATGAAAATCCTTTTAATCTTTCCTCATTGATTATCACATTAGCAAGAAAAGCTTTTCCATTCCCCTTTCTTATTAAGCCATGACACTCTCATCTTCCACCTATTATAAAATCATGAGATTGATAGATCAAAGAGACCTCAGAAACCATCTCATCCATTTTTTCATATGAGGAAACTAAGGCACAGGTGAAATAAGTGACTTGCCTAATGTTATACAGGTAGAAAGTCTCAGAATGGTTTTGGAACACAGGTTCTCAGAATTCAGATGTTCTTTCTGCAGTTTTCAGCATATCATTTGACTTCCTATTTTACTGAGCAAGTCAAGGTTACCTCACTTGAGGACCTTCTTCTTTCCTTACTACACCCCTCAAACCTTTACATTTTCACTGATTATCCCCTCTTCCTTTGTTCTAGTCTCAGAGAAAGTGGTGTTAATATCTCTACTGGTATCCTTGGTACCATTTCCCCCTGTCTCCTCTGGGACCTTGCACATTGATTATTTTTCCTCTCTCTTCATTCCTTCATCTCATCAACACCTAGCCCAGTGGCAACTGGTAAATATTTGTCAAATTGAATCTGTGATTATTCTTTCTCAGATATTTGCTTTCTTCTTACATACATGTTTCTTTCCTGTAGCCTACATCCCCCACCCCCCCCCCACCCCCCACACACACACACACACACACACACCATCATTACTAAATCTTTTCAGTCTATATCCTGTCCTTTAGTGATCTCATCTGGTGACATGAGAATGTCATTTTTTTCTCTTTCTTCCTTCCTTCCTTCCTTCCTTCCTTCCTTCCTTCCTTCCTTCCTTCCTTCCTTCCTTCCTTCCTTCCTTTCTTTCTTTCTTTCTTTCTTTCTTTCTTTCTTTCTTTCTTTCTTTCTTTCTTTCTTTCTTTCTTCTACATTCTTTCTTTCTCTCTCTCTCTCTCTCTATCTATCTATCTATCTATCTATCTATCTATCTATCTATCATCACCCAAATTCCATCCCTGTATCATCAACTGACTGCTCAATGATATAGCTAAAATTAAATTCATTACCTTCCTTCCCAAATCTTTAAAATTTTCCTATTTTGGACAGCATCACTCTACTTTTATTTACACATGTCCACTGTTGACTTTTCTCTTTCTCTTAGATCCCTCATATACTATCAGTTCCAAAGTCAATTAGAGTCAATACAATGTATCAGGTTCTACAAATAAAATGACAAGAAAAAAAGCAGTTCTGGCATTTAGAGAGCTTACGTTCTAATTAAAGGAAGCAAATTTATGTTTATAAATTTAATATAATTTAATTTTATATCATATAAAGATGGTGCAATATGAAATATGATAAAATATCACTTTCAGTAAAAGTATTCTGAATCATTACTAAATGATAAAAATAGCAGCTCAAATGGAATAATCACTAAAAACAGTTATCAACAATCTACATGACCCATCAGACATCTCTACCACCTTTAGCTTTCTCTGCCAGGACTGCTTTTTTTTTTTTTACACTTTCCTTTTTCTTTTTATTTAAAAAAATTGTTTATTTATTTTTAGTTTTCAACATTCATTTCCACGAGATTTTGAGTTACACATTTTTCTCCCCATCTTTCCCCTACCCCCACCCCAAAATAGCAAGCCTGCTGAATACCCCTTCCCCCAATCTGTTCTCTCTTATATCCTCCACAATCACACCACAACTTTCTAGTAGGGCAAGATGGATTCCTGTATCCCAGTGCCTGAATATCTTATTTTCCAATTGCATGTAAGAAACAATTTATTTTAAACTTCTTTTTTAAAACTTTAAGTTTCAGATTATTTTTACCTTCTTCCCTCCTCACACACCCCCACTGGGAAGAGAAGCAATTCAATATAGGTTGTACATGTATAGTTACCCACATCATTTCCATAGTAGTTATATTGTGCAAGAGTAACTATATTTCCCTCTCTCCTATCTCACCCCCACTTATCCTATTTTTTCCTTTGACCATATCCCTTTTCAAAAATGTTTGCTTCTAACTACCCTCTCCCCCAACATGCCCTCCATTCTATCATCCTCCCTCTTGTCCACTACCCCCCTATTTTCCTGTAGGGTAAGTTACCCAATTGAGTGTGTATGTTATTCCCTCATTAAGCCAAATTCAATGAGAATAAGGTCATCCCATTCCCTTTCACCTTCCTGCTCTTCCCCTCCATTATAACAGTTTTCTCTTGCCTATTTTATATGAGATAATTTACCCTAATCTATCTCTCCCTTTCTCCTTCTCCCAATAAATTCCTCTCTTACCTTTTAGTTTTATTTTTAGATATCATCCCATCATATTCAACTCATCCTGTGCCCTCTGTCTATGTATACATGAACATACATATGCCCACAATTACATACATATTTATATACACATACACCCTCTTATACATACATATATGTGTGTGTGTGTGTGTGTGTATATATATATATATATATATATATATATATTTCCTTCAACTATCCTCATACTGAGAAAAGTCTTATGAGTTACAATGATCACTTTTCCATGTAGGAATGTAAATAGTTCAAATTTAATAAGTTCCTTATGATTTCTTTTTCCTGTTTACCTTCTCATGCTTCTCTTGCTTCTTGTATTTGAAAGTCAAATTTTCTGTTCAGCTCTGTTTTTTTTCATCAAGTATGCTTTAAAATCCTATATTTCATTAAAGGACCATATTTTCCCCTGTAACATTATACTCAGTTTTGCTGGGTAGGTAATTCTTGTTTTAGCCCTAGCTCCTTTGACTTCTGGAATATCATATTCCAAGCCCTATGATCCCTTAATGTAGAAGCTGCTGGATCTTGTGTTATCCTGATTGTGTTTCCACAACACTCAAATACTTTCTTCCTGACTGCTTGTAGTATTTTCTCCCTGACCTGGGAACTCTGGAATTGACTATAATATTCCTAAGAGTTTTCTTTTTGGGATCTTTTTCAAGAGGCAATCAGTAAATTCTTTCAATTTCTATTTTGTCTTCTGATTCTAGAATATCAGGGCAATTTTCCTTGAGAATTTCTTAAATGGTGGTGTCTAGGCTCTTTTTTTGATCATGGCTTTTAGGTAGTCCAATAATTTTTAAATGATCTCTCCTGGATCTATTTTCCAGGTCAGTGGTTTTTCCCATGAGATATTTCACATTGCCTTCTATTTTTTCATTTGTTTGGATCTGTTTTTATAGTATCTTGATTTCTCATAAAGTCATTAGCTTCTAATTGCTCCAATATAATTTTAAAGGAATTATTCTCTTCAGTGAGTTTTTGAAATTCCTTTTTCCATCTGGCAAATTTGCCTTTTTAATGCATACTTCTCCTCACTGGCTTTTTGGGCCTCTTTTGCCATTTGAGTTAGTCTGTTTTTTTAAAGTGTTATTTTCTTTGGTGTATTTTTTGGGTCACCTCTAGCAGGCTGTTGACTTCCTTTTCCTGATTGTATTGCAACATTATCATTTCTCTTCCCCATTTTTCTTCCACTTCTCATTTGATTTTCAAAATCCTTCTTGAGCTCCTTCATGGCCTTTGACCAGTTCATATTTTTCTTGGAGGCTTTTGATGCAGGACTTCTGACTTCACTTTATTCCTCCCACTCCATGCATTGATCCTTTTTATCCCAAAAAGGATTCTATGGTCTGTTTGTGCTTCCTCTGCTTGCTCATACTGCCATCCAATTACTTGACTTTTGAGCTTTTTGCCACAGTAGAACTCTGCTTCCACAATGGAAAGAACTTTGTCCCAAATTGCAGGAGTTTTTGCAGCTGCTGGAGCTATTAGGAGGGCACCCTCTCTACATCGCCCCAAGCTCTGGCACACTGGTCACACACCCCAGGAACAGTACTCAAGACCACGATCCATATCTAAGCAGGTTAAAGCAAGAGTGAATGGTTGCTTGGTCCCCCTATGATCTGCAGGCCAGGTGCTCCTGAAGCAACCATGTGCACAGCCTCTGCTCCTCTGCCCATCTTGCCCTCTTCTGTCCCCCATTCCAACAGAATTCCACATTGACCTTTTACTTTTTCTTTTGTGTTATTGGGTTAGAAGTCTGGAAACTGCCACCACTCCTGGTGATTCACTCTCTTGAAGTCTGCTATGGCTGCCACTGGTTGGGGTCGCCCTGTGGCCAGAACCAAGTGGCTCATGTGGGACTGTGCTCTACTTGGTTCACAGCTTGGTGCATTAGATCCTTCCTGTTGGTCTGCCAGGCTGCCTTCAGCAGGAGATTTGTTTCTCTCTGTCTCTATGTGGGTTCTGTAGCTCTAAAGTCTGTTTAGAGTCATTTTTTACATGTATTGGAAGTGATTGGAGCAGGAACTCACACCAAATTTGTTATTCTACTCCGCCATCTTGGCTCTGCCACTGGAATCCTTGTAAATTCCATTTTCTAAAGAATTGTCCCTATCCTTGTATTTGTGAAGCTGATTTTTTGAAACCACGCATAAAATTTTACGTTTCTCTCCATTAAATTTCACATTTTTATATCCAGTGTTCTGCCTTGTCTTCATGATCTCTTTGGATGCTTATTCTCATATAATGCATTTCTTCTTTGTGTTATCTTCAAATTGTATAGACATTCCACTTTGCCTTTATCCCAGTCATTGTTAAAACTAATAAAAAGCAACCACTGAAGGACTTGGCAGCAGGCCTCTTACATCTTACTGAGCCTTAAACTAAATTGATGTTCAGAATGGATAGGTGGCTTACTAAAGTCAGACATTGAGTTAGAGGCAGAGTTGAGACAAGCAAACAACCATCAAGAATTTGTTAAGTATCTACTCTGTGCCCTGCACTATTTTAGGAGCTAGGAATATAAAGATGAAAATTAAATATTTCTCAAGCAGCTACCTTTCCAGTTCCTAGCTCTCAAGGGGAGACAGCTTGTATATTTGTGCATACATACATGAATGCATACGTATATACATTGCATGCAGGAGTAATTTATCAGTCTTGGAAGGTAAGTTGGAACCAGATTGTAAAGAGCTTAAAAAATCAAGAGTAGAGTTGTTAATTCGTTCAAAATACAATATTGGAGCTTATTGAATAGGGGAGTGACATAGTCCTATGCTTAAATAAAATCCATTTAACAGTTTGGTGAAATATAAATTGGAGATGGAGGAGACTTTTGGTAGGGAAACCAATGAGGAGCCTACTATAGTAATCTACTTAAGACAAAGTCAGACACTTAATTAGGGTGTTCACTGTGTGAGTGAAGAGAAAGGGCTGAATGCAAAAAAAAAAACCCCAAAACAAAACAAAATGTGTTTTATATACAGAAATATTTAAAATGGTTATTTTTATCATGCCAAAAAAGTTATGGAAGCCAAGAAGAAAGATGTCAAACAAGTGAGGAATGGCTGAATAAATTGTGGTATATGAATGTGAGGGAATACTGTTATGCTGGAAGAAATGGGGAAATAGATAATTTCAAAAAAGTATAGAAAGACATATGAACTGATGCAGAATAAAATAGCCAGAAAGATAAGAATAATTTGTTTGATAACATTAATATTATAAAAAATGAATAATTCTGAGGATTTTTACCAAGTGATAAAAAAGAGCATAATTAGGAGAATAATTTATATATGAACAAAACTGTAAAAACAATTTTGAAAGCTGTAAGAAATATGATCAATTCAAGGAACACTAATGATTCCAAATGATTGATGATGAAACATGCTATCCATTAAAGAGAATTGAAAGGTGCAGAAGGAGATAAACACATGTGCATGCATGTATAGACACACATGTATGTTTACATGTATCTGTGCACACGTAATTATAAATTATGTATATATATATATGCAGCGATTGCATGAATTTGTTTTGCTGGATTATGCATATTTGCTACAAGAACTTTTCTTTTCCAATGGGGGTAGAGTGGGAGGGAGAGAAAATATACTTCTGTTTGTTGTTTTTTTTTTTTAATAAAGAGGTGGGAGGGTGGTGCTAAAGATGTGAAATGTTTCATAAACTTTTTGATGAGGCAAGTATGTTATTAGTTTTACTTAACTGTCTGACTGTTATAGGAGACATCTCACAAAACAGAAGTAGTCTTTAAATATTTGCAATATAGTAAGAAAACATTTCATTAAAACTAAAATAAAATACTTCATAAAAACTGAGAGACTGAGAGAGACAGAGACAGTGTATCTGGAGAAAGGATAATAAAGATTTGGGAACTGATTGGATATGTAAAGTGAGGGACAATTAAGAGTTAAGGAGACCGATAAAGTTATGAACCTGGGAGACTGGAAGAATGAAAAGTAATAAGGAAATTCAGAAGAAGGATGATTTTGGGAAGAAAAATGAGTTCAATTTTAAACATGCTGAACCTAAGAAACATTTCCAGTTTGCGATGACCACATTGGTGAAATGGAACTTAAGCCCCAGAGAAAGATGAGTAATGTAAGTGTGAGTGATGGTGATGATAATGATGATAACAGTGATGATTAGAATTATATACCATTAAGAGTTTCCATTAAAAATGTCCATCTTGAAATGCAATCAGTAACATGGAGCCAGACCTTAGCAAAGAGAGTAGGGCTGGAGATACACATAAGGGAAACAGCTGAAGAGAGATGAATATGCGAGGTTACCAAGTAAGAAATCATATGGAGAGAACAGAAGAGGGCTGTAACAGGGCTGTGATCTTTACCCAAAAGACACTGAGGAAGCACAGTCAGGAAGCCAGGAGGAGAACTGTAAGAGAAGAGTGTTGTGAAAACCAAGAGAAGAGAAAACATCCAAAAGGAAAGCATATCCAACAGTTTCAAATGATTGAGAGAACTCAGAAATGCAGACACAGAAGAGATGATCACACCTGTCAGTCATCAGATCCCTAGTCACTTTGAAGAGATCACTTTCAGTCTAGTGATGTGGTTGAAAACCAGACTGAAAAGGACTGAGATATGAGTGAAAGGAGAGGAAGTGGTGACAGGAGCAGACAGCTTTTCCAAGGAGTTTTGGTTGAGAAGAGATGAGAGATACAAGATGCTAGCTTGAGGTCATGGCAGGATCTAACGCAGTTTTTCAACATTTTCTTTTCTTTAGTAGCCAAGCCTCTTGTTTTTCTGTTCAAATGTTTTCCTCTGT
This sequence comes from Petaurus breviceps papuanus, assembly GCF_028583685.1. Lineage (NCBI taxonomy): Eukaryota > Metazoa > Chordata > Mammalia > Diprotodontia > Petauridae > Petaurus > Petaurus breviceps. The sequence goes on from NW_027185655.1 coordinate 24,341,853, forward strand.
GTTGCTATATGTTGAACTGATGCATTGATTTCAATTAGTAATACTTCTGTCATACTAACTCTTTACTATATTTAAAAGCCAGAAATCAGTTTTTATTTTTGTTTTTAATTTTGGGGGAAAACAAAGCAAAACTTATGTACCTGGAAACAGGCCTTCACTTCTCAAGTGGTAGCACAAGAAACATTTGATAATGAAAAAAAAAACCCAGAATACAAACATGAGACTAAAATTGTTTTTAGCAGGTGGCTGCATCTCTAGCCATGACCTCAAGCACTGCATGAACCAAGTGAATTTGGAGTCATTTATTTCCTCCTCAGCTGGGGCTTCCTTGCTCTGTTAATTTCTGTCCTGAGCTTCATTTATTCAACTCCTCAGTTTTTTTAGGGCATCACTGAATTCTGATGTTCCGAATATAGCACTAAGAGGAAAATGGAACATTCAGGACCTTGAGCCAGGTTGCCATCTATGCTAAGGAATGATGCTCACATAAGGAAATAACATTTTCAATTTACTCAGGATACAGACTGAAGTTTGTCATAGGTTAGCAAAAACCTGAAAGCCTGTGAGGACCAAGACATATTGCAAAATCCATTTTGCTGGCTACGTTAAAGCACTTAAAAGCATCAGGAATCTTTGTGCCAAGTGGAGGAAGCAAAGGAAGGGAGAAATACATTATTGTGGAGTGTAGTATTTTCTTTGCCATACTTTTCTCTACAATTATTAAAACTAATTAAAACACACATACAGCCATTGATCTTTTCATTTTGCATTAAAACTTTGCTGCATTTATATATAAACACACACATAAAATGTATATGTAATCATGTATATACATATAAACGTGCATATATGTACCTGGGCCATGCTTATTTTTATCCTAAGTTTTATCTGTTCATCTTTGTATTTTATGTATACTTGAATATACATTAATGTGTTACTGACATTTAAAAAGAAACCAAGGCAACAATTTTATTCCATATTTATTTCCCTACCCACTCACTGAATTGTAAATAAATCATTATTATTGTTTAAATGCAAACAAGGAAGAGCATACTATCTATGATAACACTCTAAAATATTTTTAAATTTCATGCATATGAAGAGGGAAAATGCCAATTTCCAAGAGATTGCAAAAATACTTACCCCACCGTATCAATTCCCAGTTCTTTCAAATTCTGCTTATCTATTAAATGCTCTCTTTCCCTATCATCATTAGCTTCCACAGTCTTCTCCCTCCAAATTACTTGCTATAATTTATTTAGGTATTATACATATATATATATACACATACACACATACATGTATGTATACACACTTGTTTATATATGTATATATGCATGCACACATACTTTCAATATTTTATACATAGACACAATCTATATAATATACACATATGTGTATTCTATATAGATGTATGTATGTATGAGTAGCTTTGGCATACATGGTTTACATTAATACATATATATCTGTGTATATATGTGTGTATGCCAAACAGATATATGTATAGCATTGAAGATATACCATACAGATGTGCATGTATACACATATCAATGTATATTTTCTGTATATGTCCTCTGACTTTATAAAATATAAACCCCTTCAGAGCAAGCACTATTTCTTTCATTTCTTATTTCCCCAGTTTTTAGCAGAATACATATTTGGGTTGTAGCTGTTATTCAACATTTCAGTTGTGTCCAACTATTTTTGAACCTGTTTGGGGATTTCTAGGCAAAGATACTGAAGTGGTTTGTCATTTCCTTCTCCAGCTCATTTTACAGATGAGGAAACTGATGCAAACAGGCTTAAGTGACTTGGTTAGTGTCTGAGGTCAGATTTGAACTTAGGATGAGGAGTCTTCCTGATTCCACTCTGTGCATTAGGGCGCCATCTAGCGGCCTACCTCTCATAAGCTAGGTGCTTAATAAATGCTTGCTGATTGATTGATATCAGGTTTGAAAATGAAATTCTAAAATAAATATTTTATAACATCCAAACTCATCGAATAATTTTGAATTTACCAAATGAGTGTATTTTTAACGTGGGAAGCAAACTTACTATAGGTTGCATATGTCTTTTCTTCTTTTACACACAGGTATGTCTTTTCTCTGAGTGATATTTAACAGGCCTTTGAAAGAAGTGTTTTGTTTGTGCGTTATTCTTATTAGTGCTTTCCACGATCTGGTATTATTTAGATATTCTTATACTATATCAGACAAGAGTACTCTAACAAAAGTGTTGACAATTCCAGATCTAAGTAAGCATTAGAAAACATCAACAGTTTAATTAGGATCAGATGGTGAGAGCGACATCAAAGCTTATTGTAGATCCCCAGCATTGGCACAAAAGACTCATCTTCCCCTCTGTCTGTTTGCTTGGTAGTTGGGACAGGTGGGTATTTCGAGCTCTGTTAAGCAGTAAAGTTTTTATGTGTCTCTCTGGAAATGAATTTGGATTGATGACTGATCTGTCATCAGCTGTTTGGAAATACTGAAGCATTTGGTAAATAATGTGGACAGATTCTCATCATCCTTCTTTCTCCTCGGTTCTGATGCCTTTGTTGCTTAGCTAACACAAAAAGTGCTGGGGGGGGTTCTCCTCCCTAATTATAGTGAAGAGAGGTTGATATTTAATTTGATCATAGTATACAAGGCCTAGGCCCACAGAAAACTAACTCAGATGGCCGGAGATACTGGGAGGTGTTACTGGAACATGACTTGGGGCAGAACTGAAGAGTCAAGCAGAGATAAAGACAGACAGAGAGATGGAGACAGACAGAGACAGAGGGGCAGTGACAGAGAGACAGAGACTGAGTCAAAGGTGGAGATAAACTCAGAGGCTGACCAAAATGCAACATAACCCAATTTTAGCAATGCACCTAACTTTCTGGAGACTGATTTTGGAGAAACCAGATGGTATCTTTTAAACCGAACTTGCCAAATAATTATAGCTAATTCAGGAATGGCTTATAGCAATAATTTCACTGTGTTACAAACTAGCTGGCTGAAGAAGAGAATCTATCTTTGTAACACCCTGACCTTGTAAGCTTGACACTCTATGGAGTTCTTTGATGGGAGAAACAGATGCAGTTCTATACATTTAGGTTTGGCTATAATTTCAGTGAGTACTAGTATAACATTGAGCAAGGAAATATTACCAGGTGAAATTATGGACAGCATATTTATAGGTACAAACATCAGCAGATATTCAACTAAATAGCACAAGATCCTATGTCCGATGCTTCAAGAAAATATTTACAATGTAAAAGTTGATTTTTGCTCAGGAAATTTAATAAACTCAAGTCAATGAGCATGCAAGCTTTTAACATTTTTTTGTCAGACAGAAAAATTAATGGAGCTTGTCCAATGCTATTTAAAATCAGACTTCAAATTGCCTTTCAGCTTCTGGAAAGTAATGAATAGAGTATAGCTTAAAAAAATTCTTCTGAAGTGCCCAAAAGAAAATTACAAAAGAGATTTTAGAAAAATATCTTTCAAACATTTTGGTTTTCCATGTAAAATAAAAAGGATACTTTTTAAACCCTAGAATTACATCTTCATCTTTTTACAGTGTAATTAAATATTATAAAAGGGATGGGAAATGAATAACTATAAACTCAAAATAAACTGATTGCATCCTGTCAGAGAGGCTGCAGGGGCTTTCACAACTTCTAATATTACGTCTACAGTCAAAGTCTCCTATAAAAAACGTCATTTTATTACCTGAGGATCCGGCTTGGAGCCTTCCCTTTCTCCTCCCTGTCCCCTTTAAGATGCACAAAAGAGAAAAAGAATGTCCAATTTGGAGATGGAAAGAAGGCCAGACCATGACGTAGCAGCTTTTTGTTCTTTTTCCTACTTATTCCCCCATCTTTCAACTGATTTTCATTTCCTTTCCAAAAAGAGGAAAGAAGTGAAAATGAAACATATGAAGTGTCAGCCAAAGTCTCTTCTTCCTATGTCAGTTTCCCATTTCTTCCTCTTTATCCTTCTCCAAATTCTTGTCATCCTTCAATTCCCACTTCCTTTGTGAATGTTTTCCAGACTGACTACCAAATCCAACCAATCTTTTCCTGAATCATTAACTTTGGTACTTAAGGTCTTGTGTGTGTGTGTGTGTGTGTGTGTGTGTGTTCAGCTGTATCCTGGTAAATGTTTTATAACTAGCTCCCTGGAGGGAAGTGTAGGCATAACAAACTTTTAAGTTTAATCTGTATTAACATTTTATTAATTATTATTATAATTGCAAACTAGAAAATCAACAAAATAATAAATCAAGCTTTGATTTGTATAATTTGCCAGTATCCAAGATGTAAGTATTCACTCTGAAAATTAAACAGTTGGCTTGCTTTCCGGGTTTGTTCAGCTGGCTCCCACACACTGCTATGAGTATCTTCTCTCCCTAGAGCAACCCTAAGATTCCTACGGGTTTGGATCTCATTTTATATTTCATCTTCCACAGTGCTAACACAAAGCTTTACACATAGTAGACTCTTGATAATAAAGTTCTAAATCAAATGGAATTTTTCTGCCTTAACCTCATTCTATCACTCCTTTAGACCATGTGGAGGGCATGCTTAAGAAAATGAAAAAAAGAACAGCATTTTCAACCATTGGCAGTGTTCTAAAGAGCTAAGAAAAATCGATGTGTATATTTGGTATTGTACAGGTATGTGTAGTGGAGGACAGTGAGCGTTGTATATGGAAAGTATGTGTATTGTAGTACGTGTATGTACATAGTAGGTGTTTGTTTATGTAGTATGGTATGTGGTATGTATATTTGTGTGGGATATGTGTGTTTGTGTGTATGTCTGGTGTGAATGTGGATTTGAGAGAGACAGAAAATGAGAATATTTCTGTGTAGGAATAGAAAATAAACAGAAATGAAGAACCTGAGAGAATTGTTGAGCTGAATTCTTACTGACTCATTAAACTTCTCTTGAAAAATTTCAATGTAGCCAACATCTCAGAAAATATATAATTTTAGTTATGAATTTTCCTATTTCAGTTCCTTCTGCATGGTGGATAGTCAATAGTTATTTGTTTGTTCTTGATTGATAATAACCATAGCCCTGGTTACCTTTTCATGATTTTCTCTTCTCTTTTGCATAAGTCCAAAATCCCCAAACTTGGGAAATATACCCAAGCTATCAAAAAACCCTTTGCACCTTTAATTTTTTTTTCATAAGAGGCCACACACAGTTCAAGTCACTGCAATACTATTAGTAACAATGATTCAAAAGCCATTTAGTTTCCCTCAATTCGTTCTCCAACCTATTTTGAAGCGGTCCCGCAGGTCCCTCAAGGACTGTAATGTGTTTATAATTATGTCATTCCTCATTATGAGGCCCTTCCCTAAGAAGTCCACTGTCTCTCTAGCCCCCCTCCCCCACCCTTTCCTTCATGACATGATAGCCCTCTGGCTACTCTGACAGCCACCTTCTGCCATGGAGTTCTGTGTGCTCTGGACCAGCGATTAATTTCTACTCCTCATAGAACTTCAGCTTTTCCCAGAACTATTACTAGAAAAGCTTAGGAGTTTAATACTTACTTAGAAAGACCATAAGCTACTTCCCAAGGCCCACTAGAAACCTCATTGCTCCCTCTGGTTCTGATTTGAAATTTGTCACGTTTCAGAAATGGTATGATACATAAGAAAAAGAACACAAGACTAAAAGTGAAAAGAGCTGGGTTCTGTCCCTAGGTATTGATTATATGACTTTAAAAAATCTTCTTAGACTCTCTGTGCCTTAGTTTTCTAATCTCTAAAAATAATGGGTTGTATTATGTGATTCCTATGGGGTATTTTTAATTTCAGTCCAAGCAGTCTATGATTCTTTAGGGATAAAGCCATCATGGTCGAAGGAAAAATGGTCAATGGAAGCAGTTGGAATAATATTCAAATAATGACCTACCTCTCTCATTTATTATCTCGTCTAGTGAGTCTCCTCTAGACTTTGCTATTGACATTCTACTTGGATCAAGCAACCTATGCTTCAGTCTAGTCCTATTGTCCTTATAACTCTGCTTAGGAAAAGCTATGTTTGTTTGTTTGTTTGTTTTTCCCCTGATGTACCACACACTATTAGTTTTCTACAGGAGCTCAGTTCATTTCCATGGGGCACAGAAGTACATATAAGAAAATGGAAACAGAAACATCCAATAACAAGGAACCTAGCAAGCTATATTGAGAACCAATAAAATTACAATTTAGCAAAGTGCAACAAAGGGAATCTAAAGTCACTTGTGATTCTTAAAATATGCTATAAGGATAGGGACTAAAACTGTGATTTTATTAACATAGAAAACTCCCAAATAATAGAAATTCTTCTACACATTGAAGTCAGAACCTGTTCTGACATTTAATTTTAGAAATTTGTCTAGAATACTCAGAGACTTAATGATGGAGACACACAGTCACTAGGTATCAGGGGAAGGAACTGAACCCAAGTCTTTACTCAAAGACTGGTTTTTTTTTGTTTTGTTTTTACCAAATCACCTTCTCTGAGTGAAAATAAGCATCACCCCCTTCTCTAATCCAACAACTTCTTCACTATATAGTATACATTTCCATGGGCAACTACTTTGTTTCCGATTCTTACCTATCATAAAGGGTGCAACAAAAATTATTGGGAAATCTTTAGGGATATTTTTATTATCAATAGTTTCCTTGAGGTACAATCTCGGTAATAGTCACTGGTTCAAATGGTATGAACATTTTAGTTACTTTATTTGCACAATTACAAATGGCTTACTAAATGGTTACATAATTCTGCACCTCCACCAAAAATGTATTAATGGGTCTTTCTTTTCACAACTCCTTTAACATGGAATGCTATTATTTTTTGTCATTTTTGCCAATTTGAAGGATATGAGATGAAATCTCAAACTCGTTCAGAATTTCATTTTTCTTATTATTAGTGATTTGGAGTATTTTTCATATGATTGTGAAAAATTTGAAATTCTTCTGAAATCAGGTGGTTTTTTTTTCATGTCCTTTGACCATTTATTTACTGGTGAATGGAATGAATATGTGTCAATGAGTATAATATATACATACATACATACAAATATACAAAGATACATATAATGTGTATATGTATGTATGTGTATAGTGTGTGTATGTATGTATGTCTTAGATACCAAATACTTTTCAAAGAAAATTTCCCCACTTGGCCATTTTCCTTATAATCCTAAAAACAGTAATGTTGTCTATAGAAAAACTTTTAATTTTCAAGTAATGAAAGAGATCTACTTTCTTTTCTATAATTGCCTCTCCATCATATTTAGTTATGAATATATCTCTTACCTATAGCTATAAGAGATACATGATCTGTTTCTCTTTTTTATACTATGATCTTTAATATTAAGGTTAAGTATTCATTTAGGAATGTATTATGGAGTGTGGTATAAGATATTGTTCTAAGTCTAGTTTTCTTAATGGACTGCTTTCCAGTTTTCCAGCAGTTTTATCGAGTAGGAAGTTTTTCTGTATGTAACTTATGGTTTCCACTTTACAAAACACTAGGCTATTTAGTTCAATTATTTCTTAATATCCCTTATTTATTATGTTCCATTAATCTAGCTTTCTATTTTTGTACAAGTACCAGATGGTTTTGATGACTGTCATTTTATAATATAGTTTGATATCTAGAAGTATTATTGCTTCTTTGTCTTGAGTTCTTTTTATCATTTCCCATCATATACTAGATCTTTTATTTTACCAAAAGAATATTGTCATCATTTTATCAATCACTGTATTCTCTTGGGAATTTGAGGGGCATAGCATTTAAAATGTAAATTAATTTTGGTAGTATTGTCATTTTTATTATATTGGAATGACCTAGACATGAGCACTGAAGATTTCTCTAGTTATATAGATTTTTTTTTAATTTTTAAAGAGTACTTTTAAATTTCAATTGTACAAGCATTTGCATGCTTTGAGAGGTTAATCTGCAAATATTTTGTTCATTTTGGATTTACTTGGAATGGGATATCCCTTTCTATTATTACTTTTTGAATTGTGTTATTATATAGAAATGCAATCAATTTTTAAGGATTAATTTTGTAGCCTGAAACTTTTCTCAGGTTGCTAATTGTCTCAGTTGGTATCTTTGGTGATTTCCTGGAGTTTACCGAGTAAACTTTCATATCACCAGATGTATTTTATCTTCTTTACCTATATTTATTCCTTTAATTATTTTTTCTTGTCTTATTTCTAATACTAACATGTTTAGTATTATGTCTAATAATAGTGGGGAGGATAGGCATCCTTACTTCATTTTTGTATTTACTGAAACATATTCTCATGTATCTCAGTATCATATGATACTTGCATTTCTTATAGAGAAATGCTTTTATGATAGAAAACATAACTCTATGCCTATTTTCATAGGATTTTTAGTTTAAAGGAGTGTTGTACTTTGATGAAGACTTTTTCTGTATCTATTGAGATGTTAGGGGTGTTTTTGGATATTGGATTTTTAATATGATTAATTAATTATATGGTTTTCATGTTGAACCATCCTTGCATCCCTCATCTAAATCTCAGATTTATGATAATGAATGATTTCTTAGGTAAATTTTTATAATCTGTTAGGTAGAATTTTGTTTTTAAAAATTGGTCAAAATTCATTAATGATATTGACCTATAGTTATCTTTCCATGTTTTATCTTTCCTTGTTTTATGTATTAGCACAATATTTATCCCATAAATGGATATTGGTAGCATGTTTTCTAAAGGCTTGAAAATAATTAGTTAAGAATGACTACCTATTATTAAATACTTGATAGAATATTTCTGTGAATTCTTAAGGTCCAAGATTTTATACCTTTGGTAATTATTTTACAACTACATTTATTTCTTTTTCTGAGATTGAGTTTTTAAGATTTCCATTCAATCTTCTGCTAGGGTGAATATTTTATGTCTCTGAAGGTAGTCCTCTACTTCTTTTACATTCTCTGTTTTGTTAACATATCTGTGCATAATATTTTCTCGATTTTTTTCATTTCTTCTTTTCCTGTGATTCCACTTTGTTAATTTGTTATTTTGTTAATTTGATTTCCTTCTCTCTCTGTCTCTCTCTGTCTCTCTCTCTCTCTGTCTCTCTCTCTCTGTCTCTCTGTCTCTCTGTCTCTCTCTCTCTCTCTCTCTCTGTCTCTCT
>NW_027185655.1:24351412-24427098 GCF_028583685.1 Petaurus breviceps papuanus
CTCTCTCTCTCTCTCTCTCTCTCTGTCTCTGTCTCTCTCTCTCTCTCCCTCCTGTTTTTTTGGAGGGGGAAGGTAGGGCAGTTGGGGTTAAGTGACTTGCCCAAGGTCACATGGCTAGTTTTTGTGTTAAGCGTCTGATGTTGGAATTGAACTCAGGTCCTACTGACTCCAGGGCCAGTGCACCACTTAGCCACCCCAATTTTCTCTTCTTTTTAATTAGATTCGGTAAAGGTTTATCAATTTTAATTAGTCTTATAAAAACAGCTTTAAATTTTTTATTATTTCTGTAGTTTTTTTGGTTTTCAGCATATATATTATTTCCATAATTTTTAACATCACTTCTTTTTTGCTTACATTAAGTTTATTTGTTGTTTCTCTAATTTTTAAATGCTGGTTCATTTCCTTAATTGTCATTTTTCTATTTTGTTAACATTTTCTATGATTAAGCCCCCCCCCCAAGTACTCCTTTAGCTTTATTCCAAAAATTTTGGTTTGTTGTTTCATCATTATCATTTTCTTTTACATGATTATTAATAATTTTTATGATTTATTCTTTAGCTCACTATTTATTTAATTTCATCATTAATTCTATATTTGGGTTTGTATTCTTTGTCTCATGGTACCTGAATCATTTTTCTTATTCTTATTATATTATGGTCTGTAAAGGATGTACCATATATATGTATGTTACATTATATTATATATGTGTATGTGTGTGTGAGTGTGTGTAGATAGATAGATGATAGGCATCTAATATAGATAAATCTGTTTCCTACATGTTCAATTTTTGTATCAGTTTGATATGGTACAAATAAATGTGCATATTCTTTGGGGATTTTTTCCCCATTTATAAGATGCCACAAGTCTTCTAATTTTAATTTCTTCAGAAATTTTTTTCAGTTCCACATTTTTCCTTTTGTTTATCTCTGTTAGACTTATTCCAAACTGACAAATGGATATTCAAGTTTCCTTTCATTATTTTACTCTATGTCTTCTTGAATCTCACATGATTTTTCCTTGAATTTGGGTGCTAAGGTATTTAAAGCATATATTTATTACTGATGAAGAATTGTCATCTAGGGTTCCTTTCAGCATAATATAATTTCCTTATTTATCTCTTTTTTATTTTTTAATTTACTTTATCTGAAAGCATGGTGATAACTCCTTTGGAGGATTCACTTGATGTACAGTAATTTTTCCCCATCCACTCAGTTTCATCATGTGTACAAGAAAAGGGCTGTGATCAAGCTGACTGTCAAAGTCTAAAAATAAAAAAAATCAAAACACACAAAAACTTTCCAAAACATGAAGCTGAGGCCTCTACATCCCTGAAATAAAGGAGAGGAGCCTAGAGTATAGGGATAGGTTTTGATGTAGATCTATGTTGTGATATTGGGTCTACTAGTGTGGCCTCTGGTACTGTGAAAGGTAGGGTATGGGTGCTGAGTGAGTTTAGGAGCAGTAAACATAGTTTCCTGGATTTTGGCTAACTTTTAAAACTTTATTTTAGATTCTAGGTGTCCTAGACCATGGAAACAACTGAAGTTGCCTTATCTTTTGTGCATAATTTCTATTTTAGAGAGGGATGATAAGACACGGAGATTGGAGAAAATGTCTATTATACCATCTTGTTACTAATGTGATATAGAAGTTCCAATATTCTTTGATAGGATACTTTCTATTTCCTTGGCACTGTGACAATTTACTATCATGTTATTTTTCCTTCAACCTCAATGATTAATCCTACTATGAATCCTCAACGGGCTTCTATTTTGACTCTCACCTCCTAAATGTAGGCATTTGATTTATTTTATATTAACTTTCTCTACCTTTTCTTGGATTGATCATCCACTCCCACAACTTCACCTACAATTATATTTACTTAATGTTTTGGGCCACAAAAACACAGAAAGAATATCTACCAAGGTAGGCTGTCATCTGCATCAGTACAGGGAATATCTATATTTTATTTTCATCATACCTCAAATCAGTATCATCTCTTAACAAAAATCAGATTCTCCTTCATAATCCTATACTGCTTTTAATGGCACCAGTGTCATCACAGACATCCCAACTTAAAGTCTCAGAATCACATATCTCTTCTCTCTTTCTTGTACCTAGCATTCATTTGATTACAAAATCATATTTACTCTATACATACAATATTGCTGACATCCATCCCTACTTTCTATTCCTATTGCCGTCTCCTGCCAGTTGAGTTTCTTATTGCTTCTCATCTAGGTTACTGAAATAGCCTCTAAATTTGTCTTCCTGCCTAAAGTATCTCACCCTTTTATTCCTACACTTTGCTGCAAGTTTCATCTTCCTAAAGTACAAATCTCTTCATATCACGTGTCTGTTTAAAAAAAAAAGAAAATCTTTCCCATAGAATGAAATATAAATACTTAACCAGATATTTAATATTTTCTATAATCTGGCTTCAAGTTATCTTTTCAGGTAATATTTTTATTTTTTTCTATGCTTGAGTCAATATTTTAATACACTTTTGATCAAAGACCAAATTGAAGGACAGCCATGCTTTTGTACCATGTGTGACCGAAGAATGTTTTTTTGATGTTTAAAAAAAAAAGTTACAATGCAATTAAATGACCTTTTTTTTAAAACATAAAAATCCAGCATTCTTAGCCCAGTGACATAAAACAAAGCAGTTAATTCTAGATGTGACCTTTCAGCTTGTAGTTTGCCAAAATCTGCACTAGTTATTCAGAGTAATCTTCCAACTTGTCTTGTCTTTGGCCAGTTGCCCATCTTTATTCATACTATATCATAGAATCCTGATATCAACACCTTCATTTCTACCTTTTAAAATTTGTTTTTCCTATTTCCTTTAGCCATGTAGCCTTCATAAAGACTTCCTTAAAGTTGGACTTCAGACATAATTTCTGCCTCTTCTGAAGATTCATAGCTCTTTGTACCACTCTAATGACAATTACTATACCATCCCTTGTATTTATTTATATACATATTTCAACTCTAATAGTAGTCTATTCCCATTTATGGTGGGTAATACCTTCCATATTATATCCATGAAGATTGCAACCAAATCATGGCTTTCTCTTTTGTGTAAACCTTGTCCATGTTCTTCCATTTAATATACTCTTCAAATACTTTTACATTTCAGGGATATTAATGGAATATCTTTGCTATGATTCACCTTCCTTTATTCTCACTGTATAACTGCCCACCTCCTTTTGTGAATACATATTTCCTTAATGCTAACCCTAACATCATTTCTTGACTTGGGGTTATCTTTGGAAATACTTTGCAGTAATTCTGGACTGACCCATCCAAATACACATCTGGACAATGGATATTTTTCTTCCATCATCTGATTGGGTAATTAAGCTGCATAGTGGATAGAGTGCTGGACTTGAACCTAAGAAAGCCAAAGTTCACATAATAGATACTTATGTGTGATATGGCTGTGAGCAACTTATTTAACTTTTTGTCAGTCTCAGTTTTTTGATCTGCAAAATGGAGATAATAATGGCACCCACCAAACACTTTGCATACCATCAAGGACTACATAAATACTAACCATTTTATTGTTATTGGCAGCGACAGCAGTAGCAGCAGCAGCCATTTAATTGTTTTTATGTATTAGTCTGCATTTTTCTTGTGAGTAGCCATGAATCTTATTGAAATGTGATAATATCAATGATGTTAATATAAATATAAAGACCTTCAAAGTTTGTCAAGCACTGTACATGCAGTTTCATGTATGATAGTTAGCCAAATATTATCTGGAAGGGAATTTCCATTATCTTAATGGAAATCTCCTTTTGGATCCTATGTAATACATCTTCCCTGGCATTGGCAAATAAGTTTGGCAAGCCTTCATTTTGTTCTATGCCTCACTCTAGGTTAATAATGAGAAGATAGGTAAATAAAACTTCCTCTCCATCCCAACCCACAATGATTCATGGTGGCATGCCACAAGAAAACCTGTATGAGTTTAGCATGTATATTTTTGCAAGTGAGCCTATAATTTTTGTGCTAAGTCAAAATCTTTCTTGTAATAGATACAAAATAAATATACCCTTTATAACTTGCATGTTTCAGCCAATTTTGTACCAGCAAAGATATGTTCAACTGGAGAAATTCATTTATGAATGCCTTTCTGTTCTTTTCACATATTTTCATTGATGATACCCTTGATACAAATGCAGAACATTTTCATAATGGATTTTTAAATGAGAAAATAGGTACTGCAAATGGATCAGTGATTATTGATATTCTCTTGGTGGTATTTTTTTAGGTATTAATCTTCTCCATAGTTTTATTTTCCCCTATTGGTGTTATCTCATTTCCCTGAGATCCCTTGCAAACTGATCCCTTGAAGCTTTCAAGATTTCATCATATCCAGCATGGATTTTCTCAGTGTGAATTTGATTTAGTCCAGCATCTTTACCCGACTTTGTCTCCCTTGGTGTGATTTTTACATCTTTATGTATCACAAAGCCTGATGTTTGCAAATGGAGTAATTCTGTCACTGATGATAGACCAGATTGTTCTTGAAATGGTGAAAAAATAGTCCTCATTTATTTTTATTTGTTCCATCCATAAATGTTTTTAGCATATGATGTTACTTATTTTGGTTTCATGCCAACTTTCTATTTGCTTCAACTATTTCTCATGGCGTTAAGAAGAAATGAGAAGCAGGTAGGTGGTACCATGGATAGAGTGCTGGATGTGGAAGCAGGAAGACTCATCTTCTTGAGTTCAAATCTGACCTAAGACACTTAGTAGCTGTATGACCTTGGGCAAGTCAATTACTCCTGTTTACCTCAGTTCCTTATGTGTAAAAAGAGCTGGAGAAGGAAATGGGAAACCACTCCAGCATCTTTGCCTAGAAAACCCCAAATAGGGTCACAAAGAGTGAGACACAACCTAACAAAAACAACAAATAAGAAGAAATAATCTTCGGTCACCCTCTTCTAGAGTACTTTGTAGATGAGTATACATTACAATCCACTGCTATCCTTAGCTACTATCTCTCTATACTTGGCAAGAAAATTTTGTTTACTGGCTAAAACGGGTTTTGAGAACTTCTACACTACTTGTTTGGATAGCTACTATACAGTGACTTAAATTCTTTGGAAAATAATTAATGTTAAGGTTAATATTTCTACTCTTTCCATTTTCCTATTATTGACATGGAGCAGGTAGGTGGCACCTTGGATAAAGCATTGGGCTTAGAATAAGGAAGACTCATCTGCATGGGTCAATCTGACTTCAGTTAATTATTAGTTGTGTGGTCATGGGCAAGTCACTTCATTCTTTTTACTCAGTTTCTTCATCTGTAAAATGAGCCAGAGACAGAAATGACAAAATACTCAAAAAAACCCTACATGGGGTCACAGAGAATTAGACATTACTCTAATGTCTTAACAACAAACAACATTATTGATATGGTTAATTGAGACAGCTCAAGATGAAGTGTCACAATTGTATACACTATCATCTCATCTTTAGCTATTCTAATTAAATGAAATTTAGCTGATATTCTATTTAGTTAATAGAATATATATCAACAGTCAATTTTATGATGGCATATCAATAATCAAATGTCTTCTACATGGCCTTAGTATTGTTTTCTCATCTATATAGCAAGGAAGTTGAAGTCGATGCCTTCTGAGACAATCTCCTATTTCTCTGCGATCCCCTAAGTTATGATTCTATAAGACATGCATTGATTCTTTTGGAAAATTTTGTCAAATTCATCATTGAAATTTTCTCTGTCTTAATTCTCTAGGAAAGATATTTTTTTCTTTTAGAAAAAAAATGCAGACTTATTTCACTAGTGTGGGGACTTGCAATAGAGAAACTCCCCCCACTAAGACAAATCAACAATTTGACTGTATCAAACATTTGTCTGAGAGGGTTGCCTGGGGGAATAGGGAAATTAAATCACTTACCCACAGTCTCATAGACAAAGGCAGGGACTGAACCAGGTTTTTTCTGAGCACTCAATTTGGAGTCTGAAGATCTGTGCTCAAAAATAATTTCTACCACTTAATGAGTGTCTAACCCTAAGCCATTCCTTAGTTTACTCATGTGTAAAAATAGGAGTTTTTAGTCAATTGTATCAAATGTCCCTTCCAGCTAAAATATGTAGATGTATGTATGTGCACACACCTATGTATATACATACACACATGTGTATATACACATACATATGTGTACCTATATACTTGTATACATATATGCATGTGTATATATGCATACATATGGGTGTATATAGTTTTGTAAGGCTCATTATGCATTAAGCTATCTTGCCTCTTTTGGTGAATAAAGGTACATGATCATCATAGTAATACTTTCACATTATGCTTGTCAGCAGTACCTTGAGAGGAGATGATTGTGTACCTAAAAAAAAAATGGTTCTTGTTTTATATGGGCATACTGTGAAATCAACTGTTTTTGAAGAGCTTGTGAGGCATTCTTCCACTTAGTTGTAATTTATTTTTTTTCTTCTGCTTTCATTTGTCCTGAATATATTAGTATTATCGTGTTACAGCTCTAATAGCATATCAATTTCTTATTCATTGGACAAATATTTAACATTTTGATTATCTACATTTAAATTGATGTTGGTAAACAGTCTAAAATTGTGTGATTCTTAGGACTTTATGCACTATTTTCCACAAGTACAGTGTCAAACTGGGAGGATGGCAGGACATAAACCTGGGGGTCATCTTGTATTTTTCTCTGGATTTAATAAGTTACCATCTATAAGGAATTTATCACTAAGTGGCACACATACTGGTGACTTGCCTTTTTATTCTCAGGTAGGCTTCTTCTTGGACAAACCTGATAAAGGTGATAATATGAGTAGAAAGAATTAGGTTAATTTTAAAGATTCTGTGGAGGCAAAAATTAATAAGATTTGATGATTGATTTGGATATCAAAGAGAGTGAGAAAATGAGGATGCCAACAAGGTCACAAATTAGTTTGACTAGAAGAATGGTGATACTGCCAATTAAAATATTAAACTTTGGAAGAGGGATAAGCTGGGAGATTATATTATGAGTTCTAGTTCTAATGTTTATTTAGAAATGCCTAAGAGATGTCCCAGCTGAAAAAAAAAATCCACAGGCAAAGAAGAAATAAAACATCATTTTCTGCAGGTGATATGATGTTGCATCAAATAAACTAAATATTCAATTTAAAATTTAATAAAAGTTACTTCAACAAAATTGCAAGATAAAAATAAATTTAAATAATTTTTTTTGTCTATAAATGACCAAGAAAACTCAGCAGGAAGAAATAGAAAGAGAAACTTTCTTTAAAATAACTATAGAATGTATAAAATATTTGGGAGTCTACCTACCAAAACACATAAAATTATGTGAATAAAAGAAAAGATGACAATAATCCCATAATCCATCTATTTCTTTAGAACCTTACCAATTAAACTACCAAAAGATTAATATATGTTGATTTAAAAAAAAGTGATCTGGAACAACAACAAAAAATCAACTATTGCAAAGGAAATAATGAAGGAAATTTTAAAAGCAAAGATATAACAGTATTAGATCTCAAAATAACTTCAAAGTAATAATCACCAGAACAATTTGGTGCTGCTTTAAAAAATAGAAAGTTGATCAATAGAATATTGAAAATAGTGTTCAATGTGACAGAAGACACCAGATAGGGGGATAAGGATTATTATTCATTTTTTGACAAAAAAAAATGCTGAGAAACTTGGAATGAGTCAGGTAGGAAATGAATTTAGAAGAAAACCTCACACCATTTACCACAAGCTCCAAATTGATAAATGACCTAGATAGAAACAAATTAAAAGACAAGGGAAGGAGATAATTTTCAAATATACATAAGGGAAGAGGTCTTAATCAAAGAATTGAAAAAAAAACAATAAGGCAATATTATAGCTTGTATTTATATAATGCTTTAAAGTAAAGCATTTTACAAATGTTATCTCATATAATCTTCAAAACAACAGTGGGGTGTATTATTATCTTCATTTTACAGAGGAGGAAACTGAGTCACAAAACAATTGAGTTGTCCAGGATCATACAACTATTAAGCATTTGCAGCCATGTTTTGAACTCATAACTTCCTGATTCAAAGTCCAACACTTTACCCATTGGGTCATCCATCTGCATCTAATATGTAAAACTCTGATTTAATCAAATTGGAAAAAAAATTCTTCAAATAAATACAGTTGAAATTATAAATCAAACAATTAACTGAAAGAACACCTTTGAAGCAATTTTTTTTCTGATGAAAGCTGGTCTCCTCCAGTAAAGTATAGGAAGAAATAGAAGTTTTTATTTCTCCTTCATCCTACTCAGAGATTCCCTTTGATGGGCATGGCTAGACAGCTCTCTTCTGCAGTTGGTTAGATGCTCAAATATTGGCTTTCAGAATGACTTTCTTATTTCACACGCAGGGTATGACAGAATCTCCCTAGTTAATACCAGCATAGTTCCTCCTGTACCTAAGTTGAAATGCTCAAGATTTCTTGATTTGATGGAGTTATATAGACCTTTTTTCACACCTAATTAATACCTTTGATTGGTTGATTTAGTAGAGATATTATCACCTAATAAAGTATTGGGGCAAGAGATTTAGGGTAATTAATTTAAGTTGGATGGGGTGCTTAATTTGTTAATTCAATCAGCATTCTGTTTTCCATATTTCATACCATTGGATTGACAAAAATGACCCCAAAAAAGCAAATAATATATATTAGAAGGGTCAGGTGTTATAATATATTATATTTGTACAAATTAATTGGTTCCACCATCCTGGAAAGTAACTTGGAGTTGTATCCATAATATATCTCGTAACCCTAAAATAATATGACTTTGGAGTATATACCGAGGGAAAGCTTTGATTGCTGTCTTCAGAGATCTGAAATGATGCAAGAGGGATCTAAGCTAAAGCTCAGTCCTCATTGACTCAGTCAGATTCTGAGTCATTAGCTTCTCCATGCTTTGAAGTATATACTACAAAGAGAAAAAATAAAAGGAAGGCGGGAGAACCCAGATGAACAAAGAAATGAATAGCATGACTTTGTTGTATCCAAGAACTGAAAACTTAGTGGATACCTGCATGTTTTGAAGGGGCTGAACACAGTATGGTTAAAGGCAGATGCCAATTAAATTAATCAATCTCCTAACCATACCTGAACAAAGACCTTTATCAGGTGATAATACCTCTCAATTGAATAGATAAATCAAAGGCTTAGAAAAGCCTTCAAGGCTTAGATACTTTTATTCAACCATTTAGTCAAATACAGTTCAGGTAGTCTGGTTGGAAGGACTTGTGGAAGGAGTTGTTGATATTCTGTGGGGTTTGTATAGAGTCATAAAGTCAGTTTGGAATTGGTTATTTTAGTACCTGGAAGCTTAGTAGTAAAGCCTGCCAAACAAGACCTCCAGAAATGATCAATCACTTGGAGGTAGGGAAAGAAGAGGACTTTAGCTCTCCAACCCCCTCCTCCCCAAATCTTCCCTTCCTTCCATGAGTCTGGAGGATTTATTTTTCCTAGTGTCTTAGTGCCTGAAATAGCACTGATTATCCATAGTGTGTGCATCAAGAGGAAAGGATAAACCAGATAAAGTGAAAAAAATACAGATAAAAGTCAAAAAAGATGATGCAAACATCTTATCAGAAGAAGCTACATAATGCTAAAGGGAACATTTGACGACTATAGAGGAACCTCTTTGCCACATACTCTCTAAACTTTATCCCATTTTCTACTGAATGCCCTATGTTCTTATGAGAGTATCACAGACTCTTGGAAGATTTTTCTATACCAATTGTTACTACTCTACCTTATAAAATAGGCATTTCCAAAAGATAATTAAGTCTGTCCCACTAATAGATAAAAATTAATAATCATGGGGTTGGGAGGGTATCACCAGTTCTGTTGTAATAGAATATTCTTTCGCTGTAAGTAATGAAAAAAAATGGATTCAAGAAACTTGGAAAGACATGTATGAATTTACACAGAGTGAAGTGAGCAGAACTTGGAGAAAGGTTTATACAATCGTTGCAACATTGATAAGAAAAGCAACTTTGAAAGATGTGGGGATGGCAGAATAGAAGCAGTACCTCCCCTCGGCTCCAGCTTCCACCTTTCCCAATTAATGTAAAAAGGGGACTCTGAACAAACTTTAGACCTGCAGAACCCACAAAACGACACAGAGAAGCTAACCTCCCCCTGAGGACAGCCCCAAAGGCCAGCAGGAATCTGCCAGAAGTGCTCTGGGAACTGAGCCCAGCCCCATGCCCAGGCTTTAGCCCCAGGTTGGTCCTGACCAGCCTCCTGCTGGAAGGACTCCAGATCAGCAGCAGCTGTGGCTATTTCCAGATTTATCAACACATAGATACAGAGGACAAAGTGAGAGGTAAGTGCAGTCTGGAATTTGGGACCCAGTAAGTGGCAGTGCATGCCTTTTGCCCCCAGGGCACAGCCAGCCAGCTCCATGTGGCAGCTTCAGCTCTTGGCCTGCAGAGTGTAGGGGGACCAAGCACCAGTCTGGGGGGTAATCACTTTTGTTTAACCTGCTTGGATCTGCATTGAGTCTAGCGTGGAGGACCTAGGGTGTTGTCCAGCTTGCTAAAGCATGTGGAGACCTCAGAGAGGGCACCCATCTAATACATCCAGCAGCTGAGAAAACCCCAGCATTTGGGACGAAAGCTCCCCTGTCTGGTGGCAGAGTCCTACTGTAGAAAAAAGCCCAGAGGTCAAGTGACTGAGGGGCAACATGATCAGGCAGAGGAAAAAAAAGGAGACAAAATATCCTGACATTAGACTCCTATTTTGGGGACAAAAAGGAGCAAGGCATGGAACAGGAGGAAGACAGTGAAGTCAGAACTCCTGCACCAAAAGCTTCAAAGAAAAATAAGAGCTGGTTACAGGCCATAGAGGACCTTAAGAAGCAAATAAGGGAAGTAGAGGAAAAATTAGGAAGAGAAATGAGGACAATGCAAGAAAATTATGAAATGAGAGTCAAAAGCCTGACTGAGGAAAATCACAGCTTAAAAAATAAGCTAACTCAAATGGCAAAAGAGGCTCAAAAAGGCAATGAAGAGAAAAATGCCTTAAAAAGTCAAATTTTTCAGATGGAAAAAGAATCTCAAAAGCTCAATGAGGAGAATCATTGCTTCAGAATTAGATTAGAGCAAATGGAAGCTAATGACTTTATGAGAAGTCAAGATGCTGTTAAACAGATCCAAACAAATGAAAGAACAGAAGGCAATGTGAAATATCTCATGGGAAAAACCACTAACCTGGAAAATAGATCCAGGAGACATAATTTGAAAATTATTGGACTACCTGAAAGCCATAATCAAAGGAAGAACCTAGAAATCGTCCTCCAGGAAGTTTTTAAAGTAAACTGCCTTGATGTTTTAGAACCAGAGGGCAAAATAGAGGTTGAAAGAATCCACCAATCACCTCCCGAAAAAGATCCCAAAAAGAAAACTCCTAGGAATATTATAGCCAGGTTCCAGAATTCACAGATTAAGGAGAGAATATTGCAACCTTCCAGGAAGAAACAATTTGAATATTGTGGAAACACAATCAGGATAATCCAGGATCTGGCAGCTTCTACAGTGAGGAATCAAAGGCCTTGAAATATGATATTCTAGAGGTCAAAGGAGATGGGATTAAAACCAAGAGTCACTTACTCAGCAAAACTGAGTATCATGTTTCAGGGGAAAATATGGTCATTCAGTGGAATAGAGGACTTTCAAGCATTCTTGCTGAAAAAACTAGAGTTGAATAGAAAATTTGACATTCAGATACAAGAAGCAAGAGAAGCATGAGAAGGTAAACAGGGAAAAGAAATCATAAGGAACTTATCAAAGTTGAACTATTAACATTCCTACATGGAAAAACAATAATTGTAACTTATGAAACTTTTCTCATTATTTGAAGGGAATAGAAATACAGATAGCTAGCTAGATAGCTAGATAGAAAAAAGATATGTATAAATATATGTGTGTATATATATATGTCTATATATGAGGGTTTATGGGCATATGTTTACAGTTATACATAGATAGAGGGCACAGGACCAATTTAATAGGAAGGGATGATACTTAGAAGGTGAAATGAAGAGGTGAGAGAGGAATATAATGAGAGGAGATGGGGAGAGACAAAATGGGGTAAACTATCTCATATAGAAGAAGCAAGGCAAAATGGTCACAATGGAGGGGAAGAATAGGAAGGCAAAAGGGAGTGGCTCAATCTTATTCCCATTGAATTTGGCTTAAGGAGGAAATGAAATACACACTAAATATTGTATATCACCCTTCAGGAGAGTAGGTGGGGTAGGGGATGAGAGGGGGGATGATGGAAGGGAGAGCAGGCTGGGGGGGAGGGAAGTTGGAATAGTTGGAAGCACCCACTTTTGAAAAGGGATGGGATCAAAGTAGAGAATAGAACAAGTGAGAGATGGGATAGGAGAAAAGGAAAATATAGTAAGTCTTTTATAATGTATCTACTATGTTATTGTTTTGCTTAGCCACACATATACAATCTATACTGAACTGCTTATCTTCCTAGTAAAGGTGGGTGACAAGGGAGGAAGGGAATGAATCTGGAATTCAAAGTTATATATGCATGTATTATATGTATGTATGTATATATGTATATATATTTATGCATGTATGTGTATATATATACTATTATTAATACTATTTTACATGCAAATGGGAAATAAGATATATAGGCACTGGGGCATAAAGATCCACTGGAAAAGTCGAAAAGGGTATGGGAGAAAATATGGGAGAGAGCGGAATGGAAGTGGGGATATCCTTTGGGACGGCTATTTGGGGGCAGTGGGTAGGGGAAAAACGGGGAGAAAATTTGTAACTCAAAATCTTGCAGAAATGAATGATGTAAATCAGAAGTGAATAAAGCATTTTAAAAAAAGAAAGATGTGGAATTTCTGACCTCTATAATAACCAAAAATTACTCCAGAGGAAAAAAAAGAGGAAACATGCTTCCCACCTTATGCCAGAGGAATAATACACTGGAGGTGCAGAATAAAATGCAAATTTTCAAACATGACTAATAGGTGAGGTGTTTTCTGATTATGCTTATTTGTTAAAAGGGAAATTATTGGTGGGGAGGAGTAAACCTTGGAGTAGAGGGGTATGGGTAGGTAATGATGCCAAAAATAGCGGAAATGAAGGGAAAAAATGTCATATCTTATATTTAGATGAAGTATTTGTTTGTCTACTGTTAGGTACTATACAATATTTCTATTCTTATATATGGACTTTTCATATTTGTTGGTATTTGTATAAACAGCATAAACAAAAGAGAAAAAATTAAAAAAAAAGAAAATTGCTCACATCCATTGATTATGTCCTTTACCATATGTATTTATAATACTTCCCTCAATATTTAAGACTTTAGACTTTTATCTTAAATATTTACTTCAAAGCTCTTTCCCAGTTGAGAATTCCTCTTTTTATGCCTGTTGCACTTCTCTTATTTCATGCATTTTCCCCCAATTTTACATAATTAAATTTGCCCTTTTATCTTTTATAATCATCTCTGTGTCTTGTTTAGTTAAGAAATGTCCTCTTAGTCATAGCTTTTCATGGTAGCTCCTTTTCTATTAAAAATAAATAAATAATGTGATCTTTTATATTTTGGTTGAGTATTTACCTATAGCTTATTGTTATGTGTACTATAAAATACTTGTCTAAAACTAATTTCTCCTAATATGCTTTTCAGGTTTCCCAGTTCTTTTCAAATAATCTTTACCTCAAT
Source organism: Petaurus breviceps papuanus (assembly GCF_028583685.1). Taxonomy (NCBI): domain Eukaryota; kingdom Metazoa; phylum Chordata; class Mammalia; order Diprotodontia; family Petauridae; genus Petaurus; species Petaurus breviceps. The sequence continues at coordinate 24,365,200 of NW_027185655.1, forward strand.
AGTTGGCGTTTCTGGATTTGTCAAACATCAGTGTTACCTACATCTTGTTCATCTAGTCTGTTCCAGTGATCATTTTTTATAATCACCAATGGGTTTTTTAATTACTTCTTTATAATATAATGGTACAATATTTGTATAGTATATAATACATATATGCCATAATAGCATAACATATAGATGATACAATATAATCTTATGATGGATCTGGAACTGCAAGGGAATTCAAAGTCCATCCAAGTGTGGGGAACCTGCAGCCTTGAGGCCACATGTGTCCCTCTAGATCCTCAAGTGGCATGAAGTCAAAGGGCTGCCTAGAGGGCTGCATGCAGCCTTCTAGGGCCTTGGCTACTATCTTCTGACTGAGTCAAAAGTTCACAGAACAAATCCTTTTATTAAAGGTATTGGTTTTGTGAAGTTTGGATTCAGTCAAAGGCCACACTTGAAGAACTAGAGCGTCACATGTGGCTTCAAACCCATCCTTGCTCAATGCCAACCCACTCATCATAAAGATAAAGAAATTGAAATTTAGAAAAGTGAAGTGACCTGTCCCATGCTAGGCTCCTTTCATTCCTACTTTTTTTTATAGTTACTAAAATTTCCAAGTTGTTTTTCTTAAGACAGCTCTTATCCTTTTAATTAAAAACATTGATTTTATTCCTTGTTTCTTCATTACATTATTTTTGTTGATCCCAACAATTCTGAAGGTTATTTTGGCCATTCTATTTTTGAGGTTCTAATTGCAGTTAAGACAAAATTAATTTCTTCTACAATTTTGCCCTGGGATTATTTTATTTCATACTATTTATTCATTGTATTAATTTTTTTCTCTGTTTACTCATTTTTTCGTTCTCTGTACTTTCTCTCCTGTCCCTCTCCTGAAGAAACTGTTGAAAGGAGGAATTTCTTTGAAATTCTTCTGAATGGAGTTTTTAAATTTGATTTAAATTAGCATTACTGCTAAAGGTCCTTATTGAGGGTCAATACAAGCTGTAGGTCTCAGAATTCTTTTATCCTCATAGCCAGTGCCTAGAGAGTAGAGTTCATAGTATACAGGCCTAGAGAAGAGACAGGGATGGGTTCTCTGATGGCAAAATAGAGGAGAAAATGAATGGTAAGTCTAGAAAGTCCTTGTTGGGGGTCAACCTCAGTTTCTCTTAGTGTAAGTCTTATTTGGTCTCTGGGGCTGCTGCCATGTGCCAACAAATTTAGAGCAGGGGTCAAAGGGATGGAACCAAAGTGAACCAGGGAGAAAACAGTTATCTGGGGTTAGATAACCCCTAGTTATTTAGGGGTTTTGCTCTCCCATTCATTCCCTCTCTCTCAATGAAGGGCAAACCTTGTGGGCATTTATTTCTTCTGTCTCTCTCTCCCCCTGTGCCTCTCTCTCTCCCCCTGTGCCTCTCTCTCTCTCTCTCTCTCTCTCTCTCTCTCTCTCTCTGTATATATATATATATATATATATGTGTGTGTGTGTGTGTGTGTGTGTATTTATATATGTATATATAATGTATATAATATATTTGTATATGTATATATTTTATACATGTATATACATATACATTTATTTTGTGTGCATATTTATATTTTAGCATTTATATTATATTATATAAATATATATTTATATTTAAAAATATATACATTTTTTCTTTTTTTACATTTTTTAATGTTTTGAGAAATGAAAAAAAATAGTAGAATTTATGTACAACCATTCACTATATCATCTGCCAAATGTCCTCATCTTTCCTTTTTTCCCTTATCTTTGTCTTTTCTAAGGTTATAGTTAATGGCTTTTAGGGTTCCCTGTCTCTAATGCTACTTTCCACATAACATCAAATTTCCTTTCTTTTTTTCCAGGATGAAAGAAAATGTCAAGGTTCACTTTCTGTTTGAGAAGTATATTCCAGCTCTTCAATTACTATCCTGGTAATCATCCAGAGGACAGAGATGCTAGTCTGGTATGCAAAATGTTCCACAATCTTTCTGCAGTATACCTTTCCCTTCCACTACTCTTTATGACATTCTTGTTCCAAACTCTATGCCTTAAACACTGAGCCCACTACCAACTCCAAAAATTTACCGTCCCTAAAATGACTCCTACCTATTCAAATCCTATCCCCAGAGCAACAGGCCAGGGTATGAGAGAGCCAGGAAAGCAAATGAAGTATGGTGATGAAGAGTTTTCTCTAGCCGTGTCCTTGCTGGGGTATCACAAGACTAACAGCAGTTGACTGCGGCTTTGTGGTACAATGGATTCAGTGCTTGACTTCCAGGGGTCTGGAAGACCTGAGTTCAAATTTGGCCTCAGACTAGCTGTGTTACCCTGAGCAAATCACCTTCTACTTCAAATCTCCTCTTCTATTAAATGGAGGTAATAATAACACCTAATACCCAGGTTTGTTTTGAGAATAAAATGAGATAATATTTGCAAATGTTAGAGAAGTTGTTAATTACCACTAGAATTTCTGTGAGGATATTTAGGGATGCAAGAAAATAAGAAGGCTGGGATTTTAATTGGTCTGTAAGTCCAAGTCACACATGTCCAGTGTGGATAATGCAGCAAGAGATACCTTGCTCTAAGTGACAGGAACTCGTACAAAGTTTTGCTGATAGAATTCAGAGATAGGAACATACTGAATCAATTATCACTGCTTTATCACCACTTGTTTTCCCCTAAACTGGCAGGCACCAGGAGAGAGGACATATAGCAACTAAGGTGAACAGTTGAGACAAACATTGGATTGGTCACAAATGCCCCAGGACTTTCTTCCTCCTCTTAGGTTTTTTCTAGAAGTTCTTCCTCCTCTGACTCAATCAAGATTCTGTCTCTCTGAAATAAAATATCCTACATTTGTCTATTCACCAAGTAAGCTCCTGTTTCTGCACTAGTCAATGGTCATGCATCAGCAATCTCACTGGCATGTTTATATATCCCTTCCCATATGTCACCACCATCGGCCACTCTCCAGTGCATTCAGTCACCTCGTAGTCACAGCCACAAGAGTGGAAGGAAACTGATTCTTCCAAGGGTAGTGTCAACACTCACTTCTGCTTCTCAACCCAACCTCTTGAAAAAAATCCCTCCTCCAAGGTCTATCCTCCTTTGGTCTCCCTGAGGAGCTGAGGAAGTAATGATCAGAATACACTCTCTGCAGATCACTGTGGGGTGGGGGTAGGGGTAAACTTTGACCTTCCTAAAAGCCTACCTTGCTTGAGGACCTTGGTAGCTACTTTGTCATTAACAGCTCTGGCTGCTGCCATACTGGAGACTTGCCTGGGTGTATCCCTGGCCAGAATTCTCTAAAATTTCGTTCTATAGATCTGCCTCTTTAACCTTTTCCCAACTATTTCCTGTGTCTTCATTCTTATTAGTATTTCTCCTCAGTATACATGGCCTGAACCTGGGGAGTCCTGTCTATCAGAGCTTCATTCTCATTCCCAAACACATGCCCTCTCATAATTCCTGTCAATAGGGTGGGACAAAAGTAGATCCACTCTTTCTTCCCTCATGTACCTCATCTTTAACTCATGCCCAACAGGGATGGAAAACCTGAGACCTCAATGTCACATGTTGCCTTCTAGGTCCTCGTGTGAATCCAGACTTTACAGAACAAATCCCCTTAATGAAAGGGTTTGTTCTGTGAAGTTTGGATTCAGTCAAAGGGCTGCATTTGAGGACCTAGAAGGTCACATTTAGCCTTGAGGGAGCAGGTTCCCCACCCCTGGTCTAAAGCTTTAAAGCCCTCCCTTCAGGTAACCTTGCAATTGAGATCTTGTTCCTAGGGCAGGTAAGTATTGGAATGAATAGAGCAGTGGACTTGTAAGCCAGAAAAAGTCAATTTGATTTGGCTTTGGACAGGCACTACTCGTGTGACCATGGACAAGTCGCCATTCACTCAATTATCTCATCTGTAAAATGGGGATGTTAATAGCATTTTCATCCCAGGGTGGTTGGCTTCACATTGTATATAGTAAAGATCCCACACATATAAGACAGAATAATATGTATTTTTTTAAGCACCCGTTAGTTAGGTACTAAGGATATGCAAACAAAATGAAGACGTCCTCTCAAGGTGTTTACTTTCTAATAGATGTATGCAACATATAAATAGGTAAATAAATATAAGATCATTTAAGTTAGGAGAGACCCTACCAATCAGTGATCTCAATTAAGGCTTCACACAAGAAGTGGCCAATGAATGGAGGCTTGGAGGGAGCTAAGGCTGTTAAGAGACAGATGTAAGAAGAAAGTGCTCATCTGTTAATGGAAGATTCTGAACTAGATGACCTCTGAAATTCACTCCAAATCTATGAATGTATTTGCTCATGTGTTTGTATTAGTACATTTGCATGTATTTGCATTCCAAGCATGGGAGTCAGTCTGTGAAAAGGCATGGATGGAATGTTAAATTGAGGGACCTGCAAGTAGACTAATTTGAATAGAACAAAGAGAACATGAAAGAGAGTAAGAAGAAGCAAATTCAGATTTTTAGCTTTTGGAGCTATATTACACAGGGTTTTGAATGCCAACCTGAGGAGCTGTGGGGGAATGATGCAAATGTACTAGCTACTGTGGAAACTGCAAAGTTTGTGTGACCAGATCACCCAAAGGCAGTCTTGAAGGATTATTTTTATCCTGCGCCTTCCAAAATTGTCCATGTAAGCTAATTTGAAAACATTACATGGAAGAAAATATTTGATTATTGGAAATTATAGAGGAAAGTCACAGTCAAAATAATTCAGAATTTGCAAATAATTCCAAAAATATATTTGTCATTTGGCCATAGGGTGTAGTTTTACTCTTATATTGATATATTGAGTGTGGACATTTTATTATTTCACTGCCTTCCCATTATAAAGACATAGTGTAAAAATGCAACTTTGGAGGATAGTGTGATAGTCGGTCAATTTTCTAATCCTAGTTCCTAGTCACTTCTTCCTTGTTCCTCACCATGTGTCTTCCATAATTGCAATAAGAAGGTCGTATTTTGTCCAAACAGACATTGTCCTTCTAACATTACTATTTGTTTTTATATAATCAATCATAATTGATTGGAATCATAATTCAGTGGAAGATTTTGGTTTAAAAGGAGTTGACCTTCCTGGGCTTATTCTGCATTACTCCCCTCTGCCTTTCTGACTGGCTTTCTGACCACCCTTCACACCAAGCTTTCCATTTCCCATTTATTTTCCTTTACAGAGCCTGGCACTCATGTTTGTAATACACTCTTGGCTCAGTTCTGCCTCTTACCACCCCCAGTTTCCTTCAAATTTCAACTTGTCACCTCTTACATGAAGTCTTCCTCCCACCCACAGAAGTCCTCGTGCTAGGTATTATCAAAACTTCAAAAGAAAAATAAGTTGAATTTGTTTTCTATGTGGTCTGTATGCATATATAATTTCCTCCCATCGAATTCTAACTCCTGAAAACACAGGAACAATTTTGATTTTTTGTATCCCCAGTGCCAACCACAGAAACCATGCACAGAGTAAGCATTTAACAAATAACTGTTCATTGATCAATTCAGTCTTTAGTCTCTTTAGGCTGATTCAGAGAAAGAACATCAATCTATGCTCTTCAACCAATAAAATGATCATAAAATACCTTAAAACATTATGTGATATATAAGCACTGAATTGTAGTAATCATATCTTCAGGAATAGCTAAAATACTTCAGAGTATTAGAAGTAAGTGAATACCAGATTTTTTTCCTTTTCTTTATGATATTAAACAAAAGGATTGTATTTATTTTAATAGATATGTGAAAGGTATTCAGTAAAATGTCAGATATGGGGGAAAAGATCTTAGGAAATCTCACAGTATTATCAGTCTTAGATACTTTGGATAGAGTTATGCATTCTTTTTCATCAATATCTTACAACTTCTGGCAATGGAATAGGAGGTCAGATGTTCTTCATGTCTCCTGCTCATATTTACAGCAGTTTCAGTGCATTGACTGCCATGCTTATACTGTTTTTTCAAATATATTCTGACATGAATGAAGAACCACCTTTAGAGATGAAATTTCTCAAGATGCCAAAAAGTAAGTGGCATATGGTGGTAAGACTTTTAGACTTGAGAGGAGAAAAAAAAATGATAATATAGCAAGGATGCATTGCTAATTTCTTTCTGCTAATACTTAAAGACAATAATTGTTCTTCTTCACGAGTCTAAAATCTATAATGATGGATTCAATTTAAAACCTCACAATTTCTGCCTTTTTCTTGTCCTTCTATTTATGAACTCTTTTTGCTCCCCATCTTCCTCTTTCCTTCTTCCTCTTTCAATTCTCCCTCTTAATTTTTATCTATTTTCTGGACTTGTAATCCAGAAAACCTCAATTCTATTTGGCTTTGGACAGGCACTACTTGTGTGACCATGGACAAGTCACATAACCTCTATTTGACTGAATTATCTCATCTGTAAAATGGGGATATTAATAGCATTTTTCATCCCTTTTGCTCTTCCCCTTCCACCTCAGCCTAGAGTCTTCCTTGAAATGTGAACCCATGTCATTGTTACATACCTCAAGTTACAAGGGTATTACAAGGTCAACATTCAATTTAAATACTTTTTGTTCAATGCTTCATAATCTCTTACTGTATTAGTAATGATGAAGATGATGATAAGACACTATTTTTAATAGCTACCACTTACAAAGAGCTTTAAGATTTGCAAAGGACTTTATATATTAATCTGTTAGATTTTCACAATAATGTTGTGAGTTAGATGCCATTATTATCTTCAATTTCTATTGAGAGAAAGTGAGATGGAGAAAGGTTAAGTAACTTGTCCGCTTAAGTTACACAATTACTAAGTGTCTGAGGTATGAACTCAAGACTTCCTGACTTGGACTTCAACACGTGACTCACTGTGCCTCCTAGTTGTTTCACAGACACACATATGCACAAATACATACATGTACATATGTATGCACACACCTCAGACTCATACATGTGTGCACACATGCATTGCTAGCATATATGCACATGTGTGCATGCATATGTGTATACACAAATACAGAGAGGGGGAATGTAAAGTATTTATGAATAAAAAATACCTGGAAGATGAGTGAAAAGCTAAAGGTAGTTTCGAACTCCTTGAGGTATTGTAATGTGAAAAGTGTACTCAAATTAGAAGTCCAATTCAGCCACTTGTTTCTTATGTGATGTAAAGGATTAATTCCCTGCTTTGATTATCAGTTTCTTCTAATATGAATTGAGGATATTGATGCCTGCTATGATTGCCTAAAATTGAGACACTCTGGTAAGAAAAAATACAAAAGTAATATAGAAAATCAGATTATAAGCACAATCTGTAACCTATAAGATTCTCCATAAACATATTGGCAGAAACACCATTTTATAAGTCACATTTGACACCCAATACAATAACATTCTAATGCAAATGGAAAACACTGCCATACACCTTTAAGGATTGATGAATGGGTTAAATGAAATGTACAATTTGGGAGTGAAGAAGCAGCCTCAGAGAGGATAAAATCCACTTATTGAGCAGGACAGCTCCATCACTCCTCTATGGTAAGAGGCAGGATTAAGTCAATGTTTGTAATAAGTAGTGTGAGTGCTATTTAGATATTCTTAATGCGCTAAAGCACAGCCTTGCATGGCCCATCTTCCATTTATGTCAAAAGTGGGTCACATACACTTTTGAAATCCTTCTTCAGCAAATCAATTATGATGAAGTTTTATTCTAATGTGCCATTTTAACAGCTTATTCATCATTTGTACCCGCCAGAGGCGGGTGAAGATGATCCATCAGTGACCACATGAACACAAAGCTTTTGGCCACCCTGCTTTCCAGAGCTGCTGTTCTTTGGACCAGAGGTCTCTTCACTTGCTGAAATATAAAGCCCTAATCAACGAGAGTATATTGTCTGGGGCTCTCCTAAGGAAAAGAAAGGCTTTTAGAGTTGGAAAGGTTTTCAGCCACGATGCCGCAGGCCTTCTCTGAGTGCTTAAACATGCCCAAAGGTCTTGTCACAGTTTTTCTTTTATTATATTATTAAACCAGCTTGTCTACAGAAGACTCGGGAAATGGGTGTTTATAAAAGCTGCCCTCTCGAAAAAGTCACAAATGATGACATTATCCAGTGCAAAAAAGAAAAGGCCAGATAGAGCACCACAGTCATTGGCAACTTGGGAATCACTCATTTCTGCTAAAATAAGACTGCAGTAATAATTGGACACTGCCTTTCCTGCCTCTCAGGGATTTAAGACTTTACCTTGTCCTCCTGCTAGCCTTTTATTTATGACCACAATGTCTGGTACAGAACCAGTTGATATAATGTTATCCAAAGAAGGAATAGGTTTCTTTCAGAAACAGAGGGTTCTCCCTCCTTGAATATCTTCAAGCAGAGATTGAATGGCCACTATTCAGGTGATTCATCTTTAGACTATGGTGGCCTAATTGGGTGGCTGATGGATCTCTTTATACTCTGAAATTTTATAATTACCTGTTTTGTTTTCCTTTTAGATGGAGCTGTATTAAGTAAATATATTTTCATTTCCTATTTTCTTTTTTTTAACCTGTACTGCAATTTTTTTTCAAATATCTGTCTCTTTCTCTCTCTCTCTCTCTCTCTCTCTCTCTCTCTCTCTCTCTCTCTCTCCCTCCCTCCCTCCCTCCCTCTGTCTCTGTCTCTTTCTGTCTGTCTGTCTGTCTGTGTGTCTCTCTCTGTCTCTCTATCTCTTTCTCTCTCTCTGTCTCTCTCTCTCCCTCCCTCCCTCTGTCTCTCTCTCTTTCTGTCTCTCTCTCCCCGCCTATATTAGTATAGCTGTTTTCTTGGTATTCTTTCCTCCAGTTTTTTTTTCACTCTCCAATCCACCTTCACTCTTCTAGTGCTATTGTGTTTAATAATTGTTGTTTAACCAGAATTTGATTTCTTTAGCAAATGGGACTTCTGGTGAAGAAGCTGTCTTTACCAAATAATCAATAAGCAATTTTTAGGCATCTATGTGTTCTAGGCACTACAGGAATAAAAATACAACAAATGAAACAGCATGAGCAACTGAAGACAATGAGGAGAAGATGTCAAAAGAGAAACCAGCTGAAGCTTCCTGGCCTTTTCAAATGCCTCCAAAATCATTCTCCTCTTTGTGAGGTCATTAGCTTACAAGAGCTAACTTCTGAATCTCCATTGATGCTTCAGGCTCTCCAAGATACCTGATTCTACTAAAAAAACACCTTCCTAGCACCATCCACACAAAGAAGCATCATCTGCTACCTATTGTCCTCCATATGGAAATGCCCACGGAGACTGCCAGTATGCTAGCCTCCTATCCCCCATGATACTTTCTAATGGATAAAGCAACAAGGACATTATGTGTGTATATGCATGTATATACATACATACACACATTCTGAACAAATATACATGTAAAGAGAATAAGTACAAAGTACTTAGATACAGGGCAGCTAGATGGCACAGTGGATAGAGTGCCAGGCTTGGAGTCAGGAAGATTTAGTTCAAATCTGGCCCCAGACACTTGCTAGCTGTGTGACTCTGGGCAAGTCACTTAATCCCGTTGCCTCACTATCCTCATCTATAAAATGAGATGGAGAAATAATGACAAACCACTCTAGTTCTTTGCCAAGAAAACCCTAAATTTTGTCACAAAGAGTCAAACACAAATGAAAAAGACTGAACGAGAACAAAAGTTAAATTCAAAGTAGTTTGACGGGGAAGGCACCAGCAGTTGCACAAAATGAGGAAAAAGAGAGTTAGAGATGAGATTTGCGATATAGACAAATTCAGATTGATGTATGATCTACAACTTATTGTCTTAGGAAATTTTCTGGGACCCTCAGGGGTTGACTGACTTGCCTATGCTCAAATGGTTAATATGAATGAGAAACAGGCATGGATCCAATTCTTTCCAACTCTGAGGCCTATATGAGGCTAGTACATTACTTTCCAAATAAGGGTAACTTTCAGTCAAAGAGTGCATAGCACTGAAGGTCAATTTTAAAAAAAAATACTTTGTTTGGTTAATATTCAGGAGCCACTGAAAGTTCTCTAGGAGAGGAATAACATAATAAGACCTGTACACTGGATATAGAATGCACAAAATTCAACTAAATTGAATGAATGGGTGAATGAAAAAGCATTTATGAATCACTTATTATACTCTAGACATTGGGCTAAAGCATGGGAATGGAAGAATAAAAAAGCATTTAGGAAGCACTTACTATACTCCAGACGCTGGGCTAAGCATAGAAGATGCAAATAACAAAGAGTCTCTCTCCTAATAACTCCACCAGTGAGTCTCAGTGAATGTATAACAGTGTGACTAGTTCTGGAAATCATGGCCAGGGAGCTTCTTCCACTGGGCAGGAACAGGGTGTCAATGAGAGCTCAATGGAATGAGTAAGGAAAATAAAAGTAATTAAAATGAAAGCAAGTTTGCTTTGTACTGAATTAAATAAAGTGATAACTCAATGATTTCCTTGTACCTTGAAAACCTCAAGCTGAACAATACAGAATTTAGATTGGATTGTCTTGGTCTCAATAAAAATTCCTTGGGTAGGAACCAGGTGTCAATGAGAGCTCAAAGGAATAAGTAGAAAAATAAAAATAATTAAAACAAAAGCAAGTTTGCTCTGTACTGAATTAGGTAAAGTTAGAACTCATTGGTTTCCTTGTACCTTGCAAAACCCAACCTGAACAATACAGAATTTAGATCACATTGTCTTGGTTTCAATATATATAAAAGGAAAGGTAATCTGACAGCTAGAAATGATAGGAATAAAATTGATACGGAAAGCTTGAAGATGGTGAAGATAGGAACATGTCATGGAAAGTCAACAAGACATTAATAAAAGGAATATTTTGAGGCCATCATGACCAAGCTAAAGTCAATTTAAAATTTTTCCTTTATTTATGGATGAGAAAGTCACTTGCCCCAGATCGTGTACTCTGAGGATCAATCAACCAATCAATAAACATTATTAAGTGTTTACTATGTGTCGGGCACTGTACTAAACCTAGGATGAGACATTCTGCCAGCTTCTCTGCCCTCCTTCAGGGCAGAGGTGAGTGCAAGTCCATCCTGTCACCCTCCCAATCACACAGATGAAAACAGACAGACAGTCACATAAATACACAGATAGAGAATCTCCACAGCTGCTGGCAGGGGCCACCAGAGGAACAGGGCACAACTTACTAAGGCGTTGAACATTCCACAATAAAATATGATTATACAAGGATCATTAGGACCTATCTGCACAGAAGATCAACTAGGTGTCTCCCCTTGCCCTTTTCAGCTACCTTTCATATGTTGTTGTCTCTTCCTATTAGAATGTAAGTTTCTGAGACCAAGGAATGTCATTCTTTTTGTTTCCTGAGTCCCTAGGGCTTAGAACAGTGCCTGACACATGACAAACAAAAAAATGCTTGTTGCCTCTCTGCCTAGCTAAGAAAATTTAGAAGTTATTTCTGCTTTATAACTTGGGGCATTTAAGGCACCAGGACATGTTTTTAAAACAACAATTTCCCTCCAAACCAACATACCTCCCCACTTTACAGCCAGTGAGTTCTGTGCTAATGAAGTCACTTTGTTTGGAACATCAAAATGGTGGTCAGCCAAAGGGTTATCGAAAGGTCAGTGCTAGTCAATGAATCCAAGATCTGCCTAAAAGAAGCAGTATAAAAGATAACCTCAGAGTTTTAATACTGTGAAAAGAATGGACCCTGCAGTTGGACGACCTTAGATCAAGTACCTGCCTTTGTTACCTCTGTTAGGTCACTTTGCGGGGACACCGCTTCATCGACTGTAAAACGAGGGGTTTGAACTAGGTTTTCTTCCAGTTCTATAGCTAGGATCCTAATCTTAAGCCCTGTGAGACATCCTACCCTAAAGGAGATGAACAACCATAGACAAGCAGAAGTTCAGAGACAAAAGCGTGTCTTATTTCATTCAGGTCAGCTAGCCAAGGGATTCAAGTCATCTCCGGTGACATTTGCGCAGGGCAGAGAAGGTTCCTTCTGCCAGTCTAGAGAGCTTTGTCCTGAGGTCACTGGGTTTCCCTGACATGAGCCCATACACAAGCAATGGGAATTACAAAGACAGTATCACCCCAGGAGTATATCCTTTGTACTAATCTTAGAAACATGTGAAGGAGGAGGGAAAGTCGTACTGTTTAAGGGAATTATGTAGGATTTGACAGGGCCACACTCTGGTTACTCCCCTAGGCTTGAAGCATCCTGGAGCTCCTAGGTACTGGTGGGGTAAAGTGAGGACTGTTTGAGTCAAAGTTTTCACCCTGCTCTGCAATTGCCAGAATCAGGAAAACAGAGCTGGTGCTGACTCCTTCATCTTTCCCTAGAGCCAGGTACCCTCGTATATCCTACCCCTTCACCTCCACTTTCCAGCTTCCTTTTATGCAGCTAACCCCCTTTTGATTGTAAGCTCCTTGAATTTTTTTTTCTTAATTTGTATCTACAGTGCTTAGCATAGTACTGGTACATAGTAGGCACTTAATAAATGTTTATTAAATTGATAAGTCCACAGCTGAATGAATTTCTACATTAAACCCATTGATTGGTTCAATGCTTCATTGAATAATCCTTTATTAAGCAGTTACTCTTTTTTGTATCTCTATCCTAGATTTGTTAAAGAGCAGTAGAAAGTAGCAGGCATAGTTACTGGCCCCCAGAGAGTTTGAAAACCACTTGTAGAAGCTACAGGATAATATTAAGGCAGCCAGGTGATGTAGTGGATAGATTGGGTCTGAGATCACCAAGATCCAGATTCAAATTCAGCCTCACACAGACTAGCTGTACAGTCCATTACTCAGTCTACCTCAGTTTCCTCATTATTAAAATTGGAATAATAATAACATCTACCTCCCAGGTAATGAGGAACAAATGAGATAATATTTTTAAGTACTTTGCAAAACTTTAAGCACTGCATAAATGCTAGCTATTGTTATACACAAGCAAATCAATGATTTTGTGGTAGAGATTGTATACATTAACCTGTACGAAGCCTAAGGGATGTTTAAACATGATTAAAAACATTCAGGAAAGACTTTGAAGAGCATGGGTAATGTAAGATCTGTTCAGAAGGACAGTTAGCGTTTGGCACAGAAGAGGGACAAGGCAACTCACGGGGTAAGAATAGGATGAGAGAAGTCAAGGAAATGGGAACGAGGTGGTCAAATGATGGACATGGCCAAAGAGATTCCCCTGGGCTGCACTAGAGGACCCTTCCCAACAAGTACTTAAAATCAATTACTCTTTTTCCTCCCAGAACTAGCTTTGTGCTTATTCTAGGAGACGATTATTGTTTGAGGGGCAAGATTTTTGTTTCATTTGATTTCATTTCCCCCTTCCATGACATAGCATGGTTACCTGTAGATCCAGAAGGAGGGAAAAGGAAGAATCATGTAATCAAAGTGTTATATTCATAGATTCATGAGGATTTTGTGAGGTTGCATTTAATATAATGCAGCAACATCACCTACTAGAAAGAGAGCTGGGTTTGAAGTCAGGACAAATAGGGTTAAAGGCCTCCTTCTAACATATGCTAGCTCTGGGCCCCTGGGCAAATGACAGCTTCTCTGTACTAGAGGACATTCTCTAAGACTTGGAGTTTCAGATGAGTCTCCGATCTATATTTATGGGCAAACTATGAATACTATCCATTCCTTCTGAATGGGTAACAATAGAATAATGAAAAATCACAGTAGAAATGCCTTTCATTTTAGTGAAAGGGCACATATGCATTTTAGGCATTTCTACATTATGCAGAATGAAGGCTTTATACACAATAGGGAATCTTTTAAAATTATATTGTTTCCAAATAAATTTTAAAACCAGGGTAGGAGGGGAAGAGAAAAAGCACTGTGCTAAGAAACAAAGGACCTCCCTTCTAGTCCTGGCACTCTATTTAGGAGTTAACTTGCAACTTTGTGCAAATCACAACCTTTGTGGGTCTCAGTTCCTGAATTTGATCAGTGTGTTTAACTATATATCTATATGATCAAGAAGGTCCTTTCCAACACTAAATCCTCTATTTCTTCACCATCTACTCAAATCTGTTTCTTCCACTTAGGAGAAGATGTTAGAAAAGAGCAAGTTGAGGAAATTCATAGAAATCAAAGCATTTAAAGCATTTCTTCCAGCTTCGTAGAGAGGCCATCCAGCTGATCACTGGCCTTCTGGGCAGATTATTCTGATGTTCTAATCTAATATTAAAAGATCTGCATAGAGGGGCGGCCAAGTGGCTCAGTGCATAAGAGCACTGGCTCCAGTGTCGGGATGACCTGGGGATCAAATCCGGGCTCAGACACTCAGCACCACACCCAGAAATAACTGGCCGTGTAACCTTGAGCAAGTTACTTAACCCCAATTGCTTTAAAAAAAAATCTGCATAGAAACATCTAGTTTGATAACATACCTCAGTGGTCAATAGAACCAAGCAGTTCAGAGACAAAAAGACATTTTATAATGCATACAAACATTCCTCCATGTACATATAATATGTAGTCCATATGTTTAGCATACTGTTTACTTATATATACATATTGTATGCATATATGTGTGAGTGAACCTTTGAATGCATATACAACTCCTTTCCTTTTCTGAAAATCTAGCAATTGCTGCATAAACACATAACTGAAACTAATCCCTTTGATTCACTCTGTGTTTCAGTATTTAGCACAGTTTCTGGCATTAAATTGTTGTTTTTGTCCTTCATTCTTGAAGAGGGCCATGGCATCAGGAAGGTGATGCCATGACTTGAAAATCAATTGGATTTAAGTGAGGGAGGGCTGTGCGAAGTTACCAGCTTTACTCTTTTCTCTAGAACCATCTAAGTCCATTGGTGAGATATAGATCAGGCCAACTCGAGATGGCCCTGGATGCAGTGGGAGACCTTGGCCTTTTTAAACTAAAGTCTTTCCCAGGTCTGACCGAGGCAATGTCCATTCAGTGATTAAGGATAAGTGAGAAACAAGGCAAAAATAGCCTCTTCTAGCTAGTTAAAAATATCAATCTGAGAGAGGAAGACCTTCAGGGTTTCTGGCCAAAAATAGCACAAAATAGGAGCTTAATAAATATGTGTTTAACCATTGTCCATGGCATGTGATTGTGATGTGCTATAAGAAATTATGAGCTCAATGATCTTAGAAAAACATTGAAAGACTTGCATGAAATAATGAAGGTCAAAATGAACAGGACCAAGAGAATATTTTATATAGCAACAGCAATATTGTTTTAAGAATGACTTCCAACAAATAAGTCATTCTGTTATAAATAAACAATTTAACTATAATGGACATATGAAGAAAGATGCTATCTGTATCCAGAGAAATAAGTGATAAATAGACTTATATAAAGAATAAGTTTGCATTACTGCCATTAGAGCTAGGTTCACTCCCATATGTTCCTTAGTAACGATTAGCTAATTTGATAAAGTAAATAAAGTGTGTGCATTTGTGTATTTGTGTGTGTGTGTGTGTGTGTGTGTGTGTGTGTAATGGTAGTCATTTCTAGGTCAGGGGAAGAAGGGAAGAAAAAAAGAGGGGGGGAATAAAAAAGAAATTGATATGATAACTTTATCATATGTTTAAAAGGGATAACAAGTTGCACATAATAGATTTGCAGTTTCATGTGCGATTATCTTTTTTTATGTTATGGAATTGCTTGTCTTATTCCATAAATTAAAAACTAAATAAATAAATAAATAAATGGATGAATAAATAAATGAATGAATGAATGAATAGATAAATAAATAGATAGATAGATAAATAAATGAATATATAAATAAATAAATGAATGGATAAATAAATAAATGAATGAATGAATGAATGAATGAATAAATAAATGCTGGTTGACCTTGGTCCATAGACCCCCATATGCCTGACAAAATATTTTAAAATGTCTGCATTTACACGTGGAGATCCATGTCTATAAAGAAGGTAGGGAAAATTGACATAGATGGTGATTTATCTTTGGGATGAAATTTGGTCTCTATATGCATTTCATGATGGGGCAGCTTGGTTGCACAGTGGATGGCCTTCAGGGCATAGAATCAGAAAGACCTGCTTTCACATACAGCCTGGACATTTACTTGTGACCTTTTGCAAGCCATTTAGCCTCTATTTGCCTGTTTCCTCACCTCTAAAATGGGGATAAAAATAGTGCCTCTTAATAGTACCTAATTCCCAGTGTTTCTGTGAAGATCAAATGAGATAATGATTGTAAAGAGTTTATCAAAGTGCCTAGTAAACAGTGAGTGCTATATAAATGGTAGCTATTGCGTATAATCATCATGATTTTTGTTGTTCTTTCCATTTACACTGTTGTAGTCATTAGTTGTATTACTTTCCTGTTTTCCTTTGTGTCACTTTGCACCATCTTTTCTTTCTTCATGATATTCATTGTTTCTTTTTTGTTTATTATTTTTAAAGTTAGAAGATTTTTTTTTAACTTTGTACTGCTAACCTCATCAAACAAATTGAAAACAATAAAAGAAAACAAAAATAAAACCCGCAATGCATAACTACAAAACATGTTCTGAAGATATTCTTCCCTTATAGATTGGTCCATGTTGGTGTGGGCTGATATCACTCTCTTAACTGCCCTAACCAGAGAACAGTCATTTACCTCTCTGTGTATGGGCTGCTGTTCCCATGCTTGCCTGCTGAGACCGAGTTGAATGAAGGTGGGGAGCAAGCACCCTACTCTCTTGAGTTGTGAAAAATATATCCTTGTTTCCACCCAACTATCCCCACCACATTCAGTATTTCCTTCCAATCAAAATTTTGACATAACATCTCTATAATGTTATTACTGTATAAACTATTCTCTAGTTCTACTTATTCTCTATATATTAGTATATTGTAAACATCTTCCAAGTTTCCATGCATTTCATCATTATGGTATAATAATATTTCTTTTCATTCATATAACACAATTTGTTCAGCCTTTCTCCAATACAGAGAATTCCCTTCATTATCAATTGTTGGCTAATATGAAAAGAATTTTTATGAATAATTTTGCATATATAGATTCTTCTCTTTTGGGGGGGGGGAGTTGGAAGGGCATAAATCCAGAAATAGTATACCTGTGTTATAGGGTATGCATAGCTTTGTAAATTCCTGGCCATAGTTCCAAATTGATTTCCAAAATGGCTCAACCATTTCATGGTTTCACCACACCTGGAGGGACCAATTGTAAGGTTTCATTCTCCTTACACCTCCACCCTCAGATATCAGCCCTACATTCTAATTGACTGAGTTGCCTTGCCTAGGAATAGATAAGGTAGGCAGTCACCCAGAGTACAACCTCTCAGAAATAGTACAAACAAGGAATATTTTTAGTGGTTAATTTTTATAGAGAAATGTCTGAAAATCACATCATTAAAGTAGATACCTATTTATTTTGGAAGAATTCAAGGAAAAGCTCAAAATTTAGGTAGAAAAAAAAACACCTAGAGGACACAGTCTTGAAAGTAAGGATAGAGGACGTTACCAGATTTCAAAGCTCAGCTAATGAGCAGAAAAGCACTATCTTGGGATGGTTAGGTGGAGCAGTGAATAGAACACCAGCCCTGGAGTCAGGAGGACCTGAGTTCAAATCTAGCCTCAGACACTTAACACTTATTAGCCGTGTGACCTTGGGCAAGTCACTTAACACCAACTGCCCTGCCTTCCCCCCTCAAAAAATCAAAAAGCAAACAAAAAAAGAAAGAAAAGCATTATCAGCATTATCTTCTTTAAAAACACTTCCCCTAGATTTTGTCTAATATTTAGGTTAGATTCTAAAGGTAGGGCATTGTCTCCAGAAGGCTATGATTAATATTCATGTATTTTACGTTTTTTTTTTGCTTTTTGGAGGGCAGTTGGGGTTGAGTGACTTGCCCAAGTTCACCTGGCTAGTTTTTGTGTTAAGTGTCTGAGGCAGGATCCGAACCCAGGTCCTCCTGACTCTACTGCTGGTACTCTATTCACTGTGCCACCTAGATGCCCCTCATGTATTTTATTTGAGATGAAGAGAGGGTCTCATTTAGAGTTTTGCCATTCATTATGATTATTTTATCAAATTAGTTAATTGTCACTAAGGAACGTATAGGAAAAAACCTAGCTCTAAAGATTGTGATCAGGATGGATGAGACAGCATTCAGCCAATTAATTCAACAAGTATTCATCCAATGCCAACTACACACATATCTCTGTGCTAGGAATGAGTAACAGAGACAATGGGAAATCTCTATAACAAGAATTCTGACTTTGAGTAACTTACAATCAAGTTGGAGAGAGAAAAAAATACTCATATTTAACCCTGGGCAATTAGGTGACACAGTGGATAGAGTGCTGTCCATGGAATCTGTAAGACCTGAGTTCAAATCTAACATCAGACACTTACTAGCTGTGCAGTCCTGGACAAGTCACAACTCCAATTGCCTAAAAATAATGATAATAATAAAACAAATAAAATATAAGTTAATATATGACTTTTTACACACAAACATGCACACACACACAACTAAATGCCAAGTCAAGTGAGTGGCATAATAGGGAAAAGCATCATGACACAGTTAAGTGTTGCCCTCCATGTTAGAAAGAACTGAGTTCAAGTCCTGGTTCTGATACAAACTGGCCATGTGACCCTGGATAAGTCACTCTAGTGCCCCAAGACAAATGTCTAAACCCAAATTACAGATAAAGTGCTGTTCTATCTACCATGAACTGCAATCTGATTTTCCTTCCTCCTGCACCTCAAAGATGATTAGGGGACAAAAAAACAACACAAAACAAAACTATGAAAACTATTCTGTCAGAGGTAGAAAATAAATGATCAATGAAATTTTAAAAGTTCATTACCTATATGACTTTTGCTAGATCACATAACATTTCTAATCTCACTTTTTTTTTCCATTTATAAAGTGAGAAAGATAATTTCTATTGTCTTTTCTATCCTCAAATCTAAGGTCCTGAAATGTTGGAATGGAAAGAAAGGGAGGAGAAAGAGATTCATGATCATTTGACTAAGTCAGAGGACAGATCTCATCTTTACCTTCTTCACAATTCTGTCCACTTATTGCCAGTAGCTATGCTCAAACTCTGTCCATACATTTAGTAAGGATCAGTGGTCAAGTGTGTGTGGGATGCAGGTGATGACATATCCAAGGACTGTCACAAATATCTCCTTGTTTCCATCCCCTTGGAAGAGATGGACCTGCATTTTTGTGACTGTCTCCACTTTTCTTTGTGTGATCCAGATTCAGGATGTTGCATGTTAAGAAGAAAGCTCTCAAGAGGGATTTCTTGAAAACAAACAGAAAGACTGCTTTTGTTCCACAAAGAGAGCAGTACAATAGAAGTTGGAAATAGGGGAGGTTCTTTTTCAACAAAGGTGTTGGAAAGGCTGGGAATCTAAAAGGCAGCAAGACAAGCCATGCCTGAAGGACAGTGTTTTCATTAATACAAGGTAGAGAGGACCACTAGCCAAACACACATCTTTTCAATTCTACAGAGGAAAATCCCTGTGGCCAATACCATTTTTGAATAATAAGGACAGATCTTTGTATGGCCTTGGGAATTCAATAAAAATTGAACATATTATTAATAAATGGTGTTGCCTATAGTGCATAAGGACTGAGACATTTACTCCAGTGACAAATGAGACACTTGGGAAGGTCGATTAACTCTTTTATCACATATGCTATGTATTGGATGACTTTTACACCTCCAAATTACTGCCCTTAGACATAAACTAGTGACTATAATCACCCTATCAGCAGTGGGATTGATATTTCAAAGTGCCATGTATACGACATGTAGAAAAATATATGTACACACACACACACACACACACATATATATATATGTTTATATATACATGTGTATGGCATTGCAAATGAAACAAACTGATTTTCCCCAAGCCTGATTCTATGATCATTATATAGTAATAGCAAATTAGAATTTCAGTAGCAGAAGGCTAAAGAATGAAATAAGTGAATAAATACTCCATTTTTAATGCGTTTTAAATTTTCATCATTTAAAATTTATGTGCGGGCTTTAATGCAATCTCATGCATTCATTTCCATATGCTATTAAAAACATGTGCATGCCTCATTTTATACTGTGTTTTCATTCTTGTAAGTTGCATATAAATTAAGTTTTATTAAATGGAATTATTTTCCCATTGAGTCATATTAAAATGTAGAAATACTACATTTTCGTTTCTGATGGAACTTCAATTGCATCCTAATTCTATAAGTTTGAGCTGATTTTTATTCGCTCCTAGACAATTACTCGATGATCTAAATATCAGTACTTTAATATATATATTAAAAGAAAGTCAGGTCCTGCCATGGCAAGAGCCTGTATTGGGAGTTAGAGGATTTGAGTTCAAATCCATATGCTGCTGCTGCTTACTACCTAAGTGACCTCAGGAAAGCTAATTCACTTTTGGGGGACCCAGGGTCCTCCTTTATTTTCTACCTCTTTTGTAAAAAGAAGACAATCACTAGGTCTAAATTATGATCATGATTTCAATGATGAGAATGATAACTGGAATTCATATAGAATTTTAAAGTTTATAAAACACTTTACATGTTTCTATCATGTGGCCTTATTAATTAAATTCATATAATTGTCGATCTCACACAATTCTGAATAGCAAGCATTTAATATAATTTCAGTGCAGAGTTTGCTGATATTTTATGGATCTTGGAAAGAAATCTATTTAGCCCAGAAACTAAGTATTATGAAAATGTACTTAGTAGGCTTATAGTTCCATTGAATTGAATGAAGATAGATAGATGATAGATAGATAGATAGATAGATAGATAGATAGATAGATAGATAGATAGATAGATAGATAGATAGATAGATAGAGATAATTCACAAATTAGGAGAGGGCTGCTAATGTGAATTTCTTTGACATCCCAAGTTTGGGACTGTTTTCAGAGAAGTGTCTCTGGATTCAAGACCTGACTCAGCTGTGAAACTATGAAAAAGTAAATTCATCTCTTGGAGCCTCAGTTTGTTTCTTTTTGAAATGGAAATAAGAATCATGATGGAAATTAGAAGTTGTTAATCTGGGATTTGCGAACTTGTTGAAAAATACCTTGATAACTGTAATTCAATAGAATTGGTTTCCTTTGTAATCCTATATATTTCATTTTATGCATTTAAGAACTTTATTATGAGAAGGGGTCTATGGACTTCACCAGATTGCCTGAGGGGTTCATCACAACAAAGTTAAGAACCCATGGGGTAGTGAAAAAACACAGGGACTAAAATCAGAAGGAAAAATGTGGTGGTGGTGAGGAGGAGGAGGAGGAAGAAGAAGAAGAACAGAAGGAGGAGAATGATGATGATAACTACCATAATTTATAGCTATTTAAGGACTTCAAAATTCTTTATGCCTTGAAAATGTCAGAGAAAAGGCAGTGACTCACTTGAGCTCTCCTGAAAACCCCTCCAAAATCCTTTAAATAATGCCATAAAACAGATTCTAGAGCAGGAGAGCGCACAAAAGGATGGGATGAAATAATTTTCCAGCCAAAGACAACTTAGAAGGTTGACAGGAAAGGTCTGTCACACCTGAGTGAGAGTGGAGTACTGTCTGTTGAGGGCAGGCTGTGCCAGCACAGACTGAGCCAGAGAAAACCCAGAGCAGGTCTTGGGAGCCGCTGAATCAGCAACTACAGCAGCTGCTTCCAGAGCTCTCAGCCCACACATGGTAACAGTATGGAATAACTGGTCGGAAAGAGAATACAGGGGTCTCTTTGCTGGCTCTGGGCACCAGACTCTGCTGCTTTGCCCATACTCTGATCCAGGTCACAGTCCTGGGAGGCAGCCTCAGGGTGGGCAGGAGCACTAGCACGCCAGAGCTTGCGGCCACAGTGGAGCAGGGACCATACATTTTGAACTAAGTTCAGCTCCAGGCAAACTTGACCTCTCCCTTTGAGATCAGGCTCCCCATTTTCATATTTATTGAGTTATCCTCTTTACTTTAAGGTCAAAGTTACCATTTATAGTTATAGATATGTCTAAAAAGCCTAAGGGGTTTTATAAAAAAGGGGGAGAAGTAAAAAGAGATACTCATTGTGCATGTCAGGCATGACATAGATCATTTATTCATAAACAGAAAGCAATGCCTGACCTAGACGAGTGTACATTATCAGAGTGATTTAAATGGGATTCAGTAGGGTGGCTATGTGGCACAGTGAATAGAGCACCGTCCTGGAGTCAGGAGGGCCTGAGTTCAAATCCTGCCTCAGAATCTTAACACTTGGGGCGGCCAGGTAGCACAGCGAGTAAGAGCACCGGCTCCAGTGTTGGAATGACCTGGAGATAGAATCCCGGGCTCAGACACTTAGCAACCACCCAGAAACACCTGGCCGTGTAACCTTGAGCAAGTTACTTAACCCCGATTGCTTAGGGGCAGCCAGGTGGCTCAGCGAGTAAGAGCACCGGCCCCAGTGTCAGGATGACCTGGATCAAATCTGAGCTCAGATACTCAGCACCACACCCAGAAATAACTGGCCATGTAACCTTGAGCAAGTTACTTAGCCCTGATAGCTTTAAAAAAAAAAAAAAGAATCTTAACACTTACTAGCCATGTGACCTTAGGCAAGTCACTTAACCCCAATTGCCCTGCCTTTCTCCCTCCAAAAAAAGTTTAAAAAATGGGATTCAGTAGCTTAATTTATCGCTAAAGCTAGTTGGAACAGAGGCCAACAGTTGGGCCTTCTCAGAACACAAAGAGGTTTTTGAAAGACTCCTAACTAGGCATTTTTTGGCATACCTTTGTGGTGTGCATGGTCTATTCAAACAAACACCATCTTTGCCACAGCATCCTTGGACATGCTGATTTCCCTTGCTGCCATCCCATTTCCAGTACTGCTTCAACCACAACCACTCTCATACCCAGATCTTTTAAGATCACAAGGTTATTTCTTCAAAGGCAGGAGAAAAATGGGACCAAAGCAAGGCTGCTGGGAGTTGTTGGTACAAGCTAGGCTAGCTAAGTCCTCCAACACTAGCTGCCATAATGGTTAGATTGGCCTGACACCAGGGAAGAAAAAGAAACCTGTCATTTTCTTCACCCTTCACTGGTGTTACACTTTGCTGCCTGGAGAGACACAGCTGGAGAAAATGTCAGCTAGAAACTGACTTTGAAAATGTCCTGAATACAAGTATGCAAGTCTTTCTGCTCAGCAACCTATCGGGAGAATCTTGGCAATGAATCATAGAAGACAGAACCCAAAGTTTCCATATGGTTGCTGGGAGTAGTAAGAAAATATCTGCACACATTCCAAGTAATGCCACTAAGAATGTAATGGAGGGGGTGGGGTAGGGAGGTGTTTGGGAAAGGGCATTACACTAATAATAATATCTACTTCACAGGGATATTATGATCAAATAAGATTATACACAAAGTACTTGATAAACCATAAAGTACTATTTAAATATTAGCTATTATTAAGCCTTTTTTAAACATCAGCAGCTTCAATAGCATACCATTGCCAAAGTTAATATGTGAAAAAAAATGGAATTTTAAAGTCCAACAGCTATATATGGAACGAAAGATTTGTTTTCAATGAAAAAAGCAAAAACAAACAAAACAACGACAAAACATTCTTAGTTGAGGGTACCTGAAGAGGAAATTAGGTCTTAAAATGGCACCATAGGCTTCCATGTTTCTTTTAAAAATTGTTATCATCTGGGTAGCAAGTCACACTTTGATAGCAGAGGAGCAAACCTATAATGCAGCTGTATACAATCTTGGGAGATTTTGTTTTTGCTGGATAGATCGAAGGGCATAGTTTGCTGGGAATGCAATTATTATAGGTACTAGCAGGAAGCAAGCAATTACGAATACCAGCCCCCACCTTCAGTAATGTCAGTGGCTTTAAGAGAACAAATAAATTTTCACGTTACTCCTACCTTAATTAAAGAATCTAAGATTTTAGTGCTCAGTCTTTCCCTGTGATGTGTTTCCAAAATAATAGACTCCCTTTTGATTAACAGTTTGTAAAGCAGAGAATCCAATTATTTTTTTATTTGGTCAGCCTTGGTCAACCATATATGACTTTCCGGTAACATGTTATAGATTTTTCTATATTACCATTCTGACTATAAAGAGATTCACCGAAATCAGTTGTAAAAATATTCCATCAAAAGAAGCCGTAAAGAAAACAATATCTCTGTACCTATAACAAAAAAAAAAAAAAACAAAAGAAAGAAAGAAAAAAGGGGAAAGAGGAACGAATCTATAAATAACCACAACGTAATGTAAATTGCTTGATGTTTAGCTAGCGGCCTCAGAAATATTCATTATTTTTCATCAACTTGTCTATGAATTCTAATTAACAATAATATTCTTAAATTTTGATCTCATATCACCAACCCCCTTCTGAGGATTTCATGTCTGTATAATAGATAATGCATGGGTTTGCAACTATCCTCCTTAGGTGACAAAATGGATAAATTTCAGGATATGTATTCAGAAAGACCCGAGTTCAAATCCTGCCTCAGATGCTTACTGTGTGACAATGGGCAGGTCACTTAATCCCTGCCTCATTTTCCTTATCTGTAAAGTGGAGATAATGATGATTACTATAATATATAAATAAAATATAGTATATTATATATTTATTATTATTATAACACTTACCTTCCAGGACTAAAAGGATAAAATGAGGACAAAAAAAGAATATATAGTGAATATAAATATTAAAATTCTTTCTAAATGCTAGGTATTATTAGTATTAATTGTTGTTGAAAAGTCCCTCTCGTAGTTTTTCCCCAAATTTCCAAGAACTTTTCTTTCTCCTTAGCTAGGTCCCCTTTCTCCTCCTCCACAGAACAATGAAATGAGTATTCAATATTAAATAAGGTGACCTTTGCTACTTTAATAATAATAACAAAAGTAGTATTTATATAGTGCTGATGATATGCCAGGCACTGCGCTAATCACTTTATAAGTGTTATCTCTCCCTATCTTCAAAACAAGCCTGAGAAGTAGGTAATAAAATTATCCTCCTCATTGGGAAGGTTAAGGGCACAGCAGCTCCTTTGTCTGCAAAATGTACATAAAATTTTTTGGCCCTCCCTTTGTAATAAAAAAGTCTGAGTTATGGTATTAAAAGGTAAAATCTGTTGATATTATATGATAATGGGCATACTTTTATGCATTTCTGAGTTTCTAAACTTTTTCTGTGTTGTCTGCTGGCCATCACCTGTTATCTGATGTTCCTGCCAAACTCCCCATAAGCTTCCATTTAATTTCTTAGGCTTATGAAAAATCAAAATCATGATGGTGAAAGTCATAATATGGAAAGGATAACTATATTATTATTCCCAATTTATAATTGATGAAATGGAGGCAAACAGAAGTCAAGTGACTTGCTCTAGGTCATACAGGTAGTAAGTGTGTAAGGCTTGATTTGAACTCAGATCTGCCTAACTCCAGGACCTAACTGGCTGCTTCCCTTGTTACCTTAGACAAGATGTTGACCCTTATGCAAACTCCATTTCCACATATCTATAGTCAGTGAGGTTGGTGAAGCTCATAATATTATAGATTTAGTGTCAGAAGGAAACTTCTTATGAGGCACTGAATCCAAGCCCCCATCCCCCTATTTTATAACAGATGAAGAAGCCAAGGCAAAGAGAGGTTAAGTGATTTGTCCAGGGTCACATAGGAAGAATGTATCTGAAGCAGTATTTGAAGTGTGTTCTTCTTGATTACAATTCCAGTAATATATTTCTATACCATGATGCCTCTAAAAAAGGTCTTTTAACATCCCCTTTTACTCTAAATCTATTATCCATAAATGTTGTGGTTTCAGCTATCACATCCATTTAGACCCCTTCCAAATTCATATCTCTCTGGAGTTTCAGTTTTCCATATATGCTGGTATTCTAGTAAATCTAATAACACCTTAAATTAAATATAACCAAGACTTAATTGACCATCTCTCCCCCAAAACATGCATTTCTTCCTAATCTCTCTCCCTTCCCTTCTGTTCCATTCCCTTCCCTTCTCCCCTCCTCTCCTCTCCTCTCCTCTCTTCTCCTCTCCTCTCCTCTCCTCTCCTCTCCTCTCCTCTCCTTTCCTCTTCTCTTCTTCCCTCTTCTCTTCTTTTCTCATCTCCTATTCTCTTCTCTCCTCCCCTCTCCTCCCTCTCTTTTCCTTTCCTCTCCTCTTTCTCTCCCTTTCATTTTCATTTTGTGTCTTGGAAGAAGAGAACTGAAAGGATTTCAGAAATAGGGTTGCATATTTTTTTAATAAAAAAAGCTTCCCAACATTCTTAGTGATGTGTCATAAAGCCTTAATAGGAAAGTAACTTCTTGAACTTCTCATCACTCCCTGAAGACCTATTCTTTTCCTATTCTTAGTGGAATGAGCAACAGCTGCCTATAGTCTCATATACATTACTTTTACATGAACTTGAAAAGTCTTATTTTATAAACTCTTCAGAAAAAGACTAGAAAGTCTTCCTAGGGATTAATAGATAGGTGACTTTAGCTTTTCCTCCTCAGGTCTCTTCCCTGAATTCTCTTTCTTTTTTATTTATCTAACACTTTTTTTTACATATACACTCCTATTAACCATATTTTTACATTAGTCATGTTATATAGAATAATTAGAACAAATGGGAAGAACCATGAGACAGAAAAAAAGCAAAATGAAATGGAACAAAGAAAGAAAGAAAGAAAGAAAATAGTCTGATTCACTCTGCATTCAAGACTCAACAGCTATTTCTCTGGATTTGGATTCTTCCCTGAATTTTCTTTCTTTTTTTGAATTAAATTTTTGTTTATTTTTAGTATACATCATTCATTTCCACAAGATTTTGAGTTAAAATTTTCTCCCCATATTTCCCCTATCCACCACCCCAAAACAGCGATCCCACTGAATACCCCCTCCCCCAATCTGCTTTCTCCTCTATTCTCCCCCATCACCCCTCTGACTTTTCAGCAGGGCAACATGGATCTCTATGCCCCAGTGCCTATATATCTCATTTCCCAGTTGCATGTAAAAAAATAATAATATGTATATTTTTGTAAACATTTAATCTTAAAACTTTGAATTCCAAATTCTTTCCCTTCCTCCCTAGTTACCTACCCCTACTGGGAATATAACCAATTCAATATAGGTTGTATATGTGAAGCTAAGCAAAACATTTCGCTAGTGGATATATTGTGAAAGACTGACTATATTTCCCTCCACCCTATCCTGCCCCCCACTTGTTGTATTCTCTGTTTTGATCTTGCCCCTTTTCAAAAGTGTGTGCTTCCAACTTCCCTCCCCTCTAGCCTGCCATCCCTTCCATCATCCCCCCTACTCTCCTGTAGGGTGAGATACCCTATTTAGTGTGTAAGTCATTCACTCTCTAAGCCAAATTCAATGAGAGTAAGGTTGACTCCCTTTTTTCTTCCTGTTCTTCCCCTCCATTGTAACAGTTTTCCCTTGCCTCTTCTCTATGAGATAATTTACCCCATTCTGTCTCTCCCCATCTCCTCTCATTATATTCCTCTCTCATTTCTCAATTTCACCTTTTAAGTATCATCCCTTCCTATTCAATTGGTCCTGTGCCCTCTATATACCTGTACACATATATACACACACTCACATATGTATTCATATGCCCATATACCCTCCTATATAGACATATATATGTATGTATACACACACAATCACACACACAGGCATACACACATCATTTATGTATATATATACATATATATGTGTATATGCATACATATATATGTATATATACACATACATTTATCTTGCCTTCAACCTTTCTCAAACTGAGAAAAAGTTTCATAAGTTACAATTATTGTTTTTCTATGGAGGAATATTAATAGTTCAACTTTGATAAGTTCCTTATGATTTCTTTTCCCTGTTTACCTTCTCATGCTTCTCTTGCTACTTGTATCTGAATGTCAAATTTTCTATTGAACTGTGGTTTTCTCATCATGAATGCTTGAGAGTTCTCTATTCCATTGAATAACCATATTTTCTGCTGAAGCATGATACTCAGTTTTGCTGGGTAGGTGATTCTTGGTTTTAATCCCAGCTCCTTTGACCTCTGGAATATCATTTTCCAAGCCCTTGAATCCCGCAGTGCAGAAGCTGCCAGATCCTGGGTTATCCTGATTGTGTTTCCATAATATTCAAATTGTTTCTTCCTGGATGCTTATAATATTTTCTCCTTGATCTGGGAACTTCTGAAATAGTCTATAATATTCCTAGGAGTTTTCTTTTTGGGATCTTTTTCAGGAGGTGATTGGTAGATTCTTTCAACCTCTATTTTGCCCTCAGGTTCTAAAATATCAGGACAATTTTCCTTGAGAATTTCTTGAAGGACGATTTCCAAGTTCTTGTTTTGACCACAGCTTTCAGGTAGTCCAGTGAATTTTAAATTAACTCTCCTGGATCTATTTTCCATGTCAGTGGTTTTTCCAATGAGATATTTGATTTTGCCTTCTATTTTTTTCATTTATTTTTATCTGTTTAATAATATCTTGATTTCTTGTAAAGTAACTAGGTTCCATTTGCTCCAATCTAATTCTGAAGGAATTATTTTCTTCAGTGAGCTTTTGAAATTCTTTTTTCATTTGGAATATTTGACCCTTTAAGGCATTTTTCTCCTCATTGGCTTTTTGAGTCTCTTTTGCCATTTGAATTAGTCTATTTTTTAAGGTGTTATTTTCTTCAGTCAGGTTGTTGACTCTTTTCATGATTTTCTTGCATCATTCTCATTTCTCTTCCCAATTTTTCCTCCACTTCTCCTATTTGGTTTTCAAAATCCTTCTTATACTCCTCTATGGCCTGTAACCAGTTTATATTTTTCTTGGAAGCTTTTGGTGCAGGAGTTCTGACTTCACTGTCTTTCTCCTGTTCCATGCTTTGCTCCTTTTTGTCACCAAAATAGGAGTCTAAAGTCGGATTTTTGAGCTTGCTTTACTTCCTTTGCTTACTCATGTTGTCACTCAATTTTTGAGCTTTTTGCCACAGTAGATCTCTGCTTCCAGAGAGGGCAGCTTTGTCACAAATTGCTGGGGTTTTCTCAGCTGCTGGAGCTATTAGTTGGCTGTCCTCTCTGAAGCCTCCACATGCTCTGGCTCAATTGTCATGCAAGAAAGAAACAGCTCTGAAGCAGCCACACAGCAACTGCTGCATGGCCCTAGTGCTTCAGATGCTTCTCCCTCCAGGGGGCAGAAGCCAGACCACACTCCTAGACTCCCTGTTCCCAAAGTCCACTGACCTCTCACTTTGTCTTTGGAATCTATGGGTTGACAATTCTGGAAACTGCCACAGCTGCTGGTGATCTGAAGTCCCTCCAGCCAGCTGCTGGTTGTGGCTGCCTTGAGGCTAAAACCTTGGGCTCATACGGGGCTGGGCTCAGCTCCCAGAGTGCTGCAGTGGTCCCTTCCTGCCAGCCTGCTGGGCTCTCTTCAGAGGGAGGTTAGTTTCTCTCTGACAGTTTGTGAGTTCTGGAGCTCTGAAGTTTGTTTAGAGTCATTTTTTACATGTATTGGAGGAGGTAGAAGTGGGAGCCATGTGGAAGTCTTGTTTCTACTCCACCATCTTGGCTCTGTCCCTTGGGAAAATTCCTTCCCTGAATTTTGAATCATATTTAGTTGTTCTTCTTTGTATCTTGTACC
This sequence comes from Petaurus breviceps papuanus, assembly GCF_028583685.1. Lineage (NCBI taxonomy): Eukaryota > Metazoa > Chordata > Mammalia > Diprotodontia > Petauridae > Petaurus > Petaurus breviceps. The sequence continues at coordinate 24,394,865 of NW_027185655.1, forward strand.
AATTTTAAATAAAATGGGAACTTGTTTGAATAGATTATTTTTTATTTACATGGATTTATATATCATATGGGTAAATTAATAAGAATAACAGATATTCTATAGCACTTTAAAGTTCTCCTTACATATTTTAAACTAGAAGTGAACTCAGGGTCTATCTAGTCTAATCTCTTATTTCACAAAGGAAAAAAAAAAACAAGGTCCAGGGAGTTTAAGTGATTTTACCACAATTAATAAGCATCAGAGATGGTATGATGGAAATCATGCTGGACCTGGCTTTGCCATTTGCTCTCTGTGTGACATTGAGCAAGTCATTTAACTTCTCCGAGTTTGTTATATTATCTGTAAAACGAGGGGGTTGACCTCTATGGTTTCTTCCATCTCTAAACATCTGATTCTCTATGAAAGTAGAGCCTGACTATACATCCTCTTTGAACCTCTGACTCCAAGGCCTACACTCTTTCCTATGTAATCAAAAGTACATTCCTCACACTAACCAGGACATGTTTCCAGAAATTTAATAATGCTGAATGAAGGAAATATCACAGGGTTAGGAGCCTGGCACAAAAGGAACTATTAATATAAGAGGTCAGGCACTGAACACAATTGTTCCTTCTTATATGAGGTCATTCAGTTATCACCTATAGGGATATAGACAGAAGATACAAATCCAAATTTTTTTAGCACCCAATTAGTGGTTAGTTCTATCCTAGCCTGGGATTCTGTCATAATAACTATGTTTTTTTCTAGGTTCTGCTGTAACTAAGCCCTATCTCATTAAAATCAGTCTCTACACAAAGTTCTACTCATCCCTACCCTCATTTTCTTCCAATACTAGGTCCTGCTCTGGACTTCTTTATTTCTGAATTCTAATCATGCCCAAATCAGCAAGACTTCTGGATGCCAGCTAGATTATCTCATAACACCTCCTTATTGGAAGCACAAATGTTGAATTTTATTAAGTTCTCAGATGATTTGATAGAATTGAATCTTGCCACAAGAAATATAAAATAGAAAAATGATTTTAATAGCCTTGAATTTGGGACTTGAGTAGAAAGCTCCATTGTCATTTTTTGGAAATACTCCTGGATAATTGAACAAAGGATAATATCACTTGTTTCAAGCCTATCTACTTGATCGGTAAAAAGAAAACTTTTTTATGTAATTATCTATCCATTTACAGTGATGCTTCTGCTGCTAAAACCTTTGAATAGTGACCTTCTAATTGATTTCTTAATAAAGAGAACTTTTCATGGAAAACAGAAGGAACAATTCCAAAACACTGCTCTTCTTCTGGATTGAAAAGACTTTTATCCTTCACTGGTAGGCGGGAAGGATTTTTTGTTTGTTTGTTTGACTGATTTTTCAGTGCTTATATGTGTTGGTCCCCAAAAACGGAATCAAAAGATTCCACAAAGAAGCCCAAAATCTAGTTATTCATTAGGGTAGATTCCCCCAAAGAGTATGTGCTTCATTTATAAAATTTCACCATAAGGATTTATTTTTTTTCTTAAATTATCACAGACTTAAAAAAAATCCTTTTCTGCCTTGGCCATTTCCACTGCTTGATTGGTTAGAACTGATGATGTAATTTATCATTTTCACTTCAGCTGTTAGGGTTAAACCTTTCTGAGAGGTTGACAGGCTCAGGAGGGCAGCTCGCCCCCCCCCCCCCCCCCCCCCCCCCCCCCCCCCCCCTCTTTTTTTGTTTTTTTTTTTTTTTTTATTTTTTATTTTGTGGTGTGATTTTTTTTTAGATTTTTGTGTGTTCCGGGGGGCGCCCCCCCCCCCCCCCCCCCCATTCTTCTCTCTAGCTCAGTCATTGTTGTTAGCCATTTTTGTTAGAAGACTTTGAACTGATGAGGCTGTTAGATTTCATACCATGTATTTTCCTTCTCCTAGATGCCTTGAAGGAATAAACAAATTGTCTTGCAATCATTATGATGATTTAAACAATAATATAACCAAGGGACTACATAGATCCATGCTTTCTTAAAGCATATAAATTATGCCCTCAGGATTCTCCCAGCCACATAAACAAGAATCTAACTATATCAAGACTGTTATTCCAAAGATTCCATTTCCCTTTGCTACTTGGGTGTAGGAGACATGAAAACCCAAGGTCGGTGTGATAATGCCAGTTTGGATGCCCTAACATGCATCTATTCACACTGTTTAAATGTGTTGTTATAGTAGGTACTTAATAAATATTTGTTGGTTGATTGTTAGAAGCTTGACTTTGTAGTAGAGGTAGTATGTAAAAAATTTGGAAACAAGCTATTGCTAGAGGCAACCTCTGTAAAAATAGAAAGTGATAAAACCTCAGGTCTGAAAAGGTCTTTCAAGATCAAATCTAACCATATATGTTTTACTAACAGTAACCAAAGAGGAAGACTTCTCCAATGTCGTACCAACATAAATTTACATTTAATGAACCCACTGCTATAGCTATAAAAAGTTAATTTGAGAGTCTCTTTGAATGTCCAAATGTATATTTCATGGTAGGGTATTTGACTATGTTTTCTCTTCCTTAAGAGCAGAGAGAAAAGTCATTTCCATTGGAAAAATAAGGGGGAAATGAGTTATGGGTGATTTTCTATGTCCTTGGCATTTTCATGGCATTTTGCCAGCTGTATTTATCTTTCTTCCTCTTGGCCTCTGTCTCTCCTCTCCTCTTCTTTCTCTTTTCCACTGTGAAAAAAAGGAGAAAATCTAACAGGAAATAAAGGCTATAGGGAAAGGAAATAATGTCAGTGTTAGGTTGTAAAAGAAAACAATTCCAGGAATAGTGCATAGAGAGGGAAGTAACTATGTTTGACAATTATAAGAGACTTCAAGGACTTTTTAATGTGAAATTGATAAGTGATCTTACTCACTGGAAAGTTATGATGAAGCATGATAATCAGTTTCCTAGGTTGGTGCAAGACTAATCAATAAGCAAGCATTTATTTAATGCCTACCAGATACTGGTGATAAGAAGTTTAAAAAAAATAAACTCACATTCTGAAGGAACTTATAATCTATTGGAGGGAATGCCATAGAAATGTACTAGAATATAGAAAATAAACATATGCAAATGTTAGGGCATCAATATTTTGGGGGATCAGAGAAAGCCACATATAGTACAGGAATTCTTAACCTGGGATCAATGGACGCCCAAGGGTTCTATGGATATATATTAAGGGGTCTCTGAACTTGGAGGGGAGAAAACAGCTTATTTTCACTAATCTTCATTTTCCTTCTTAATCTTCTATATTTTATTTTATGCATCTGAAAATAACATTCTAAGTTGGGCTTCAAACAAAATTAAGAACTACTGGAAAAGGTGATGCTTAAGGTGCCTGTTGAGGGATGAAGCAGACTCTATGAGGCTGAGGGAGTCTGAATGAAGATTGAAGCATACTCTTTTCTCTCTCTCTCTTTTATTTTTTTCTCATTGTTTTTGCATTTTCTTCTGATTCTTCTTTCACAACATGACTAATGTAGAAATATGTTTAATAAGACTGTACATGTATAGCCTATATCAGATTGCATGCCGCATTGGGGAGGGGTGAGGAGAGGGAAAGGCAAAAATTTAGAACTCAAAATCTTATAAAAATGAATGTCAAAAACTAAAAATAAATATTTTTAAAAGATAGAAAACCCTGATTCAGACCTTGCCCTAGTCAATGAAGCAAACTCAGAAAAAAAAATTATTTATTAGCACAACAAGGCAGCAAACAATTGGAGTGCATCTGTTGCTGACTCCATGGCCAGGAGTAAATGCCTTCCATGTAGGTGAAAAATGCCAATTGGTACATGTTATGAGGAAATGGGTTTTATGCTACCTCAGCTTTTCCTTATGGCTAGGTATGTATGTGTGAGCTTATTTCTAGATACTATCTCCTGCAGGCTGGCTACACATGTACCTAAAAATAAGGCAAGATTGAAATATGGAGGCTGACTCTGCACAATATCCCCACTTAGGTGCTAATCCATACTCATGGTGTAGCACCAAATCAAAGCTTATTTCATTCCTCAATTGTTAATAACCTTTGCTGGTGGAGTTTTGGTGTTTCATTGGGTGGTGGAGGGGCACGATGGGAATCAGTGCAAGAACAGGAAGCATAGAAAGCCTATAATGACCAAGAATAAGAGGCCCAGTTATAATCCTTACAACCAGAAAAAATCACAAAACCAGGAGGTTAGCAACCCCCAAAGGGACCAAGGTTGATCACTCCCATTCTGGAATTTTCTCCAAGCTCTCTCTGTTGAGGATGCAGGGGCATGAATGTTGTCTGAAGCATCTGAACCTGAGTGCAGCATCCCTGCCCTACAAAGGCAAACACACACACACACACACACACACACACACACACACACACACACACCTTTTCAATCAACAGGAAGTAATGCATGCACCTCTGTACAGAGCTCTTCCATGGATCCCAAAGTTTCACTGACAAAACTCTATGGAAATTAATTCATATAATTTATCGTGAAAGACTGTGGTTGGACCTACACCAAGGGAAGATAAGAGCCCAGAGATTTTTGATGAATTGAATTGCCTAGTGCTTATCATGTAGATAAGTGCCTTTAGGGAGAGATGACAGAGCTCAGAGATGGGGTGCACCTGCACCTTCCCGTCTAATTGGAAGGGAACCAATAATTGGCTTTGTGGCCACAGGAAATGTAAAACCCTTATGGGTCCAGTCAGAAGAAGTCAGTGATCTTCAGTCTAGTGCTATTAAATCACACCCTCAAATGCTTTCCCTGATAGAGACTGCCACATTAGAGCTTTCAGACAATTTATAGTTACAATCACCCTATATGCCCAAGAACTGTCCTCTACTTTTTGCTCATAACAGAGTAGGCAGGTAAAAGAGGCATACCTAAGGTGAAGCGGGGGACAGGGAAGTTGGGATGTATCCTTAATGACTTTCCACTAGAAGGTAAAAGATTCAGAGGAATCATTTTTTCCAGCCCATGATCATGTAGTTGTTTACCAGGCTTTCTGAGGTGGTCCTGTTTCCCTATGTATGACTCTAGACTCCATAATATCAAAGATCCTGGATATCTGCTTATAGGCCTACCAAGGGGATACCTTCTTCTAATACCGAGGGTTCCTTGGTATAGATCGAACAATTAATCCAGTTAAAAGTATGACTTGCATTTTGGAGAAGAAACATGTAAGTATTGGGTTCTCTCTCTCTCTCTCTCTCTCTCTCTCTCTCTCTCTCTCTCTCTCTCATAGCAGCTCATAAAGTGCACAAAACAAAGAAACAAAATAATGCATGATAGATTGGTAGTGAGAGGTGAGGTCATAATTGTCAGAGTCAAGAAGAAAAACAAGCTAAGAACCATTGATTATTGTCAGCATTCTTTCTCATCCTAATTGAATCTAGGAGCTTATCTGGAGTGGTTTCCTCTGTTTGGCTGAGGTCAATCACATAAGACTTCATATAAGACTGATGCATCCAGGTTATCCATTTGGAAACCTTGATGACAGTTTGACTGATCAATAGGGTCTAGAGAGATCCATCCCAGGAAGACTGGAGACACCCCAAGATAGAAGTTATGATAATGATAAGCTAACAAATGAGAAGAAGGAATGACCAGATAGATAGGAGGAGAACCAGGAAGGAGAGTATAGTGTCATGAAAAAAAGAGAAGAGGAAGTACTCAAGAGGAAAGGGTGATGAAAAAAAATTAATTGCAAGACCATCAGATTTAGTCATTAAGAAATAATTGGTAACTTTGGAGATTAAGCTGTGATTCATAATAATAAATGATTCACCCAGGGAATTAAAGAACTTTTGGATACAATAATAAATGTTCAGTAAATTTTGATTAATAAATCGACTAGCACCATATTTCACATAGGCAATATGGCTCTATAACAGTTTCTATTTTATTATTTAATGTCACCATGTTTAGTTTTTAAAACAAAATATGGTTCATTTGCTTAAAAAGGAAAAAAAAAGTGGAAAAGTTATGGTTGTTATTTAGTTTCGAAATAAAATATGCAGCCGTATGACACGATAAGACCTCACAAATCAGTATGTGCTCATACCTGAGCATGTTACCGGTGAGCTAAAGCAGCCCTATGGAGCTCGAGTCACAAACCTTGGAGATGGCAACTCTGTAGTTACAAGGTGATAAAATGGAAACAGGAACAAGATCAAGAAATCTGTTCAAATGCTGACTCTGACCCGTACTACTTAGATAGAATTAGTCATTTAAATTTTAGAACTTCAGTTTCCTTACGGTAAAATACATATAGTCATTCTTCACACAGGGGTATTGTAAGGTATGAGCTTTTAAAATCTTAACACAAGTCAAGCTGAAAGCCTAGGTTAAGCATTTACAGTCAATCAGGCACTGTGCTATGCACAGGGGTATAAAGATAAAAGCATAGCCTTTGCTCTCTATGAACTCATATTTTGATGGGTAAGACATTTTGATGGGTAAGACAATGTATACATACATACACTTATACATATATATAGATGCATACATATATACACATATATGTACATAATATACATATAAAACATTATATACATGCATGTATATAGGTATGTATGTGGAGAGAGAGAGACTGAAAATTGAAGGGGTGGAAATGATAATGGCAATAATCTGCTGGATACATCCAGATACAATACATTCAAGAGTGTATGTAGAGAAGTTTGACTTGACAAGAGGAAGCGTCACTTCACAGAATTGAGGAGAAGAAAGCTGGGGAAGATTAATGAGAAAAGAGGGTCCTCTCAGGGAATGACCTATTTTTTCAGTGGAGTATGAGGCAAAATTCTAAGGTAGAGGGGAGAGAGGGAGGAGACACTATTGGAGGGCTTGAGGTGCCTTTTAGGGGCAAACTAATTTACTTAGTTGAGATCTAATCTTCTTAAGTCATGTCTACTGCTAAATCTTTCAACCAGACCAATAGTGGATCTTTCTCCTCCTACATGCCACCCCTCCATAGCAATGTCCCCAAAGTCTTTTAGAATAATATTGTCAAACTCAAATATAAACAGGAACCACTAAACCATGCGTAATTATCCTTCTAGTCTACATATTGCCTTAGAAAATATGTTTACATATTTCTTTTTTTTATTAATACATCAAAATAAAATAGCTACATTTTAATTTAGTTCTGACTACACAGTGGATCACTTGTTTAACACTTCTGTTCTAAAGGACTTTGTACCACCAGTTCTTAATGATCTGGTCCAATTTGAGGGATGATGTCGGGAGCACTTAACAATTTCTCTTAACATAAAGTGTTTATGATGAGTAAGAACTGTCCCAGTACATCAGGGCCACAAGGCAGATGGTGAGACTTCTGGTGCAGTCAACATTAATCTTTGGTCTGAGTCATCTGTAGTAAGTCAGTTAAGAGGTTACTACCTTCTAGTATGCAATCTGTCCAATGGCATCAGCTGATACCAAGGCTCACCTCACTAAACTACCCACTGAAGGATACCACCAAGAGATAATAAAAACATATTTGCCCTTTCAGAGGTCTCTCCTGAGAAACTTCCTTTTTCTAACCATGGGTCTCATGGTTCGTTCTCATCTTTATCCAGGGACTAAATATTCCTACAAAGTCATCTAAGGGATTCCCATTCTGCTCAATAAATTCACACATCTCTAGGACAAGAGGTGGGGGGATGAAGAAAAAAATTTACATGGTAATTTTATTGTATATTTTACAGGAATACCAGATTGTGCATAGTAGATTTGTAGTTTCATGTGCTATCATCTTTTTTTTGTTATGTTATGGAAATGCTTGTTTTATTCCAAAAATTAAAAATAAAATAAATATATAACTGTGTGCAAACAAAACAGTGTGCACTGATGGACTGTTCTGAGTCAGGCTTTCCTCATGAAGGTCTAGTGATTCAGGCTCAGAATTGGAACAGAATGAAACACTCATAGACTATATAACATTTAATGAAGTTCATGTCATGATAAGATAGAGAGGACACTCATCAAGAATGCTGCTTTGGATCAGGTCCACATTCAGTTGAAGATCCCCTTATCTCTGCATTCTCCATAATGGCATGCCCAGTCAAAAAAAAAGTGTCATCTCACATGACAACAGAGAGACCTTTGAGCTTAATGAGGCCTCACTTTGGTATGCTGGACTTTTTTTTTAATCGAAGGGGACTTGCAAGCTACATTAACAGTCATATTTAAGTCTGAACGGTGATTTTCTTATCTTTTTTGAGGGTAAAAATATAGCTCCTGCCATAGATGCATTGGCAATCCATTGGCATAAACAAAAGAACCTGTCCCAATTCAAGGAGTGTCACCTATGCCGCGGCCTGGGTCACACTCTTTCATCTCTAATACCCACATCTGCTTTTACTGTTGTCTTGTCTGAGATCATGATTTCTTCCCTTGCCTTTTTTTAATTCACATGAAACAGCATGTTATTCTTGAATTAAACTCCACAGAGCATGTTATGTTTCAAGTATGTTTCTTATAAAGATTGGTTGACTCAAACTATTCTCCTATCCTCTTCTCTTTCAGGACAAATCTGGCCCACTCATTTCAACATAATCATTTTCTGTATTTTCCTCCATTATAATCATTTTCGTGTTTAGTCTCTTTCTCCTCTGTTATCCCCCCCCCATTTAAAAAAAGTGAAAGATGGTAAAAGAATGTCGTCAATTACATGTGTATGCGAATGCTTCTAAGGCATCTATAACTGACCTGCTCCCACTCATCTGTCCCTCCTGTCTTTAGCTTCCAAACTTGGATCATTAGTTTTTACTCTTTAGCTCCTTCCTGGAGGCCACACTTTATGATCCACACTTTTAAACTGCCTTGTTTTGCTTATTTCTGAGAGGAGTTTCCTCTTTATCAATGTCTCCTTTTCATTAGCCCTGAGTGTTTCCTTTTTGAGTTTAATTAATTACTATACAGAATTCTCTATGTATGTAGGTTTGTATGTTCATCCCTGCCTTTTTAGGGTTCAAGGGATGACTATCTATAGTATACACATACACATGCAAAGAGAGTGAGAGAAAGAGAGAGAGAGAGAGAGAGAGAGAGAGAGAGAGAGAGAGAGAGAGAGAGAGAGAGAGAGGACAATCACAATCTAGAGGTTTACTTCTAGACCAAGAGGCATCTTCTCTTGATTTTTGTAACTTCTTTCATGAAAGGGATTTCCTTCCTCCCTGCTTCTCTCCTTCCCTCCCTCCCTCCCTCCCTCTCTTCCTTCCTTCCTCCCTTCTTTTTTTTCCTTCATTCTTTCTTTTGCTTACTTTCTAGACTAAAGGTTATGTTAATCATTTTTTGCCCTTTCTGAGAGGTGAAAACCTACTTTCTCTTTGTATTGAACTAATTTTCTCTAGTGTATGAAAGAAATAAATTCCATGTGAACCCCAGTCTCCGGTGGTATTTAGTAAATTGTATGCCATATGTGATTTTTCACTACCAGTGATATTTACTATACAAGCTATGTAAGGTATAGCATAGGATATGATGCAGTAGCCATGCAGAATGGTGTCTGAAGATATGAGAGTTTCTGTTTTTATTCTGCAGATATTTGTGTGACCTTGAATAATTACCTAACTTGTTCAGGGCTTCAGCTCCATCACTCTTACACCTTCCAGAGTTGTTACATGGGATAGCTAGCAAAGATGAGTGTTAAGTACTTCACAGATATAAAGTGCTACCTAAAAGCATAATAATCATGGAGAGCATGAGAGGAACTCTGGTTCCATTTACATATAATCTATCAAGATATTTTAAGATATAGTTAATACTTCTACTTAGCAGCAGCAGTGAATGAAGATATTTATAAGATTTGTGGCAGCCTTTTATAAATATATCTGTACCTGTTGAATTCTCCTCAGTTGCTGTAGATGTAACCATATATGTATGCTTACATTTGCTTCTGATTTTAGCCAAATAAAAAGAACACAAGCTCTAGCCATGACGTTCATATCATGCTCTTCTCAGTGCCATAAATTAATACAAATAAAGAGAACTAAGTACAGAAATTGCAGGAGAAATACAACTTGGGCAGCATCAAAATTATGGAAGACTTGGTCACATGGCACCTTCCAGCGGTTAGATCTTTATCTGCTCCTATAGGTTAGTTTTGTTGACATTATGTTCATCTTGAATGTTCCCCATTCTTCCTCATCTTTTTCCCTTTCACTCTTCTTATTTCTTGAGTCCCTGACTCTTATCTAGTGTGACTATCTCTGGCTTGGAATTGGGTGAGTGTCCTATTAATATGGACTACAATTTTGTTAAAGCCTCCATATGGATCATGATGAACTTAGGTGAGTCAATCATCCTACACAAAGATAGTTACCCCCATATCTACAGGAAGAGTAGCTGAGGTGTGTTTGTGCAAAGAATAACAAAAATTCTAATAATTTTATCAACTTAAAAATATTCACTGAATGCCATTTTGGGCTGAGAACATTCGCATGATAGTAGCATAGTGAAAATATAATTTTTATTTATTATTTTTGGAGGGGGGAAGGCAGGGCAACTGGGCTCAAGTGACTTGCTGAAGGTCACAAGGCTAGTAATTGTGTTAAGTGTCTGAGGCCAGATCCAAACTCAGGTCCTCTTGCCTCCAGGGCTGGTGCTCTATTCACTGTGCCATCTAGCTGCCCCCCAAAATCACTTTTTTTAAAGGAAAACCCTCACCTGATTTGCTTCTGTAGAATAAATTGGGAAGAGAACCTCTGGGAAATATTCAGGGGTGAGTTAGTAAACACAAATATAAGGATGGAGTTTACTTGAAGAATATCATAGGTTAGATGGACAAAATTTAAATCAAGTAAAGAAGAGACTCAGCTTCTGCAACTTGTGGTGGTAGCAGAAAAGGAGGTTAATGAGAATTGATGATTAGGAAAATTAACAGAATCAGAACAAACAAATTCCTTAGGGGGGAAAAAAGAAATGACCCAAGTTATCATCACAGAAAGTCAATAGAGAACCTTTCTAGTGTTCACAGAATAATGATATATGAGGCTAAAGGCACAAGGCAGGAGGCAGGAAAGAGGTTTGTCCCAATATCACAAAGCCAGAGAGTGAATATGGAGCAAGTTTGGGATACGCCCTGTGAAGAAGAGTAGTACTAAGCCTTCCCTCCATACCCATATCTCAACCATTTACCAAATGTTGATGATTCTGCCTCCAAAATCCTTCTCTTTCCTTGAAGTAGCTCAAAAGAAATGAGAAATGTACAGATTTAGAGAATCCACCCCTAATGTTCCCATGGACCCTTTGTGCCCACCCTATGGTAGAGCATTCCAAGTTGGTTGGGCTCTGATTGGCCACAGCCAGTTGCACAGTAACTTGACTCTATCAATGATGTCATTTTGGTCTTCAAGAATGAAGGCCAACAACCAACTTCATGCTAATCTCTGGCTGCCCCAAGGATCTCTCAGCCCCTTCTGTGGTCCCTTACCCAGCCATGACTACTTTGCCTCTAAAATGCTCAAGACTTCCATAAGGTAGAAAAGAGATATAGACATGAAAGTAAGACAATGCCAAAGCCAAACCGACACTACCAACTCTGTTCTAGGACAAAGGTAAAAACTCAGAAGGTAAACTTCCATGTAGGAGACAACATGGTAGAGTAGAAAGGGACTGAGTTTTGTATCAGAAGACTTAAATTAAAATCTTGACTCTTTCACTTATCACCTGCCTAGCCTTTGTGAAGACAACATCTCTGGAAGGAACTTTTGTCATCTCTAACAAAAAGGGTTTGAAGGAGATGTCCTCTGAAGTCCCTTCAAACTCTACAGATGTGGACTGCTTTTCCATACCACCTGGTCCTCTTAGACTGAGGACTCATGTTCATGCTTGGGTCCCTTCTCCCAGCCCCAGAACTCATGCTGGTAGTCTTTGTTTGCCTACCTTATGGGTTAAGTGACCACCATTTACACCCCTGTTAAAATGATTAGTCCAAAGTCACATAGGGAGCAAACATCAGAGGTGGGATGTGAACACTAGTCCTTTGGCTTCAGTCAGTACTCTTTTTACTGCATTATGGTCCTTACAGACAACCAGCTTACAATGGAATTCTTTCAATATATGTAACACTGATTATTCAAGTCCTCATTGCCTAGAAGGAGAAGTAGGTTACATTTCACCCCTCCTACAGGATTCCCCAGTACACTCAAGGGCTCTCTGCTAATGACTCCAGTGCCCATCAACAGTGCTCCCTCAAGTATAAATGAGGAGAGCCCTGCACCACAGTTCCTTTTAGCCACTTGACAATCAGATTCTTTTTTGCAAAGGAATATTTGTGGTTGTATGGTTTGTCCTTTGTTCTCGAAGAGGACCTTGACCTTGACCTTGACCTTGACCTTAGGGAGATAATGACAAGACCATTGACTGACTTGAGTGATGGAAGGCTGTGCAAGGTCACCAGCCTCACTTTCTTCTCCAGAGCCATCTGGATCCAGTGGTCAGATATTGATCAGAATGACTAGAGATAACCCACAATGCAATGGGAGACCCTGGACTTTTTAAGCTAAGGTATTTTCAGGTTCTCTCTTTGAGTGAGGTAATGCTCATTCAGTTAATAGGCCTCTTTAAGAAGTGAGTCAAGCAATGGCCCCTTTGATAAAAGAAATCAAACTGGGAGGGGAAGATCCTTATATAATTACAAACATAAAACTTACTGTCTAACACCTGGGGCTTAATCCTTCTTTTACCTCTCAGTTTCTGGAGAGTGGAAGAAGATGATGTTTACAGTTTATCTCAATTCTTATAGAGTAAAACACAGAGTTCCAAGTCCCAAATTCACCTTGGTCTGGAGTTGCAGACACTCTTGTCTTTTCCTGGTTTCCCTGATGAGCCGTTGGCTACAACATCCCTCTTTCATTCCTGCCTCCAAGGTCACCATCAGCACTAGCGCCTGGAAATGAGATCAAATGATGGAAGAAGAACAGAAATTCCAGGCCAAGGGAAAACTTGGAGCCAAAGAGTAGGAGGAAGAATGAAGAAAGTCCTTCCTCTCTCATTGGTCCAATTCATAGCACCTGTGCTGTAACTTACTCCATGCATGGAATCAGCGAGAAAGAGCACACAAGAAGGAGTCTATTTAGTTTTAAAGCAGCAGCCAAATTACATGGTAAAAAAAGAAAAAAAAACAAGAAAAAGCAGGGTACTTCTATGTCAGGAAATCTGAGCATGGACAGGTAATCCCCATAACATACAACTGATCATTTTGTTTCTCTCTGTCCTTTCATGTATGTTGGATTACTTATTTACTGAATTACAGAAAACTGCAGACTCAATTGGCCCCTTCACCATCAGAATTTCAGGTAACATGACTGTAAACACAATGTGCACTTATAGCAGGTTACATATGCTAACTAGTGCAGCAGAAACACTAATTAGATGTACATTTCTCAACGCATCCAAATAAAGTTTAGTAATCAAAGCTTGCAAACAATACCACTCTCTAAGAATAAACTACCAGCTTGAGTCTTGGCAATTCCAATAAGTTTCATTCATTCTTCAATCACAAGCTTTCCTCTTTATTGGAAACCATGTCTCAGAGGGTCATCTGGCAAGTCCCAGTCTGTCAATCAGCACTGTCCTGAAATAAATACAGGGATGCTCATGTCCCATTAGGTATGGCTGGTGTTTCTGGTGATGGTTGTCTTTTTTATGGCTCTAGCTAAGTTATTTTCTGCATAATTTAGTAGGTAATTTACTATATAAATTAGTGATAAAGTTGTTTATAATAATTTTCATTGGTGGTCTGCCTTATCAGATGGTCCACATATGTTTATCAGTTGTTTGAGAAAACACATATGTTGCTTCCTACATCATACCACCCAAGTGTTCATCTTATTATCATTGAAAAAATAATTTAAAGAAAAAAACCTTCCTCAAAACAGCTCCGGTACAAATTGGGGGTTTAAAACAAAATAGAGTTAGTTATACTAAGTTGACAAGCTTTTATCTACTAATTATTAAGGTACTAAGAAATGTTCTCACCACATTGACAAAGCTAAAACCTTAAGGCCTTTACTCCTTGTGTGGAGAAGCTCTTGGGAGTAAGAAAACCTTCAAAGAGTTCTTTAAAATACACTGCAGTGTATGATGTCTTCCTGGATTTATGAATAAGGAGTAGGCCTTGGAATCAAGAGAACCTGGGTTTAAATCCCATCTCTAACATATATTGGATATATGATCCTAAGGAAGTCACTTAATCTCACCATGCATCAGGCAACTCTCTAAAGATAGGATGTTGCAGGGAATGTGTGAAATAGCTTAGTAGAGAATGATCTTCCGTGGGAGCTTTCTACATTACTGAAATCACAGACCAGGTGGTAAATATGGAATTTAACTCTGGAAGGGTCCATAGAGACCAGGTAGTCTAACACTCTCATTTTTATTGACCAGTAGTGTATACCATAGTGTTGGGAAAAAAAAAAGATTTAGCACTCTAGCTACATCAAGTAACCCATTGATTTAGCTTAAATTTAAGTTGGTGGCTATGTTATCAGCACATTTCTACAAAGGACAGCAGATGGCTTTGGAGGGTCAGTACCAAAGGCTGTGGTCCTGGACAGGCAGGACTACTATTGATACCTCCTCAGCTGCTAACCAACCAGTTACTTAAAAAAAGGAAAATGAGCCCATTTTCAGGGCTTGATCTAAGTCCAAAGATCTATTAGAAAAAGTTAGAATACAGTTAAGAAATCGCACCATGTGAAAATAACTGTTTTTTTTTCTTTTTTAAGTGATGTTGTATTATACATGTTCAAATGTGGTGATTTAAAATAAAATGACCCTTAATGAGAAATGCATGGTGTATAAGAAGCAGCGTTTACTGAAAAACAGTCTGAAAATTTGTGCTTAGATTGTCAAGTCTTTCAACTGACTTGAGTTGTAGATTTAGAAAGTGGAGCGAGGGAGGGAGAGAGAGAGAGGAAAGAGCAGAGAAAATTTGTAACCACAAGCAAATTCATCAGGGAAACAACTATGGAACAGAACAGCATCACGGTGTGCCATGATTGAAAATCAGTCACAGGTGTAAGGGTTGACTATACAGCCATCATTTTCTTTCTTTAGGAAGTTTATTTCTTTGAAACTGAGAGGGAAAGAGAGAGAGCAGGGACAGCTGGCAGGTACTTCAAGCTTCTTTAGAAGGAGTGAGACCTATCACATTAGCCCTGCTACAGTGGAGGGCTAGAGACAAGGCCCTAACCCTATTATAATTGCAATAGGGTCATTCACTGAGGGTCATTGCTACCAGATGCATCACTCTCAATTCTTAGTAGAGCTTATTTATCCTTTTGAGATGAAGCCCTATCAGAACCAAAAAAAATCATATTAGAGGTAAAGATCATAAATAACACAAAGCAATGTGTGTGTGCCTCATAAAAGTCATTGACAATATCTCTGCTAAACTATTCAAGGTAAAAGTACATTGGTATACATGTCTATTTGTCCCCATTCAGTTGAAAGAAAAAGGCCAAGTCCCAGACACACTTGTGAAATCAGAGACATTTTTCTCCCCCTATAATCCTCTTTTTCTTCCCCTTTCCCTCTTCTGTCCTTAGTGGCAATCCTTCACCAGCCAACCCCTTTCAGGCTAGAGTAACCTTCCTCTTTTCTAATAGCCTCTTCCCTGTCCAAATTTAAATCAACCAACACTCGTAAGAGAAGCTAAATAGTCAAGTTTTAAGCTCATGCAGAGGTGAGCCCTTGTTCACATCCTTTGATTATCCTTTATTCTCTGTCTATAGAGAATGGGCATACTTTTTGATACCTTGTTAATAAAGACTAAAGACAACTCCTAACTAAACACAACAAGTCCATGGGAGTTACATCATATGTTAAGGAAAATATATGCTTTTCCAGATTGTCTGAACCCATGAATGATGTTCCTGAACCCTAATAGGTTCAAGTAGAGAAAAGCAGCCCAATGCCAGAATCTAGCAATAAAAGTGAAACTTCTTGGGCAATATTGCTGTTACAGGATACTCTGTGTTTAAACTTTGGTTTGAGGATTCGGAGATCTGGCTTTAAGAGACAAAAGGGAATTCTTGAAGAGTGTGCCTTTCAGAAAGAGAAAGGGATCATACATATGGCCCCGAAATTGGAAGAACAGTAAAGAACTCTAGTCCATGGGGGAAGCAGAATAGATGAATAAATGAAGTATATAAGTGTTTGATATAGGACAAACACGATGTTAAAAATAGGGTTACAAATAAAACCAAAATCACCTTTGCCCTCAAGTAGCTTACATTCTAATGAGGGTGCCAACAAGTAAAGGGTAGAACACATATAAGCAAGTTGTAGCCTTGGAGAAGGATTTTGGTTTGAAAAGTTACAGGGATGACAAATGGAGTCCTATGATAATAGATTGTACATTTTTTTTCTAGGAGAAATGACAGAGTTCATTTGATTATGGTCTTGGAACTGGAAAGCGTGGGGAGGGGAGAATATTAGGTAATATGATGGCTGGTGAAAAGTACAGGTAATAAAATCCTATATTTCACCTGTACTTTAACCAGGAGAAAATTAGACAGTAAAGGTCAGGAAGTGGGTTACCTCCAAAGTATGTCTGTGTTCTAAGGGGAGGCTACAGTGGTAGGTTTACCACATAATCACTCATTTGGCAATACATTTACCACCCATAGTAAGAATTGAAATGGTTAGGAAATTTGCTTAAATCTTCTCATGTTAAAATTCTTCACACTTATGCAAAGAGCTCTCATTCAAATTATGATAATGTAGTGAGTGTAGGGGGTTTCTTCCTCCCTGTAGGAAAGAGGGATTTTTTCATAATGACAAGGTATTGACCTGACAGTTATTATCACTCCACCTCAAAATTTCTTTATTTTATATTTACTTCTCTATACACATGCTGTCTTTTCTCCCCCGCCCCCACCTCCCATATACATCCTGTAGAATTAAGACCTTTGTTACTATGAGTACGAGTTGAGGAATTGGGGTTTTATTGGCTGCATTTATGGAAACCTGGAAAGATGGCAGTCACATACAGAAATTTCTCAGAGTAAACTCTGGGTGGTGACAATACCCTCCAGGATTGAATCTGGTTTCTAGGGAGCCAAGAGTTCTGAACTGTGAGTTATACATTTACTAAGTATGTACCATGGGCTTCAAGGCAATATAATAGGTTCTGTGAAAGAAAAGAAATAGTGTATACATCCAAAGAATTTACAATCTATGGGGATAGGGTCCATTTATGCAGCTAAGTAAACATAAAGCAGTTTGAAAAGATAGCATACCTGGGGGATGGAGCCAAGATGAAGGAGTAAAAATAGGAACTTGTCTGAGCTCCCACACCAACCACCTCCAATACCTATAAAACATAACTCTAAACAAATTTTAGAGCTACAGAACCCACGAAGTGATAGAGAGAAACAAATCTCCCATTGAAGTCAGCCCAGCAGGCCAACGGAAAGGGTCTATCACATCAAGCTGGGAGCCCTGCATCGTCCCACAAAAGTCATGAGGTCCCAGACCCAGGTTGGCCAAACCAGTGGCACAGACTGGCCAAAGCAGACTTCAGGAGAGTGAATCATCAGAAGCTGTGGTGATTTCCAGAGTTCTCAACCCATAAATACCAAAGAGAAAATAAAAGGTCAGTGGGGAACTATGTTGGAACACAGTGACTGAAGAGTGCAGTCTGGCCCCTACACTGGGGGCGAGAGGTAGTGGAGGCAAGGTGGCTATAGCTGCTGCCCAAAGGCTGCCTCCAGAGCTCATGGCCTGCAGATCATAGGGACCAAGCAACCATTCAGTGGGTAATTGATCTTGCTTTGACTTGCTTGTACCTATCTGGATTGCGGTCTTCAGGGGTTGTCCTGGGGTGAGAAATGCCAGTGTGCCAGAGCTTCTGGGGTGGCTGTAGAGAAGGCACCCTCCTCAGACCTCTGACAACATTTGTGAAAACCCCAGCAATTTGGGACACAGCTCTATCCACTCTGGAAGCAGAGTTATACCATGGCAAAGAACTCAAAAGTCCAAGTAATTGGCTGGCAATATAAGCAAGCAAAGGAAGCACAATCAGACAATGGAATGCTTTTTGGGGACAAAAAGGATCAAAACATGGAACCAGAAGAGGTCAACAAAGTCAAAACTCCTGCATCAAAAGCTTCCAAGAAAAATATGAACTGATTATAGGCCATGGAGGAGCTCAAGACTGATTTTGAAAATCAAGAGAAGTGTAGGAAAATCTGGGAAGAGAAATGAGAAGGATGCAAGAAAATCATGAAAAGTGAGTTGACAGCCTGCTGAAGGAGACCCAAAAATATACTGAAGAAAATAACACCTTAAAAATAGACTAACCTAAATGGCAAAAGAGGTCCCAAAAAGCCAATGAGGAGAAGAATGCTTTAAAAAGCCAAATTTGCCAGATGGAAACGGAATTTTTTAAAACTGCCTGAAGAGAATAATTCCTTCAAAATTAGTTTGGAGCAAATGGAAGATACTTACTTTATTAGAAATCAAGACACTATTAAACAGATCCAAAGAAATGAAAAAATAAAAGGCAATGTGAAATATCTCATTGGAAAAACCACTGACCTGGAAAATAGATCCAGGAGAGATAATTTAAATATTATTGGACTACCTGAAAGCCATGATTAAAAAAGATCCTAGGAAATCATCCTTCAAGAGATTCTCAAGAAAAACTGCCCTGAAATTCTATAACCAGAGCACAAAATAGAAATTGAAAGTATTCATTGATTGTCTATTGAAAAAGATCCCAAAAAGAAAACTCTTATGAATATTATAGCCAAATTCCAGAGTTCCCAGCTCAAGGAGAAAATATTACAAGCCGTCAGTAAGAAACAATTTGAGTATTGTTGAAACACAATCAGGATAACACAAGATCTAGCAGCTTCTATATTAAAGGATTGAAGGGCTTAGCATATGATATTACAGAGGTCAAAGAAGCTAGGATTAAAATGAAGAATCACCTTCCCAGCAAAACTGAGTATAATGCTTCAGGGAAAAATATGGCCATTCAATAAAATAGATGACTTTCAAGCATTCTTGATCAAAAAAACAGAGCTGAACAGAAAATTTGACTTTCAAATACAAAAAGCATGAGAAGGTAAATAGGAAAAGGAAATTACAAGGAACATATTAAAGTTGAACTATTTATATTCCTACATGGAAAAATGATAATTGTAACTCATGAGACTTTTGTCAGTGTGAAGATAGTTGAAGGGAATATTTATGTATGTACAGAAGGGTGCATGTGCATACAAATGCAAATGTGAGTGTGTTTATATGTGTGCACATGTATACGTAGATAGAAGGCACAGGATCAATTGAATAGGAAGGGATGATATCTAAAAAATAAAATTAAGAGGAGATAGAGGAATATAATGAGAAGAGAAAGGGAGAGATAGAATAGGGTAAATTATCTCATATAAAAGAGGCAAGAGAAAACTGTTACAATGGAGGGGAAGAGCAGGAAGGTGAAAGGGAATGGGTCACCCTTACTCTCATTGAATTTGGCTTAAGGAGGGAATAACATACACACTAAACTGGGTATCTTACCCTCCAGAAAAGCAGGGGAGAAGAGGATAAGAGGGGGGATGATAGAAGACAGGGCAGATTGGGGGAAAGGGTAGTTGGAAGCACACACTTTTGAAAAGGGACAGGGTAAATGTAGAAAATAGAATAAGTGGGGGGCAGAATAGGATGGAGGGAAATATAGTTATTCTTTTACAATATAACTACTACGGAAATGTTTTGCATAACTACATATGTACAGCCTATATTGAATTGCTTGTATTCCCAGTGGGGGTGGTTGAGTAGGGAAGAAGGGAAAGAATCTGGAAATCAAAGTTTTAAAAACAAATGTTAAAAAATTGTTTTTTACATGCAACTGGGAAATATGATATACAGGCACTGGGGTATAGAAATCCATCTTGCCCTACTGGAAAGTTAGAGGGGCATGGGGGAAGATATAGGAGAGAGCAGATTAGAGGAATGGGTATTCAGTAGGCTCACTGTCTTGGGGTGGGAGTAGGGGAAAGATGGGGAGAAATCTGTAACTCAAAATCTTGGAGAAATGAATGCTGAAAATTAAAAATAAATTTATAAAAAGCAAAGGTAGCATACTAACAATTGCAGGAATCAGGAAAGCATTCCAAAAGGAAGGGGCACCTAAAGTAAGCCATGAAAAAGAAACCTTATAGATTCTAAAGGTAGAGGACATCTCGTGCTCAGAGAAGAACATGTATAAAAGCTTTTAGATGGGAGATGAATGAGCCAGTATGGGAAACAGCACACAAATGGTAAGTCTAGCCCTGTTATTGAAACCAATTGAGTCCTTTTAGAAGTTATACAGTGGGAAGGAAAAGGAAATTCGCATTTTTAAGTACCAATTGTGTTCCAGGCATCTGTACTAAGCATTTTTCAAATATTATCTCATTTCGTCTTCACAAGTCTATGAGGTATGTATTATTATCACCCTAATTTTATATTTGAGGAAACTGAGGCAGACAAATTTAAATAATTTGCCCAGCTAGTATCTGAGGCTAGATTATCAAGTCAGGTCGACAGACTCTAAGCCCAATGTTCTTTCTACTACATCACCTATCTCAACCAAATTTCTAGAAAAGTCTAGTTCAATTGGAGTGTATGCATATAAACTTATGAGTCTGCAGAAGTATGAGCATGTGTCCTATCATCACTAGCTTCAGAGATCTAGAGTTCTCCTATCCCACTTCAGGTAAAAAAGTAACCATCAGGCCTCCTACCTCCACAACCTCCAGCTTGTGCTTTTGTTATCATACATCCCCAACGGAAAGACAGACCGACATACTGAGAAGAAATACAATAACAGATATAATGTAAGACATAGAAATAGAATGAAAGAGAAAAGACGGGGATAGAGTCACTGGAGAAGAACAGAAGGATAAGGAGCAGGACGAAAAAAAAGAGGTGGTCCTAAGACAGAGCCCTGATGTATGCCCACACATCAAAGATGATGGAAGACTATGGAACAGTCAGACAAGGCGAGAGCCAGGATATAGTCACATCAGAAAATCACAGAAAGGAGACGATAGCCAAAAGAAGGGATTGGTCAACAACATCAAGTCTTGAAGAGAAGTAAAAGAGAAGACCTAACAAAAGTCCATGGAATTTGTCAATCAAAAATTGGATACATTGCAGAGAGAAATCTCAGTTAAACTGAAGACAAAAGCTAGATGGCAAGGGGCTGACAAAGGAGTGGGAGCTGAGGAAAGGGTTGTCTCAATTATAGGGAACTTTTTCTGGGAATCTGATTATGAAAGAAAGGAGATATATAGTATATAGCTTGCAGGGGAGAGGAATAAAGTCAAATGAAGGATTTTTTGTTTATTTATATTTTAAGTATTGGAGAGGTCTAGAAGAGTTTACAAGCAATTGGAAAGGAACCAGTGGATAAGGAGGGGTGGTGATCAGAGGGGGAAGCACATAGAGGTACAAAACCTCCTTTCGGATTCCTTAAAACACTTTCTCAAGCCTCCAATATTATTTATATAGTTTTGAATAGGAGTATGTCAAAATTAATGCAGTATAAGAATAATGCTTCATTTCATCTCCTGTATTGAGGAGGCAGGCTCAGAATCAGAGAAGCCAAGGTTTCAAGCCCTGCCTCTTTTGTACACACACTACTTGTGTAACCCAGGGCAAATCACTAAACCCCCAAGCGTCCTAAGCAACTGTCCAAAACAATCAATTGCAGGCAAAGTGCTAACTCCAATTGATATAGGGAGTTTCTTCACCTTATAATCAGGGATGTGCTGGTAAATGTTTAAGAATTGACTTTCTGGGGAAGTGTGCAGAATGTGGACAAGATGTACTTTTAAATTTAATCTGCAATGCTAACAAGTTCTCCATCAGTTTCTTAAGTCTAGAAAGTCAATAAAATAAACAAAACTCAGATTTGTGTCATTTACTCATTTCTAAGATGTAAATGCTCAAACTGAAAATTTGACAGCTGATTCTTCATTCTGGTCCCAGCAAATTTCTGTATTTATGTAATAACAATAGCAGATCTTATCCCTATCTCTTGCTTGGCAAATGAAAACTGTTGAAGCTGATAACCTTTCCTTCTGGGGGTTGAAAGAAGCAGTTTCCCACCATCCTATACCTTTTGTACTTCAGCTAAAGAGCAATAGATTTTGCTCTGATCTCTTTTAAAATTTTGATATACATGTTTATGTTTCAGGTGTGTTTCTTGTAAACTACATATTATTGGATTCTGATTTCTAATCCATTCCTCTATCCTATTCCATTTTGAGGAGGTTCATCCAATTTACTCATGTATATTAATGAACTATTTCCTTCCATCCTCTTTTCTTAGAGTGTTTTGCTGTTTTTGTTTCCCTCCCTCTTTTTACAAAGAAGAAAAGGATCATGGAGGGGCAGCTAGGTGACACAGTGAAAAGAGCACCAGCCCTGAAGTCAAGAGGGCCTGAGTTCAAATGCAACCTCAGACATGTAAAGCACTTAGTAGCGGTGTGACCTTGGGCAAGTCACTTAACCCCAATTGCCTTGTCTTCTCCCCTCCCAAAAAAAAAAGAAAAAAAGAAAAGGATCATAGGAGAGCAACAGTAGAACTCTATGTTCAATACAATCAGCTGCTACTCTCCTTATCTTCCCTTTACCTAGATACCAATCACAGCTTCTTATCTTTCCTTTCTTTTCATCCCATCTTCTCAATCCATCTTTCAAAGCTAAATTTTATTTTGCTTCTGACCTTCCTGAGTCTATTCTTTCTCTTATCTGTCCTTCCTTCTCCCTCTACTTTCCTGTTTTTTGACCCATTTAATGTATTTCTGCACAAACTTTATATGTATGTATGTGTGTGTGTGTTTTACTCTCCTCTGACAAATTCAGATGAAAGTGACAATCAAGTAATATTCTCCTTCCCTCACCCCTTACTCATGTGTACAGTCATATTTGTGGGGAGAACTAGACACTATAACTCTGCCATATTTATTTCTCTCTATCTTTATAGTTTTAATTGCCTATTTCTTTCTTTTGTTGTAGCCTTAAAACCCAACCAGTCTCCTCATGTTTCACCAATAGTATCACAAATTAGATCCTCCGTGGCCCTCTTATTAAGCACTCTTAAGTAAACGTAGAAACCTATCTCATGCAATCAAATATTTCAAAGCATCAGTGTAAAAGTTGAGGCAGCAAATAATACCTTGCTCCACACAAATCACCCTCCTGTAGCTCCCTGAAAAAACTGCAACATCTTCAACACATACCACAGGTATAACTTTCCCAAAACAAAAAGAGATGCTTTTGCAATGCAAATCTGGGAACCTTGTTGGAAGAGTTGCCATACCAACACAATGCATCCCTCCAATAGATGAAAACTGTAGATACATACTTTGAGAATTGCAATGTACCCTTGAAATTTCAGGCAAGTTATAAAGAATATCTATCAATAAATATATTTTAGGCACACAGGTCTTGTATGAGTTATCCTTTTCCTCCTTCTCTAGTGGAGATGCTGGTTTACCACGGAATCACTCATTTGGTGAAACATTTGCCACCAATTGTAGGAATCAAAATGGTTAGGAAGTTTAAAACTTTCAATTTTAAAATTCCTCACACTTATGCAAAGCACTCTCATTCCAACTATGATAGTAAGTGGCCCTAATTTTAGGTGTTTTTTATTATTATTGGTGCTATCTGTTCACTAAGGAGTCAGTTAAAGGTGAAGAAATCACAGTTGTAAAGGAAAGTCACACGGAAAAGCTATTCATGTTTTTGTGGTTACTTTCATGTAAATTAATGTATGTTGGTTTTCTTACCCACAAGATGCCAAAGTACTGATAAAAAGAATTCCCCATTCACAATTTTTTGATCCGGTTTATAATGACAGTGCTATTTATGAATTTTAAGGAAAATTTCTGATTATTATATAGAGTAGAAGATTGTCATAGAAATACTACAGAAACTTAAGCCATATTCTATATGAAGTTTTATCTTGCGGATAATATATATAATATATATATTAGTGAATAGTATCTAGTCTGCCAGCCCAAACCAGAATATAACAAATATTGCAGTTGATTCCAAGTAAAAATGTAAAATTCTGACTATTGTAAAATAGAGAAAAGATGATTTAAGTTCAAGAAGATGGACTTAGTACATTGGCATTGCCCAGACTGACTTGACTGTGCCTTAGATCAGACAGCAAATTACATATTGATAGAACTATTTTGAACAGTCGATGATAAGCTTTCTGATGATTGATATCTTTAAGTTGGCTGGTAATATCAATGTCGGCATTTAGAAACTATAGAAAGACACTGAAATATAATATTCTCATTGTGGGATCCTTAAGTGTAACCCAAGTACATGAGCCTAGTCAATTACCTAGCAGAAATTACAGAGTTGACTTTCCCAGGAAGGAGAGAGGGAAAGAAAAAATAATCATAAAGCCCCACACTTTCCTTTGTGTAGGAAACCTGTCCTTCCATCCACCCTTCACTCCAAATCACAGGGCAGAGAAATGACAGGTTTTAAAGGTATTTACATGGAAGGAACAAAGGAATCCATGAGCAAAGTCAAAAGGAGGACGTATTATAGGGGAAAATTAACTGCATGTAATGACTTTAATGCAGAGGAGACCACATATTTTGTTAACTGAATTTTTCTATTTGATAGGGCACTCAGCTGAAATTCAGAAACCACAGAATGCATCACTGCTGACTTTTAAAAAGTGTTTTCTGAAGTTTAATCAGGAAAATGGAAGATTATAAAAAGAAAGCAGTGTGTTTTTGTAAAATATCATTTTTAACCTTCTGTCAGCTACTCTTCTCATTCTGAATTTCAATTTCCCTGAATTCTTTAAAAAACAAATCTCTTTTCCATAAAGTACTTAGATTTGTGGGCATGCCTGATTTTGAGGAGAATGCCAGTGGAAAATATTTTTGCTTACATCTTTCCCAGGAAGGTGTAGTAATTAATTCAGTGGCCAAAAGAAAGTTACACTGGGCACACAAGGTGTAGGATTCGTAACAATAATGACTTGTAGTCAGGAAATAGGTTTAAAGACACCACTGGGGTTGAGGGGAAGGAACATAGTTAGAAGAGAAAACAACATTGGATAGATTGATTATACCTGAATGTATTAAGGGAATAAGATAAAAGCCAATAGTGCATTAGGTACATCTTTGATTATAAAACCTAGATGGGGGAGGTTTTGCACATTGGCAAATAGCTTTTGTCTAAGCCTCATTCCTCTGAAAGCCATAAGAAATTAGTTGAATGGTATAAAAGAGAAACAAAAGAAGCACAAAGAAGTTTCTGAAAGGTAAGCCCCATGTGGGTGGGGTAGTACAGGATCACTCTGGGTAAACCCTATGTGGGCTGGGGTAGTAGAGGACCACACTGGGCACGGTGATCTACTTTTCATCCTTCCCATTCTTCTCTGGTCCTAATCTTGGGCTTTGGATGCCAGGTGGCAGAATATACAGGGATATGACAAAACTAGGTCTAGCAATAGACAGGGCAGACCCCTGCTGTCTTCTTTCCTAGCTCTCTTCTTCCATTTATTTCTGCAACCAGACTAGCTGGCTCCCTTTTCCCTAGATTCTTATGCTACTGGCTCCTTGTGGTAGGGGTTACAACAGATACAGAGACAGAAGCCTGCTCACACTAGGAGCAGACGGGATGTAACCTCACCAAGGGTCTTGATCAGCATCTGCATTAGCATCAGCACGTCTGCATTAACCTGGTTTCTGTAGCAATGATGACATAATGAAAGGAAGGCAACAGACAAGAGAATAAGTTTTTTTGAAATGTTTAATATGTACCAGACATTGTGGCAAGTCCTTTTTACAAATATTATCTATTTATTCCTCACAAAAACCTCATGAGGCAAGTGCTATTCTTGTCCCCATTTTATGACTGAGGTAACAGAGGTTATGTAACTTGTGCGGCGTCAACCAAACAGTGAATGAACTCAGGTCTTTCTGATTCTAGGCTCAGCACTATTGACATGGGAGCAGATAGCTACCTAAAATGACAGGGAAAACAAATGAACAGAAATAAAAAAAACAACTATTAAGAACTGCTTGGGGGAAGCTGGATGTTATCCAAATAGGCTGTCTGATTTGGGATAACTTCATGGTCCTGACAGAGGTTAAAATAGGCATGAAGAACCAGGTGGAGCTTGATCACCAGTACAGCTAGACCTAAATAAGGTGGTTCTATTAAAGTTTAGAAAAAACTGGTGAAATATATACTCTAAGCTTATAAACAAACTAAAAAATAAGCATTTTGTAGTTTCTAAACACATATGTAACATTGAGATAATTTCCTGGATTCATTCCCATATTCTAAGGAACTGTGATGTTTAGCAGCTCCCCTCATGAATGCAGGTCATACTCCATCTATGACTGTGGGGATATCCAAGCACTTTCTTTGGGAGATAACACAGATCAGGTTGCACTTATAACTCGGAGGTCTTTGCTGCCATGTTTCATCTGCTTTTTGACTCTCTAACTTCCCTCAGCAACCATTCTTTCACCTTGCAAAATCCCTCCACTGCCTAAGCTCTTTCCTCACATCAATATGTTCTTTTTCGGTTGTCTATTTGGGAATGGGTCTTGGCCAGGTTTCAATCATTCTCTTCTTAGCTGTGCTTCTGGTCCGTTCTAGCTCTCCTATGAACTTCTAAATTCCCTTGTTACTGTCAAAGATGGCATCATTCTTTTGGTCAAACAGACTCTCTTTCTTGACAGTAAGTGTAAATCCATACTCTCCCTTACTCCATTTAGCCATTCAGCTGTGCAATTTTGTTTCTTGCTCTAGAGTATCTTTCCCAAGTATCCATTACTTTCCCACTACTGACAGCTTTCTCCTGGGTCCGGGTACCCATCACCTCTTTGGTAGAACATTGCAATAGCCTACTAAATGGTCCCTCTACCATGAGTCTCTCCTCTTAGAATCCACTCCTTTTTGCAAAGTACAATCTGACCTTGCTAGTCTCCTACTCAATAATATCCACTGGTTTCTTATTGCCTGAAGTATCTAACATAAATTCCTCTCTTACTCTGTAGCACTATGCACAACATGGAAACCATCTACATTTCCAGACTTATTATAAAATTTTCCCCTGCCCATGGTCTACAATCCAGCCAAAATAGCCATCTTCATGTTTTTCATACCTAACAAGTTAGGTCTTATTTCTGTACCTTAATTTTTCATGTTAGTTCTTATTGTGTCCCTCTGTGTCTCTCTGTCTTTCTCTGTCTCTCTGTCTCTCTCTGTCTCTTTGTCTTTCTCTCTATCTCTCTGTCTCTCTCTCTCTCTCTCTCAGGAGCAGGAGGGAGATGAGAAGAAGGAGGATAAGAAGGAATAGAAAAAAGAGAAGGAGGAAGAGGGGAAGGGCAAGAGTTAGAAGAGAAGAATGAAAAAGAGGGAGAGAGTAAAAATAAAGAGGGGAGAAAAACACATAGAGAAATTTGAACTTGTAGATTTCTTGGAAATATCATGCTTCTGGGAATAAATTTTTACACTGTTGGTTAAACTACAAATTTGTAGATACGTGGGAAAAGATATTAAATTTTTATACCCTTTGGCCTTACAATGTCTCTATACCTTAAGAAAGTTAGGAAGACAAAAAAAAAATTCCCTACAAAAACAAAGATTTAATGGCACAGTTTTTGTGACAATGAAAACCTGCATATAAAATGGGAACCAATAGGACTGGCTAAATAAAGTATAATATATTAATATTATGCATTTGTGACATATGAGAATGCACATGAGAAAGTTAAAGAAAAACATTGGAAGACATTGTAACTACTGACACTGAGTCAAATAAGCAGAACCAGGAGACTAACAGACAGAAAAACTATAATTATACAGTAAAAACAAGTCTGGAAAAAAATCTAAAGGCATTGGGACCCAGTTAAAATGACTGTCCTTGGTTCCAAAGAACCAAAGAACCATACCTCTTTGCTCTAGTTAGAGAGGTATGGGGAATAAAGATATAGAAGAGCGAATAGTGCACTGGGGGTAGAGTCAGGAAGATGAGTTCAAATCCAGCCTCAGACACTTACTAACTATGTGACCCTAGGGAAGTAACTTAACCTTTGTTTCCCTCAGTTTCTTCAAATGTAAGATGTGGATAATAATAATACCCACCTCATGGGGTTGTTGTGAGGATCAATGGGATAATAATTGTAAAACACTTCACACAGTGCCTGCCACATACCAAGTGCTATATAAGTGGTAGCTATAATTAAATGGCATTATGTTAGTGGGTTTTACTTAATTATTTTTCATGTATATATAATATGAGAATTATTTAGGGGGTTGATTTATTGGGATATTACTAGAATGTAAAAAGAATCAGGTAATACATTAAAATAAGAAGAATAAAATGTGTATAAATGTAGAAAAGATGGAGAAGGGAGGAGAGAAAATATATGCTAGGAAATAGGACTTCACATTTTCTCTATTAAATGTTTTGCTAATAGAAGAGAGATATGAACAGCTCCAAAGAAAGAAATCCATATGTCAGAAGGTTCAAAAGTCCTTATGCAATTTCTAAGCTCGAAATTTTGTCAAACAGAGCTGCACGTATTTATATCCAAATCCTCCCAAGATTTCAGTTGCCCTGCAGCTAAACGTAACCATGTCTCAAGTTGATTTCAATACTTCCATTTCTTGGAGGCCGAAAATATGAGTCTGTCTCATTTCAAAGAAACACGAAGCCTTGTGGACAAGAGTAGTTCAAGGAATTTTTAAGAACATCAGAAAAGATTGACATCATGCTCAAATCTAGAGACTTCATTTGAAACATTCTCCTCTTTTTCTGCATTAGTTTATTTTTTCTTCATACTATGGCAAAGGCCATACAGGAAGATGCAAGCTGGTATTACATACAAAATTAAATTTAAATTAAATATCAGTGTTTAAGGATGACCACATTTTTGTTCTTTTAATAACTATATATACCTTAAAAATGAAAGCCTAATCTCTTAATGTTGTGATAATTTGTAGCAAAAAAAACATTTTTATATAGTATGTGGAAAATTTTGAAGAATATAGCATACTGAAAAATGCATTAGAATTAATGTCAGAAAATCAAAGTTCAAATTTCAGTTTTCTAGGTAATAGCCATATCACCTTGAATGTGTCATTTAACTGTTTTAGTTCCCATTTAAGAAAATGAGAAAAATAAAATGATTCGATGTTTTTCTCGTTAAACCATATGACATCCTTATGTTGTCCTTCCCACATCCAATGCCAATGGAATGTAAGCTCCTGGAAGACATGGAGTGTTTTAATTTTGTATTTATATTTCTAATACTTAGCACAATGTCTGCTATAGTGTGGGTGCTTAAGGAATATTTGGTGAATGAATAAACATCAGTGGAAAATAATAAAGATGTTTTCCAAAATTTTGTCATCAATTTCTCTATAAATGGTACCAGTGATAGCAAGGTTTCATAGAAGATTCAAAAATGTCACTGTCTCTCTACTTACCCATGTTAGTATAATTTCCACATACTCAACATAATTTCAGAAAACTGTGGTCAGACATTGAAAAGATCCTTAGCTTGTCTTTTAGCTGGCTCAGTCTGCATGTGTGAGCAAATGTAAGAAGATATATCTGAGACCGATTAGTTTTAGTAGCAGTAGTTAATATATAGTTATGGCTGTCATTGGTTGATACATAGTCTCTCGCAACTGAATAAACAAATGGTACCTGTCACATACCGTTATTCATTCTATGTCTTTATAAGAAGACTTATTCTCATGGCGCTATTACCTCCAATATCTGGTTAGCTTTTGTTGTCTCCAATTGATTTTAGTTTTTCTAAATGTATTGCTTGTTTTACTCCCTTATGTAGGTGGTGTATTTTTTTAAGAGAATCGATAATGAGGTAGTTCAGATCACATGCCTTATCACCCTCTGCACACTATTAGCATTAGAATCCCAAGGGCTGACTGTGCAGTGAACCATAGTAATGAGGTTGATAGTTCATAAAGGGACTGATGTGACAAATTACCAACCTGCTGCAGAGACGGCCACCCTAACCCTCTCAAAGTCCAATGGGATTCCAATTTCCATCCAGCATTGCTCTCATCCTAAATGTACTACAGCGAACAATGCCTTTAAAGGGACTCACCTACCCAGCTTAGGGAGAGAGAGGCTCAGTGGGGTGTACATTTATAATTCTTTTTCTAAATTGACATGCCCTTAGGGTGAATTTAGTCAGTATTTGTCATACATTTGAAACGACATTTCATTTTTCATGAGTTATTTTAGGAGTGCTTGTGGAAATAAGCCTCTATATTTATTTCAATAATGTGTCGACATACAAGGTCTTTCCACTGAATGATTATTGGCTCTCCTGATAACCATCCCACCATGCTTTCTTTATACTCTCATATATTTAGATGAATCACATATAACATTCATTTTTTAGTCCTTCCTTTCCCTGCAAGTATTCTCCATATAAGTATAACAAAAGCAAAACTTTCATCTTCCTTAAAAGATGTTCAAATACCTTTAAATTGAGGGACATTTATTTGTGGATTTCTTTTTTTTTCTTTTAAGATACCTCATTTTTATTTTATTCTCTATCTCCTCCCCTCCTTATTGAAACTATTTGCAATGAAGAACTTTATATATATATATATATATATATGATGAGTGGACAGTAAAAATGAGTTATTCCTAGCTTTTAGAAAGTATTTCTCATTACGAGAGATGTGTAACCTTTTTTTTTTTGAGAAACTAAATACTTCATGTGGAGGTTTTCAAATCACCCCAGAATGGTCCTGCCAGGAGGAGGCTGGCCACCATGGAACCATATATTTAGTCTCTAATGGTGAGTGTCAATGGCTGTAAATCTTTCCATTTTCAGAAAGTTCCAAAATTGCCAGGTTAGAATGCCACTAACATATCTTGCCAGAAATGTACTTACGTTTTGAAACATGAAATGATAACATTTGATTTCCCCATTAAGTAGCCTATGCATTCAAACAAATTAGAACTATGTCATCCAAGCCATGATTAACCCATTATATTCTCATCCCTCTCTGTTTCTCTTCAGTACATATGTACTCTATTGCACTCTAGCAGAATACAATCACTCATTCTCCCTTGCTTTGTGTGCATTTGTGTGTGTAATCATGTATTACACATGTTTATATTTTGTCTTATCAACAAACTTTCTTTAAGGTAGAGTCGATGACTTCTTTTTACATTTTCTCTTTGCCTAATACAGAGTTTGATCGATTTTTTTTTCAAAAAATGGTTTTATACTTTGAAAGAAGAATTTTCTCCTAATAAAAAACTATTTGAACCTGACATCAGAGTGAGTAATAACCCTTAGATAATGAATACTATGCCAAGTTCAATTTGTGTCCTACATCAAGGTGGAAAATTAACATAAGTGAACTTTGTAACAAACTATGTGTCTCTCTTCTAAGAACTAGTCTATTTTGTTCACAATAACTTATCATCAACAGGTTAACTGGAGGATATGCATTTTTCATCCAAAATAATTCCTTATTTCTTCTATTAAAAGTATTTATTTTCTCTCCCTCCTACTTCCTGACAGTGAAAAATAAAGCTCGTGTATCAAATATATATATATATATTCATATATATATATATATATAATTAAGCAATACAATTTCTCACATTGGCCTTGTCTGAAAATGTATCTGTCATTCCATCTATTGGGTCTCTGACACCTCTGTCAGGAGATGACAAGTCAGGGTAGCATTCTTCAGCACTGTGGAATAATAGTTGATTATTGCAATCATATCAGATGTCTTAAGTTCATTCTTTAAACATTTATAATGGTGTTATAGTGTTAACTAATCTTCTGGTTCTTATCAGTTTTCACTGGGACTACTCTGAGTCTTCCAATGCTTAAGTAACTTCTATTAAACATAAAGGTATTTCTTTCTGCACTGGTGAAGTAATTATCAAGGTAGAGTAGAAAAATCACCCATTTGAAATTGGAAGTTGCTGACTTAGTTTTATATATCAATGACAGTATAGGTCACTTCCCATTGCTAGTTCGCCTCAAACACTCATAAAGGTACCACTCATCCATTAATTTTGTTGTAAATGCATTTCAACTTCCTTGGAGACAAGAGCTAAGGGTCCATCATCTTTATATCTTTCTTTTACTTGCAGGTATATTAAATAAAGAAAGTATCTGATACATGTTTGAGAAAGGCATATTAGCAGAGTGGAAGTATAAAAGGAAGGAAGG
>NW_027185655.1:24427198-24471339 GCF_028583685.1 Petaurus breviceps papuanus
AGGAAGGAAAAGTGGAAGGATATTGGATCAATGAAAGCATATGGGTGAAATAGTAAAGATAATGATCAATACAGTTATGTTCCTAAAGCTAACTTTTTTTCTTGAAAATCTTGTCTACATTACATAATCTATAGAGGGATATGCAAATTTTAGCTTTTATAAATATAGGTATATATTTTATTTACCTTAATATAGTATTTACAAAGATAATAGTGGAAAATGTGATGGAAGAGTGTGATCACCTTCTCTGCTCCCACTTTGGCAATAAAATTGTCAGGATTTCATTCCCAGTGCTAGTGAGTTCTGGGGAAACAAGCCCCAGGGGAAAGGTTGCTTTCAGGATCCAAATATTGAAATCACGAACATCAATGGAGTGGACTCTTTTGAAGTTAAGGAAATAAAATTTTTAACAGAATATCCTAGATGGAATGACTATAGAATATCTGTTTAAATTGCTCTGGAAAACAGATAAATATTTAAGTAGATATTCTTATTTATATTATAATAAAACATTTTGATCATAAGAAGTTTTATAATGGAAATATTTTTGCCTTAATGTGATTTATTTAACATAAAGGTAGGGGAGAGGAAAAAAAAAACATATAATCAAATAGAATAACCCCCCAAGGGGAGCTGTTAGACTCCTTAACACAGTACCTGCTGCTTCCATTCGACTTGAACCTGTCTTTCCAGAACAAAGTGTTAAGAAGAAATAGTGTGTTTCCTCTAAAGACTGTGACCTTGGGTTCAAGTTATTTCCCAATACTTTTTTCTTCTCTGGAAGAACCTCTTCCCTTATCTTGTTCACTGTGATACATCATACATAGTTTATTCAAGTGTGTTGTGTATTGCAATGTGGAGGCATGCCCCCGGACCAGCTATTTCCAGTGGCTTTACAGTGAGTCTCACAACACTCATCTAATTTCAAGCATGTAATCGTCCTTCCAGGCCATCATTGTTATTAGTCTCCTTCTCAGCCTCTCTTCTCAGTGGGTGCTGACCTTTGAGGCTTCTATTTTCCACTTTATATTTGTTTTCTCCATTCCTGGAACACACTAGGCTCTAGACAGATGTTTCTTGATTGCTTGATTGATTGATACAAGGGTCTACCCTCCTTCCACCCAACTCCTAGGCTAAGGTCAAACTTCCTTTTTTCAGGAAAATTTAATTCAACCAGAAGTTATTAAATGAACACAGTATGACAGGCACTGGAGAGACAAATATAAAATGAAAAAAGTAGCCACAAAGGTCAGCACCTACTTAGAGGTAAGTCACAGAGACAATAAAGAAGAGAAATAATAAGAATGACCTGGAAGGAATATGAAAAACTTGAAATCAGTGCCAAGCTAACGGAGTGTCCTAACCTACCACTTACTGTAATTCACTGCAACTCACTCAAGTCTGTCCTCTTCCCTCTCTCTCCTTTCACATGTATATATATATACATATATATATATACACACATTCACATATATGTATGCACAACAAACATACTCAAGACTATGCATGCATTGGCCCTTGCATATATGTGATTTTCATATGCATGTAAATATATATAAGCATATACAGAGATAAATTCAAGGTATCTAACATGATTTAGTGCAGTTTTAAGCTATCATAAAGCTTAAAACTTAAACTTTTAAATGATACTGAAACCTACATTTTAGCTTAAAACTGTACTTAAAACTGAATCATCACATGTTCCCTGGAACAAAACTGTATGCAACATGCATATTTTCAAAGTATAATATCCAAATGTGTGTGAATACATGTACACATGTGCATAATTGTATTTATTGCATTGCCTTATGGGTATCGGGTGAATGTTGTGTATGTATATTTACATATTCATATGGAGTACATACTTACACATTTATATCAACAATACTATATGTTTACATATGCAAATGCACAGGAATATATGCATGGGTTTATGTGTATGCATGTGTACACATATATATGTGATAATTGTAAATTTTATCTTTTTGAAATTATAATCAGTTCTACCTCACAATATAATAGAAATCCAATATGGCATCACACGGGCTAAATGGTTCTAATACCCTAGAAACATATAAGCTAAACAGACAGTTGGGCTTTTCCATTGTTGACTCTACATCTTACAGATTTTGATTCAATGACCACTTGACCTGTTGTAAAAGTCAAAAGGCCTCCTTCTGCTACCTTAGGTAATGACTGCTCCTCCCACCAGTTTGTGGGCCCTATGGGAAAAAACAAAACAAAACAACAAAATCAGAGCTTCACCCAAGTCTGGTACCGAAAACTTTTTCATCACATTGTCATTAGCAATGCCCCCTCCTATATCTCGTACTGAATATCTGTTCTCAACCAAACCCATTTTAGGGTATATAAAATAGACACACCTGAACTCCAACTTTGAGTGTTTCCTCCCTAGCACATCCCCATCACTCTGAGGCTAGGTTAAATTTCTTGTATATGGGGATGAACTTCTATAGGTTTATATTGAGATAGTGTGTATCTACTTGGTTCTCCTGCTGGTCATATCATGTAATGATAAGCTTGTGATTGTATCATTTCACTTAGTAACAATTTTCCAGAAATCCTGATCTCAGGTGTTTGCTTTAACCCAAGCTTTGAGGCTGAATAAAGCATGTACATGTATAAATGCACAGTTTGCATTCATAATATAGATATGTATATGTTTGATATGCAAGCAATCTAAGTCTCAAAAACATCCATTTGGCCCTCTTCTCATTGTTCCTCAATGTTCTGTTGCTCTCTGAAAGAAAGAATTCGTGAGAGCTTGAGAAATCTTTGTCTTTTGGTTTCTAGTTTAAAGAGAGAAATCATACTATTGTAGAATCTCTTCAAGTCCCTGAAGAGTGAAAAAGATTCTTCTAAGGAGCTAATATACAGAAAAGTCAGCAACTCAACCATGTCTCTATTACCAGCTAGTTATTCTAGAGCCTTTGGGAAATTGGAATTCTTTCTCTTGGTTGAACTAAGATCTTACTCCCAACAAAAGAGCTCCTTTACTCTGTGTATTATCTGGCATATGTTTTTATATCTATACTTTCTCCAATTTCTTTTTGCTATCTGTTTAGATAGGTAGATAAACATATCTGTTTAGATATGTGGGTTTCTTAGCTATTTTTATCTATTTATTATATATTTCTTTTTACCTCAGTACCTCCATTTTCAACAAGCTCAGCATGAAGTGTTTTCACTAAAAAGTTCCCTTACTTTTTCATAGGTAAAACCCTCTAAGTGTGTCAATATACCCAGATCATCTCCCAGGTCCCATTTGCCACTCCTCCCTGTCCCAACTATATCTTCTCAGGGAATCACAAACTCAAATTAAAACCTTTCAAACAGTCATCTTCATGACCTGGAGAGCTCCTGACTTCCCAAGTAATAAATACTTAAAATCCTTAAGACTACATATTTACACTTCATTGCATAATACTTCTGGCTGCCTTACAGGGAGGATATTTCTTCTTTCCACAATCACATTTTGGGGGAGAAGGACTTCTTTTTCACACAAGGGAATATTGTTAGTAAAGAATAATAGTAACATCAATTGCATCTTTTTTTGCAATTTTGAATTTTATGTTCATATATGTGTATATATGTATATACGCATAAAATAGTTATATGCCTTTACAGTTAGTATTTGCTTATGCATACACACATCCAACATAATTGCTTTTGTGTCTATAGGGAGCTGTATAAAAGGTATACATATAGAGAAAAGTAAGAAATTGGAAATGTAACTTATAAACCAAATACCTGCATTTAAATCCTTTCTCTATTACATATATGTAATATTACTTTGAGCAATGAGAGGTATGAATCTGCTTCCCAATCTGAAATTAATTTCTTTCATTTATGAAATGAGAGAGCTGAATCAGACAGGCTTTAAGACCTCCTAGTTCCAAACACTATGATTTGTGCATACACACGATTGAGATATTTCCTTTGGTAGGAAGTTGCCTATTTCGCCCTTGGCTGCTTTTAACTTCTACAAATCACTAAAATGTTAAATAAAACAGCAAGGAGGATAAAATTCAGATGCTGGACCACATGTTTCTCTTGAAGGATTTTGATAATGGCATGTAGGAACAGTTAACTTCTATATGGATTCTCTCTCCATAAAGCAAGTTTAGTGTAGTAGATTGGACATTCAACTGTAGAAGAGTCAAACAGGCTGTCAGTCAATAGTACTGATTAAGACCTGTGCAAGTACTGTGGAAATTTCAGCAGCAGAAGTTGACCTTGAGAATTTTATAATCCCAAAGAAATGAGACATATATAAATGAAGCAACTTCCTTATAGAAGGGAAAACAGGCATGTGATAGCTCTCCCAGATCATATATTTCCAAGAAAAATGATGTCAAATATATTGCAAAATATAATTATCAGTGCCCTAAAATAATGAAATATTGAGTAATTTAAAAAGAAAGAGAGATACAATCTTTTTTTTCTCCCCACTGCCACCCTCAACCCCTGGGATTACATTATTTGGGACAAAAATATTTGGAGATGAAAAGGAACCTAAAGTTGTTTCAGAGTAAAATAAAAGGGGGCTGGGCCAAGATGGTGGAAAGAAGCTAGAAAGTTGCCTGAGATCTCCATAGTTTTGCTCAGAAACAACATTAAATCAAGTCTTTAAACAGATTCTGGAGTGACAAAACCCCCATAAAGAGAGGGTGAAAAAATTTTCCAGATTAAAATAACTTAGAAGGACTTTAGGAAAGGTATGTCTCACTTGGGTAAAAGGGGAGCAGTCCAGAGCATGTAGTGTCTGGGCAAAACAGTGGAAGGTATTTAGCAGCAGTACAGATCAGCAACTGAGGCCCCACAGTCCTGGATCAGCGGGTCAGCTGTGAAGCTTCCAGCCCCAGTTCAGAAGTCAAACTGCCAGCATCAGCAAAGCAGGTACAACTAGGCCATGACACCCCAATACAATGGGCAACCCTCTAGCAACTGAGGCCTTGGAGCCAAAAGCTAGTGATTAGACCTCTGGCCCCCAGTGCAAGAAGCTTGGGACCAATGTGCCCCAGAAACAAGGTTCAATTTTAAAAGTGATGAAATAGGCCAAAAAATGAAAAAAGGATAGAAAAGAGCCCTGACCATAAAAGTTACTATGGTGACAGAAATGACCAAAACACAAACCTAGAAGAGGAGAACTATGTCAAAATGCTAAAATGTGGAGCTTCAGAAGAAAATATGAATTGGTCTCAAGCACAAAAAGCCTTCTTGGATGAGCTCAAAAAGATAATTTTGAAAATCAAATAATAGGTAGAAGAAAACAAAATGGGAAAAGAAATGAGTCATGGAAGTGATAGTCAACAGGCTGGAAAAGGAATGACAAAAACTGACGAGAAAATCATTCCTTAAAAAATGCAGTTGGACAAAAGGGAAAAAATATCCCCTGAGGAAAACAACCCTCTAAAGAATAGAATCGGCCAAATGGAGTATAAGGTGCAAATGCTACCTGAAGAAAATAATTCCTTAAAAATTAGAATTGGGCAAGTGTAGGCTAATGACTCTATGAGACAACAAGAATCAGTCCAAGAAAATCAAAACAAAGAATAGAAGAAAATGTAAAACACCTCATTGGAAGAACAACTGACCTGGAAAACAGATTGACAAAATAAAATTTAACAATTATTGGACTATCTGAAAAACCATGACCAAAAAAAGAAGGAGGAGCAGAGAAGGAGGAGGAGAAGGAGAAGAAATAGAGGGGAAGAGAGGGAGAGAGACAGAGATAGAGAACCTAGTACTGCCTTTCAAGAGATTACCAAGGAAAATTTCCTTGGCATCCCTATAGCCAGAGAATAAAAGAGTTGTTGAAAGAATCCATCAAACAACTCCTGAAAGAGATATCAAAATGAAAATTCCAAGATACATTGTACCCAAATTCCAGAATCATCAGGTCAAAGAAAAAATATTTCAGGCAGCCAGAAAGAAATAATTCAAATATCAAGGAACCAGAGTTAGCATTACACAGGATTTAGTAGCTTCTACATCAAAGGATTGGGGTGCTTGGCATATGATATTCTGGAAGGCAAAAAAGCTTGGATTACAAACAAGAATAAATTACTCAGGAAAACTGGGCATAATCTTTCAGGTGAAAAGATGGAAATTCAATGAAACAGAGAACTTTCAAACTTCCCTGACCAAAAAAAAAACAAAAAAACAAAAAAAAAACCCAGAGCTGAACAGGAAATTAGATATTCAAATACAAAAATGCAAAAGAAGCATAAAAAAGTAAATGGGGGGGGTAGAAACATGTTATTCAATAAGATTAAGGTATTTACATTCCTACATGGGAAGATTATACTTGAAACTCTTAAGAACTCTATCTTTATTAGGGTATTAGAAGGAGTATACATAGAAAGAGGGTGTGGGTATAAGTTGACTTTGATGTTATAATATAAAAATTGAGGGGGGGGAATTGTACCAAGAGGGAAGGGAATGTCAAATAAGGTAATTTATATCACATGAAGAGGTACAAAAGAATTATTCTCATCAGATTGGCTCAATGAGGGAATAACATGCACACTCAAATGTGTAGAGAAATTTATCTTACCTTATAGAGAAAAGTAGAAGGAGAAAGGGGAAAGAAAAGGGGGTGCTGATAGAATAGAGGGCAGAAGTAGGAGGGGGAAAGGGAAGGAAAAGGAAGAATGGAGGGAGTGCAGCTCATAGAAGAGAGGGCAGATGAGGGAGGCTGTGGTCAGAAGTAAAACATTGGTGAGGAGGGACAGGGTATAAGGAAAGAGAAAAATATACACAGGGGAAAAATAGGATAGAGGGAAATACACAGTTAGTAATCATAATTGTGAATGTGAATGGGATTCCCATAAAACAGAAATGGATAGCAGAATGAATTAAAAACCAGAATCCTACAATACATTGTTTACAAGAAACATATTTGAAGTAGAGGGATACACACAATAAAGGTAAAAGACTAGAGTAGAATATATTATGCTTCAGCTGAATTTAAAAAAAAGTAGGGGTAGCAATCTTAATCTCAGACAAAGTAAAAGCAAAAATACATCCAATCAAAAGGGATAAGGAAGGAAATTTTGTCTTGCTAAA
Organism: Petaurus breviceps papuanus; assembly: GCF_028583685.1. Lineage (NCBI taxonomy): Eukaryota > Metazoa > Chordata > Mammalia > Diprotodontia > Petauridae > Petaurus > Petaurus breviceps. The sequence continues at coordinate 24,434,291 of NW_027185655.1, forward strand.
AGGTACCATAGACAATGAAGTAATATCCATATTAAACATATATGCACCAAATCATATGGCACCCAGATTCTTAGAGGAAAAGTTAAGTGAGTCACAGGAAGAAATAGACAGCAAAACTATACTAGTGGGGGGCCTCAACCTCCCCATCTCTGACCTAGATAATTCTAACCACAAAATAAACAAGAAAGAAGTTAAGGAGGTAAATAGAATTTTAGAAAAAAAAAAGATATGATAGAACTGTGGAGAAAACTGAATGGGGATAGAAAGGAATATACCTTTTTCTTGGTGGTACAGGGCACCTACATAAAAATTGACCAGGTTCTAGGGCATAAAAACCTCACAATCCAATGCAGAAAGTTATAAATGTTAAATGCATTGTTTTAATACCATGATGCAATAAAAATTACATGTAATAAGGGGCCATGGAAAGCTACACTAAAATAATAAAAAATAAGATTAATAATAATAATAATAATCTAATCCTAAAGAATGAGTCAAACAAGAAATCACAGTAAACAATCAATAATTTCATAAAAGAAAATGACCATGATGTGACAACATACCAAAATTTATGGAATCCAGCCAAAGCAGTTCCAAGGGGAATTTTTTTTATCTCTAAATGCTTATATGAATAAAATAGTGAAAGAGCAAATCAGAGAATGGGTTATGCAAGTTAAAAAGCTAGAAAAAGAACAAATTAACATCCCTAATTAAATACCAATTTACAAATTCTGAAAATCAAAGGAGAGATGAATAAAGTTGTAAGAAAAATACTGAACTAATAAAACTGAGAGTTGGGTTTATGAAAAAATAATAAAATATATTAAAATATGAAAAAATAAATAAAAATATAAATATTATAATAAAAATGTATAAACTTTTGATTAATTTGATAAAAGAAAAATAAAGGAAAAATCCAAATTACCAGTATCAAAAATGAAAAAGGTGAATTCACTACCAATGAAGAGAAAGTTAAAGCAATAAATTAGGAGCTATTTTGTCCAAATTGTGTCAATAAATCTGACAATCTAAATAAAACGCATAATCCTTAACAAAAACATAAATTGTCCAAATTAACATAAGAGGAAATAAAATACTTAACCCCATTTTAGAAAAAGAAATTGAACAAGCAATAAATGAACTCTTTAAGAAAAAATCACCAGGACCAGATGGATTTACAAATTAACTCTACCAAACATTTAAAGAACAATTAATTCTGAAACTATATAAAATATTTGGGGAAATAGACAAAGAAGTAATTCTACCAAACGTCTTTTATGACACAAATATGGTGCTGACACCTACACCAAGAAGAGCCAAAACAGAGAAAGAAAATTATAGACCAATTTCTCTAATGAATATTGATACACAATTTTAAATAAAATATTACCAAAGAAATTACAGGAATTTATCATGAGCATAATACACTATGAGCAAGTGAGATTTATACCAGGAATGCAGGGCTGGTTCAGTATTGAGAAAACTATTAGCATAATTGACCACATCAATAACAAAACCAACAGAAATCATATAACTATCTCAATAGATGCAGAAAAATCTTTTGACAAAATACAGCACCTATTCCTATTTAAAACACTAGGCAGGACTTCCCAGAACCAAGATGGCAGCATACGCAGTAAATCCCTGTAATTCTCCCTTATTAAATTCCAAATAACAATGAACAAACAAATCCTGGAGCAGTAGAATGAGCAAAATTTGGGGTGAAACAATCTTGTAGACTAAGGAACTTGGAACATCAACAAGAAAGTTACATATCACTCAGGTAAAAGGGGAGCACATTCCAGGAGAGCAAGTGTACCAGCAAACCAGCAGTAAGCCCCACCTCAGCAAACCAGCAGCAGATTCTGGACCTCATTGCTGTAGAGCAGGTAAATGCCAAAACCATGAAACCCCCAGTGTAGCCCTAGGGAAATGCAGAAATACCCCAACAAGCCCTGGCATACACCAGACACCTCCACTAGGACCCCAGATAAATGCCAGTTAAGCAGCCAGACCACTACAGCCTCCATTAGAGCCATCCACTCCACATCTAACCCCCTCAACATACCTCCAGATATGAGAGTCACATAGGGACCTTAGGGAAACATTAGTCCGAGATCAGGTAAATAGGGCCTGCAGCAACTAGCATGAGAAGCCTGAGACAGTGCTCCTTCCACCCCAGGTCCAGACCTCAAATTTAAAAGAAAGGAAAAAGGCAAAAAAGAAACCAAAGCAAAAACCATGAGCAAAAGAACAAGAAAAAAACAACAAGAACTTGACCATAAGAAGTTATCATGGTGACAGGGAAGACCAAGACACAAACTCAGAAGAGAACAACAATGTCAAAACACTTATGAGAAAAACTCCAAGGAAAAAAAAGAAGTGGTCACAAGCCCAGAAAGAACTTGTGGGAGAGTTCAAAAAGGACCTATGCAATCATATAAGAGAGGTAAAAGAAAAAAAATATGAAAAGAAATGAGAGGGATGCAAAAGACTTAGGGGAAGAAAGAGTCAACAGTTTAGAAAACTGGTTAAAAAAGTAGAGTTGGTCAAATGGCAAAGGAGATACAAAAATCTACTGAAGAAAACAACTCCTTAAGAGTAAAATTGGCCAAATGGAAAAGAAAGTACAAAGCCTAATTGAGGGGAAAAAAAAACTTAAACGTTAGAATTGGGCAAGTGGAGGTAATGATGCTATGAGACATTATGAATTAATCAAACAAAATAAAAAGAATGAGAAACCAAAGAAAATATTAAATACCTCATGAGAAAAAAAAAGAACAGATCTGGAAAATAGGAGAAACAATGTCATAATCATTGGACTGCCATAAAGCCATAATTAAAAGGAGGACTTGGACAGTATCTTTCAAAATATTATAAAAAAATAAAACAAAACCTTTCATGATGTTTGGGAACCAGAGGGCAAAATAGGCATTGAAAGAATCCACCAGTCACCTCAGGAAAGAGATACCAAATTAAAATCTCCAAGGAACATTATAGTCAAATTTCAGAGGTATCTGTTCAAGGGAAAAAATAATACAAGTGGCCAGAAATATTGGAGATCACAATCAGAATTACACAGGACTTGGCACTTGCAGCATTAAAGGAAAGGATATCATGGAACATGACATTCTGGAAGGCAAAGGAGGAAGGACTACAAGCAAGAATCACTAAATCTGGCAAGTAAACATAATACATCAAGGGAAAATATGATGATTCAATGAAATAGAAGGATTTCAAGAGCACCAGCTCCAGTGTCGGGATGACCTGGGGATCGAATCTGGGCTCTCACAATTAGCACCCTCCCAGAAATACCTGGCCGTGTAACCTTGAGCAAGTTACTTAACCCCAATTGCTCATTAAAAAAAAAGAAATAGAAGGATTTCATAAGGAGAACACCAGAACTAAACCAATATTTTGACCTGCAATATCAAGTTCTAAGAGAAGTATAAAAAAGGAAAACCACTCTGAGAAGGGATGAAAGGAAAGAGAGAACAAACAGGAGGAAAAATGGGATGGAGGAAAATATACAATTAGTAATCTTAACTGTGAAAGTAAATGTGATGAACTCTCCCATAAAAGAGAAGCACATAGCAAATGGGATAAAAAAAATCAGAATCCTAGAGTATGTTATTTATAAGAATATATGTGAAGCAGAGAGACACACACAGAGTAAAGGCTTTTATGCTTTATCCTAAGTTAAAAAAAAAAGCAGGGGTAGCAATCGTGATCTCAGACAAAGTAAAGGCAAAAATAGACCTAATTAAAAGATATAAGGAAGGAAACTACATCTTGCTAAAAGGTACCATAGACAATGGAGCAGTATCAATAATAAACATATATGTACCAAGTGTTATTACATCAAAAAAATTAATATTTTATTTTAAAAATAAATAAAAATAATAAAAGAAAAATCAAACAAACGAGTACTAAAACTAAAATAATACAAAATGAGGAAAGAAAAATAATTGCTATGCGCACAGAAGAATGTAAAAGAGGATTCAAAATATACAGCAAGAATTTCTATTTCAAGAAAGCCTATATAATAGATGCTACACATTATGTTGAAAACTGTCCATCTTTTCTTTGCTTCCTTGTAAATTTTCTTTTGTTCTCTGCTGTGCACTTTTTACTTTGTTCTTTTACACCCTTCTCTCCCCACACCAAAAGGCTACAATTAAACACAGATATTTATACATATATACACACATACACAAGCAAATATATTTCCATGTATGTACACGCACATATATAAATATATACATGCCTATGTAAACACACATATATAGACATAAATACATCATGATATACATCTGCATATATGTGCATATACATGTACATGTGCCCACACATATATCTGTACATACATATATTTACATGATACATATACTTAGATACGTATAATTATACATGTGTGAAAATATATGCAATATATTTTGTTCTTTTTACTCAATCTCTCTCATTTGCTTTTTAAAGCCTTTTTTTCTGTGCTTCTGTGAATTCTTTTTGGTCAGATGACCTTTTGGTGTTACTCTTTGGACTAGAAGGGAGTTTATTTGCTTCATTAGCTTCCTCTGAAGACCAACATCACTCTTCTCTATTCCCATAGTAACTTTCTATGGTTGAATTATTTCTCTTTTGCATGTTCATTTTTATAACAGATGATTAGTATTATCATTATTATTACTATTAGTAATCCTAGCCCTGAGATATGTGGGATGAGCTCAGATTCTTTAGTTTGCCCCTCTGACCTAGAACCAAAACCAAGACCTCCAGCCTCCAGTAAGTGCCCACAGTCAGCAAGGTATCAGTCTCACTGCTTCTGCACTCTCCAGGGGTGTGCTCACTCCTTCTCTCCCAGGTCTGTGTCTTTGAAGGCCAGAAGGGTCTGGTGTTCCTTGTCATCAGCGGTTCCCTCAGTCTTCCCAACTCATGTCCAACTTTTCTGATTATCCTGAGGGTAAAAATTTCTGGGGCTGGGGCTGAGGCTGCCTCCAAATCCAGCTACCCCAGGACTCCCAATTTGTTGTTTAAGCAGAACTATCCTTGAGATGTTTACACTTCACAGGGACCAAATCTGGTCCTAGCATTTTTCTTCAGATCTCCAATTGTCTCAGAAGGACCACTGTTCTTTCCCTACTATTATTTATTTTTACTGCTCTATGTTTGCCCTGGGGTGCTATTTTATTTAATTTGTGGGGAAAATCTGGAGGGCTTTGATTTTTCTGACCTACTCTGTCATCTGTACCAGAATCCCCTCCAGTATTCAAATTCTTTTAAAAAAAGAGAGAAGTTAGGTGAGTTACAGGAAGAAAAGTGCAACAAAAATATACTGGTAGGGGACCTCAACTATCTCCTCTCAGAACTCAATAACTCTAACCAAAAAGACAAGAAAAAAAAAAACTAAGGAGATAAATAGAAAAGTTAGTTCTTACAGTCTTTTGGCGTGATTTAGACATAAAGGTGAAACCAGAAGCAAATTAGAAAAGCAAGGAATAATCTTGATTGATATGTCAGATCTATGGGAAGGGGAAGAATTCATGGCTACACAAGAGCATTACAAAATGCAAAATAGATAATTTTGATTATAATAAATTTAAAAGTTTTTGAATAAATAAAACCAATGCAATCAAGATTAGAAGGAAAGCAGAAAGTCAGGAAACAATCTTTACAGCAAGTATCTCTGATAAAGGTCCAATTCCTCAAATCTTTAGAGAATAAAGTCAAATTTATAAGAATACAAGCCATTCACAAATTGATAAGTGGTCAAAAGTTACGAACAAGCAGATTTCAGATGAAGAAATCAAAGATATCCATAGGCCTAAGAAGAAGTGCTCTAAATCACTTTTGATTAAAGAAATGCAAATTAAAACAATTTTGAGGTACAAACTCCCACCAATCAGATTGTTAATATGACAGAAAAGAAAATAATAGGCATTGGAGAAGATGTAGGAAAAATGGGAAACTAATGCACTGTTGGTGGAGTTCTGAACTGACTCAAACCATTCTGGAGACCAATTTGGAGCTATGTCCAAAGGGTGCATACCCTTTGATCCAGCAATACCACTACTAGGTTTGTATTCAAAGATATCATTTGAAAAGGAAGAAAGCATCTACATGTTCAAAAAGTATTTATAGCATCCCTTTTTGTGGGGGCAAAATATTGGAAACTGAGGGGATGGCCATCAATTGGAGAATAGTTGAACAAGCTATGTTATATGAATGTAATGAAATAATATTGTGCAATAAGAAATGATGAACAGGCATATTTCGGAAAAAAACAAACATTAACTGATACTGACTGAACTGAGCAAAACCAGGAAAACATTGTACACAGTATCAGCAACATCGTATGATGATCAATGCTGAATGACTCAGCTCTTCTCAGCAACACAATGATTCAAGACAAGTACAAAAGATTCACAAAGAAAAATGCTATCCATACCCAGATGAAGAACTGATAGACTTTGAATGCAGATAACAGTCTTTTTTTAAAAACTTACTTTATATTTCTTGTGTTTATTTTTCCTTTTGATGCTTCTTCTTTCACAACTGTGATTCATATGGAAATATTTTTATATGATAGCACATGTGTAAACTATATTAAGCTGCTTACTTTTTGTAGCAGCAAGCACCCCAGCGTCCCCAGGGTGGCTGCCAACACAGGTTCTTAGATCTGCTTTGTTAAAGGAAAGCAACTCAAAATGGGTTAACAAGCTTACTTTAATCAGTCAAACATGTATCATTTACCTAGTTCAAGGGAAAAAGTTCAGCACCCCGAACTTCAGAGTATACAGACAGAATTATCAAGACAGAGAAACAGATCAAGTAGACAGGTTTCCAAACTGTCCAACCATTACATCCATACCCAATCAACATCTGGGTTTTTCAAAGCCGGGGGGCTCTCAACAACAGCTTCCCAGAGTCTCATCTGATCAAATCACAAACACTTCTCAAAGTGAGCCCCAAAGCAAAGCCTCACATCAGGGGTTATATAACCTTCTCCTGGCTCGGAGAATGTAACAACCTTCTGGACCCACTGGCCAATCAAAAAGTATCTACTGAAAAACAAGCCTCCCACCCCAGGCTCCAGGTGCACTTTAGCCTAGGGGCAGGGAAGATCTTAAAAATTTACATTCCCATTACACTTTTCAGAAAAGGGGAGGAAAAGAGGGAGAAGAATTTGAAACTCATAATTTTGTAAAAATGAATGCTAAAAATTTTCTTGACGTAGCTGGGGAGAAAATAAAATACTATTTTAGAAACAAAACACTTAGGGTGGCTAGAAGGCAGAGTGAATAGAGTACTGACCCTAGAGTCAGGAGAACCTTCATTCAAATTTGGCCTCAGACATTTAACATTTACTAGCCGTGTGACCTTGGGCAAGTCACAACCCCAATTGCCCTTCCTTCCCCCCTCCAAAATGAAAAAACAAAACACTAAGGAGCTTAGGAATATGTGGAATTTTCCTTAGAATTATAAATACTATCTATCTAAAACCATCAAATATGTAATGCAGATGAGCTAGAAGCTTTCCCAATAAGATCTGAGGTGAAACAAGCATGCTCATTTTCACCACCGATATTCAATATTTTACTAGAATGTTAGCTTTAGCAATTAGAGAAGGAAAAGAAATTGAAAGAATTAGACTAAGCAATGAGTACAAAACAACCACTCTTTGAAGATGACATGATGGTATACTTAGACAATCCTAAAGAATCAACTGAAAAACCCCTTGAAACAATTAATAACTTTAGAAAATTTGCAAAACATAAAGTAAACTCACACAAATCACTGGCATTTCTATATATTACCAACAAAACCCAGAAGCAAGAGAGAGAAAGTGAAATTCCCTTTAAAATAACTCTAAGATGATATGAAATACTTGGGAGTCTTCCTGCCTAGACAAACTCAGGAACTATATGACCACAATTAAAGAATAAATTAAATCAGAAAAATAATGCAAAGATCTTTGAAACATACAGCTTGGAGAAGAGAAATTAACAAGAGGGACCCCAGTATTGAGGAATACCCAGGAAAGCAAGTAAATGTAGGAAAGCAGAAAAGAAATAAATTTTGGTAGGAGTCAAGAATTAATTGGAAATAGCTTCTTTAGTGATAGAATAAGGAAGCAATTGCTCTTCCTTCCGAAGTAGTAAGTTCAGTGATTTCCATTCCTAGGCCCATTCCTAAGAGCCAGGCTGACTTGCTATTTGCAGAGAGACGTGGCTGGCTCCTCTTCTTCTCCCAGTCCCCACCCAAGGTAAAAGGTATAAATAACAGAACAGCCCTTAGTTTGCCCTCCAGGATCATGCAAGCTGATTATCAGATTTGTGAAGTAACTTTTCAAATATTAGAAAGTGTTTTCCATTGTACTTAAGAACTCTTCAAATAAATTCCTCCATTTAATCAAGACTCAACAATCGAGTCAATTAAATGATGCGTAATAATAATTCATCCAATTCATGTTTTAAAATATCACTTATAATGGAACACGATTTTAGTTTACCAAGGAATTATCAATATAAACTCCTGATTTCTGATATTATTATGAAAGTATCCCCACATAGAGCTCCAGGAGAATATTTGCTCCTTGAGAAAAGAAGTTGTTTTATTTTGGGGAACTCAATATTTAGTGCAGTGCCTTCCACACAGCAGGTGTTTAAAACCCATGGGGTGAATTTCTGCATTTATGTGCCAAGAAAGAATACTGTGTACTCTCTGTAGCAGGGTAAGCAAGGGATCATTTTATCATAGCCACAGCACTGAAGTCATTGTTTCTGGCACCAAACCATGCTGCTTGATCTTCAGATCATGCAGGCAGGTCAACCATTTATTACCATTTCTGCTTTAGTCTGGTTTGTCACTATAAAATGAGAGAAGGATTGGAAATGGACATGTGATTTCATTGTCATAGGGGAACTCTCAAATGAAGAGACTCCCTCTACCAATGTAGGTCAGTACCTTCTCGACAATTTATAGCCTTAACAGTTTTTTGGAGCACCAAAATGTTAAGCGAAATGCTCAGGGTCACAAAGAGCCAATAGCACTTGAACTTAGCTTTTCCTGTCTCAGAGGGCAAATCTCCCTCCACAACACCCCAAAACTGGACAATGTTTGTAAAGAGAGTTTGAAAACTATATAGTGCTATAGAAGTGACAGGTAAAATGATTTATCATTATCACAGACCTCTCCATAAACAGAGTTACAAAGTAATTGGGGGTGTGTGGTGTTAATTCTATAAATTGTGTTTTGTTGTTATGAATAGTCAGCTAAATTCACATTGAGAAGAATAAGGTATCCTTGTGGCAACACAGTGCTCTAAAGATGAGCAGTGTAGGTGTCCTGGGGGTGACAACTTCAAAGTTTTTGGTGACCTTCAATTCTCAAATAAATCTCTGATCTCATCAATATGGATGCTTCCTCTAATGATGGTTATTGCAGCCCATTCCATTTCTGTCATTCTAGTGTAGAACTTGTCCACACATTTCCATAAGTTCATTCTACGGGGTCCATGCAACACTCTGGAGGCCATTCTTGATTTCTTATTCTATGGCCATTGGGCCACATGACCCATGGGCCACTTCTTGTTATACATCTTCTTTGAATTTCTTCATTGGTTATGCCATGTGTGGTAGCCTGTATATGTCCTCCATGCGCATCTCTATTACCCTCTAAGTAATTGATCTTCCTTCTGAAATTTTTTTATGACTATTTGGTTGTATTGTCAAAGCCATACAACAAACTAATAGATTATTGGTATTAAAAAGTTGGGCTTTGATAATATTTCAAAAAAGGATGAGAGGCAAATGATAGTTTGACACTTTATTGAGAATCCTGCTTATTCATGTCAGTGGTTTTTCTTAAGTTGATACAGCTGCTTTTATTAACAGTAGCACAGGGTTGATGTAGAACCAACATTGCCTTTAGACATCCACCACAAAGTTATTCATGCTTTAGAGTACTGGTCCTTATGATGCCTTTAGGCATCCTTGGAGGCCTAACGTGGACCAAAACAAGGGATTAGATAGTAAATGAAGCAAGAAGACTCAATTAGCAGCTGAAATTAAAGGAATATGAGTGACCCACTTTCATCTCATTGATTTTTGCTGCTCATTGAGTCCTGTTCATCTATACAGCAATTTTTGCTTCATTTATTTTCCACCCTAATTTTTGTCTTCTTCAGCATTTCTTTATGCCAGCAGCATTCCTCTTTTGCTAATCATAGTTACCACTATTGAGTGAGCCTAAAGCACCTAGAATTTGTGGGCTTCGTCCCCATTGCTTTCATTCTGCTGAGCCCAGGACCAAGCTGAGCTGCCCAATACCTACTCTAATTTATATTTTGCCTTTGGTCCCTTAACTAGATCAAAAGGCAAATGGCAGGGCTCAAAATATGGGTTCTCTTTGAAGTAAGTCAATGCTTAAAAATGTCAATGCTTTAAAAATAAATGATCAGGTACCATACTAAATGAGAAGGGTAACCAAATCGCATAATGCTGCTCTTGAAAAATTTACTTTGCGCATAAATGTCTAGGCAACAGGTTGCTAAAATTTTACATTCTTATTGCCTTTAGCCTATATCATAGGGGTTCAGAGCAGTGGCGATGGCCACTGGGTCAACTATTACAGACAATGCATAAAACAGCATAAAATAGTATTGTGTATCTCAAGTTCATCTTTATAAAGATTATTTCTAGGGGCGGCTAGATGGTGCAGTGAATGGTGCACTGGGCCTGGAGTCAGGAGGGCCCAAGTTCAAATCCAGTCTCAGAAACTTAACACAAAAAATAGCCATATGACCTTGGGCAAGTCACTTAACCCCAATTGCCCTGCCTTCCCCCTCCAAAAAGCAAAAAAAAAATAAATTTTAAAAAGGATTATTTCTAAATAAGCAAAGTGAAGTATAGAATTAGTAAGCCAGATACTTAACAAATATGGGAAAAATCAATATATACTTCTTCTGAACTATATCTACAACTAGTTTAATTTCCACTGCAAGAGTCAGTAAGATGTGAGTTCAAATTTAGTCTCAAATACTTACTAGCTCTATGACCCTGGAGAAACCAGTTAACCTCTATCTGCCTTTGTTACCTCATCTTTAAATAGTATCAACCTTCCAGGGTTGTTATCACAATAAATTGAGATAGAATTTGTAGTGCCTTGTAGGCCTTAGAGGGCTATATAAATCATCACTAGTAACAGTAGTACTATCAGTAGTAGGAGTTGTAGGGATAGTAGTCATTATAGGAGTGATAGTAGGAGTGATAGTACTAGTAGTAGTAGTACGAGGAGGAGGAGGAGGAGGAAGAGGAGTAATAGTAGAAGTAACAGTGGTGCCAGCAGCAACGGTGGTGGTGGTGGTAGTAGTAGTAATAATAGTAATAGTAGCATTTAGATGTTAAATTTTTTTCAACTTGATGTGACATATCACAATTTCTACTACTTTACTGCATAATCTGAATGACAAATAAATAAGATATAATTAAAGATAAATTTTCTTTGATTTCTGGGTAGTAATGATTTGATACTAAACTGCTATAATGAACTCCCCAATTTTTAATAAATCTGCCTGACTCGGCCATTTACTTGAAGCTCTTTTGTTGGATGAGTTTAAATGGATGTCACCTACAAGTTACCTTTTGATTTTATTTCTTGGATTTTAGTCACTCTGTAGTTTCATCCAAAGATAAATCATTTTTGGTTACATTCAAAAAAATCCAATACCATATATGGGTTGTCAGCCCTTAACATTGATTTATAAAGTGAAATCTATTCCAAAAATATTTATGTAAAATGTTAATGTATACTTAGTGGGCTTCAAGAACATTTAATCCCCCTCTTCCTTTTTTTTTTTTTTAACAAAAATGTGCTCATCATAGTTGCCTTAGGGTAATGTACCCTGTGTTTCATTCTATGCCCATTGCCATCCATTATAGCATGTCAAATTTCTTTCTAGTTTTAGTCACCTCCACTGACATATCCATTTTGTAGCCTGTTTTTCATTATACTAATGGCATATAAAATGTCTGTTTCACATTTGGTCCAAATTATACTATGATTATTCTGGACCTCGTTTAGTAATATAGAAAACCAGAAATTTTCTACATCTTCCTTCTTCAGGAATTTTTTTTTATCCCCCTAGCCTCTTCACTTTTTAAACCTCAAGGATAGTTTTGGCTATGGTTATAATGTTTATTAGTTATTTGCGCTTTTGGTTCCTTATCTTGCCTTATATTTTGGGTTTTACCTTCAATTCTTTGACAAGGTAGACAGAATTTATGATATAAAGTTTTCCAGATTTGATTTCATGTTTTTGGTTTTATGGTTTTATTTGAGCAATATGATGTTCTAGTTTTCTTCTTTGTGTTTGATACTGATGTAATCTTCTAATGTCTTTTCAAAGGTTTTTAATTTTTCTTGTGTCCATTACACCATGGTGGTGTTTGATGCTTGTCCCAAGGTGTATTACTAGATAGCTCTATCTTTCATTCTGTTGTGTGAGCAAGTCTTGGAATGATTTTTCATACTCTGTCACACATCCTGGATACAACTGGTCATTATGGTTAGAGCAGATACTTGCTTTGTTAATACATTTCTTTTTTATTTTAAACTAAAATACCACATGAGAAGAGGAAAAAAATTGTCCTTTGCCATGTACACAGAAGACCACAAGAGGATTCGATTTAAAACAATAACTTTCCACTTCAGAAGAATCTACATAATAAATACTATATATTATTTTCAAAGATTCCCAGATTTTCTTTCATTCTTTGCTGGTTTTCTTTTGTTCTTCTTCTGTGCATTTTTTACTTTATTCTTCCCTCCATCCAACCGTAGAGAAGGCTACAATTAAATATACATACACACATATAGATATACATAGATATCTACAAACATACACATAGTAATACTGTACTATTCTTATTTCCTCCTGTCATCTATTTCTCTGAAGATGGATAACATTTTACTTCATAGGTCCAAGAATTTCCATGTATTTTTTCTAAATCAATCAGTTCATCATTCCCTACACTACAGCAGTATTCCAACCCAATCACATCCTATGTGAGAGATTATCCTTGAAAGTGGATTACTCTCCCCCCCAAAAAAAAAAAATTTCTGCATTCCTTCTATGCTTGACTACATAGGTTTTATTAATAAAAGAAAAAAAAATTTAAGGTCAAGATGGCTGAGTAGAAGCTGGACATCCCTGCAGCTCTGGCTTCCACCTTCCCCAATCCATATAGAAAAGGGACTCTAAACAAACTTTGGAGCTGCAGAACACACAAAATGACACAGAGAAGCTAACCTCCATTTGATGACAGCCCAGCAGGCCGGCAGGAATCTGCCAGCACAGTGCTCTGGGAGCCCCAGGGTGGGCCTGACCAGCCCCGGGCCAGAGGGACCCCAGATCAGCAGCAGCTGTGACCATTTCCAGATTTATCAACATAGATGCGAAGGATAAAGTGAGAAGTCAGTGCAGTCTAGACTTTGGGACCCAGTAAGTGGGAGTGCCTGGCTTTTGCACCCAGGGCAAGAAGCCACTGAAACACCAGCACAGCCACGTGACAGCTTCAGCTCCTGGCCTGCAGAGTGTAGGGGGACCAAGCACCAGTCTGAGGGGTAATTGCTCTTGCTTTAACCTTCTTGGATCTGGATTGCAGTCTAGGGTGGAGGTCCTAGGGTGTGTATCCAGCTTGCCAGAGCTTGTGGAGACCTCAGAAAGGGCACCCATCTAATACCTCCAGCAGCTGAGAAAACCCCAGCATTTGGGATGAAATCTCCCCTGTCTGGTGGCAGAGTCCTACTGTGGCAAAAAGCCCAGGGGTCAAGTGACTGAGGGGCAATATGACCAGGCAAAGGAAACAAAGCAGACAGAAGATTCCAACATTAGACTCCTATTTTGGGGACAAAAAGAAGCAAAGCATGGAACAGGAGGAAGACAGTGAAGTCAGAACTCCTGCACCAAAATCTTCAAAGGAAGATACAAGCTGGTTACAGGCCATAGAAGACCTTAAGAAGCAGATAAGAGAAGTGGAGGAAAAATTGGGAAGAGAAATGAGAACAATGCAAGAAAAATATGAAATGAGACTCAACAGCCTGACTGAGGAAAATCACAGCTTAAAAAAATAGACTAACTTAAATGGCAAAAGAGGCTCAAAAAGCCAATGAGGAGAAGAATGACTTACAAAGCTGAATTTTCCAGATGGAAAAAGAATCTCAAAAGCTCAATGAGGAGAATCATTGCTTCAGAATTAGATTGGAGCAAATGGAAGCTAATGACTTTATGAGAAATCAAGATGCTGTTAAACAGATCCAAACAAATGAAAGAATAGAAGGCAATGTGAAATACCTCATGGGGAAAACCACTGACCTGGAAAATAGATCCAAGAGAGAGAATTTAAAATTATTGGACTACCTGAAAGCCATGACCAAAGTAAGAACCTAGAAAGCATCCTCCAGGAAGTTCTCAAAGAAAACTGTCCTGATGTTTTAGAACCAGAGGGCAAAATAGAGGTTGAAAGAATCCACCAATCACCTCCTGAAAAAGATCCCCAAAAGAAAACTCCTAGGAATGTAATAGCCAGGTTCCAGAATTCCCAGATTAAGGAGAGAATATTACAAGAAACCAGGAAGAAACAATTTGAATATTGTGGAAACACAATCAGGATAACCCAGGATCAGGCAGCTTCTACACTGAGGGATCAAAGGGCTTGGAATATGATATTCTGGAGGTCAAAGGAGCTGGGATTAAAACCAAGAGTCACCTACCCAGCAAAACTGAGTATCATGTTTCTGGGGAAAATATGGTCATTCAGTGGAATAGAGAGAAGCATGAGAAGGTAAACAGGGAAAAGAAATCATAAGGAACTTATCAAAGTTGAACTATTAACATTTCTACATGGAAAAACAATAATTGTAACTTATGAAACTTTTCTCAGTAGTTGAAGGGAATAGAAATATATATATATATGAAGGTATATGGTCATATGAATACATATGTGCATGTGTGTATATATGTTTACAGGTAAACATAGATAGAGGGCACAAGACCAATTTAACAGGAAGGGATGATACTTAAAAGGTGAAATTAAGAGGTGAGAAAGGAATATAATGAGAGGATATGGGCAGAGACAGAATGGGGTAAACTATCTCATATAGAAGAGGCAAGGGAAAATGGTTACAATGGAGGGGAAGAATAGGAAGGCAAAAGGGAATCGGTCAACCTTATTCCCATTGAATTTGGCTTGAGGAGGGAATGAAATACACACTAAATTGGGAATCTCACCCTCCAGGAGAGTAGAGGTGGAAGGGGATGAGAGGGAGGATGATGGGAGGGAGGGAGGGTGGGGGGAGAGGAGGGAAGTTGGAAGCACCCCCTTTTGAAAAAGAATGGGATCAAAGTAGAGAATAGAACAAGTGGGGAGGTGGGATAGGAGGGAGGGAAATGTAGTCAGTCTTTTACTATATCTACTATGTTATTCTTTTGCAGTAGCCACACATGTACAACCTATACTGAACTTCTTATCTTCCCAGTAAGGTTGGATGACAAGGGAGGAAGGGAATGAACCTGGAATTCAAAGTTTTAAAATCAGATATGTATACACAGACACACATGCACACACACAGACACAGACACTATTTTTAATACTATTTTACATGTAATTGGGAAATAATGGTATACAGGCACTGGGGAATAGAGATCTACTGGAAAAGTTGAAAGGGGTATGGGAGAAAATATGGGAGAGAGCAGATTGGAGGAGGGGATATCCTGTGGGATGGCTAATTTGGAGAGGTGGGTAGGGGAAAAATGGGGAGAAAATTTGTAACTCCAAATCTGATGGAAATGAATGATGTAAATCAGAAGTTAATAAATAATTTTAAAAATTAAAAAATTTTTAAAAAATTAAGACAATCAAAATGATCTTTTTTCACTTCAAATATTTTTTTCCCTTATAATATAGTTTAATGTTTGATACATCTGAATCTGCCTCCTTTAGTTTTTTTGCTCCTGGTTTCTTTTAAGTTCCTAAACTTTTGATCTTCCAAATGAAATTTTTTATTTTTTCTAACTCAGTAAAATATTTTAAGTAATTTAATTTGTATGGCATTAAATAGATTAGTTAGGCCAAAATAGTCATTTTAAAAATTATATTGGCTTTATCTACACATTAACAATAAATATTACTTCAATTATTTAGAGCTGACTTTATTTGCACAAAAAGCATTTTATGTTTATATTCATATAGTCCGTGTGTCTGTTTTGGCAGTTATATACTCAGGTCTTTTACACTGTCTTGGTATTTTAGATGATCTAACATAATATTGAATAATATTGCTGGCAGCATCCTTTATTTTTAGTTTTGATTCAATTTATTTTGTGTGTATTTCTCATTTTTATAATGTTTATTGAAAGCAACATATTGTTGAATTCAAATGTTTAATCTGCTATCCATTTCCATTTTATGGGTAAATTCATCCCATTCACATTCTAAGATACAAGCACTTGTGTATTTTCCTCCTTCCTAGTTTTCCTCACTATCCTTTCAACCTATTTACCCTATCTCTCCTAATTCCTTTGCTTTACTTCTACCCAATACCTTGCCCTCCTATTCCTTAATCTACTTACCTCTCTTAAAGCCTTCCCTATTCTTTCCCCCAATCCTATGCCCTTGTACTTTTAATTCTTTCTGAATTTAGAAGACTATTATCCTCATCTATCTATCTATCTATCTATCTATCTATCTATCTATCTATCTATCTATCTATCTATCTATTTCCCTCTTTAACCCATTCCCAATGACAGTAAGGTTCTAATACTACCCATTCTCCCCCAACAACTTGTGTCATGTTTTTTTCATTCATGCCTGATTTATATAATTGCTCCTTTTTATCTTTCCCTATGCAGTTTAATTTTTTAGAATCATCCCATGATACTCAGCTCAGCTCAAGCCTTTCTTTTTAAACTACCCAAATAATGATGACAATCATAAGAATAATGCTAATATATATTTACCTATAAAAATAAAAAAATGACCTTATTGAGTCCCTTATAAATGATCTATATGATCTTTAATGTCTACCTTACATCTCTCCTGGATGTTGTATGTCAAATTTTCCCTTAAGTTCTATTTGTTTGTTTTTTGGTCACAAAAACCCGAAAGTCTTTCAGTTTGTTAAATATCCATTTTGTCTTCATTTAGGATTATACTTCATTTTACTGGGTAATTTATCCTGGGTTGTAACCCTTGCTCTTTTGCTCTATGAAATATAGTGATCTAAGACTTATATCCTTCAATGTGGTAGCTGCTAGGTCTCGTATTATCCTTATTGTAGCTCCATGATATTTAAATTGCTTTTTTTCATATTGCTTCCAATATTTTCTCCTTACCATTGGAGCTTTGAAATTTGCCTATAATCTTCCTGTAGGTTTTACTCCAGTGACCTCTTTTAGGTGGTGATTTGTGGATTTTTTTTTTATATTTCTGCTGTGCCTCCTTGTTCTAGAACCTCAGGGAAATTTCCCTTAATAATTTCCTGTGATATTATATCAAGTTTCTTTTCTTGCTGTATTTTTCAAGTAGTCCAACTTTTCTTATGTCATTTCTCCTCCATCTACTCTCCAGACCATTTGTTTTTCTGATGTGATGTTTCACTTTCTCTTCTACATTTTTCCATTCTTTTACTTTTGTTTCAAGATTTCTTGGTGTCTTAAGATGCCACTAGCTTCCCCTTGCCCAATTCTAGTTTTCAAAGAATTATTTTCTTTCTCAAATTTGTGATTCTCTATTTCAAGTTGGTTGAATTTCTTTTTATAGTTTTCTTGATTTTTTTGGATTGCTCTTTTTTTCTATTTTTCTTCAACCTCTCTTATTTGATTTTTAAAATTCTTTTTAAGTTCTTTCGAGAACTATTTTCTGTGCTTGACACCATTTGATGATTCTCATTGAAAAAAAAAAGAGTGGCTTTTTTGTCTCCATTATCTTCTTCTGAATGTGAACCCAGATCTTCTCTATTCCCATACTGTCTTTGGCTGGGTTCTTTCTCTTTTGCTTACATTTATTCATTCATTCATTCATTCACTTATTTATTTATTTGCTTATTCATTTATTTGCTTGTTTATTTATCTATCTATATTTATTTATTGTTTTATTGTCTTATTTTGGTTTTTAGCAGCTACTAGTGTAATCAAGTTGTATTCTGTAGGTATTTGTGATAGTAATGGCAATTAAAGATTCCCCTGTATTGGCTTGGTTTTCAAACTGATTGTGTTAAAACCCAGAGCTTGTTAATCCCACCTGTGGGATGGACTTGTTGATGTGAAAAGAGAGTCCTGAACTGGGAGGAGCTGGTGACTTAGATTTGGAGAGACAAGAGAGAGGCAGAAGAACTTTTTGGAAGCAGCACCCTCCTGGAGGCAGAGAGAGAGAGACTGAGAGAATTGCTGGGGGCCACTTTGAATTGCCCTGGACTTTTGAGACCTGCCCCCTGAGCTGCCAAGGACTGAGGAGACATGGCTGTTTTGCTGGTACTTTGTCTGTCTGTTTTGATGTTGTTTTGCCAGATTTGTCCACTGGTGAAAGACAGTCCTGTTGTTGAAGAAGTCCTGGAACCTGGCTGGTGGCTAAGAGCTCCTGAGACTGTCCTGCAGACAGAGAGTGAATACTGTCCACTGGTGAAGGACAGTGCTGTTGTTGCAGGGGTCTGGGAACCTTTCTGTTGGTTCAGAAGCCCTGAAGAAGGATTTTCTTGTTGTATGTTTACAGAAATCCTAGGAGAGGGTTTTGCTAATGTTTTCAGGGGTTCTAGGACTGTTCTACAGACAGAGGATGAATTAATGAAGGGACTGGCTATGTATCTTGTGGCCTTGCTAAGCCTTGTCTCCCCAGGAACTAAGATTGCTGAGAATTTGCCTTGTGCCAAGATGAAGAAAAGACCTCCATTTGGGTATTAAGTGCTGTGCTTAAACTTGTTGTAACTCTGGGGTAGATTCAATTGTGATCCAGGGGTGGGGAACTTTTGACCTTTTTGTGTTCTATGGTTGAACAAATGAATGTACTTTACTTAGATTGGAAACTAATCTCCATTTGAGAAGAGGGGCTTTGTGGTGGACTAAATGAAGGTACAGCCTAGGGGTGGAGTAGTATTTAGAACAGGGACTTTGTAATTGATTGAATGAATGGAAGGTCCTGGGGTGGGGTAGTACTTGGAGATTATTTAATCACACTTAGTAAATGCTGTATTTTGAATGATGTCATGTTTTGATCTTCTCTGTTCTTGGTTTGTCATTGAATAAAATGGAGAGCACCTATGCTGGTATTTTGAACCTTGGGAAGTTGCCTTTCCTTGGAATTGCATTACAGTATTGGGAACAATGCTCCAAGCCACAGATACTACAGTTCTCCTCTCCACTCCCAACACACGGCTAGGGTCCTGAGTCACACTGTCCCACAAATGATCTTGCTCCTTCCCCAACATGGCTACAAACCACAGCTGACCTCTCTGACCTGAAACTAAAACCATGGACATTGGTCTCCTCTAAGTGCTGACAGTCAACAGGGTGCCCACCCCTGGCTATTGCACTCACCAGGTGAGTGCTAGCTCCTCCTTGGGATGCATGTCATTAGCACAGTTGTGCTTGGCATCCTTTCACAGTGGAAGGTTCTACAATCTTCTCCTACTCAGCTGTCAGACCTCACAATGTCTTCCAGATGAAAATTTCTAAGACTGGGGCTGTCTCTCGACCCAACTGCCCCCATTGCTTGTTGTTGATTCTACACAGCTGGCCTAGAAGTTTTTGCACGTCACTTAGACAGAACCTCCACCCCAAGAGGTCAGGTCTTTACTGGGATCTTCTCAAATTGTCTTAGGAAGACAATTGCTTTACCCTGTGTTTCTTTTTGCTGCTCTGAGTCAAATTTTGTGGTGGAGGAAATTTGAAGAGCCAAAAGTTTTCTGACCTACTCTGCCACCCCCCCATACTTGTTTTTAGCATGACTTGTATTTGTTTTTTTTGTAATTGTTTTTTAACTAAATTTAAAAATGACTTTTGAAGTTTAAATTTAAGCATGCACATCTTCTTTTCAAATTTATTTGATACATTCCATTATTTTCACCATCTGTTTGGTTATTTGGAAGCACTTCTAGATTCAGTGTTTAATGTAGATGTTAAAATGCCTTTGAGTTCATCTTTTCCTTCTTTACATTCAGATAACTCCTTACTTTTTATTTGCTTTAACTGATATAGATTTGGAAATATTATTTCTTATGATTATCCTGATTTTTCTATAATTCATTATTAATCAGTCAATTAAGAAACATCTACTAAAAACCTGTTAGGTGTCATGACCTGTTCCAAGCATTGACAAAAGATCCCGACTGACCTTCAGGAGATCACAATGTAATTGTACCACTTGGAGTTCTAGGTGTTGTCAAAAATGGTCTTCACTTATAACTGGTGATTTATCACAATTTTGCTATGATGTAAGACTGGAATATAAAAGAAATCACATCTTTAAGCTATTTTCAGTACGCTTGTAGTTAACATTCTTTGGTAGTCAGCATCATCTTCAATATAGAATTTCCAAATGTTAGAATATTGGTGTTTCTCATTTATTCTAATATATTTTTCTCTTTCTTGGGGTAGCAAACCTTGAAGGAACACCATTTACAACAATAAAAATTATAATGATAACAACAATTATCATTTACAAAGTAGTTTAAGATATCACAGAGATTAAGTGACTTGGCCAGGGTCACACTGGCTAAAATATTGAACCTGGAGTCTGGAATACCTGAGATTAAATCTACCCTCAGATAATGACTAGGTGTAAAAAACTAGGCAGGCCACTCTTCCACTCTCTGCTTTCTCATCTGTAAAATAGGAATAATAAAACACCTACCTCTCATGGTTATTTTGTGGAAAACATGAGATATTTGTGAAAAGCTTTGCAAAATTTTGTAGTGCTATATGAGTGCTAGGTATTATTGTTGTTGTTACTATTATTATTGTTATTATTGTTATTCATTCTCCATGTCAATTTGATCATCTTAATATTTCTGGGTAGGATCTGCCTACAAGCTGTGACTCTCATACTATTTATCAGATTAATAGTTATATCACCCTGACTGGGATACTAATCCAATCAGCAGAATCAACAGGTCCTAACTGACATCATTTCAGAATTTCTGCCAAGCCTTCTTCATAGCCATGCTAACACTGAAAGGACACAAAGTACACCTGATGTATATAAACATGGTTAGAATTTTGGTCTCTTTTCATGACATCAAGCCCAGAGCATATAATGGCAAGCACAGAAGTAGTTTACACCATTTTTCAGCTATTGAATTAACACTTTGTTTCAGTTCAAATTTCTTTTGAGCCTTGTATCAAGTCTGTTAAGAAACAGAATGTGTGAACCCCACAACTTGTGAACCGTAGAACTTATGAACTCCTGGGTAGGAACTATATAAGAACATCCCCAGGGCTAGAGACAGGAAGAACTGAAAAGAGGACTCTTGTGGTGGCAGAGTGAAGGAGAAAACTTTTGGTATCCTGGCACTCTGTCTTCTCTATCTGTGTTGATGTTTGTTTGTGATACTTTGGACAAAAGCCCTGGGATCTTACTGAAAGCCCTCAAAGGACTTTCTGGTTGGATGATCACCAAAATCCTGGAAGACAGATTTGGAAGTCCTGGGACTTTACTGATGATTTGTGCTGACCTCTTGGACCTTGTTTGTGGGTCTGTGTTGATTTCTATGTTGATGATTTGTGTTAAGTTCTCAGACCTTGTTGATGGGTCTGAGTTGATTTCACAGGATGATAATGAATTGATGATGGTGCTGGAAATGTGCATGAATATTATTGTGGCTCTGTCAAGCTTTGTCTTCCCAGAAACAGGAACTGTGAAGGACTTGAAGTGGACTGGAAACTGTGAGCTTCAAAATGGAATGGGAATAGGACAAAGAGCTGGACAAAGAGTTAGACAAGGAACTGGGAGCTGCCTGGCTTTGAACCCAGGTGACAGTTGGAGCTGGGACCATGGAAGAGGAATCATGGAAGAGCCAGCCTTGAAAAGCCTTTCAGTCAAAAGGAAAAGCCTTTCAGTCAAGCTGAAAGAAGACTTTACTTGGATACTGTGTACTGACTGAGAAGATTATGATTTACTTGTGACCAATGGGTGGATGGCCTATTCTCCACTAACCCTTAAGAGCTTACTGAGTAGTGACTGATGACTGAATAGTGACTGATTTGTACCTTAGTGTGCCCCATGGGTGGAAGATTTGACCTTTTGTACTTTATGATTGAATGATTGAGTTACTAAGTGATTGCCTGACTAAATTATTATACTTCAAAACTATGTGAACACTTTAGTGAAAACTATGTGGCCATTTCTGTAATAAGTTCTAACATTGTGAATGCTGTACCTTGATTTTTTGTAATGTTTTCCTCTGATTTGTTAGTGAATAAATAGAGAGTTCACTGTACTGTGTAATGAGAGCCTTGAAAAGCTGTTCACAGCAGCAGTCCTCTGGAAAGCTACTTGTGTGTGGCTTTACAGAGCAGGAATGGGTTGAACTTTGAGGAGCTTGTTAACTAGTAGTAATCACATAGATATCACAATATTGAAATAGTATTTCAAGGTTTATAAATATTTTATGTATATTTCCTCATTAAAGATGAGAATTTATTTAATGCATTGCCTAGATGTATACAATTCAGCTCCTCAAGCAATATGTCCACTTATTAGTCAAGAGAGAAACATCTCACTTACAACAACAAACTGAAGTCTGTGGACAATACAAAACTATTTCCTTTATAATACCCTCTGTTTCCTTTCCTACAACCCTTCCACCATCACTCCAGAAGTGAAAAGGGACTATATAGGACTGGAACAATTTTTAAAAATTCTATCTTTCTTGAATTGTCATTACCAAAAAAAAAAAGTTTTCCCACCAGATGGTCACTCTACTAGTGATGTTCCTCTTTGTAATTATCTAGGCTAGTCCTTGAAAGTAGGCCTGTCCAGCACAAGGTTTTGGTATCTTTGTGGAGGAAAGTGTAATAAACAACAACAAAAAGCTAGGAATGATACCCCCACACATATGTGTATGTGTATGTGTATATGTATATATGTACATATACTCATATATGGTATATAATTAAGGTGATTTAATCATGGTTTATTAAAACAAGTTATTAAAAATTAAAAGTGTGAAATTAACAACATAAATGACATTGCCACCAACTACAATAATTTTACTCAGAAGTTAATCCAAAGTAAATCAATTACTAAAAGGAGATGAAAAACGCTCCCACAAGTCCTTAATCAGCGAACATTGCTTGCCAAATTACTTGCCAAACTCTAAGTGGTGGTTCTTAAAAGCAACATCAATTAGGACTATAAAATAGATTATGAACTCATTTGTAAAATCTAGGAAAGATGTATGAATGATTTTTAAAAGTACTGTTTCATAAAAGAATAACGGTGCAAGGTAAACCAGCCTAAGGAAAACATGACAAGATATCCAATTAAACAAAATCATCTTAGGAGGATTCAAGGATGAAAATGGAAAAAGAATTACAAATGGAAAAAATATATATTTGTAGATAGTATTATGATAATTTGTTTCATTCAAGAATGCTAGAAACTCTATATTCAAACCTCAACATTACAATCTCTGAGTTGTTTACAGAGCTAGTAAAAAGAATTAAAGACAGAACACTAAAAAGAACAAAGACAGAAAAAAAACTGTCAAATTGAGCATGTGTGTGTGTGTATGCAAAGATTATCTGTGCTGGGGATGATAAAATCTACCAATATATTGAGGGTCTCATTTATAAGATGTCAAAAGGAGGGGGCAGATGCCAAAACCACGGGAAAAACTTCAATTATTTATTCTTTTAAAAAGAAATGGCCACCGAGATATAGCAACTCCTGGTCTCTATCCCTAATCTCCTATGTTTATAACACATTTTTGAGAATCACAAATATGTAAATTGCTGGAATATTCAATGAGGGTAATTATAGGGAATAATAGAGCTTTCCCAAATGATGATCAGCAATGGACCACATCTTTGCAATCTAGCAATTGAGTAAATGATGTAGTAATATAAGATCCCATCATGTTTATTGTTGTTGATTTCAAAAAGGCATTTAATTCAGTAGAAAAAAAAGAAAATCTCTCATAACAATTTGTCTCCCGAGGTGGCTAGGTGAATAGAGCACCAGCCCTGTAGTCAGGAGGACTTCAGTTCAAATCTGGCCTCAAACACTTAACACAAAAACTAGCTGCATGACCTTGGGCAAGTCACTTAACCACAACTGCCCTCCAAAAAAAATGCAAAAAAAAGTATAAACATTAAAAAAAATTGTCTCCCACTCATATGTTAAGATCTTCGAAGATTCCTCAGAAGATATAACACCTTAAATTACTCCATTCAATGATTCTGAGATAATAAAAATCAAATAACATGTAAAATAAAGATATGCTTTCATTCAAGCTAGTTGCCATTTTATTGGACCAGATCCACCACAGAGTCCTGGCCAAAGAGGGATCCCCTAGGGATAGTTAGGTCTTTATGACTATTTGTGAATGACAATATGTGGACTGCATCAAGACCCAAGCTAGTACAATGCTTCTTGGAAAAGATCTGCAATCATTCAAAGTTTGGCCTGTCCATCTACACAAGAAAGTGAAAATACACGAAGAATATCTATTTCCCAAATTTCAATGTGCACCTGGATAGATAGCCAATAGAGCCTGTCAACCATTTGTGTATTTGAGACTGACAAGATAGATGGATAATGAACTGGGCCAGTTTCTTTTTCAAAGGTGATGTGAGCAGACTAAATTACTTTTTATAAATTGTATAGCACATTTGCTGACTGCAAGCTTCCTATAACAAAGATCCATATATTTGACAGAAAATTTCCCTGCTATTATATGCCATTGAGACCTAGAATACTCACTGAAGAACTAAAGATAAGCATCAACTCAATGAAAATGGAAAGGGACATTTGAGGTGTGAAGAGGAATATAATAATAAGGAAATCCTTAAAAGAACAAGAATAATGTATGAAAGTATGTCATCAAGGAATTGTATGATTGAAAGAGTTATTAGATTGGCTACATGGCAATAAGAGCAAGGGATAAGAAGGTGGATTTCCCTAATGCTGGTCTCTTTTGGCATATGGCCATTTCAGGTGAAAGAATGGTCTCCTTGAGGCTGTTGCAGGATTCCCCTATGGTGAACTCTTGAGAAAATTTAGATGAGAGTCACATAGAAGCAATAGGCATAACTGGACTATAAAGTACATTGCTGAAGGGAAATGTTGGACTGATGATATCATGTCCATCCCATTGTTAATAGATCAATAATATATTCAAGAAGAAAGGAGATTTATGAAGGCAGCCAAAAAATCCTCTAGACTGATATGCTTTTATTCTTTTTTTTTAAGGTTCAACTTTGGCAGTGAATGGCCTTACTATTGTTGATGACTAGCTGTGGGTCCTTTTCAGTTCTCCGTGCCTTAGACTCATCTGCAAAATGAAGGAATTATTCTTGATTATATCTAAGATGTCCTCTAAGAATCTGCAATTTTCTAAAAAGTTATCTTCCTCTCCCCCTCTCTGTTTTTTTTCTCCCCTTGGTGCTCACAGTTTTATTATTTGCTGTTCAAAGAGGCAGCATGGCATCTAGCTGACCTGCTAGCTGCCTTGTAGTCAGGATGACCTACATTCAAGTCCTTATCTCTGATGCAGATTGCCTTTGAGAACTTGAGCTAGTCATTTAAGAAGTCAGTAAGGTATGTCTCTAAGATTGCAACTTATATACTAGGCACCAATCAGAACTGGCAGAATATTTTGCTGACCCAGAGTTTCCTGTGCTACTGAAATCACAATACCAGTTCAAATAACAAAAACAAAAAAATTTAAAAACCATACATACGTACCCTTATAAAGCTCTTCATTCATTTTCCAAAAAAAAGATTGTAGAAATTTTATTTATAAATAATTTTAATCTATTTTGTTAAATATTTCCCAATTACATACAAAAATAATTTTAGCAAACTTTACTTTTAATTTTGGGGTCCAAATTCTCTCCTTTCCTCTTATCCCTCACCTGTTATTAAGAAGGCAAGCAATTTTATATTGATTGTACATGAGAAGTCATGCAAAATATGTTTTCATATTAGCCATGTTTAAAGAGAAAATACAAACATAATAAAATAATATAAACAAAGAAAGATTCAAAAAGAATACTTCAATATGCAGTCAGAATTCATCAGTTCTCTCTCCAGAGATGGATAGAGCTTTTTCATCGAGATTCCTTTGGAATTGTCTTGTATCATTGTCCTAATTGAATTAGCTTTCACAGTGGATCTTCCTTACAATACTGCTGTTGCTAAATACAATGTTCTCCTAGCTGTCATTTTACTTTGCATAGTTCATATAAGTCTTCCAAGATTTTTCTGCAACCATCCTAAATCCAATTTCTTATAACGCAATAATATTCACTCATAATGAGATATTACAACTTCTTCAACCATTCCCCAATTGATGTGTATCCCCCTCAATTTACAATTCTTTGCCACCACAAAAAGCTGCTATAAATAATTTTACACAAAATGATCCTTTTCCATTTTCTTTGATCTCTTTGGACCATAAACCTAGGAGTGGTACTGCTGGGTCAAAGTGTACACATAATTTTATAGTCCTTTGTGCATAGTTCAAAATTGCCTCTCACTCTCCAAATTTTTCTGCATCTTCTTCACCATTTGTCAGTGTCCTTTTCTGTTGTGTTAGCTCTTCTGTTAGGTTGAGGCAGAATGTTACAGTTGTTTTAATTAGCATTTCTCTATTCAATAGTGATTTAGATAATTTTCTTTCATGTGATTATTGATAGCTTTTATTTCTTCTTCTGAAAACTACCTATTCATGTCCTTTGGCCATTTATTAACTGGGGACTGGCTCTTATTTTATATATTTGGCTCAGTTCCCCACATATTTAAGAAATGAGGCTTTTATCAAAAAATGTTTTGTAAAATTTCCCGTTTCCTCTTTTCCTTCTAATTTTGGCTTCATTGGTTTTGTTTACTCAAAAGGTTTATAATTTCATGAAATAAAAAATGTCTATTTTACATCCCATAATTTTCTCTATCTCTTGTTTGGTCACAAACCCGTCCCTTATCCATAGATTTGGCAAGCACATCTTTCTGTGCTCTCCTAAGATACTTAGGAAATCAACATTTATGTCTAAATCATTTATACATTTTAATTCTTATCATGGTACATGGTGTGAGAAGATGGTCTACACCTAGTTTCTGCCATACTGAGTTCTAATTTTCTTGGTATTTTTTTCAAATGTTGATTTCTTACTTCTTACTTTGGATCTAAATTATTACAGTAATTTTTGTTATAAACTTGATATAAATCTTTACATATTTTTCAAATAGTTTTTTTAGTACTGGGATTAATTTTTCACAACTATATGGTGGAATTCATTAGTAAATCTATCTATTCCTATTTAATTTTTTCTTAAGGAGCTAATGGTGGCCTATTAAATTACTTTTTCTAAGATAGGATTATTTAAGTATTCCATTTGCCCCTCTGTTTGGGAAGCTTATTATTTTTAAGCAATATCCATTTTACTTAAATTGTCAGCTTTACTGGCACATAATTAAGCAAAATAACTCATGATAATTGTTTTCAATTCATTTTCATGGGTGTTGCATTCACCCTTTTCAATTTTGATACCAATTTTTTTTCTTTTTGTTTATATCAAATTAATCAAGGGTTTATCTATTGTGGTTTTTTTCATGAAATGAGATTCTAGCTTTATTAGTCAAATTTTCTATTTCAATTTTATTAATTTCTCTTTTGATTTTTCAGGATTTGCATTTTTGTTTTTAATTGTATATTTTTATTTTGTTCTTTTCTAACTTCTTTTGTAGTTGCATGCCAAATTCATTAGTTTGCTCTTCTCTTTTTTTATTGATGTATACAGCTAGAGATAAAAAAAAATTCCCCTAGGTACTTTGGTTGAATCTCACAAATTTTGGCATGCACTTTCCTTGTTTTTATTCCCTTTAATAAGATTATTGATTGTTTCTATGATTTGTTCTTTGACCCACTCAAATTTTAGGATAAGATTATTTGGTTTACAGTTAAATTTTAACCTATGCTCCCACAGTCCTTTATTACATGTAATTCTTATTTCATCATGGTCTGAATAGGGTACATTTAATGTTTCTGCTTCTCTACATTTAGCTGTGAGGTCATTTTTTGTGAAGATGTCATTCAGTTTCCTCCAGAGGACTATCATACCTAAAGTTTCTATCATTTTATTAATCTCCTTCTCCTCTTTCTTATTTGCTTTATGGTTAGATTTATCTAAATCTGGGAGGAGAAAGTAGAAGTTCTCTACAAGTTCAGCTTTGCTATTTCCTTCGGTAACTTATTTGACTTTTCCTTTAAGAATTTAGATGTTATGGGGGCAGAGCCAAGATGGAGGAGTAGATGCACAAATGTGGCCTGGGCAACCACTCCAATCACTTCCAATACATCTAAAAATGACTCTAAACAAACTTTAGAGCTACAGAACCCACAAAGTGACATAGAGAAATAAATCTCCCACTGAAGAGTGTCAGGCAGAGAGGAAGGGTCTATCACACTAATCTGGGAGCTTCTTGAAAAGATCCCCAAAAGAAAACTCCTAGGAATATTATAGCCAAATTCCAGAGTTTCCAGGTCAAGGAGAAAATACTTTAAGCAGTCAGGAAGAAACAATTTGAGTATTGTGGAAACACAATCAGAATAACACAATACCTATCAGCTTCTACATTAAGGGATTGACGGGCTTGGAATATGATATTCTGGAGGTCAAAAGAATTAGGACTAAAACCAAGAATCACCTACCCAGCAAAACTGAGTATAGTTTTATATTGGGGGTAGAGGTTAAGCAGGGGGGGGTTATAGAAGGGAGGGCAGATTGGGGGAGAGGGTTGTTAGAAACAAACAATTTTGAAAAGGGGTAGGGTCAAAGGAGAAAATAGTATAAGTGGGGGGGGCAGGGATAGAATGGAGGGAAATATAGTTAGCCTTTCACAATATAAATATAATGCTACAGGGAAAAAATATGGTCATTCAATGGAATAGAGGATTTTCAAGCATTCTTGATGAAAAAACCAAAGCTGAATGGAAAATTTGAATTCCAAATACAAGAAGCAAGAGAAGCATGAGAAAGTAAACAGGAAAAAGAAATCTAAGGAACTTATCAAAGTTGAACTATTTACATTCCTACATGGAAAAATGATAATTGTAACTCATGAGACTTTTCTCAATATGAGGATAGTTGAAGAGAATATATATGCATATATATCTGTGTGTATACATATATATATGTATACATACATATGTATGTATAGATGGGTGTATGTGTATATAAATATGTATGTGAGCGTGAGCATATGTATATTCATGTATACATAGAAAGAGGGTACAAGATGAGCTTAATAGGAAGGGATGATATCTAAAAAATAAAATTAAGAGGAAAGGAATGTGTTGGGAGAAGGAAAAAGGGAGAGATAGAGTACAGTAAATTATCTCATATAAAAGAGGCAAGAGAAAACTGTTACAGTGGAGGGGAAGAACAAAAAGATGAAAGGGAATGGGACAACCTGATTCTCATTGAATTTGGCTTAAGGAGGGAATAACATACACACTCAATTGGGGATCTTACCCTACGGGAAAATGAGGGGTAGTGGTTAAGTGAGGGGGGGGGGCGATATAGAAGAGAGGGCAGATTGGGGGAGAGGGTTGTTAGAAACAAACATTTCTGAAAAGGGATAGGGTCAAAGGAGAAAATAGTATAAGTGGGGGGGGCAGGGATAGAATGGAGGGAAATACAGTTAGCCTTTCACAATACAACTACTATGGAAATGATGTGGGTAACTACACATGTACAACCAATATTGAATTGCTTATCTTCCCAGTGGGGGTGAGTGAGGAGGGAAGACGGGAAAAAATCTGGAACTCAAAGTCTTAAAAGCAAATGTTTAAAATTTTGTTTTTTACATGCAACTGGGAAATAAAATATACAGGTACTGACATATAGAAACCCATCTTGCCCTACTAGAAAGTTAGGGGGCTGATGGGGGTGGATATAAGAGAGAACAAATTGGGGGAAGGTATATTCAGTAGGCTTTATTTTGGGGTGGGTAGGGGAAAGATGGGGAGAAAAATTATAATTCAAAATCTTGTGGAAATGAATGTTGAAAACTAAAAATAAATATATAAAAATACTTTAAAAAACAGAAAAAAAATTAATTTGGATGCTATGCCCTTTTGGTCACATATGTTTAGTACTTCATTGTTTATGTTTCCATTTAGCAAGATATAGTTTCCCCAATTATTCTATTTTTTTTCTTTTCTTTGTCTGAGATCATGATTGCTATCCTTGTCTTTTTCTTTTAATTTCAGCTAAAGCATAACAGATTCTCCCCCAACCCCTTATTTTAACAGTAAGTTCTCTCTCTCTCTCTCTCTCTCTTTCACACACACACACACACACACACACACACACACACACACACAATGAGAGAGACATGGAGAGACCAAGAGACTATCTACCCATCTATCCATCTATCTATCTACCTATCTATCTATCTATCTATCTATCTATCTATCTATCTATCTATCTATCTATCCATCCATCTATCCTTTCTTAGGCATTATCTGCCCACCATGACCCCCATTTCCCCATTCACAGTAAAAGCTTTTCCTTGTGGGCCACTTTTTAATTAAAAAATAATTTACCCTATTCTTACTTTCTCTTCTTCCTTTTCCCATGTCATACAACTTTCTTGTTTGTCCATTTTTTAACATCATCGCAACATAATTGATTCAATCCCACACACACTTTCTGTGTATATTTCTTCTAGTTTCCATTTAACAATAATTTTCTTAGAAAATATGTGTATTATCTTCCCATATAGATATGTTAAGAGCTTAAACATAATTGAGTCCCATATTATTCTTTCATGTTCATTTTTCTGATTTCTCTTGATACTTGTATTTATAAGGCAAAATTTTATTCAGCTCTTATCTTTTCCTCAGGAAGGTTTGAAAGTCCTCTATTTCATTAAATATTCAGTTTTCTCTTTGAAAGATTATACTTAATTTTTCTGGTTATGTTATTCTTTGTTGTAATCCCAGCTTTTTCTTCTTCCTGACCATCACATTCCAAGCCCTCCATTCCTTACCATGGTAGCTGTTAAATCTTGTGTAATCTGGATTGTGGCTCCACAGTATTGGAATGGTTTCCTTCTGGCTGTTTGAAATATTTTCACTTCGACATGAAAGTTCTAGAATTTTGCTATAATATTCCTGTTAGTTTTCATTTTGGAATCTCTTTGGGAAATGACTGGTAGAGTCTTTCAATTTCTGCTTTATCCTTTGTGTATAAAATATTGAGATAATTTTCATTTAAAATGTCTTGAAATATGGTGTCTAGACTCTTTTTCAGATCATGGCTTCTAGGTAGTCCAATAATCCTTAAAATATTTTCCTCAATTTATTTTACAGGTCAGGGGTGGCAAGCTGGTGCAGTGAATAGAGCACCTGTCCTGGAATCAGGAGGACCTGAGTTCAAATCCAGCCTCAGACACTTAACACTTACTAGCTTTGTGACCTTGGGCAAGTCACTTAACCCTAATTTCCCTGCCTTCCCCCCTCCAAGAAAACAAAATAAATAAATTAAATTTTAAAAATATTTTACAAGTCAATTGTTTTTCCAGTGAGATAGCTCATGGTTTCTTCTATTCCTTCATTCAATTGATTATGTTTTATTGTTACTTGATGACTCGTGGAGTCATTACCTTCTACTTGACCAATTTTAATATGATTTATTTTCATCAGCACAGTTTTTACCTTGTTGCTTCTGACTAGTTCTGTTTTTAGGTGCTATATATGTATGTATGTGCATATATATAATATATAAATGTATATATGTATGTATATGTATGTATGCCTATATCATACCCAAGCAAATAAGTAAATTAATTAGAGGGGGGAGGAGAATTCTATTAACTTAGTAGATCAGGAAAACTTCATGTTTGATATCATGGCTGACCTGAACCTTATAGTAAATTACAGATTCCAAGAGACAGGAATGAGGAGGAAGGACATTGTAGGAATGGGGAGTAGCCTGTGTAAAGTAACAAAGAAAGGAAATGAAATGCTGGGTATGAAAAATAGAAGGTAAACCAATACAGCTAGAAATGAAGTTTCTGAGGGGGGTTGTAATGAGAAATAAAAAAAGACAGGCTACAGTCATATTTTGACATGTTTAAAATTCTTATACTCTATCTTAGAGACAATAGGATGCCATTGAAAGCTTTTTGGAACCATGGTGTGCTAGAATCAGATCTGTATTTAAGAATATCAATTTAGAAGTTATCTGACAAAGAAAAGAGATAAGAAATATGGAGATCAAATAGAAGGCAACTGGAAAGTCCATGAGAAACATAATGAGGGTTTGAAATAAGATATGTGTTCAGCTTCACTGCTTTCCCTATAAAAATGAAAGATTTTGTGGTTTGAAAAAAACATAATACTTTTCAAATAATTGTATATGGAGAGAAGAGTGAGTAAGGCAGATCAAAAAGTCAAGAAAGATTCCATGATCATGAGCCTGAAAGTATGATAGTAACAGAATCACCAAATTCTAAAACTAGAAGAGATGTCAGTGGTCATCCAGTCTAGTCCATAAACAAAAAAGTATCTTTATTATAATATTATAGACAAATATTTGTCCAGCCTCTGCTTAAAGAAATCAAAGTAGAGGAAACCTACTATATGTGTGTATGTATGTATGTGTGTGTGTATATATGTATGTATGTGTGTATATATATATATATATATATATACACATATATATCAGCAGATAGTAGCAAGTATTACAAATAGTAGTTAGCTTCTATCACTACAATAGGCTCCTCCCATTCTGCTTTTGGACTGTTCTCATTGTTACTTCTTGACGTTGAGTTTAAATTCTCATTTTCATAACTTCTACCCATTTCTCCTGCTTTTGTCAACATAAGGTTTATCTTTTCTCTACATTATTGCCCTTCAAATGCTTGAAAAAAAAATCTTTCATTCTCCCTCTCCTACACACACACACACACACACACAGTGAGTGAGTCTTCTTATCTCCAAGGTAAATATGTCAATTTCCTTAAAACAATCCTCATATGGAAAAAAAAACACAAGATTATTCTTTATCCAAGTTACCCTGCTTTGGAAACTTTCCAGCTTATTAATATCCTTAATCCATGCTAACTAGAACTGCATGCAATATTCCAGAGGAAGCCTAATTAAGACAGATTATAGTGGGGCTATCTGGAAGCTATGACTCTCCATGTAGGAAAAGATTGCCTTGATATTTTTGGCTGCCACATCTGAGTGTTGACTCATAAAATTGCAGCCCATGTCTTTTTCAGAACCGTTACCATCTAGCCATTCCCACTCTACTTTACAAAGAAAAGGGAAGTTCAGAAGAATGGTAGCTTTTGGAGGGAAAGATGATGAGTTTTGTCTTGGACAGGTCTAGTTTGAGACACCTCTGGGACATTCAAGGAGAGATGTCCAATAAATGCTATAGAACTAGAGCACATAAGGTGGATTTGAGCTAGATATGTATAGATTTATGAGTCTATATGCAATAATTTGGGTAGAGGAGAAAGAAGAAGGGAGAAGAGAGAAATTAAACACAAATCATTGAAATCAAAATCCTAATTTGACTCCTGCCTTTAGTCAATTTTATCTAGAACTAAAAGCATCACTGTTGAGTGAGATCTAGGAAAGCAGGGTGGGGGAAGAATTTTAATTTAAAA
The DNA here is from genome assembly GCF_028583685.1 of Petaurus breviceps papuanus. Classification (NCBI taxonomy): domain Eukaryota; kingdom Metazoa; phylum Chordata; class Mammalia; order Diprotodontia; family Petauridae; genus Petaurus; species Petaurus breviceps. The sequence goes on from NW_027185655.1 coordinate 24,468,190, forward strand.
AAAGAAAAAAATGATGGTTACTTGGTTCACTAAACACTTGAGGATTGTACTTTTCCCACTTTTAGTTCACTGGCTTTCATCATGTCTTACAAATTTGTAAATTATCTCCAAGAAAGCAAAAAGCATACATCCAAAAAGGAGGCTGACAGTGGACTATAATCAGTTATTATGCTGTCAAATACAAGAAGAAGAAAAATTATGCAGATCAAATAAAGAGGGGAAATTGTGCAATGTGGCCTTAGATTTATAGCAATTGAAGATTATTTAAGTTGGCTACATATTGTTCATTGTGTTGAATTACTTCTCTCCATTAATGTTCACTGCAGACACATGCATGCATACATGCATACATGCATTCATACATACAATAAAAATTTCTTTTTACCCATGTTATAAGATTTATTTCCTGTCTTCAAAGTAGGAGCCTGTTAAATTGGGTTTTACTCACAACGTCTGATGCAACACTATACACAAAGCATATTTTTATGCCATTTAGAATGACAGTGATTTTAGACTCTCATCCCATGATAAGAATTGGTTGTGAATTACTTCAAAATTTCAAAACATGCTTAAACAACCATAGGTCATAGCTGAAAATTCCCCATTCTTTGTAGATAATTACCTTTGCCCTTAGCATAAGGCTTTTCTAAATTTACATAGCACCTTTCTCTGAGGGACTCAAAGTGATTTTCCACACTATACCTCATTAATTCTTTGAGTGTCACTGTTCAGTAGAAAGGCCAGAAGAAATGAGAAAAGAATTTTTCAACTTAAATGAAAAATCCTTTCCATATTTATCTGTAGAGAAAATTAGAGTCTCTTGATGAATAGAATCATGGTTTGCTTTGTTTAACAATCTAAGATTCCTCACAAGAGAATTCCTTAATGTAATTTTTGTTTGAAAGCAATGCATCTATGTTAAATGTTTGTTTATTTATTACTAATACTATATCACACCTTTAAGACATCATATGGGAAATAATAAAATGATTGAAAGGACTTTTGCCTTTCAAAAGATCTTACTCCATCTTGAAACAGGTCTCAAATAGTAGAGACCGTAATTTTAATCTTTAATAAGTACTATTTTAGAGGCAGTTAAATTATGCTCTGGACAGAGTGCTGGGCATGGAGTCAAGAAAAATAATCTTCCTGAGATGAAATTTGGCCTCAGAAACTTACTAGCTTTGTGACCCTGGGCAAGTCATTTAACTCTCTTTGCCTCAGTTTCCTCAAATACATATATACATGCATACATACATACATGTGTGTATATATGCACATATACATACACACATCTGTACATGTGTATATACATAGTGATATAAAGTTTGCAAAATGCTTTGTATTTATTAGAATTAATGGTTTCTAAAATCATCAAGATAAAATTAGACATCCTCAACAATAAAAGGTACATCATTCCCTCAACCTAATCAAATGTTTTTATTATTTTCCAGATAATGTTCATTCCTATTTTTTTAATTATAGAAAGCACACAGGATTTAGAACCAGAGGACAAGTCAGGATTCTGGTTTTGCCATTTACTACCTTTTTAATGTTGGGTAAAACACCTAACCTCTTAGGGTCTCATTCCCCCATATATCAGATTAGATTTGGGGTTGAATAATCTCTAAGATGTCTGGAATCTCTGAAACAGAAACCCTCTAATACCAATTAGAATTTTTTCAAATGGACTACCATAGTAGAAGAAGAATGTTTCCATTCTCAGAAAGAGAGAAATATATTTGTCATTTAATAATCTTAAGTTGATAGCGAGGACTGAAGAAATATAGAGATTAAATCTCAGTTGTCACAGAGAAACAGGAAAAGAGGAAGAAGAGAGAACTTCTCCCACCATGACCATGAAGGTAGGACCTCTTATGGATTATAGGGTAATAATCAAACATTTCTGTTGTTAGAATGGAAACAAAATGATGACTATCATCAGTAGAACCATCTTTACATGTATTTTCAAATAGTGTAGAATTGAAAAAATAATTATTAAAACTAGAGTGATATAACCCATTATTCCCACATGGAAAGTTTCATCGTCATTACACTTAAAATGTCAAAAAAATTCACAGAATTTTAGAGGTGGAAGTGACCTCATAGACAATCTACTCCAAATCATACTTACAAGGAGTGCTCTCTAAACAAACCTGAATAATGGCCTAGGTTCTGGTTGAATACTCCCAAAGAGACATAACTCATTCCAACTCAGTAGCCAGTATGTATTTTTGATAGCTTAATTATTAGGAAGGTGGCAGATAGATGCTGTAGTGTTTTGAGTCCAAGGCCTGAAGTCAGAAAGATGCATCTTCCTGAGTTCAAATCTGGCCACAGAGATTTACTAGCTGTGTGATCCTGAGCATGTCACACAACTTTATTTGCCTCAGCTCCTCATGTGTAAAAAATGAGCTAGAGAAGGAAATGGTAAACCACTCCAGTATCTGTTCCAAGAAAACCCCAAATGTGGTCACAAAACATTAGATATGATTGAACAGCAACAATAGAAAAATCATGGGATTCTATACTTTTAGCAACTAAATGACTCCATGTGATAGGCCTGGAGCCATAAAGGTGAGTCTTCCTGAATTAAAGTCTGACCTCGGAAACTTACTAGACGCTGGGCAAGTCACTTAACCCTGTTTAACTCAGTTCCTCATTTGCCAAAAAAGGTGCATCAAAAAAAAAATTTAAAAATTTTAAAAAAGGGTGGATCCTGAAGAATTAGACACAATTTAAAAAAAATTAGTCAAAAAACAACAATTGTTAGGACATCTTCTACTGACGTCAATCTCTGAAAGACCTAAAGACTCTTGTCAATATAATAACCATTCATGATTATAGATGCCCAGTGATGAAGCATGCTAGCAACCTTATGTCAGAGAGGTCATTGACTCATAACAAAGAACAAAGCAAATTTTGGGACATGGCTATTGTGAATATTTGTTTTGCTTGGTTAATTATTTGTTATAGGGAGTTTGTTTTTATTCTTTCTTCTTTTTTCCAGTTAGGCCAGAAGGTGAAAAAGAGAAAAAAAAAAGTTAATTGAAAACAAATTTTAAATTCATAAGAAGGTTACAGAGCAAAATAAGGGGGTAGTCCCTTCCGGCTTTAAATCTGCCACCTAAATATCCTATACTATCCTGG
>NW_027185655.1:24471739-24488178 GCF_028583685.1 Petaurus breviceps papuanus
AAATCATAAAAATAAAATGAAAAATAGCAGATTTTAATCTTTACTCAGACCCCATCAGTTCTTTTTCTGGAAATGAATAGCAGTTTCATCATGACTCTCTCAAGTTCTCTCTGAAAAACTTTGGAATTTATTATGAAACATGACAAATATTGACCTAACACTGTCCAACATTGTGTGCCCACATCAAAGAAAGTGTTGTACTCTATAAGCAAAGCAGAACTGCAGTAACTCAATCGAAACACAAGATGTACAAATTCAGAGACATCTCCATTCCAAATGTTCATATGGACTAATCATGCCTGACCTATGGTAGACACTTCCGAGCTAATATTGGTCTGATCAGTCATAATCAGAGACACACTATACCTTGACCATAGAGGAATAATGGAGGACAACAACTAATCAAACAACCAGATTTATTTGAAGATTTGTATTTAAGAATGTTTGAGATATAGTATGATTAGGCCATCTTCCTTTACATTTTTTTCATTAATTCCTTTTCTATTCTTGATCTTTTTTACCTCCAGATCAATTTTATTATTTTTCTAGTTCTATAAAATATTTTTGATAGTTTGATTGGTATGTCACTGAATAAAGTAAACTAAATAGAATTGTCATTTATTATTATATTAGCTCAGTCTACCCATGCACAATGAATATTTCTCCAATTGTTTATATCTCACTTTATTCGTACAAAGTTTTTCATAATTGGGTTCATATAGTTCCTAAGTTTGACTTGGCAGGTAGATTCCCAAGTATTTTATATTGTCTATGGGTTTTCAAAAAGGAATTTCTTTTTATATCTCTTGATGCTAGGCTTTGCTAGGTAATATATAGAAATGTTGATGGTTTGTGTGGGTTTATTTTATATCCTGTAACTTTTCTGTAGTTATTATTTCAACTATTTTTGTTGATTCTTGAGGACACCACTTAAGTATACCATGACATCATCCTGCAAAGAGTGACAGATTTGTCTGCTCATTGCCTATTCTACTTCCCTTGTTTTTTTTTCTTCTCTCATTGCTATAGCTAGCATTTCTAATACAACAGTGAATAATAGTAATAATAGTGGGAATCCTTGCTTCACTCCCGATCTTATTTAAAAGGCTTCTATCTTATCCCCATTACAAATGATGGTTGCTGATGGTTTTAGATAGATACTGATTATTTTAAGGAAAGCTCCATTTACTTCTATACTCTTCTGTATTTTTAATAGGAATGGATGTTATATTTCATCAGAAGGTCTTTTTTTCTGTATCTAATGAAAGAATAATATGGCTTATGTTGGTTTCAATATTTATATAGTCAGTTATAATGACACTTTTCCTAATATTAAACCAGCCCTGTATGCCTGCTATAAATTCTATCTGGTCATGGAGTGTGATCTTTATGATATTTTGTAACAATCTCCTTGCTAGTGTTTTATTTAAATTGTATTGCATAAATATTCTTTAGGAAAATTGGTCCATAATTTCCTTTCTCTGTTTTCACTTGTAATGGTTTAGGAATCAGGACCAAATTTGGCTCATAAAAGGAATTTGGTAGGACTCCTTTGGTAGGATCCCATTTTTCTTCCCACTCTAATGGGTCTTAATAGTTCTTTATGTGAGATAATTTATCCCACTCTTCTTCTCCCTTCCCCCTTCTTCCAAAGCATCCCTTTTTCTCACCCCACCTTTTTTTGAAGATCATCCCATCATATTCAACTCACACCTCTGTCTTCTGTCTATGTATATTCCTTTTAAGTGCCATAATAATGCATAAGTTCTTAGGAGTTACAAGTATCATCTCCCCATATAGGAATATAAATAGTTCAACCTTTTTGAATCCTTGTTTTCTCTTTCTTATTTATCTTTTTTATGTTTCTCTTAAATCTTGTATTTGTAAATCAAATTATCTTTTTAACTCTGTATTTTTTCATCATGCATGCTTGAAAGTCCTGAAGTTCACTGAATATTGTGAAGCCAAGCACGAACAGCTTTCCAGATGATTGCTGCTGTAAATAGCTTTCAAGGATCTGATCACACAGTATAGTGAACTCTCTATTTATTTAGTGACAAATTAAGTCCAAACATTCACAGAAAATAAAAGTACAGCATTCACAATGTTATAGCTTAACAACTTATTACTAAAGTGGCCACACAGTTTTCACCAAAGTGGTTACATAGTTTTAAGCAAAAGATAACATTCACTTAGTAACACAATCATTTAATAAGTCCTTAATTCAATCATTCTTTAGGAGGCAAGATCCCTTAACACAAAGTAGAAAGGTCACAGTCTTCCACCCCTAGATTATATTGTCTTAATCTCTTCAATTAAAAAGTCCTCTTTATTCTTAATTGGAGAAGTTCTTAACTCAAACATCTAAATATAAAGATTGGAGTCCTCCACCCATAGGCCACACTGAGTCATGATTTTCTCAGTTTGCATTAAATACCTAAGTCGTCTTGACTCAAGGCAGGCTCTCAGCTTCCATGGTTCCTCTTCCATGGTCCCAGCTCCTACCCGAAATTATCCAACTGCCACCTGGGTTCAAAGGCGGAGAGCTCTCAGTTCTTTGTCCAGCTTCTTGTGCAGTTTCTGTTCCATACTGATGCTCACAGTATCTGGTCCACCTCATGTCCTTCAAAGTTTCTGTTCCTGGGAAGACAAAGCTTAACAAAGCTGAAATAACATTATATACATTACTGGCATCCTCATCAATTCACTTTCTGCCTGTGAAATCAACATAGACCCAACAGCAAGGTCTGAGGAACCAACACAAATCATTCAGTATAGTTCTTGGATCTCTGAAATCGTCAGCTAGACCCGCCTCCAGGATTTCTGCAAACATACAAGAAGAAAATCCTTTTTCAGGATTTCTGAATCAGCAGCAATGTCCCAGGGCTTCAGTAACAACAGCACCACCCTCTATCAGCGGGCAAATCTGAGAAAAGTCACATCAAAACAGACTGACAAAGTACCAACACCACAGCCATGCCTCCTCCCAGTTCTCCTCTCTTCTCATTTCTTCTCACTTTTCAGTTCAGTTCTCTGTTCTCTTCTCTCTCTCTCTAGCCATAGCAGCCCAGTCTCCAGATGCTTGCTCCTAGCAGTTCTGCCTCTCTCAGCTTGGGCTTTTCCTTATACATGGTATTAGCTCCTCCCTCTTCTTCCCTTTCCTGTTACATCAACAAGTCCATCCCACTGTGGGATTCACAAGTTCTAAGTCTTAATACTTGACAAAATTATGAATTTGAAACTAAGTGCTAAATATCTGTTTGATTGCAAATAGAAGGGACAGGGAAGATCTTCAAATTACATTACTATTACAAATTTATACTTAGTTTTTCTGGGTAGGTGATTTTTGGTTGTAACTATAGCTCCTTTGTCTTCCAGAATATTATTTTGTAAGCTATCCAGTCCTTTAAAATCCTGACTGTGGTTGGGGAACTCCTTGCAGTATTTTCTCCTTGAACTGAGAGTACTGAAATTTGGCTATAATATTCCTGGGAAGTTTTGTTTTTATCATTTACAATATTTTTAGTAGGTGATTAATGGATTATTTCAATTTCTATTTTGCCATCTGGTTCTCAGATATAAGGACAGATTTCCTTGAAAATTTCTTGCAATATGATGTCCAGACTTTTTTGTCATGACTTTTAGGTAGTTCAATAATTCCTTAAATTACCTCTCCTGCACCTATTTTCCAAGTCATTTTTTCCTCAATAAGATATTTTATATTTTCTTCTCATTTTTACCATTCTTTTTTATTTTATTGTTTCTTGATCTCTCATGGAATCATTAATTCCTACTTGCCAACTGATTTTTAAGAAATTACTTTCTTCAGTGAGTTTGGTATCTCCATTTTAATTTATTTAATTATATTTTTAATGAGTCCTTTTCTTTAGTGAAATTTTATACATATTTTTTTTATTTTTGTGCTTACTTTTTGTTGACTCTTTTTTATTATTTTATTGCATCATTCTCTTTTCTTTTCCCAATTTTTCTTCTATCCAATTTGATTTAAAAATACTTTTTGAGTTCTTCCAAGAATTTTGTTTAAGATTAATTCACATTTTTCTTGAGGCTTCATATATTGGCATTACGATATTGTTGTCCACCTCTGAGTTTGTGTTATAATTTTCCCTGTCTCCATAGTATTTTTCTATGGTCAAGTACTTTTCTGTTTATTTTCTCATTTTTCCAGCTTATTTCATTACTTTTATGTTAAATTTGGGTTTCCATCCTTTGTTTAGAGGGACCCTGGCCCAAGCTTCTTGCATGGGGCTATAGGACCTAGTGGCTCAGCTGTATTAAGTGCCATGGAGCCTCACTGCCTAGTTCAGGCAGGGTCATGAGCTAGGAGGAATCTCCACTGGGCTTGCCAAGGGCCCAGGGGATACCGAGTTTTGTTACAGGACTGAATCAGGGGTTGTAGGATCTTACCACTAGGCTCACTCACCAGGACTTGGGGTCTGACTGCTGTCTTACCCTACCCAGCCAGCACTAAACTCCACTCCCTCTTACCCCACCAAGACAGACTTTTCCTGCCAATCTTCAAAGTTGTGTTGGACTGGAAAATTGTTTAACACTGTCCTCTTGTTTATTCTGCCACACCAGAATTCATTTTGAGTCATTACTTTACAGTTGTTTAGTGATGATTTGGGGAAGTTCAAGTGAGTTCCTTCCTTACTCCATCATCTTGGCTTGAATGCCCATGATCTATTCTTGAAAAAGTCATGCTCACTTTTTAGCGACCTTGCTTCCTTATCTAAATAACCAACCATCTTTTCAATAACAAAAAGTCATTCAAAAATTTCACAAGGAATCAGTCAAGTATACTGGCCTAGTCTATTTTGTCCCCTGTTTTTGAAATTGGAAAAATGTATGTCTTTCTTCAGCCCTGAAGAATGTGTTCTGCTCCCACATGTTTTTATATTTATTCTTTGTTACCTTCCATTACTCCCATTTTGTGTAATGCCCTTTTTAAATCTAAAGAAGCTGATGAATTTTCTGTGTAGCCACATTCTTCAGACAACTCCCATTTTCCCTTCTCATTGGAATTGTGTGTGTGTGTGTCTGTGTGTGTCGTTTGTTAAGTCATTGTAAAGAATGGCTCATGCCTCCTCAACTCATTATGTGTAAGGGTTATGGGATTTAAAGATCTTCCATGCCCCTTGGACTTGCTGACATAGCAGGAAAGGGTGGAGCAAGAAGAAGCAGAAGCCAACCTAGAGTTCCTGTGGTTTCTGGCAGCAGCAGCAGCAGCAGCAGAAGTGGCCATAACAGAAGCAGTGGCAGCAGTAGCAGCCAAAGTGGAGGTGGAGGTGCGAACCCCCTTTTGTTGAGCCAGCCAGAATTTCTGCTGAGTACTACCAGGGACCAGAACTGGGTGGGGGGGGGCAGAGCTGCTGGGAGCATGCCACCTGGACTCTGAGTAGTTGCTGTGAGTGGTGAGAGGAGGACTTTTGCCTGAGGTAGCCTGTTCTGTTTTAAAGGCTTGAGAATGTGGGTGCTTTCTACTTTATCTTCCTGTGCCAATTTTGCAACTACTGTAATGGCTTTGACTTTCTGCTTTTGGGACTCAATTTTCTGGTATTTTAAAAAATGTTCTAGCTTTATCCCCATGTAGAGAGCCTGGTATATTTTGTGATTAATAACCATATCAGCATATTTATAGTTGCTGTAGGCATTGTGAATATTGCATTGCTGCTATAAAATGGTGACCAGGATGGGATCTGCAGAGTAAAAGGAAAGTATGGGGGCTGGGATAATTGTTTGTTTCCCAGTTGTGGTAGTTGTGACTCTGTGGAGCCATGGAACAGAAGAGAAGAATTGCCTACATGCTCACTTTGCTGAGCTGAGAGCAGGAATAGTGAACTGTCTGCACCAGGAACTGGGCAGAAGCTAGGAGAGGCTGCAGTCTGCAGGAGGAAAAGGAACCCAGGAGTTTGGAATTCAGCCACAGGATAAGATAAGGATTTTGTGGTTCTTAGATCTGCTTTTCTAAAGGAAAGCAACTCAAAATGGGTTAACAAGCTTGCTTTAATTGATCAAACATATATCGTTTACCTAGTTCAGGGGAAAAAGATCAGTACCCTGAACTTCAGAGTAGACAGACAGAAGTTACAAACAGATCAAGCAGACGGGCTTCCAAACTGTCCAACCATTACATCCATACCAAATTACAGTTACCACAGAGGGGAGTATCAACATCTGGGTTTTCAAAGCCAGGGGATTCTCAACAATGGCTGCCCAGGGTCTCATCTGGTCAAATCACACAACACTTCTCAAAGTGAGCATCAAAGCAAAGCCTCACTTCAGGGATTATATAGCCTTCTCCTGGCTCAGAGAATGTAACAACTCTCTTGACCCACTGGCCAATCATAAAGTATCTTCTGAAAAACAAGCCTCCCACCACAGGCTCCAGGTGCACTTACGCCTAGGGGCAGGGAAGATCTTAAAATTTTATATTCCTATAACACTATGAAATTTCAGCCTTTAGGACCCCTTAAAATAGGTCTCTAAAAATCTACAATGCAAGAGAAACCATTACCATCTTTCCTTCCTTCTATCACAAACACTAGAATGCAGTTGTTACATTCTCTCAACACTCTTATTTCCTCCCCAGCAGCAAATTCCTTGTGTAGCTATGTGTGTGCATGAAAGAGACAGACAGAGAGAGACAGAGAAACAGAGATAGACAGAAAGGGACAGAGAACTAGATCTATATTAGAATTCTACCTTTAGTTTAATTTCCTTTTGAAGGAGGGAACTATCATTAAGAAAAACCAAAATGCTGTTTTCTGTTCTACTTTAAACATAGAAATGTAACCCCAGCATTGCTCTGGATGATTGAAGACTCACATCACTTTCCAATCATGCCTCTCTCCTTATTTACAAATTTTAACCTCACACTTCATTTTCTCAACCAGTGGCACAGTTTCCAAATCACCTTTTCTCAGCTGCATCACTTCATTTCAGTGGGTACCATTGATGAAGATTCTACCTATGTCTTAATTATATTCAATTTCCTGTCCAAGAAATTGCCCCAAATTACTATGACTTTGAGCTGCTGATCTTTTTGTTTAGTTGTTTAGTAAAAAAAATGCATTAAATCACTTCATAAATTTTCAACCTTGGTATTTGTAGGAAGAGCCTGAAGCTGTAATAAAAAGATATCACTTACACATCAAACCTGAAAACTTCCCATATCTGTTTTCACTCAGTCACCTAAGAAATCAATAAAGGGCAGACAATTTTTCTTGGAGCATTTCACCTCTGTTTCTTTGATTTTATTAGGAAGCTTTCATTGAAATCACATTAAACACCAAGCGAATTGTTTAAGTTACTTTTCAGTACCTAACAGAGGCTATATAGAAAGATATGTCAATCTCTCCAGCACATCACTTCTCATTCCGTATGTCTCTTTAAGTCTGGTGATGCATCTGTGAATTTGGTCCAAAAAGACTTAGCTGTCTATAGGTAAGCCCCCCTCACTCATTATCAACACTAGTATCATCTCCTCTTTTGGTCATGGTGTGTGTGTGTGTGTGTGTGTGTGTGTGTGTGTTTGTGTGTGTGCTAAGACCCTTTCTTCTCCTACCATCCTCTCTCTTTTCTGTCTACATTGTCCTTATCCTTAGGAAGAACTCTCCTTTCTGCATTGCTTTCTGCATCTCCCTTTGAAGGCAGTGCCAAGGGACAGCTTCAAGATATGTATTATTTCAGTTCTGAGGAAATAACCCATAGGTCTTTATTCTGAGGGGGAAAAATCATAAAAACAAAAACCCTCTGATGGCACGTTAAAGAATAAAGGTTTCCTCAGGGCATCAATGGGGACTCAGGACAAGAATTAAGAATTAATATCTCATCTAGTAAATAGGAAAGAGAGGGAAGTTATATACTATACTCTGTCTCCAATCTTTGTGTCTTTGCACAAGCTATGTGCAATTCCTAATGCAGGAAATTCATACTTTTCTCAATACTTCTGACAATCTTGAGCTTCCTTCAAATCTCAGCTCAAATACCAGCTCCTACGGGAGACTTTCCATGATCCCCTCTCCCCAGTTACTACTAATGCCCTTGTAATCTTTCATTTATTTTTTCATATATATAATATTCTCATATGCTATCTACATATGCATGTGAATGTTTTCTTAACTGATTGAATGTCAGCTCCTTGAGGGAAAGAACAAATTTCTCTTGATCTTTCATGCCTAGCTCAGTGCCTGACACATGGTGGACATAAAAAATGTTTGATGATGAAGTGATTGATTAACTCGTTGGTAGATACTTAGGCATATTCACTACATAGGATTCAAATGAGGCAGATGCAAACATTTTCCTCCAATTTAAATGTGCACATTGAGCACTAGTGGCAGGAGAGGATGCAATTATGGGAATAGATGAGAGAGACTGGGACAGGGGGAAGAAAAGCATAGATTCTTACCTTGAAGAACACCCCACTTAGAAAATTGCAAGCATATTGACAATAAGGATGTTAAGGATATGTACTGCATTCATCTACTAGATAGTGACTTAGTGCCTCGGGAGATTACAAAGCTATCTAACTGGCTTCCAAGCTTCAGATGTGAATAGAATTTCTAAGATGGATTTTTAATATTATTCTGTTTAAAAAAAACTAAAAAACATAAACCAAGAAATCCTTCTCCCTTTGCTTCATTACTTATTGTTCTAGATTTTTTCAAACTGCACTATTCTTTGACAAACACGACAGGAAGAAAGATAACACTAGGTATAAAATTTCCCACAAGTGAAATCACATACTCAATCCTGGGAAAGAGTAGAGGATACAATGACACTCATCCATTAAAGAGTTGTTTTTCATGTGCCCATGTCTCTCCCCATTGGCATCTGAGAGCAGTTTAAAGTTTCAAAGTAGAGAGCTATTCATAATAACAGCAGAATCCATTATGCAGTATCCAAACATTATGTAAAACTGTTGCTAGAACCTCCACAATGTGTGTTTTACAAAGATGATGGGGGTTAGGTATGAGACATGGAGTGGAAAAAAAATAAGGAGGGTGTTAAGTACACTTTGTGTAAGGGGATTTGAGGACAGATTAAATGGACATTCCCTTCTCATTCTGCTTTTAATGCAAAAGAATTTATGAAATCCTAAAAAAAATAAGAGCCATGAGAACAGAAACTGATTCCTTTTGGTTTTTATATCTTCAGTAAGTAGTTCAGTGTTTGGTATATTTGGTGATGATTGATTGAGCTGCATAGTATTCACTTTTATCCTAACCCCATTTTAATGAAGGTCTTAAAATTATGAATTCAACAGTCATTCACAGTCAAAAACTTCTAATATGCAAAGAAGAATAAAGATTGGGTCTGAAGCCATGAATTTCCCTTATATAATTTTTTTAAGTTTAGATTAAATTTAAGAGTAGTAATCAAATTGTATTACATACATTTTAATCTTATTTTGTTTTCTTGTGTATTTTATATTTTATTGTTGTTCTTTTATTTTTTTCCTTTTTTGTGTTGCAAATCTCTCATTTCCCACTAACTCACTACCTCCCCCAAACCCACCACAGAACCTTCTTTTAAAAGTGAATGATAGTCAAGCATAACACCTCTCCACATTTAACCTTGCACATTTATATAACATTTTTAAAAAGTGATTCCAATTGTGTAGACAATAAAGAATATTTAAGGGGTGGCTAGGTGGCGTAGTGAGTAAAGCACTGGCCCCAGAGTCAGGAGGACCTGAGTTCAGTTCTGGCCTCAGACACTTAACACCCACACAAAAACACTAGCTGTGTAACCTTGGGCAAGTTACTTAACTCCAATTGCCCTCCAAAAGGCAAAAAAAGGAAATATCTTGATTTATCTTGATTTATTTTTCATAGCATGAAAGCAGATTCTTTGCCATTTCACTAATGTCTTTAGCAAACTCTTATTCATCTAAGCAAAGTTATGTCAAATTAGGGTTCTGAAATATATCTGGGAGTTTTTTCCCTCTGTATTCTTCCCCTACTCCCCTAATGGGCAAAATTACCCAGGGTACCATTTTATTCCTTCTTGCTCTTCCTTCAATGACTTGTGCGTAGCATCATTAAGTAATCTGAACAATTCTGTCCAGGCATACTATGGTACTTAATAGACCCTTTGTAAGCAATATTGCTTTGACAGGCTTCTGCACTGGTGAGGTGACAATCATAACCATGAGGGCAGGAATACAGGGAAGTTTTGGAGGCACTGTGTCTAAGTTTAGTTGAGTGACTGAACATATCTTGGAGATTAGAGCGTCAATCAATTGATAGATATTTGTTAAAATCTATTGTGTGCTAGACAATGTGCTAGTCCTGGGAATGCAAAGAAAGCAAACACATAGCCCCTGCTTTCAAGGAGCTCACATTCTATTGGGGGAAACAACTATGTATATGTAAGTATAAATGGGAGGTGATCACAGAGGAGAGGTATTGACATCCTGTAAAGGCAAATCAGTCAACAAGCAGTTAGAAAAACCCTACTATGTTCCAGATAATGGAAAAATACAGAGGATACAAATAAAGGTAAAAAAAACATCAACAAAACTACTTGTGTTTAAGGAGCTCACAGAGTAGGCTTCCTGGAGGTTTGGGGGCATGGGCGTGAGCATAGTCTTGAAGAAAAACAGGTAAACCTGGCCATGACAGTGAGGAAGAAGGGCATCCAAGGCAAGGGGGTAGCCAGTGAAAAGTACAGGATAGGTACATTTGAGTGTCATGTGCAAGAAGTCACAAAAAGAGGAATATCACCAGATCAAATCATATGTGGGAAGGAAGAATAAAAGACTGGAAAGTTATGATAGAGTCAGATTGTAAAGGGCTTAAAAGCTCTTAAAAAAAAGATCTGATCCCAAAGGCAGTAGTTTATTATACAGTAAATGGACCTGTCTGGACCTGAGCTTTATGAAGATTATTTTGGCAGCTGAATGGAGGATACACTATAGTGAAGCAAAACTTGAGACAGCAGGGTGGGTATGTGGTGGAATGAATAGAACACTGGCCCTGGAATCAGGAGGACCTGAGTTCAAATGCAGCCTCAGACACTTAACACCTACTAGCTGTGTGTGACCTTGGGCAAGTCACTTAACCCCAATTGCTCTTCCTTCCCCTCCCTCCGAAAAAAGCAAAAATCAAAAACTTGAGACAGGGAAACCAACCAGAAAATTATTGCAATAGTCCAAGTGTGAAGTGAAGAGATTTGTACCAGGGTAGAAATTGTATGAGTAGACAGAAGTAGAAATAGACAAAAGATGTTGAGAAGGGAGAAACACTATTTTGTAGCAGATTGACATTCAGCATGAGTGCAAGTGAGGAATCATGGATGATGCCTAGGGTAGGAAACAGCTAGCTTGCACAGTAGATAGAGCGCCAGGCCTTGAGTCAGGAAAATCTGAGTTGAAACTCAACCTCAGTTACCAGCTCTGCGATGCTGGGCAAGTCACTTAACCTCAGTTTGCCTCACTTTCCTCATCTATAAAAATGGAATAATAATAGCACCTACCTCCCAGGATTGTGGTGAGGGTGAAATGAGAGAATAATTGACAAATACTTATCATAGTATCTGGCATAAATAAGCACCATGTAAATGCTAGCTATTAATATGGGCTGTGAGCTTGGGCGAGTGAATGGGAAGATGATGGCGTATTTGAGAGTACCAGGATGGTTGGGAAGATGTATTTGGGTAGAAGGTAAGGACTTCCAATTGAAACTCAAATTTGGACCTGCTGAGTTTGAGACATCTGTGAATCATCCAAGATCAAATAGTGAAGTGAGCCTAGAGCTAGGTAAAGACATCTGAGACTCACATGGAGACATGCTAATTTAGCCTAGAAGAGTGAATGCAATAACCAAGCGAGATGGTAGAGGGAGAAAAGGGCCCAGAAGAACATTGGAGAACATTAACATTTAGTGGGAATGACCTGGCTGAAGAACAAAAAAATGGGGGGATAAAAGAGTGATCAGAGAATTGGAAGGAGATCTAGAAATATGCAATATCATAAAAACCTAAGGACGTGAGACTAACCAGAAGAAGGTGGTAATGTAAAAAGTTTAGAGAGGAGTAAAAAATGATAAGCATTGAAAAAAAGGTCATTACTTTCTAATTTAGAAAGATCATTGGTGACTTTGAAGGGAGACATTTCAGTTGAATGATGAGGTCAGAAGCCAGACTACAGAGGGTTTAGAAGACAGTGAGAAAATGGGAAGAAGAAGCAAAGATGGCTTTCTTAGGAGTTTAGCAAAGAGGGAGGCAGAAGAGATATAAGATGGTCACTAACAAGGACATTTAGGTGTATTAAGTGAAAGGTATTTTTTTTTAATGATTGGGGAGAACTGAGCATTTTGATAGGCATCGGAGAAGCAGACAATGGATTGGGAGAAATTAAAGATTTGTGATAGAATCACTGGGTGAACTAGCAGAAATTAAATAACAAGTGAGAACTTGCAGAGAACAGTTACTGCAGCACAGGGATAAATGTGTCCTGCCAAGACAGAGGACCACAGCTATTCCTTTGGTGTACAGTGGAGAGTGCCCATAATGAGGTAACATTGATGCCACCTTTGGGAGGCTACCAAGAACTTTGACAATACTACTGAAAAACTGGGAAGAGTTATACCTAATGAGAACTCTACTTGATGCATAACTAGGGAGAAAGCTCACCATTAGAAAGTACTTTCATTTCCCATGAGCTCTGTAGTATCTGGGTTTTTTTTTTTTCTTCCACCTGTCAATAAAATCTTTTCTTTAGCTGTTATGAAGTGAATGTTTCCTAAGGGATTGGTGACAATTCACCAAGTGATAATATAATGATTTAAAAGACAAAAAGAACTCTAACCCCCAAAATATACATGAAACCCTCCTTATATGAGATAGCTTAATCATAAGGATTAAATTTTACTGTAGAGAAAAAAAATCGATGGTAATTATCAAGTAACAATCTAATTTGGGGTTACAAAGAGGGAGGGAAAAACAAAGACCTGAAGAAGTGAAGTGGAATTCCAATTCTGCTGATTCACAGGGACACAAGGTAATACTACCAAAAGGAACGTAGAAAACAATGCCAAATAATAGTGAGTCTTGGGAGTGGGAAACTTAAAGGTGTTTTCATCAGTTCTGTACATCAAAGACAAGAAATTCCAAAAAGAAAGGCAGATGTCAATTAAGTCAATTAAAAATATGAAGAATATGAATAATGATTATTATCTCATTTCACCCTCAACGAAACCCTGGGATGATTGAGAATGAGATTTGGGTTTCCTTACAATAAAGGAGTGATAAACTTCCGGTCAGGGCTGGTTTGTACCTTAGAAGGACTAGAAAGAATATCTTGGTTTTAAGCCTTACAAATTCAATCATAAGTACTTTAAAATGAAAAATCAGGGGAAATATATGTCAGTACAAACTGACTAATCTAGGAAGTAGCTACAATATAGTGGAGAGGAACTAAAATGTAGAAAGGAGATTTTTTTTCCCAGAG
Source organism: Petaurus breviceps papuanus (assembly GCF_028583685.1). NCBI lineage: Eukaryota > Metazoa > Chordata > Mammalia > Diprotodontia > Petauridae > Petaurus > Petaurus breviceps. Next base: position 24,485,220 of record NW_027185655.1, read on the forward strand.
GAGGGTGATTAGTAAGTACTCTTCTGGCAAGGAAGCTGGTGTAGTGCTCACTAGGGACACACCCACAGAAAGGAGAAATTTAATAGGGTGTCTTGTACTTGTTAAAAACAAACAAAATTCTTCACAAGTAGGAGATGGCAAAGACATGGAATAGACAGCAATTTTCGTGAAAAATATCTAGGCCTTTCATTGGACTGGAAGAACAATATGAATCAAGAGTGTGATATGAAAAGCAAAAAAGCAAATTCAATCTTCAGTTGTACTAGCTGAGGAACAGCTTGCAGGAAAAAGGAAGGAATATTCCCATTGCAGTCTGTCTTAGTCAACCCTTATCATTATTGTGATCGGTTTGGGGAAACACAACTCAGAAAAGACAACAATAAACTCGAGAGCACTGAGAAGAGAATAACCAGAATATTAAATGACCCTGAGTTCATGCTGTAAGAGGAGATTGAGGAAGTGACCATGTTGTAGCTAGAGAAGTGAAAACATAGGAGACACGTTGCTCTCTCTCACGTGGCATATGGATTAGACCTGTGTTATTTGGTCCCTGTGGGAGGAATAAGGAGCAAGGGATAGAAGCCATAAAGAAAGAAATTTAGTCTAAATTTCATAATAAAGCATCTGAGCAGAGTTGTCCAAAAATGGAATGGCCTGTGCCAAAAGGTAAATTGTTTCTCCTTCCTAAGAGTTCTTCAGGATGGCAGAGGACTGGATGGTCACTTTCAGAATGTGTTGTAGAAGGAATTCTTTTTCAGGCATAGATAGGTCAATTTGTCTACCAAGAATGTGTTTATCTGTAAAAATCTAATATTCTGTCAAGTGGATAATTACAAACCAAATCAACCTCTTCTAAGCTTCAAGTTAAAGAAAAAAAAATACCGATATAAAAATTTATTTTCTATTCCTTGTACTTCTTTGGTTTGAAACTCATGTTTACTGAAAGCATTGCAGTTCTTCATATGAAATTATGTAATTTTCAAAAAATAAAACAAAAAGGAAAATTTGTGATGATAGACATGGTTAGGCCTTTAAGATTTTAAAATTATTATTATGAGTGAGAATAGAAATATAAGAATGATTGATCATACCATGATCTTGAATGATCTTAAAACATTGTGAACATTTTTATAAGAAAATGTTTTGTTTTGTTTTGTCTCAGAAAAGCTTCAAACAAGTAAATGTTCAGGTGGATGTGTGAACTAAACCTCAGGACTTCTGCAAGTCCAACTGTCATTCCCATATGTGTAATCAGATCATCCATTTCTCTTTCTTTCTTCCCTCTGGCAATTTTTTTTTGCATTAATTCATGCCATTTTCTTATCTTTCAGCAGTTTCCTCTACTGTAAGCAAGTCAGTGGCACTCTAATCTACAGCTCTTTTCCACTGAGTGTTGAAGGAAATATGACACCCCACCTTATAGAAGAAAAATCAAGCTAGACTGTCCATCACCAACCACCTAAAAATAAAACAATTGGACCTATTTTCCCTTCTGAAAATTAACATTTTAAGTGGCTGAGCTTGACAGACAAAGCTTCTAGACCTATCTCTTAACATATTATCTTTTCCCACTCTCTGACTGTCAGATATCCTGATATGGCCAATTCAGTCTCTCACCCTTTCTTGAACATTCTTCTGATTTTAATTGTCTTATTAAATGGGGGAAAAAAACATTGAATGACAGAGTTTGTGAAAACCAGGTTCAATGGGAATAAGATTTTAGCAGTCCTAACATTGAGGAAATTAATGAGGTCTTAATAAGTTAAAAAAAGATCTGCCGGGTTTCCTTCTGGAGCTTGTTCTTCCTGGGCCACTGTCAAACTGGCACCCTGCTCTGGGGAGCTGCTGTTCAATTGTTCGGCGATAGTTAGCAAATCTTTTATGTAGAGTGACTTTTGGATATTCCAGGTCATTAATTATTTCTGAGATACCTGTGTTATTTAAGGAATTGGAGGAAAGGCTATTAATATACAGTTACCTTCCAACTACTTGTCACTGGTTTTAAAAAATGGCTTTATCATGAGATGAACATTCATAACTTTTTTTTTTCTCCTGTAGGTTAGATGCTAAGAATGTACTTCTCTAAGCATACATAGAGAAAGTGGGCCACTGGAGTGACGTATGGGGATGTAATATGATAAGGTCATTCTTAAATTAAGAAATTCAGATCCAGAGACTTTATTATAAAATTACTACAAAGTAGCAAAGCCCTAAGATTCTTCAAAGGAGTTTTTCACTGGGAAAGTAATTTGTAATCATTACTGAATCAATATAAAGAACCCGCAAATAAATTAGTTGATGTAATAGAATGAGTCCTTCAATAAGTAAAGGAGTAATTTATTGAGATTTGTTCTAGATTCCAGATTTATAATGCAGATCCCAAATAAATATTCCCTAATTATAACCATCTGACTGACAACCTGGAAGGTTACAATGAGGGGTACATAGCCTTGGTGAGTCAGTATTCTTGCTAAAAAAAGTTATAGACTCTAGTGTACTGGTTGAAAGCATCTCCCAAAGAGGTAAGTATAACTGTGACTTAAAATAAGGAAATCAATACATCAAAGAACATTTACTAAGTACCTAATATGTGTCGGAAATTAAGCTAAGTCCTGGTGATAGAAGTGGATGAAATACAGTGGATAGAGTGGGCCAGGATTCAGGAAAACCCATGTTAAAATCCAGCTTCAGACACTTACTGTGTGACCCTGAGTAAATCACTGAACCCTTTTTGCCTCAATTTCCTGATCTATAAAATGAACAGGAGAAGGAAATGGCAAATCACTCTTCCCAAGAAAATTCCGGTGGGGTCACAAAGAATCAGAAATGACTGAACAACAACTGAGGATAAAAATACAAAAATGATAGTGTAACTTTCCTCCAGGATATTGCTTTCTATTGAAGAAACAATATATAAACATAAAAATTTACACTATATATATATATATATATATATATA
>NW_027185655.1:24488278-24494097 GCF_028583685.1 Petaurus breviceps papuanus
TGTGTGTGTGTGTGTGTGTGTGTGTGTGTGTGTGTGTGTGTGTGTAGGAAGGCAGCAGGGGAAGTGGCTTATACTAAGACCTGGGTAAAAAACAACAGGAAAATGAATATGTCAGCTGGGTGCCTCAGTGGATAGAACACTGGACTTGAAGTCAACAACACTCAAAATCAAATCCAGCCTCAGATGCTTATGAGCTGTGTGACCCCGGGCAAGTAACTTGATGTCTGCCTGCCTCTGTTTCCTCATCTGTGAAATGAGATAATAATAGGACCTACTTCCCTGGATTGTTGAGAGGATCAGATGAAATGATATGTGTGAAACAATTTGCAAACCTTTAAGTGCTATGTAAAAGGTAGCTGCTATTATTATTTTTATAAGGTGCATAAAAGAGAGTAATAGATAATAGGTCTAGAAAGCAAGGTGGGAATTTTGATGAGAAACAGAAAAAATAAGGCAGCTTATTTCCCCTCTGAATCTTCAGCAGCTTTCTCTGAAGCATAGGATCAGGGAAAGATTACTGCCATTAAGTGGCAGATCTGGGATTTGATTCCAGGGCCTCTGACTAATTCTATGACCTTTCCCCTCTCCCCAACTGCCTCTCACAAATTAAAACTCCTCATCTACTTATTTCAGGTTTAAATCTTCCCTGAAGCCCTGAATATTTCTGATGAAATTACTCTGCATTATTTTGAGCTTACTAATTTGAATTTGATATATATCCATGTTAGAATGTAAGCTCCCTGAAATCAGGTACTGTGTCATTTATGTATTCCCATAATGCACTCACAATACTTCACAGATAGGGTACTTAATAAATGCTGAACTAACAGGATTTGTGGGTGTTGGCAAACTGAGGATTCAATCTTCTCATTCTTTTATTTCCTGGTACAAATGACAAAATTCTTCCAGTGGGGAGAGACTTCTAAATATTTCCATAAATCACCTGTCCAATGCTGAACCTGAAAACAGCCATTGCATTGCGATTTAGAATGCAATAAGTCTTCCCCCAGATAGTTCAGCTTTCACTTAAACCTGTTGTATGTCAGTTCTTTCTTAGAGATCATTGCAGAGATTGGCCACATATCAAATACAGAAACACCTTCTCATCAGCAACTAGTGTGATAAATTACAGTCACATTTTCACTGTACCTCCTACTGCAAAATCAAATAAACCCAGTAGTACTATGCTTCACAATAACTCAACAATTGTATTGTATTGAGCCATAATGATCCTTGCTGCTTTATCTAGATCTGTAGGAAATCTAGAGACTCTAAGTTGTCACCTGGTTCAAGTTTAGGCAGACACTTTGCCTATTCTGAGACACTTCTCCCAAATCTAAAGTCCTTCTAGGTTTTATCCTGAAGACCATGCTTACTTGTAAGTTTCTGTTTTCTTTAGGCAGTATTAATCTATGTTCAAGTGTCCTAGGAACAGGACTCAGATGATTTTTATTCTATGCCCATTCCAAATATTATGAATCGAGTGATGGCCAATTGTCCCATCAGCAGGCAAGTCTGCATTTACTACCCCCAAGATTCAATAAGCAAGTGTTTCTCTTTCCCTTCTACAAAGTTTTGTAGCTTTGGTGATAACTAAAACTAAAAAAAAAAACTAAAAAAAATACAGTTCCTTAAGAGCAAACAATTTTACTTTAGGACTAAACATCTGATTAAAAAAAAATCTTACTTTCCTGACTTTAAAAAATTTCTCCTCCCATGATCCTTGAAAAAGTATTGATTGATATTGTGAATCTAGAGAAATAAATTGACTTCTAAATTGGCGAAACAGTGTTTTAAAATGTCCTTAGAATACGTGAATATGAACCTGTTACAACTATGACCACTAAATGAGTTTCACAGCAGTCCATGATGCTAGATTAGGCCAAGAATTAATAAAAATATATCCTTTCAAGATTTTTGTCAATAATTTTGCATTCATCATATTTACTTGAGTATGATCCAATCTAAAGATAGGCTCTACTCCTAAAAGGAATGTTTCATTGAGAAGTATTGAAGTATATATATATATATATATATATATATATATATATATACATGCGTTAGATATGTATATATATACACATATAAATGCACACACACATATATATATGCATGTGTGTATATATATACCCCATCTTTCTCCTCTCAATGAAACATATATGTATGTATATATGTGCATGCATATTATTACACACATACACATATAACGAGATTATTGCGTTCATCATTTCCGGGTGTAACTTTTTTTTTTTTTGCTTTTTGGAGGGCAATTGAGGTTAGGTGACTTGCTCAAACTCACACAGCTAGTAAGTGTGTCAGTTGTCTGAGGCCAGATTTAAACTCAAGTTCTCCTGACTCCAGGGCCGGTGCTCTATTCACAGTGCCACCCAGCCACCCCAGGGTGTCACATTTTAAAAGGTGTTGTTTAACTTTGTAATCCTCAGTTGTACTTTAGTTATCCAAACAGATGACTTCCACATATATGAGGTATTATTGTATTGCATTCTTATAAATATTAAATAATTTCATATCCATTTCTGACATTATATGTCAACAAAGTGCTTTCTCATAAATGCTGTGTGCCTTGTGTAATAATATTCTTGTTTTGTAGAAGAAATTGATCCATCAGAAAAGCATCATTAGAATTCATGACCTCTAAGATCTCTTTCAACTCTCAGATTTTGGTACTGTAACAGCAATTTTTAAAGATATATTCAGATTTTATAAAAGTTAAACTTGAAGGGATACTGAGGCCTTTACTCAGATAAATTATGGCAATTGCAATGTTAAAAGAAATGAAAGGAGTGAAAGAAGTGAGTGGTGGCAATTTCAACAGAAATTGACAGCATATTTTTTAAATTTTTCTGTATGTATTGATATCACTAAGACATTTTTGGTAACTATATTAAATCATAAATGATTCTATTTACAGTTTGCTTAATATTGAATAAGCCCTCAATTTCCAGAATAATCCAAATATTGTCATTGTGTATAATATTTTAATACATTGCTATATTAAAGTTGTATGTGTTTATATTTATTAGAGGTCATGGTCTATGATTTTCTTTCTCTGCTTTATCTCTCCCAGGATGACATATAAAACCACATTCATATTAAAGGAGGAATTGATAAGATGTCTTATTTTTTTCATTTTTTATAATTATGTTTCATATAATAAAGAATTATTCTTTGAATATTTTATATAATTCTCTCCTAAATCCATCTAGTTCTGTTTTATTTTCAATTTCTTTTCATATTTCCTTCCCTTATATCTTATTTAATTTGTTTTTCCAAGATTGGGTTAATTAAACTTTCTACTTTTTTTAAATATTGACAATGAGGGACCTCAAAGTAGATTCACCACACACAACCCTTTACCTCCCCCAAGGGTCAAAGATGGGGAAAGAAACTGAGGCTTATGACAGGGGGAGAAATAAGGAGGCTATTTCAAAAATTAAAATGAGAAGTAATATGGGCCTGGACTAAGGTGGTAGATATATGAATGGAAAGGGGGGAGAGGGTTATTGAAAGAGTTGCTCTACTGTTAGAAATTACAAGTTAGGCAGTTGATGATGTAAGTATAAAAATTCAGAGAGAAACTAGGACTGGAAAAAGAGATCTGGGAGTCATCTGCATAGATATCGTAATTAAGCCCATGAAACTGATGAGATTATCCACTGACAGTAGAGAGAGAAAAGAGAATCAGACCTTGGTATACACCTACACTTATACATTTAGTGGTCATGACATGAATAAAAGTCCATCAAAGAAGACTAAGAAGGATCAGTCAGATAGGTACATGATGAACCAAGAGAGGTTGCTCTTACAAAAACTCAAAGACAAAGTAAGTAGAAAGAGAAGGTTGTTGACAGCTTCAAAAGGTAAAAGGGCATAGAAAAGGGAATATATGGGATATTAATATTCAAAAGTATGTTCATGTAAAGATATCCATTAAACAGAGGGTATATAAGTGAAAATCTATCAATTAAGGAAAAAAACCCTATCTTTCCCTATATCGGAGTGTTACAGGTAAATTAAACAGAAAGAAATAGATAAGGAGTTTTGGAAACAGATCACAGACCCAGCCTAGGGACACAATAAATGAATGATAAGTTATCGGACTTTTAATTATCTAGAGGAATTCTGGACTTTTCCCTCCCATGGTCTGGCAAAATCAGAGCAGGTAATACATGTTTGACTTGTAAAGATGATTTCAACTTTTGAACAGTGGAGGAACTAAGAAGTGACCATTTGATTCTGGAAATAATTCTCAATAACCAGGATAAAGCAGTCGATGAGGTAAAAATGATGGAAGCTTGTGGGGAGCAGTGAGCACTCCCTCTAAGAGTTTGTGTTAGAGGAAAGGAGAGCCATTTGTCATCTGTCATGCTCCTTAGATCTGGGAAAGCAGATTTCAGAAGGATTAGATGAAGTGATAGGATCCTAAATTTCTAAAAGGGAAGTTAGCCCATGAAGACTGGGAAACCCTACTCTGAACCTCTCAAAGCATAAAGGAAAATAATTCAATATAAATGAAAAATGAGAGTTGTCTAAAGAAATCACCATAAATGTACTGTGTATCCAACAATCAAATTAGATTTTTTTAAAGATATGTACAGAAGTTGAAAGCAAAAGCATATTTACCAGTGTATTGATATGACAACATAGCAAGGTCCTAGAGAAAAGGTTAAGAGTGACAAAGCTCAAAATGACTTGAGGCAGGAGAAGAAAATGAAGGAAAAGTATCTTATCCAAATAGTCAATCTCTCCTATGACCAAAGAAAGTGTTATACTTGTTGATTGATTCTTATGTGCTATGCTTTTTGAATGAGCCATAATTCTGTCATGAGTTTCATCCTACTAAATCTCAATGTTACCCATTAGATCATTTCCTCATGAATTACAGCCTCTAGACAAAACTTATGTTCTCAGTTTTAGATTTTGTCTCTTGAACTTCTGGATATCTAGACAGCTATTATAGAATAATCACAATGCTTTTCCAAGTTTGCTTTGAATGACATATATGTAGAATTTGTCATGTTCCATGGGGACAGGGATAGATGTGGAATTCAGATTATTAGATTATTCCCTTTGCTGATGCAGAAAACAGACCAAAGAAAAGCTAAAGATGAAGGAATGTGTCTTATCCATATCCATAGGAAATGAAGAGGACTCTCAGAATTCTTTGCATGGTTTGCAGCCTGAATTGTAACTGAATCAATAACTGAATTACAGTTTCATCAGGGTCTTGTCCATGAGGGATCCTTAGCGTGCATAATGAGTACATAAGAGATCTGAGGAAAGGGGAATTCCTTTGTCATTTTTTGCTTACATCCCCTGCATTGAGCACACCAGTGTATCACATACAAGGCAAATTAAAGGGGAAAACCAATCAGGATTCCCACACACTTGTAACCATACCTGTGTACCTCAGAGTGTACTGCAGGTTTGCCCAGCTCTGCCAACTCTCACCACTAATGCAGAAATGTCTCCTCAGCATCAGGGCTTTGTAATGGTAATGTGATTTGAATTTGAAAATCCCTTTGTCTTGGCATAGTTAGCGGGTACTTAGCACTTAGTAACTTATCAAGCTTCTGTTGGGGAAACACAAGGTATGAACTCCTGTATCCTGTTGCTGACATGCTAGGAAGGGTTTGGCAGAAACAGGAAATAGCTAATGATGTGTGTATATAAGAAAAGCCCCAGAGAGGGTGAGTGAGATCTTCTTGGAACAGGCTTCATGGAGGTAGAAGCTGCTGCCACCAGGGAGGCTGAAGAGGAAATCACCCCCCCCTGATGCTGAGGAGACATTTCTGCAT
>NW_027185655.1:24494197-24538039 GCF_028583685.1 Petaurus breviceps papuanus
ATTAATCAAGCCTCTGTTAAAGAAACAGAAGGTATGAACTCCTGTTGTTCTGTTGTTGATGTAACAGGAAGGGGCTGAACAAGGAGGGGCAATGCTGTATATAAGGAAAAGGCTCAGAGAGGGAGAGACAGATCTTCTTGGAGCAAGCTACCTGGAGGCAGAAGCTGCTGCCACCAGAGAGGCTGAAGAGGAAAGGCCCTCCCCCCAGGCTGGAGAGAATGATTTTGATTTGGAGAACCTGGATGAAGTGATTTTGATTCTGGCAACAAGATGAAACTTCTGATGAGTCCAAGGGCCAGTCAGAGCTGCTGAGGCTGTTGAGGATTTCTATAAGCCATCCAAAACTGTGGAAGACTAAGGGAGCATGATTGTGGTGCTGGTACTTTTATGAACTTCCTGGAAACAGAGACTGTGAAGGATTTAAGGTGAACTGGACACTGTGAGCTTCAGCATGGAACAGGAAGTGCACAGAGAGCTAGACAAGGACCTGGGAGCTGTCTGTCTTTGAGCCCAGGTGACATTTTGGTGAATTGAAGTAGGATCTAGGACCATGAAAGGGAATCCAGGGAATCTGAGAAACCACTCTGAGTCAAGCCGAAAGAAGACTTTACTTGAATACTGTGTACTGACTGAGAAGATTATAATTTACTAGTGACCTAGATGTCTGAGTATTTTCTGATGATGAAGGATGATTGGTTGACTAAATGATTGTACTTAGTGTTTGATGAATGACTAAGTAATTGATTTGTAACCTAGTATTCCCCATGAGTGGAAAACTTTGACTATTGTACTTTGTGATTGAATTAAGGATTTTGTGAATGCTTGAGTTACTGAATGACTGTTTTGTTCAAAACTTTGTGACCACTGTAGTGTAAACTATGTGGCCATTTTCTGTGATAAGTTGTGAATGCTGTATTTTTAAAATAGAGTGTTCACTATATTGTGTAATCAGAACCTCAAAAGCTGTTCATGGTAGCATTCTTCTGAAAAGCTGCTCGTTCATGGCATTACAGGCTTGTAGACAATTTAATAATAATAACCAGGATTTACATGGCACTTCAAAGTTTACAGAGTACCATAGAAATATTATCTCAACCTCACAACAACCCGACAAGATACTTGCTATTATCATCTCAGTTTTATAGATGAGGAACCTGAAGTAGACGGGTTAAGTGACTTATCTAGGTACACACAGCTAATAAGTATCTGAGGCTGAATCTGAACTCACTCTAAACCCACCAATCCATTCACTGTACTTCCTAGCTGCCTAGTCTCTACCAACAAAGAAGATTATGCCCTCACCTCCTTGAGCTCTTTATCTGAGTGCCGATTCCAAACATGGAGAATGAGGTCTCAAGTACTTGTAAAGCAGCTCCATCTGCATTATTATACCTCTGTAGTTCTGACAGACTAATGACACAGAAGCTTTATTTGGTAAAGCAGAGAAGGTGTTGCTTGAGTAAGATTTCTAAAGCACAAATCTCAAGTGTTATCCTGCCCTCTTCGATAAATGGCAGTGGCTATCTCTAGGAATCAATATAAACTCCTCTCTCTGGTATATGAAGATCTTCACAACTTTGCTCCTACCCATCATTCAGGTTTATAACATGTCACTACTATTGATACAAGTCATGGTTTAGGCCAAACTGGCCTTGCTGTTCCTAACCCGGGCGTCTCCACTTTTTGCAGCGTGCTAAGGAAGCACTCCTCAACTCACTTCAGCCACAAAGTCACAGGACACAGGACACTTCAGGAACCAGCTCATGAACTACCTTCTCCAGGAGACTTCCCCTCATCCCTTCAAGTGCTAATGTGTACTAAAGAAAATATAATATAGAAAAAAGAAAATAAGTAAAGAATGCTCTTGCATGACTAAATACAGAGATGCGGCTTTCTTTGTATTTGGCTATTGGACATAGGGGAATGATGAAGGATAACTGACATTCATGTAGGGTCAAAGCCTCCATCTGATTGGGGTTTTGGATATAATGAAAGACAGCAAGCAATAGAAGTGACCACTGGGAGCATGGATCATTAATTTGCAAATTAGTGAAGGACCTTACACATCACACTCAGGAGTTTTAACTTTATGTAAAAGGCAATTGAGAATCACAGCAGTCTCCTGAGAATGAATGACAGCATCAATTTATTGTAAAAATTTTAGATGTGTGTTTAAGGACATATTAAAAAATTTGATGCAGTTCATTGGCTAGAAATCCTAAGACTTGTTTTATGATCCCTTTTATAGAATAGGCATAGAATGTTAGAGCTCTCAAAGACCAGGTCGTTCACCACCTTAGTTTGACAGAAGAGAAACTTGAGACTTAGAGAGGTTTAGTGACTTGCCTAAAGCCACACAGCAATGATCCAAGCTCTGTTACTTAAGTCTGGTAGAGAATTTAGAGTAACTGTGACATCTCTGGACCTTAGTTTCCATTTCTTTAAAACTTTTCTGTTCTGTGACACAGCATATAATTCAAAATGGAGGGGGAGGGCTAAGATCAATGAAAACAAGAAAAATGATGACTATGACAATGTTAAGGTATAAAGGAACAACAACAGAAAAAATAAAAGCCAGCACAGCGCTATATAATTAAAGTGACCAAGCTTGGCATTGGAGAAGATATGAGATTATATGCATCTCCATCCTTTGTTTGAAGAAATACAGGATTTGGAACATCACATATGCATACTGTTGCATAAACTTTATGGTTTGGTTGACTTTAGATGAATTGATTATTTTTCCTCCTCATTCTTTTCTTTCCTTTATTGAAACTGATGATTCATTTGGGGTGGTGAGGGAGTGAGAAAAGGAATAAACATTTATTAAGACCTGACTATGTGCTAGAAACTGTGCTAAGTGCTTAACAAATATTATCTCGTTTGATACTCAACACTAACCCAGGATGTAGGTGCTATTATTATCCCCATTTCCTATTTAGTAAATTGAGAAGAGAGGTAAGTGACTTGCCCAGGATCACACAGCTAGTATAGGTCTGAGGCTAGATTTGAACATGAGTCTTCCCAATGCTAGTCCCAGCTCTCTCTCCATAGCACAATCTAGATGCTTGAGGGGTAAGGGCTGTATTTATAAATTCCAAAGGAACATGAATCTAGAGCTAGAATGAAATGAAGATGATATAAAACAAAAGCCATCAAAAAGATATTTTTAAGTGTTTGAGGATCTGGGGGTAGAACCAGAACTTACCTGTGACATCCAAAAGCAATCTCATGTCCGAATTTAGATGAACAAGCCCCCTCAAGGGAGGCTATTATAAATGGCCTCTCAAGATTAATATAGACCCTAACTTTGACATTGACTTAATGGAGCTTATTTTGGGAAGTACTAATTTGCTCTGAATGCTAAACTAGGAGAGCAAAATGGTTCCTCAGGACTCCCATGACTGCCAGTAGACTAATCCTGAGCAATTGGAAATGCCAACTGGCTCCCTTCTGTATAAATGTGCATATAAAAATCCTTTTAGCTATACGTACTATAGGAGGAAGAAGACTGGCTCTGCTCGATAGAGGGAACATATCAGAGTCAGTGACAGACGCAGGAACTGGTTTAAAAATAGACCAGCTGGAAGCCAAAAGAGGCACAAATGAGTTTTCTAAATTATTGGGAGAAAAAGAAGCATAGGATTTATTTGTAGCATCAGGAATCAGTAATAGATCAAGGACTTCACTTGTTAGTTCTCCCTTGTTTCAAAATCACTTTGCACACCCTTATAATCTCTGCAATCTCGACCTAGAGAAACTCAAAAGGAGCTGTCTAGATTACAAACACTCTACGGCCAGGGACTCTGTCTTATCTCGATTTGTCACCTCCAGAAACATCTAGCAATAGATACATTCTGCATTTAGTTGGAGATGAATAAATCTCGAATTCAATTGCAAAGGAAGAAAACACTAACAGAGACTCAAAATGAACAAAAGCACTACCATTTCACCACATTGCCCCATGACACCTTTGTGTCACAGCATGATTCAAGCCAATTTGCATTTCAGTATTGAATAAATGCCCTGAGAGATGCACTGATAAAAAAACAATTTGAGTTTAACATAATGAACCTGATTCTAACAGGGCTGAAAGACTCCCTGGTTGAGGCCAGGCATCTTTGGAAATGCTGATAACTTTTTAATGACACAGGAAAAAGAACAATGTTTAAAACTAGACTTATAAACTATGAACAACTATATGCAAGACTTCCTCAAATCACCAGTGAGAGAAAGACAAATTACAATCACTCTGAGGTTTCACCTCACACCCAGCAAATTGGCAAATGTATTAAGGAATCCTAATTGGCCCAGGTGACTACAGCTTAGCTTACTGATGGGGCTACCTGGTGATCTAAAGACAAAAGAAAAATCCACGATGAAAGGTCAAAGGAAAACTGCAGCCATGCATTGTTCAAATCTCACCAAATACTCCTTCCCTGCTATGGCTCAGTAGATCTCTTTTTGTTAAAAGTTTAATGATCCTCAAGAGCTTTTGTGGGGGGTGGGGGAGGAGGGAAGGGGCCTGGATTGCCTGTAACATATGGAAAGAATTCTATGAACTGCTGCTCAGTGAATTAAGCAGAGTTAGAAAAGTAAAACACCCATTGACTATATAATAATGTATTTAGAAAAGAATATTAAAACAAAACTGAATGCTGTGGAATGATAATAATCCAGATATGATTTTTTTTTAAATCTCCCTACTTCCATTACAGATGTACAGGACAATGGAAGTGGAATATTACAGATTTTACTTAACTATCTTACTTTATTCCTAGAGAAGACTCAGTGGATGCTGGAGGGGGTGAAAGCATGGGGATTATGGAGGATAACACAGGAGAGCAATGTAATGAGGTTTAAGTATCAAAAACACTTTTTAAAGCTTAAATTCTATTATGTAACTTGATTTTCAAACCCCAAAACACACTATAACAATGCAGAGTTCTTAACCTAGGATCCAAAGGACAGACTTCAAGGGATCCGTGAACTTCATTGGGAAAAACTTACATCTTTATTATAATTGTTTTCTTTTGTAATTCTATGTATTTTCACTGCATACATTTGAAAACGCAATTCTTACAAAGGTTTTATAGGTGTCACCAAGCTGCCAAATAAGGGTCCATTACACAGAACCTGATATTTTGTTTGCTTCCTCTATCATCCCCACTCTTTCAATATTTTCAATATTTCTCTTTCAACTTCATTCCCTACTGCCTACAAACATACCAATGTTTTTCTTATCCTGAAAAGACCTCCACTTGATCCTTCCAACCCCACTTACAATCGTACTGTGTCTTTTCTGTTCACGGTAGCTAAACTCCCCCAAAAGATCTTTCTAAAGAAGGCCTCTGCTTTTTCTCCTCTTGCTCTCTTCTTAATTCCTTACATTCTGGTTTCTGACCTTAGCATTACACAGAAACTGTTCTTTCTTGGTTACCAGATCCAAAGGCCTTTTCTCCATCCTCATTCTCCTCTACCTTTCTGCAGCCTCTGACACTACTCATCACTCTAACCTCCTTGGTATCCTTTTTCCCCCTAGGTTTTTGGGACACTACTCTATCTCCCTTCTCCTCCGATCTATCTTAATGATCTTCCTCTGTCTCCTTTGCTGGATCCTCCGCCACATCATTCCCTCGAAACTTAAGTATCCCTCCAGGTTCTCTCCAGGTCCTCTTTTCTTTTTCTATATCACCTCACTTGATGATCTCAGAAGCTCCCAGGGATTTAATTTCCATCTCTATACTGATGATTCCCAAATCTCCCCATCATGCCCCCAAAACTCTAATGTCCTCCACTATTGCGTCTCCAACTGCCTTGCAGACATCTCAAAATGGGTGCCCACTAAACATCTTAAAATCAATATATTACAAATGGGACTCATTATCTTTCCCCCTAAATCCTTCCCAACCCCTCCTTTCCCTCTTACTATAGAAGGCAACACCATCCTCCAGGTCCCTCAGGCTTACAATCTGGATTCTTGGAGTCCTCATTATCTCTCATCCCCCATAGCTAATCTGTTACCAAAGCCTGCCATTTTTAGCATTGTCACATCTCTCAAATATGGCCCCTTCTCCCCTCTAATACCACTACCACTCCAGGCCCTCAAAACCTCGTATTTGGAACATGGCAATAGTCTACTGATGGGTCTGCCTGCCTCTCTCTCCACACTCCAATCCATCCTTCATTCAGTCACTAAAGTGATTCTTCTTAAAATGAAGGTTTGGTCATGCAACCCCACCTATTGAATAAACTCCAGTGACTTTCTATTGCCTCTAGAATAAAATACAAAATGCTCCATTTGGAATTAAAAGTCCTTTACAACCTACCCCCCTCCCACCTTTCCAGTATTCTTACACCTTATTCCCCAACATGTACTCTAATGCAGTCAATGGCCTCCTGACTATTCCAAGAACAAGGCACTCCACCTCTCAGCTCCAGGCATTTTCTCTGACTATTCCTGGAACTCTCTCCCTCCTCCACCTTGACTATTGACCTTCCTGACTTTTTTAAGACCCAAATAAAATCTCACTTTCTACAGAAAGTCTTCCCTAGACCCTCTTAAATCTAGTGCCTTCCCTCTGTTAATTATTTCCTATTTATCCTGTATATAACTTGTTCTCTGTGTGTATATATGTTTGTATATTATCCCCCCTCCCATTAGATTATAAGCTCCTTGAGGGTAGTGACTATCTTTTGGCTCTTTTTGTAACTCCAGGTCTTAGCACAGTACTTGGCACATTGTAGGAGTTAAATCATTGATTTTGATTGATCCTTCCTTCTATCAAAACTAGACGTAATAGGGGCGGCCAGGTAGCACAGCAAGTAAGAACACCGGCTCCAGTGTTGAGAAGACCTGGAGATCGAATCCCGGGCCCAGACACTTAGCACCCACCCAGAAACACCTGGCCGTGTAACCTTGAGCAAGTTACTTAACCCCAGTTGCTTAGGGGCGGCCAGGTGGCTCAGCGAGTAAGAGCACCGGCTCCAGTGTTGGGATGACCTGGATCGAATCCTGGGCTCAGATACTCAGCAGCACACCCAGAAATCACTGGCCATGTAACCTTAAGCAAGTTACTTAACCCCAATTGCTTTCATGTTATAATATGCTACATGGTTAGTCATTGCTCCTTTATTAAAATATAAAGGAGGTAGGCAATGGTCATCAAAATCATAGAATCTCAGCATTGGAAAGGACCTTCAAGGTAACTTAGTTCAACCCTGACATAAATCACAAATTCCCTATATACCATCACTAACAACTAGTCTTCTGCTTTCCACTGAAAAACCTGCAGTGTCTACCTCAGAGACTATCCCATTTCACCTGTGACTAAGTAAATTAGGATACTGTCTCATATAGGATCTTCGATCCAGAAAAGACCTTTGGGCCATGAGCAAATCCAACTTCTTCATTTACCAGAGGATATAATAATAAATCAAGGTCATATAATTTACTAGTGATATCATGAAAGCTAAAATTCAATATCTTGTAACTCCCAATCTAATAACTTTCTTCTAAACCATACTTACTTATTGTGTCCTTATAAGGAGCTCAAATGGGTTTCTCTATACCTTCTAGCCACTGCTTGTCAGGAGTGTTGTAGTAAATGTTCAACGATCAATTTTCAAAGGAAGGGGGAAGCAAATCTATGAAACATACTTGAGTTTAAGTTAGATTATCATTCTGTCCAGTTCAAATTGGATTATCATTTTTCTTAAGCTAGATCCAGGACTGGCCTTGGAGTCAAGGAGAGCTGAGATACAATCCAGCCTCAAAAACTTCTTAGCTGTAAGACCTTGGGCAAGCTATTTAATCTCTGCCAGCAGAGAAAAAAAAATGGCAAACTACTCCAGTACCTTTGCCAAGAAAGTCTCACAGAGAAAGGTCCATGGGGTCACAAAGAGTTGGACACAACTAAAAAAAAAAAACAATAAAATTCTTAAGTTTAGTCAATCAACAAACAATAAATCAAGCTCTAATCTGTAGCCTTTGATGCTTTCTAAGGTGTAAATGCTCATACGGAAAAGTTAACAATCATCTTTCACGCAGCTGTTTCCAGCATACACCAGGATTCTTAATTCTGTTCTCTGAGGTTCTGTATAAGTATATTCCCTCTACCATATGACAGGCATTTAAATATTTGAGTCAGCTATAGTCCTGCTTCATCCCTCCACCCACCCAAGTCTTATTTTTTTTTAGGTTAGATTCCCTCCTCATTTAATCAACCATCATTTAGCATTGTTGAGTAGTTTCACCTGCCTCTGCTTGCCCATTAAAAAATGCGGCACCTAGAACAAAGTTTGACCAGAGCACTATTACATTGATATTTTTCTGCATATTAAGTTTCTATCAATGTACTTTAAGATCAAATTAGCTTATGGGATGAGGAGGTGGCAAGTATATCAGACTGTTACTTTATGCTGTATATTAAGAAGTTAACCAAAATTTGACTTTTGATCCTCTCTAAAGACCTTTCTCATCCTCAATACCTTGAGTTGGAAAACTTTGTAGGTGATAAAATTCAGTCCCTTTATATTATAAATGAATAAACAATGGCCTAGCAAAACCTAGCATGCCATTTCTCTATCCCCTTTAAGATAATATGCAAACTTCTCTATTTGACAATTAAATCCAAACCCATTCTCATTCCATTCTATCTTTCTGGATTGACTAACTAATTTATGAAATGAAACGGAAGCCGGAACACCTGTATCTTGGGGTACTCACCAGGAAAGTCCACAATGGCAGCAGGAAGTGAAGCTATAATCACACTTTAATAAGGCACAGATGGTACAGATACAGGGGCTACAATGCAGGGTTAATTTCTTCCATAGGAACTATTTTTTTCAAAGTAAAAACTAGATCATCATTTCCCCTCTACTCCCTTTTCCAAATTGTCAGTTTATTCAGAGCTTATATCATCATTGCTGTGTATCCCCCAACTAAAGACCACCAGGAAGCAGTGTTTGACCTTGACTTCATTGACTATTATCAGAGCATACTGGAAAGCTAATAGAAATTATCGCCAATTTGTTAGGGAGTACTTTTGTTAAGAAATATCTGAAGATTTCTCATAGGATGGTGAAGATAGGAACAAAAGGACACTTTGATGGTTCTGTAGCTGGGAGAAGGAGAATTCTGGATAGTAGCCAAAGAAAATTGT
The DNA here is from genome assembly GCF_028583685.1 of Petaurus breviceps papuanus. NCBI lineage: Eukaryota > Metazoa > Chordata > Mammalia > Diprotodontia > Petauridae > Petaurus > Petaurus breviceps. The sequence continues at coordinate 24,503,362 of NW_027185655.1, forward strand.
CTGAGTAAAGGGGTAAAAGACTGCCGTGCTGGTATGGAGGTTAATTGGGCAGCTTTGAATGAGTGTAGCAATGACATGTGAAAGGTGGAGACAGTCTATATAAAAGATCCAAACCACTCAAGAGGATTAACCAACTCGAAGTAATGAAGGTCCTATGTGCCTAAGATAAATGAGCAGAATTTGAAAGACAACAATTCTATTTTCTAGTAATGTAAGCATGTCAGGACATTAATCTGAGTCCTACTGGGAAAGAGCACTTTCGTCAGAGCAAGGTCCAGGCAAGCCAAGGAATCAGTGGGGAAAGAAAAGGTCAAGTCAAAAAGTCATTGAAACTCTACATGAAAAGCTTTAGACTGAAAGAGAGCTTCTTTCCTAAACACAACTATATCTAGATCTAAGGGAAAAAATAGAGAAAATGGAACAAAAAGGCAGCATGTGCAAACTACTGACTTGCCTTTTTAGGGCTTCATTCAAATGATTTAGGCTTCAGGAATTCCCCAGAAGTCGAAATTTCTCTCATCTTTGTTTTATATGTTCCACAGAAGCTATCAAGTTTCCAGGAATTTTTATTAAGAACGCTAGTATTGTGAGTTAGTGGGTAGAAAGCTAGCCTAGAGTCAGGAAAGCAGGGGTTCAAATATTTCCATTTATACGTATTTGACTATGTTATTCAAGTGTTGGTGCAGGATTAATGTCAACACATTTTTCAGGTTCAATGTTAGGATAAAATGAGGCACTTACGAGGTATTTGCTCTGACACAGCAAAGATTAGTTACAAAGATAATGTAGCCCTTAGTTTCTCCAGAAACCCTCACTGCTCCATCTATACATAAAAAAATGTGCAGGATGTGGCAAAGAATATTGTGATTCATGTAGTCTTCAAAAATCCACCAAAGCCTCAGGAGTCCCCACTCTATGTGAATGGGGCTTTTTAGGCCTTCACATGAAACAAGGGCCAATCATGTCCCAAGATTACTTTGTTATCATTTAGAGGAGAAAAAAACTAGCATTTCAGGAAATGTAGAAACCCTGGTCCTACACACTTGGACATGTTACTTAAACTGTAAGTGACCTGGAGAATTTTATAAGTCCAGAAATTGGTGAGAAGTTGCCAATCTACTTAGGTAAAATGAGTTTTTTGCTAGGAGTTATTTGCATCAATAAAATCAGATCCTATTTAAAATGTCAAAATAATAATTGTCAGACCTCTGATAACAGAACTTATCTAAGAGAAAGAAGAACTTTAGAAAAAATTTTACAAAAGTTAAATAAGATAGACCTCAGAAGAAAATTGAATGGAAATAGAAAGGAATAGACTTTTTTCTCAGTTGTACATGGCACTTTAACAAAAATTGACCAAGTATTAAAACTTAAAAATTCACAATCAAATCCAAAAAAAGCAGAAATATTAAATGTACTTTTTTGATGAAAATGCAATAAAAATTACATTCAATAATGAGCTATGGAAGCATAGATTAAAAATAATTTGGAAACTGAATAAGAAGGAATGAGTCAAAGAACAAATCATAGAAACAATCAATAATTTCATTAAAGAGAATGACAACAATGAAATAATATACCATAATATGTTTGATATACTCAAAACAACCCTTTAAAATTTTATATATCTAAACATGTTCTGTGGGGACAAACAGCGCAAGTCTAATCCCTTTTCCCTATTATAACATTTCTAATACTTAAAGATGGCTATCATAATCCTGAATTTGCTGTTTCCACTTTAAACATCCCTAGGTTTTAACATTGATTGTCATGTAACATGGAATCAAATTCCTTCATTATCCTGATTCCCCTTTTCTATGTGCTCTCTAGCTTACTATGTTCTCCCTAAATCATCGTGCCCATAATGGAACACAATAGTCCAGATGTGGTCTAACCATTAAAAAGTACAGAGTGACTTCTTTATTCTTTAAAATGATGCCTCTCTTAGTTCAGCCCAAGTTCACATCATCTTTCTTGGCTGCCATATCACACTGCAAATTCATCTAGCTCTAGGAACCCACTAAAATACCAATATTTTTTGCATAACCAGCAATAAAATCAAGTTTTTTTTCTCTAATTTGTCCATGCGAAGTTGACTTTTTAAACCTCAGAATAGGTTTTTACATTTATCCCAATAAAATTTTTTCTTGTTAGATTTAAATCTGTTCTCTATCCTACCAAGATCTTTCAGGACAGCAATTCTGTAATCTACTATATTAGCTGCTGCTTCCAGCTTTGTGTCATGTGCAAATTTAATAAACACAATTTATAAAGCTTTATTCAAGTCATTGATCAAAATGTTAAGCAGCATATATACAGATCTCTGAGGCATTTTCCTCCCCCCAACATCTCTAATTAATTCTGTATTCTGTAAGCTGACAACCATCAAATTCATCTTTCTAAACCATTGCTTTCATATTTATAATAGTTCATTTGTATATTTAAGAGAAAGTCATAATCTAATCTCAGGAAAGTTACCTAATGACCACTTACTGTTATCAAAACGAAGGCTAACGGTACTGTGAACTTCAGTAGCATAGATGCTCTGCTCTTAGCTTTTGACCTTGATCTTGGGACATATTAGCTGATCAGCTCTGCTCAGGAACAAATTGTGAGTAGCTCACTCCTCTCACTAGTAGAGAACTCATTGATATTCTAAACTGCATAAGCTCCTCAGAAACTTTATATGACAGTCAGGTTTCAATGCAAAATCCAATTCTGACAGTAAGAAAATTACTATTTTCCATAAACCATTGTCCTTTTGAATAGTTTCCCTTTGTTTATATTTTTAGTCTCACTCTACTATTTTGTTCTAACTATTAAAATGTATGGCTAGGCATTCTATAAATGTATAATTATCTAATATATGTACAAAAATGCATCACATAATTTGGTTTCATGAGCAAGCCACATAAGAACACACAGTCAAATTGATAAAACTGTTTTGAAAGTTAATAGTTATACCTTATGGAGTCACCAGTCATTCTAGCTGTTTCTCTTTACCCCTCCCCCACCTCCACTTCCCTCTTGGGGATGAGATATAAGAAGGCTAGCCAACCCACATCAATCATGTCTCTACCCTACTAAAGAAAAATCAACTCTCTAATTCCTACTATGTTAATCACTCAAAAAAAACCCCTTACTGAAACACTGCAATATGTAAGTTACTCTCCTAGGTACTATAGGGGATAAGAAGAAATATTAGACTATATTTGCAAAGAATTTATAATATACTTGGGAAAATAAAATATAAATACATGAAAAAATAAATTCATGAGTTAAATAAGAATTTAAGGCATCAGTAGAAGAGAATGTGCACAGCACTACATGATTAATTGCCAAATGAGTGGCATAGGCAGTAATGTTGTGAGTTCAGAGGAAGGTGAGATCATCATGGGCTGGATTGATGTGGAAAGCCTTCAAAGAGTAAGTAGAACTTGAGAATAACCTTGAAAAATGATGAAGAATTGGAGAGAGAATGGCATCCCAGACAAATAGAAAAATGCAAACAGTGCTCAGGGAACAAGTGAACCAGTTTAGTATTTAAGAAAAAAGTGGAAGATATTTTTGTGAAGTAGATTGGGGACTGTTTGGACTAGACAATGAGTTTTAGACCTAGTTTGTTTGTCCTATAGGCAATGAGAAACATCAATTCTGAACTCCTCAGCCTGGCATTTGATAATCCTATACTAATTATTTGTTCTTATTTCCGACTACTTTCCAATGTAGCATCTGCCTTAAAGAGATTAATGTGGCTATTTCATAATCATACTGTTTTCATTTCTGCCTCCACCCATTTGCACTCATCTCATTCTGTTTGCCAGAAAGGCTCCCTTTTCTTACCTATTCAATTACTATTTATCTCATCCCATTCCAAACTTTTGAGCTACTTCCATCATAAGCTCTTTCTGACTACTTCAGAACTGAGCTCATGGGATTTTACAATCCAAAGGGACCTTATAATGCAACCACTTCATTTTACATATTAGAAACAGATCATGATGTTATTATTCTCACTGCAACTTTGTGGGGAAATATTTATTATACTATTTTATTAATGAGAAAAATCAAGTCTCAAACACATAAGTAAATTAAACAGGCATATATAGCTAGTAAGAAGAAGAGACAAGATTTGAACCACAACTTCCTGGCTCCTAGACTAACATTCACTCCACTGAACTACACTTCCTTTCAGAGGGAGATGTTATTCTGAGACTCGACTTGCATAAAATTTTCCTAATGCCCAGGCATTTACATGATTTTTAAAGAAAGAGGGAATGAAAACAACCCCTGGAAGGCAGAAATATAGTTCTTACTTCTCTGTGAACTAAACTTTAAAAAAAATAGTTTTGTTTTAGCCAAGGTCAACCATAGTTCCACCAGGTTTCAACAGAACTACAATTCTGAAACCAAGAAAACTAGAATTTTCCATAAACCATTTACCTTTTTAAGAGTTTGGCCATATTTATATTCTTATTCTGACTCTGCTAGGGTGTTTCATCCTTACTATCAAAATTTACAGTCTGGTATTATATAAATGTATATGTATCTAAAATATGAAAAATCTATTGCATAATGCAGTTTCATTTAACTTTACTAGTGACTGTTTTATGACAGTGACCTACATGGTCTGAAAGTGTAATGCAGTGATGTATATTTCAGTGTTCTCTACCAAGGACATTCTTGAAAATGAGTTGTAATATTTCAAGAGTTTTATCCTTGAGAGTAAAATGTTAATAAATAGATAAATCTTTAATAGTTGCTAAGTCACGAGTTTGTATTTGGGGTAACTAGAATGAAATCTGGATAGCTTAAAGGATAGTGAGAGAATCTAGGGAAGCAGTGTGACGAAGTAGCCTTGGAGCCAGGGAGCCCAAGGTTTGAATCTCTCTACAAAATTTTTCTAGCTGTGTCACCCTACTCAGCTCACTTATCCCTTTGAGCCTCCCTTTACTCATCTGTAAGATAAGGATGATGATAGCAGTCCCTCATACAGTTGCAGCAAGGGTCAAATAAGACTGCAAAAAAATAAAGCACTATACTCAGTTATTATTCATATCAGCTATAAAGAACTTATCCATTCTTTTTCCTTAGAACCTGATTAGGTTAATGGAAATTGCTCATAGTCAACACTTGTTGGATTTCACAAATGAAATATAGTTGAGTGTTTCTTAGCAGTGAGATAACAAAAATCCTTCACCATAATTGATATGATGCCTTTATTTCTTTTGAAGTAGCCCTGGCTCTTGCACACTAGAAAACAACCCAGTTAATAACTGATACCTTCTAACTTTTTGAATTGGGAAGTAATGATAGAAGAGGGTCCAGGGGTAGGAACCTGTGGCTTCCAGAAGAACACAGGTTCCCACCCCTGGAATAGGCCACCCTCCACACATCAAATTTCTTTCAGAGGAAATTGTTCCAAAAGGGACATAGTATTGAAAGTGTTCAATGTATAACCTTCCGTTGTTAAATGGAATGTTCGATCTTGGTTGAGTACCATGGTCCCAATGGAGCAGGTACCCATCATACTCATTCTGACTAGAGACAATAGACAGGATTGCAGCCAGGGTACTAAAGTTTTTGCTCTTGATTTTGCTTCCTTATAAGTCTCTCTGTCTTCTCTGTTAGCTAATTTTGAGAGAAGTAACCAGGAGTGTGTCTCCTCCCATTGCTTTATTTCAATGTAGAACAAGGGACTAGCACCCCCCTTGACTGGGCTCCCAGTCTCCTACTTCTTAGTGATCACATGGATCTCATAGTCTCCTCTGACTTGGAATTAAAGTATCCATCTCTCTCTGTTTCTATCTTTTTCTTGTCTCCCTGTCTCTGCCTGTCTGTCTTTCTATCTCTGTATCTCTATCTCTTTTATCTCCCCTCTCTTTTTTCCTCTCCTGTCCTGTTCCTTCCTCTTCTCTTTCTCTCCTAATAGTTGGGTTGGGGAGTCTGTAAAACTGTTTAGCCTCACATGCACATAGGACATAGAGTCTATAAGATTATATATCTTAATTACCAACCCATTTCAATAATCTTTCTAGGAAGAAGTATACTTATATGGTTGAGAATTTTGTTGAATTCAATTTCATTATAATGAAATTATTTTGAGACAAAATATTTTTTGTGGAATTAATAGTTTACCAAGACAACATGCTTAGTAATTAAGCTTGTTCTATGAAAGAGTCACAAAAATTCAGAACTAAAATTAATAGTAGTCATCAAGTCTATAGAATATTCAATAAAGTAGTCATGCAGACTTTAGAGATGGTAAATCTACAACCCACCAAGTTGGTTCATTTCACTTTTAGATAGTTCTAATTTAGGATGGTTTTTTCTTACATCAAACTTAATTTTTTTCCTTTACTGTTACTTCTCTGGACCTTGAAACTCAGTGCCTTGTGTTTGCCTTCAGGCCTCCTAGGCCTCTTTACTATAAGAGAAATAAAGTACTGGGAAGAGAAAGGGTTAAATACTGCATCTTCTTAGGGAAAAAAACAGCCTCTCACATGACACATATTCAAATCCTTGAAAACAGCTATTATATCCCTGGTGAGTCTTCATAAATTCAAGTTTAGTATGATGAGTTACCTCAGCTGATTCTTAGATGATTTAAATTCCAGACTCCCCTGGCTCTTCTTCTGTTTGCCTGTGTCCTTCTTAAAATGTGATGCCCAGGACTGAACCAAATTCCCCATATGTTCCTCTGACCAGGCATAGTAGAGATGAACTTCTTATTCTGATATGCTATGTTTCTCTTAATGCATGCAAGGTCACAGATACATGGCTTCCAAATCATACCAGTTGTAGCAGTACTTGGCCCAGCAACATTGCATAGTTGATGGGGCACTAGGGTTGGACTCAGGAGGACCTTAGCCTCAAATTCCACATCAGATAATTATCAGTCATACCCTGGGAAAGACACTTGGTGCCTCTTTCCCGTCATCTGAAAATTAAGGGAGTTGAACTAAGCTGCCTCTAAGGACACTTCTAGCTCTAAAATTATATTTTCCCTAATAATGACATCAGTGACTTTACCAAACTTCTTGATAAGATCTAGGTTAATTCTATTTACAATTTCCCCTTAAATTAGATGTTAAGTAACCTCTTTTAAAAAGGAAGTAAGTTTAGTCTGGCATTACTTATTCTTAATGAAGCCAGGGGCTTCTTTCAAGTCTTAGCTAAAATATAGCTATCTGTGAGAAGACTTTTCCAAGTCTTAATGTATATTAGTATCTTGTATATGATTTAATCTCCAATTTACTATATAGCATTCAGCTGAGTTGCTATTAAAGCAAATAATGAATTGTGTAAAGTGGTTACATCATTTAAATGTGCGTTACTTAGAGTTATAATTATATTTAAAGCATTGTCATTGGTTTCAGCCTAATAGAAATATGCGATGAAAAACTTAAAAGATCAGTTTCTTTTATGTTTATTAATGAAATATAATAGTAAATGATAAAAAAAGTTGTAGTGATTCAAGTGTATACAAAGAAATAGAGAAAGCAAAATTTCTGAAATGAAAAAGACTGAATACTGTACTTAAGCAAAAGCCTACACTAATAATATGATGAAAATATCACTCTTTTCATATACTTTAGTAACATAGACTACATTATCTCCTCTTTCTTTAAATCTTCAGCCCCACTCCTGCCTTAGCAGGTACAGAGAGGTTCCTCCACATTTCTGCAAGCTTGCCATCATTTTCTCATGTAGTTAATTAACTAAGTTGAATTTGATGATCTACAGCATTATCAAAAAACAATAATACTTTAAGCACAATATTGTTAACTTTGCAATATTTTTCAATTGCTGGGCTAATATTACTTGAAAGTTAGTCTTCAAAAAGGCTTTAGTTACTGTCTCTTTCCTATTTAGCCAACAAAGAACTGGAAGTGATCCGTGGTTATAATCTCTCTGAGCACAAGGATTTCAAGACAAGCATTGGTTTTTATTTAAAATCCCCTTTCCGCCTTACTTTCCTATAAACCTATCAGGTGATACTTTAAATCTAGTTCAAGTTTTTCTTTCTTTCTTAGAAATAAAAGTTCTGGAATGTATTATTTTCTAGAATAAATGCGTTCATTCACCTTCTTTGATTATTTTCTCAGAATGTTAAGCTGCTGTGTTTTTATCTACAGTGGCCAACACTCTAGTGGTAACATTGCGCAATTGAACTAGATTTAAAGCAATTCAAATAATCTGTACATGCAGTAAACATAACTACCCACTTCATTTCCATTTTCTTTCACCACCTAAATAAACCTGAAACTTTCATCTGAATGACTTCCATGTTAAGAGAAATATATTTTAAAATGAAATCTCAATCCATAGAGCTAAAAAATGCTTCATTTCTACCATTGTAACATTTGAATTCCTTGTTATTATTTGCAAAACGCTAAAAAAAAAAAAAAAAGGTGATTTAACCATTGGCTTTTCGTGCCATTAAGTTACATCGTACTTTTGTTGTAATGTAATAAAAAACCCATTTTTTTTTTGCACTGGCAATGTTGCCATCTGAACTATTGTTCCATTTGTTCATTTTGTTTTAAAAAATTAACACATTGCGGTGGCTAGGTAATGCAGTGAATAGAGCACCAGCCCTGGAGTCAGGAGAACCTGCATTCAAATCTGGCCTCAGACACTTAAAACTTACTAGCATGTGACCTTGGGCAAGTCACTTAACCCCAATTGGCCTGCTTTCTCCCCTCCAAAAAGGAAAAAAAAACAATTAACACATCTCTTGGTGAGCATCCACATGTAATTAGGTAAATACAGACTGACAAGATACTGGTGTGTTTTAAAAAACAACAACAAAAATCTAAGTTTCATGCATTGCATTAACTAAATTTTGGCACACATAAAATTATCTTATATTATTTTATAATTCACACTAAATCAAATGTTGCATGATTTGAACTCACATTTCTTCTATTACACCTGGGTGTGGCCACTGGGCATGTTATGGCTTTTTGGAGCCACAGGTAAGAGCTGGATAGCAGGGGTATACCAAAGATGGATGAGTAATGCTGAAAAGTGCTCAATAAGTCTTCACATGAGAGGGGCTAGTCCACCTTGAATAACCCCATACACCCTCCCCTTTTCTTTGTAAACCCCATGCTTAGCACAATGTCTAGTGCATAGTAGGCACTTAAACTATTTATTGTATTATATTTTAATAAAAGTTTGTTTATGTGTCTCTACTTGATGAAGCCATGTTTCTTCTTTGTCAGTGCCACTTTATTTTCTAAATGTTCAGTATTTATATCTTTAATAAATTATTTAGGATTCTCTCAAAGAACTGAAATCATGCTCATCAGATTACATAGTCTGTAGACCCCACTCCAATTCCTTTTTTTGAAAATGGTAACATTTGCCATTCTTTGATCCCCCAATTCTTAGCCCTTTAAATATCACTGAGAATAGCTCACCAAAGTTATTCATCAGTGTTTTTAGTACCTAAAAATCTACAGTTATTCTTTCTACATCGTGACTTTCCCCAATGTGACTTTCCCCAGAGCAGGTTTTTTTTAAACATTTTATTTAAAGTTTTGAGATCCAAATTTTATCCTTCCCTCTCTTCCTCCCATGCCCCCTCTCTGAGATAGTAAGCAATCACATACAGATTATACATGCACAATTATGTAAAACATTTCCATATCAGTCATTTTGTACAAGACTCAAATGAAAGTGAAAAATAGCATGCTTCATTCTGTATTCAATCAATATGAGTTCTTTCCCTGGAGGCAGATAGTATGCTTCATCATTAGTCATTTGGGATTGTCTTGGATCATTGTATTGCTGAGAATAGCTAAGTTCTTCACAGATCTTCATCGAAAAATATCATTACTATGTATAACATTCTACCAATTCTGTTCACATCACTATGCATCAGTTCATGTAAATCTTTTCAGGTTTTTTTTTCTCTGAAATCATCCTCCTTGTCATCTCTTACAGCACAATAATATCCCATTACAATTATATATCATAGCTTGCTTATCCATTTCCAATTGCTGGGCATACCTTTGATTTCCAATTCCTAGTCACCACAAAAAAAAAGCTGTTATGAACATTTTTGTACAAATGGGAAAAATAAGGGCTCCATCTCTCAAATATATAGAGAACTATGCCAAATTCATAAAAATGCATGTTACTCTCCAATTGATAAATGGTCAAAGGATATGAACAGATATTTTTCAGAAAAAGAAATAAAAACTATAGTTATATGCAAAAATACTTGAAATCACTATTGATCAGATAAATGCAAATTAAAACAACTCTGAGGTATCACCTCACACCTATTAGAGTGACTATATAACAAAAAAAGAAAAATGTTGGCTGTTGGAGGGGATGTGGGAAAAATGGGACACTAATATATTGTTGGTGGAATTGTAAACTTATCCAACCATTCTGGAGAGCAATTTGGAACTATGTCCATAAACCAAACTGTGCATATATTTTGATACAACAATTCCTCTGCTAAGTCTACTCATTGGTTTTGATCTATAGAAAGTTTACATAAGGAATTGAATGTGAATTTTTTTTGGAGTTTTGAGAAAGCAACAGATGACACATGAAGGCCAGCAGATGACACAGAAAAAGATTAGAAACTCAGAAATGAATAAAATATGTGTATAGTAATGTGTAATATCAACATATTTTATCTTTTAATACCATAAATATACCCAAATTTTACAAAAAAAAAATATTGTAAATATACCATAAAAGAAAAAGGAAACATTCAGGCTTCTTCTTTGGTATGAAGGGAGGGCAAAAACTTTACATGGATTTTCTAGATGGTGGGGTGCTCTATCCCTAATCCCCATAATATGAAATGGATAAAAGTAGTTCATCTGGGACAAGCCACTTGACCTCATCAAGGTCAGCTAGTTGCTTTCTTACTATCTCTACATTTAATCCTCATAGTCATTTTTTTCTCCTTTACAAAAAAAGATTACTCTTAGAGCAAACAATAGCAATATAAAACTTAGCAGTTCTGCTTCCTCCCTGCTGTTGTTACCAACAGCCCATGCACTCCTAGAATTTCTGCCATTCCTCCTTTAATTCTCCTCTTTTCCTAGTACAGCTTAAAAGATCGTTTCTATTATTCTTTCATTTCTTTTTCATATTCCGTTCATTTTGAGCTTAAACATTGTTGATAATACATTCTTTTATTTTTAAAGCAATTAGGGTTAAGTAACTTGCTCAAGGTTACACGGCCAGTTATTATTTCTGGGTGTGGTGCTGAGTATCTGAGCCCGGATTTGATCCAGGTCATCCCAACACTGGAGCCGGTGCTCTTACTCGCTGAGCCACCTGGCCGCCCCTAAGCAATTGGGGTTAAGTGACTTGCTCAAGGTTACATGGTCAGGTGTTTCTGGGTGGGTGCTAAGTGTCTGAGCCCGGGATTCGATCTCCAGGTCATTCCAACACTGGAGCCGGTGCTCTTACTCGCTGTGCTCCCTGGCCACCCCTGATAATACATTCTTACAATACTATGCCTTACCTTGGAATTCATCTTCTATTCCTTTGCTTCCACATTCTGTGCCCCTGGTTACTCAAAGAAAATTATGTTTCAATTTCTCTTTATATCCATATCAGATTTTTCAGAAAACTCCATTCTTACTATACATCTGAATTATTTCTCTTTGTATCTTCAAAATTTCCTTCTGTTTATTTGTGTTTTTTGGTTTATTATTGAACTAAAAATTGTTTTGTCATGTATACACTAATAATACCCATTTAACATCTGTCTTCTTAAGGAAAACTTTGCATTAATTTTTTGAAGTCTAACTTTGCAGGTACACTGATAGTAAATTTTGTTGTTTGTTTTTTTCCTAGCCATTTTTATCCCAAACAAATTTTGGTTTTTCAAATAACAAGCTGAAGTTGGAAATCCCAATTCTTCTACCTAGTTACTTAATCCTCTGGCAATTTCTTTTCTAATGTTTTATTTTTTCCTAATTACATATAAAAACAAATTTTAACATTTTTTTTGTTTTTAACAATTTTGAGTTCCAAATTCTCTCCTTACCTTCCTCCCTGCCCCCATTCTTGACAAGGTAAGTAATTTGATATAGGTTATACATCTGGAGCCATGCAAAACATATTTTCATGATGGTCATGTTGTGAAAGAAAACACAGACAAAAAAATAAAGAAAAAATTTATTCCATCTGCATTGACTCCATCAGTGCTTTCTCTAGAGGTCAATAGTGTTTTTCATCATAAGTCCTTCAGAATTGTCTTAGATCATTGTATTGATGAAAATAGCTAAGTTGATCATCCTTACCATATTGCTGTTACTGTGTGTACTGTTCTCCATGTTCTATTCTCTACACTTTGCATTGGTTAATGAAAGTCTTTTCAGGTTTTTCTGAAAGCATCTTGCTTGTCATTATTTTATAGCACAACAAAATTACATCACAATTATATACCACAACTTGCTTAGTCATTCCCCAGTTGATGGACATATCCTCAGTTTTTAATTCTTTGCCACCTCAAGAAGAGCTGCTATAATTATTTTTGTATACATTGTTTCTTTACTTTTCTTTACTATTTCTTTGGGATACAGACCAATGGCATTATGCACAGTTTTACAACTCTTTGGGTATAGTTCAAATTTGCTCTCCAGAATGGTTGGATCAGTTCACAAACTTCACCAGCAATGCTTTAGTGTTCCAATTTCCCACATCCCCTACAACATTTGTCATTTTCCTTTTCTGTCATATTAGCCAATTTGATAGTTGTGAGGTACTAACTCAGACTTGATTTAAGTTGTATTTCTCTAATCAATTGTGATTTAGGGTATTCATGAGCATAGTTAACTTTGATTTCTTTATCTGAAAATTGCCTGTTGATATCCTATATTTGAGAAGCAAGCCCTTTATCATAAAAATACTTAGTGAAATTTTTTTCACAGTTTTGATTACCAACTGTATACTTCCCTTAATCCGTTATTCCTGTTCCTTCTCCTTTCACCCTGTCCCTCCTCAAAAGTGTTTTGCTTCTTCCAATCTGCCCTACTTTCTATCATCCCCTCCCATCTTTTCTCATTCCCTTCCCCTTGTACTCCACTGTAGGGTAAGATACATGTCTATACCCAACTGAGAATGAATATTATTGCTTTTTGCACCTCTTTTGTGTGACATAATTTACTCCTTTCTACCTCTCCCTTCTCCTTTCTTCCAATGCATCACTTTTTCACACCTTAATTTTATTATTTTTTTAGATATTATTCCATCATGATCCACTAACACTCATGACTTCTGCTTATGTATGCTGCTTCTATGTGCCCTAACAATGATCAGTTTCTTAGGATTTATAAGTGGGTGGGTGCTAAGTGTCTGAGCCCGGGATTCGATCTCCAGGTCATTCCAACACTGGAGCCGGTGCTCTTACTCGCTGTGCTCCCTGGCCACCCCTGATAATACATTCTTACAATACTATGCCTTACCTTGGAATTCATCTTCTATTCCTTTGCTTCCACATTCTGTGCCCCTGGTTACTCAAAGAAAATTATGTTTCAATTTCTCTTTATATCCATATCAGATTTTTCAGAAAACTCCATTCTTACTATACATCTGAATTATTTCTCTTTGTATCTTCAAAATTTCCTTATCTCCCCTTATAGGAATGAAAAAGTTTAACCATATTCAATCTCTTATACTTTCTCTTTCCTTTTTACCTTTTTATGCTTCTCCTGAGTCTTGTATTTGAAAGTCAAATTTTCTATTCAACTCTGGTCTTTCATCAGGAATGCTTAAAAGTCCTTTTTTTCATTAGCTATCCATTTTTATTTCCTTTGAAAAAATCACACACACACAAACACATTTTTCTGGGTAAGTGATTCTTGGTTGTAATTCTACCTTTTTTGCCCTCTGGAATACCATATTCCAAGCTCTAGTATTCTTTAATGTAGAAGCTGCTAATTCTTATGTTATCCTGACTGTGGCTCCACCATTGTTTAAATTGTTTCTTTCTGAATGCTTATAATATTTTCTCCTTGACCTGGGAACTCCAGAATTTGACTACAATATAACTAGAGATTCACATTTTGGGATCTCTTTCAGGAGGTGATCAGTAGATCCTTTCAGTTTCTATTTAACTCTTTGGTTCTAGGATATCAAGGGAGTTTTCTTTGATAATTTCTTGAAATATGATGAATAGGTTCTTCCTTTGACCATGGCTTTCAGGTAGTCCAATTATATTTAAAGTATCCCTCCTTGATCTATTTTCCAAGTCAGCTGTTTATACAAGGACATATTTCACATTTTCTTCTATTTTTAATTCTTTTTATTGTGTTGTATTATTTTATTGTCTCATACAGTCAGCTTCAATTTGCCTAATTCTATTTTTTAAGGAATCATTTTATTCAGTGAGCTTTAATACCTTCATTTCTATTTGCTCAATTTTACTTTTTAAATAATTATTCTGTTTAGGTAATTTTTGTGACTTTTTTAATCATTTGGTCTATTCTGTTTTTTAAGGTGTTATTTTCTTCAGTATTTTTGTGCCTCCTTTACCAAGCTCTTGACTCTTTGATTTTTTTCTCACATCACTCACATTTCTTTTCCTAATTTTTCTTATATATCTTTTATTTTCTTTTTAACATTCTTTTTGAGCTCTTTCTGGAATTTTTTTTGCTCCTAAGATCAATTCATATTCTTTGAGGCTTTGGAGGAAGCTTTTTTTTTTTAAAAAACTTTCTTTCCTTCTTCTGAATTTTGTTTTAATCTTTCCTTTCACTATAATAACTCCTTATGGTCAGGTTCTTTATTGTTCTTGTTGTTTGCTCATTTCCTAGCCCATTTCTTGACTTTTAATTTTATGTTAAATTTGGGGTCTATTTCTGAGGTGGAGGGGGCACTATCCCAAACTTCAGATTTTTCATGCAGAACTATTTCTGTGGGTCTGTAAGTTTTCAGTTCTTCTAAGTCAGTATGAAAATTGTGGTCACTGCTCTTTCAGCCTGTGCTCTGAACTATAAGCAACTGCAATCGCTATTTTCTTCCTTGAAACCATGACCAAGGCCCCCACTCACCTCTAGCCACTCACTCTAGTATGCTAGTGTATATACTTTTTCCAATGGATATGTAGCCATAATAGGCTGCATCTTTAAAATTATAGTATGAATAGAGACATTCTCTTTCCCATGATGTCTAGAAAGGTGTCTATGATGTCTAGATGTTCTTCACTCATGGCAGGAATACTATGAAGTGAATGGATAAGAGAGGAAGGTTTATGTTTCTCACCATCCCCTTTCTAGCCTCAGGGCCCTCAGAAAATGAAGCTGGACATTTATTTTGATCCATTTCATTTTTCCTTTTAAGTTTCAAGTGCAGAAAGTAGAAACCCCACCCCCAGTGTATGGGGATCTGAACTTTGAAAACTTGGAGCCAGGATTCCAGGTCAAATGTAAAAGTTGCAGCAAGGAAGCCCTGAGAAGTCAGGGTGTGTGAACACAAGTCCTAGGAATGGTTTGGGGCTTGGAAATTGCTTGTACTGGCCTATATAAGAACTAAACTAAACTCTAAGCCTAGTCTCTTTTCTCTATCCAGAAACTGGGGTGTTATAAGGGGAGATTGTGCTCACAAGTGTTAGAGAGACATGTTTATCCTTGTAAATATTCCTTTGTAAAGTCTAATTAGACTGTTAGGTGGTTAAATGGAACTGGGGCACAGGAGATCCCCAGAATCACCATTTATGGAGGCTAGAGTCAATGAAAGAGAGACAAGATACCCCCAAACCCCTTTAAGTACACTGAAGAACTCCTCAGGAGTAAGGCAATGTTAGATCCCTGGCCTTCAGCCCATGAAGTCCAGACTGGTCACTATTAATTATACAAAAATTCCATAAATACTTTAACAATCCCTACTGAAAATCCTATCATTTAATTATTCTTTATACTTTTCCAAATAGAATACATGCATATAGTCATCTAACCAGGTATCAGATTATTGATTCAACTAATACAGAGAAGCAGCATGGCATAGTGGAAAGTGGTTAGACTTGGAGTCAGAAAAACTTAGGTTCAAATTCCACCATCAAATCAAATACTTGCTAGGAAAGTTACCATAGGCAAATCACTTACCCTCTTTGAGTAGCCTTATACATCTCTCTAGAACTATAAGTTATAAAACGATTGCCATATGTGTCAAGGAAGGAAGTTTCTCACTATGATGAAATCACAGGTCCTTGATATATTGATGCCCATACTTTAATGGAATGGAATGCAAAGTAAACGGATTTGTTAAAGTGTTTCCTGTGTATGAAACACTGCTCTAGGCACTAGAAATCTAAATAGAAAAAGAATGGATAATCTCAAGTCACAAAGAGTTCACATTTTAATTGGGGGAGAAAATGCATACAGGAAAGTGGCAAGGTGGATACCAAAACCCAATGGTTCTCAGGATCCATGGGTAATGCTGAGGTCTAGTGTTATTATGTCTTACTAGATGTAAGTAGGGTTTTAAAGTGTAGACTGGATAGTAGATAGTTTTGAGGATTTGACCAGCATGTTACAGCTGCAGCCACGGATTCCAGGAGGCTATGTTGATTCCCTAATATTTCTTCATGGACCATAGTAGCAGAGGCAAAACATCCTTAGAATAAATCTCTGAAGAAAGGTCCTCTGGCAAAGTAGATGCTATTAAGGAATAGGTTATACTTGACAAATTTCATGGTTTTAGCAGAAAGGAGGCAAATGGCAAAGAGACCAAGATGGATTTCTCCTTTTAGTTCATTCCAAAATAAAAATTATCATAACCATTTCTTATGATGCTTTTTACAAAGTAAAGATAGTTACACATTTGGAAAAATGACATAAATAGGCACAACTATGAACATTAAAAAGAAAATAGGGTAAGGAAGCATTTCTGTCACTTTTGAGTTATTTCTTTCTGAATTCTGTCCCTGATACTGTCCCTCCTCCTTGTTTTGCATTAATTTTAATTTTGGGGGGTTATTTTGGTCAGTTTTTTGCTCAAATGGGCAGGTATGTGGCACAGTGGCTAGAACACCAGGTCTGGAGTTAGAAAGACATCTTCCTGAGTTCAAATCTGGCGTCAGACACTTAATAGCTGCAAGACCATAGGCAACTCACTTAATCCTATTTGCCTCTGTTTCTTATCTGTAAAGTGAGCTGGAGAAGGAAATTGCAAACTGCTTTAATATCTTTGCCAAAAAAAAACAAAACAGGATCACAAAGAATTGGACACAACCAAAACAACTGAACAACACAAGTACCATTTTTTTTAATTTGGCTTAATCTTTTAAATAGTTTTAAATACTTATTTTCAAACAATCTCATATTAAATAGGCTATGTTGCCAATATACTACTGTAAACCTGTTTCAAAATATCCTTCTTTTATTAATTTCTACCTTTTGTCTATTCCTATTTTGAAGTTGGCACTTTGGTTTCTATGATCTCCTTCTGGGATAGTTGGCTTTCTGTCAGATTTGTTTGGCTGCTTGACTTTCTAAACCTTTCTTAATTTTGAAACATGAGCTACAATAGCACATCATGTGTAATTTCATTAGGAACCCAATATTCCTCATAGGCACTACAGACCTACTTATTTCCTTCTCCTTCATCTCCTCACATCAAAATGCCTTAATGGTCTTCTATTTTTTTAAAGAAATTGTAGGTAATAATATAATAGATTACCTCTATGTCTTTATGGAAGGTAAACAAAAAAAGTATGAACAATAATCAAAAATAAATATGAGGGAAAAGACTAATTGCTGCTAGTAATAATTAATCTGATAATCACTGGTTGTAGCATGCTTCCCATATTATTAAAAGATAATTACTTTATCCAGAAAACTATATCTCCTCTGTATCATTTCACTTATTCCATTAAAATGATAAAACAAATTGAGACCACTTTCCTGCTCTAAAATGCATTGAAGAGGGGTGTCCAGGTGGCTCAGCAAGTAAGAGCACCAGCTCCAGTGTCGGTATGACCTGGGGATCAAATCTGGGCTCAGATACTCAGCACCACACTCAGAAATAACTGGCCATGTAACCTTGAGCAAGTTACTTAACCCCAATTGCTTAAAAAAATAAAAAATAAAATGCATTGAAGAAGTGTTTATAAGCTGTGAACTAGAAATGTTTCACTTTAAAAATGCAATTTAAATTATATAATAATAATAGTAGTCATAATAATTATTATGATAGGTGGCATTTAGAATCTAGTATGTGCCAAGTGTCATACTAATAGGTTCATAAATATTATCTCCTTTGATTCTTGTAATGACCCTTGAAGAAAAGTACTATTATTATACCCATTTTACACTTGAGGAAACTAAGGAAAACAGAAGTTAAGTCACTTGCCCAAGGTCACATAACTATTAAAAGACTGAGAGTGAATTCAAACCCAGCTCCTCCTTACTTCAAACCCAATTTTCTATCCATTGTGCCACCTATCTCAATTTAAATGAATTTATATAAATAAAAATATATTTTAACTTTCATCAAATCAAAAACAATATATTGAATCATTCATTTTATATGATATACCTATCTACTATACAAAAATAATGATGATATATTGTCCACTTGAGAATTATGGTAGGTACAAGGCAGCATTAGATTAGGAAGTTTCCTAGTGATGGAGTGAGTCATAAGACACAGAGTTGGAAGCAAGAAGAATTTCAAGGAGGCAGAGTACTGATGAAATAATCCATACCAAGTGTTTGGTCAAGTGCTGGAGGGCATGTGGCAAAATAAATATGTGGAATGGCAAGCTGGTTCAAGCATTCTGGAGAACAATTTGGAACTATAAAGAAAGAGCTATAAAACTGTGCATACGCTTTGTCTCGGCAACACCACTTTTAGGTCTGCATCCAAAAGATATCAAATAAAAAAGAAAACAACATATAAATACAAAAATATTTATAGGAGCTTTTTTTGTGGCAACCAAAATTGGAAATTGTTGGGGGAAATTGGGGAATGGCAAAACTAGTTGTGATATGTGATTGTGATATGTGACTTAATACTATTGTATGTGACAAGCAAGAGGGTTTCACAAAAATCTGAGAAGGCTCATATGAACTGATGCAAAGCGAAGTGAGTAGAATTGTAAGAACATTAAGCATAGTAAGAAAAAATTTGCAACAATGATCAACTGTGAAAGACTTAGCTAATCTGATCAATCAATAAATTCAAGACAACTCTAAAGGACTCCTGATGAAAAATGTTCTCTTCTTCCAGAGAGGGAACTCATGGACTCTGAATGCAAATTGAAGAATACTTTTTTCAATATATTTTTCATGCTTTTTTTTTCTTTTGCAATATGGCTAACATGGAAATATGTTTTGCATGACTTCGCATGTATAATGTACATATTGTTTGCATTCTCAGTGGGTGGGGGAGGGGTTAGCAGGAAGAAGATTATTTGGAACTATTTTTAAAAGAATGCTAAAATAGAATATAATTATTTTTGTAAAACATACCTAATGCTTCATTGATTTAGAGGACTGTTGGTGAAGAAATCCTTGCTCCCAATATAAATTAGCCTCTGCTCTGTAAATTATACTCTTTGAGAGAGGGTCCTAAAAGCAATGGATATGAGAGGTGATACTTGAATCCTGGTTCACAACTCTATTTACTATACCAAACTGCATCTATAGCCAAAAGGAGAAATATGTATGTATGTATGTATGTACGTAGGTATGTATGTATGTGTGTGTGTATATGGATATATATTCAGACAAAAAAGGAAAATGGTACATCTATTTTGAAAAATATTGGTAATTAAATATCTGAAAGCATGACATGAAAGAACAGTAGAAATTTAGCAGTAAATTGTCTTGGATCTAAGACATTCAGCCAGTATCATAGCAATGATATGAATGATTTGATTAAAGTTATGTAGCAAGCAAACCCCACAAAAAGGCCTTTCAATGAAATAACATAGAGGCATATTTGTCAAGCAAAAATGATGTTATGAAGAGAAGAAATAGCCTTCCTTTCATTAAAAGGAAGCAGCTACAGTTAGCCAAAGTGTATATAAAACCCTCCAATAGAAAATAAGATGGATGGAAATAATGAGAAGGCAGGTTGTTTGTTAGCAAAGGGTATGGCATAATTAGAGGGAATATTTGGAAGGTTAGGCATAATGATCATTTTCATAGACATTTATATTATGCTTTAAAGCAAAATACAGCTTTTGAGTCTCAGAACAATCCTCTGAGGTTAGTCCTACAGATATCTCCATTTCACAGATAAGGAAATTAAGGCTAGACAGGCTAAAAAAAAAAAGGTTTTCTGTGGGATCATATAAGCAATATGAGTCAGAAGCAGGATTCAAACATAGGTCATCCTGATTTCAAGTCCAGTACTGTTATCCATATGGAAATGCCATATATTTTCTGAAAGTCTAGTTTGAAATCTTAGCATGTAGTTGAGAATCCTGATCTATTAGAGTTCAGTGAATTCAATACTTACTGCATCCAGCCTGGACCAGTGTCTGTCATCAATTCATTTTGAGATTGCCTCATGGGACTGGGGTGAAAATAAATTGAATCTGCAGATGATTCAAAACTTTATGTTTTGGAAAATATATACTATACCAGTAAGGATGAAAAAAATGGCCAAATAATCTCTAAAATGTTCAGGGAATGATAAATTTGGCTTCTGTCTCAAAATATAGCCATCCAAGAGACTGTTAATTTCTAGGTACAAAGGCATACCCAGGGAATCAAGGAGGTTGACAGAATGCCAATCCCAATGCCAATGGGATTTTGAAAAATAAAAAAAAAACTAAGGAGAAAAGAAGAATTAAAGCAGTTAGGGAAAAATAGCTAGTATCTGAAAGAATGCAATATCACTCAGACATGCATAAGGCCACGTGAAAATTTCCTTATGGCAAAAATAGATCCCAGAACCCTCATTTATTGGAATTCATCATAGAGAGCTTATAGGATTTAAGAGAAGACTAGACAGAAACCATGAAATCCTGGCAAAGAGAAAAAATCCAGTGACTAAACGAGCTCTTCTTGAAATAGAAGCGTCCTGGCCAGTTTCTCTAGACATATTTAAGTATAATGGCATAACAGATAGAGTATTGGACAGGTCAGGAAGACTGGTTCAAAGCCATAAAGTGAGGATAATAATATCTCTGCCACGGAACAGTCCTTTAAATACTCAAAAATGGCTCACATGTTCCCCTTGAGTTTTTTGCAGGTTAAACATCACATGACCTTCAATTTATTCCATTATAGCATGAAACCAAGGCCCTGAACCAATATGGTTGATCTTCTCTGGATACTTACCAGTATATTAATATCCTTTATAAAATCTGACATGCAGAATACAACTCCAGATGTGGTCCACTAAAACCTCAAGGTCTTTTTTAGACAAACTATTGTCTAACCATTCTTCTTCCATAAGGATTTGGTTTACTGATTTTTTTGGACCCAAATATAAGACATTACATTTATTCCTAATAAATTTCATGTTAGCAGATTCAGCTCTACATTTTAGCTGTCAGAGTCTTTGTTAATCTTGAAGCCATCTTTCAGTATTTTAGTTATCACTCCCACGTTGTGTCATCTGAAAATCTGATTAAGTATGTCACCTGCGTCTTTATTAATGTCACTGATAAAAATGTTAAAAACAACTCTGTCAAGCACACACCCTTGGAGCACTCCAGTAGACACCTCCTTCCAGGCTAATAGCAAAATATGATTATTCATCTGTGGGTTATCCAATGAACCAGTATCAAATCAATCTAGATACACCACCCTAAAGCCCATGTCTTGATCTTTTCAACAGAAATAGTATAAGGTTTGATCTAATGCTTTACCACACATAGAATAATCTCTATGAGTATTTTCCCAAACTAGTAGTTGAGTAATCCTTTCAAAAATGTAAATAAGGTTTGGCTGTCATGATCTTGGCATCTTCCCACAGACCTCCCTGTTTCTCTTCCCCCATCAAGCCTAAATCCAGATTCTGAGTTGCCTTTTAGTGCTATTCTTTTTCTCTATTTTTAACTCTCAACCAGTCTGAGATATAATTATGGATCCTCCCTATCCATCTTCATTATCCAGTCTCCTTACTTGAGAAATATATTTCCCTTTGCATGAAGTATTAATTCAGTTATTCTCCTTCCATACTACCCAAAAGTGAGAAAGCTCTCCATTGGATAATAAAGATCTAACAGGATCTAGTTCTGATTCAAAGGATTTTAACATCATTTCCCCCATCTTTTTTGTAAATAATCTAAATATAAGATGAGACTTCCAAAACACAGTAGCGGAAGTGTGGTTCAAGATAGCACCAATTCCTCTCTTCCACATCTTTGAATATTAACGTTATTGATTATTCTAAACATTTTTTTTCAATTTTGAGTTCCAAATTCTCCCTTTCCTTATTTCTGTTTCCCCATTCATTGATAAGGTCAGAATTAATATTGAAAAGACAAGAAATATGATTACATCTTTTAAAAACTTCATTCCCAGAAATACTCACTCATGAAAACAGAATCATGGGTCAGTAAAAGATCAAGCATTCCAAACCTTTGACAATCTGATGCAGCTTACAAACCCCTTCTTAGAATAATGTTTTGTTTGTTTGTTTGTTTTTGGATACATAAAATAAAATACATAAGATTACAAAGGAAACAGACCATACTGAAATATAATGATTGAATTTTTAAAAAATACAAATTCATGACTCTGGGTTAAGAACATCTGATTCTAGACAAATCCAGGTCCTAACATTTACCTCCTATATAACCTGGAAAAATCATTCTACTTTGTCTGAATCATAGACTTTCACTTTGACCAAAGAGGTGACTGGCTTGGACTAGTTAATCTCCAATGTTGTCTCCTCCTCCAAGTCTCTAATAAGATTTATTTCTTCTTCCTTCTCACTCCTTTCAGCGTATAAGATATTTTCTAAATGCTTTTTATAGCTTTTGCCCATAAATGTGTTTATTTTTTGTTCTTTAGTATTTCTAAATGTGAATTACCTATATTTATTAATTTTAGATATTTGCTCAGCCCAGGTAAGAGAATGATCCTGAGCCCCACTCTTACTTCTTACCTAACTCCCCAATGCTCCTCCCTGTCAAGGCTATTTTCCCAATCTGAAAAATATTAATTTTATTTTGGACTAACCTACTGTCTTTCCCCAGGTGTTGACCTTTCCTTGTGTACTTCATCATAATTGTTCTTCCTTTGCTCTCATGATGAACCTCATTGCAGAATTATTTTTCTTTCTAGAGTCTACATAGTGAAATAATTTCCTCCCTCCCCCTGCCACCATGCTATATGGAATTTCTTACTTTTCTTTTTAAATAATATTTTATTTTTTTATACAATTGCATGTAAAAAGTTTAACATTCAATCTTTTAAAATTTTGAGTTCTGAATTTTCTCCATCTCTTCCGCTTTCCCTGAGATGATAAGCAATTTGATATATAGGTTGTATATGTTCAACCATGGAAAATATATTTCCATATTGGTCACATCATAAAAGAAAATACAGAACAAAACCAAACCAAAACAAAACAAACGTAAAACTAATGTATTCTGGAATCAGATTCCATCAGTACTTCCTCTGGATTTGGATAGCATTTTTCTTCATGGGCCATTTGGAATAGTCTTAAATTTTAAATCATTGTATTGCTGAAAATATCTAAGCCATTGACAGTTGTCATCACATAATATCGCTATTACACTGTGCTCACTTCACTTTGTTTCAGTTCATGTAATTCGTTCCAGGTTTTTCTGGATTCATCCTGCTTCTCATTTCTTAAAGCATAATAACATTGTATTACAAGCATATACAACAACTTATTCAATAATTTCTCAAATGATCAGCATCCCCTCAATTTCAATTCTTTGCCAATGAAAAAAGAACTGATGTAAATATTTTTGAGCAGGTCATTTTTTAATTAATTTTTTTTTTTGCTTATATTTCTGGAGGGGGGAAGGCAGGGCAATTGGGGTTAAGTGACTTGCCCAAGGTCACACAGCTAGTTTGTGTTAAGTGTCTAAGGTCAAATTTGAACTCAGGTCCTCCTGACTCCAGGACGTGTGCTCTATTTACTACACCACCTAGCCACCTCATTTTCTATTTTTTTTTAATCTCTATGGGATACAGAACTGGTGGTGGTATTGCTTGATCAAAGGGTATGTAGAGTTTTATCGTCCTTTGGGCATAGTTCCAAATTGCTCTCTAGATTGGTTGGATCAGTTCACAATTCCACCAATAGTGCTTTATTGTGTTCTTCCAGTGCATCACTCTTTCTCACTCCTTAACTAGTCAACTCATATTCTGTCTATGTATGCTGCTTTTAACTGCCCTAATAGTGACAAAGTTCTTAGGAGTTATAAGTATCATCTTCCCATGTAGGAATGCTTCTTTTGAGTCTTGTATTTGAAAGTCAAATTTTCTATTCAGCTCTGGTTTTTCATCAAGATTGCTTGAAATTCTTCTATTTCATTAGCTATCCATTTTCCCCCTATAAATCATATTAATTTTTGCTGGGTAGTGATTCTTGGTTGTAATCCTAGTTCCTTTTTCTTTCAGAATATTATATTCCAATCCCCCTGATTCTGCAAAATCCTGTGTAATCCTGACTGTAGCTCCATGATATTTTGTTTCTTTCTGGCTGTTTGTAGTATTCTTATCTTGGCCTCAGTACTGGCTGGAACTGGGACAGGGGCTGGGGCTATGGTCAGAGTCTCACTTGTGGTTTGTGCCAGGCATGGAGCCTCCCTACAGCTTGGCTGTAGCCTCCTAAATGGTACTGAATTCCATTCTCATCTCAGTGAGACAGACCTTTCCTATTGATCTATTTTGTCTTAGCTGGAAATTATTTCACCCCATCCTTTTGTCAGTTCTATTCCTCCAGAATTCATTTTAAGGTATTATTTTAAAGTTGTTTGGAGGAGAATTTGGGAAAGCTCAAGTGATTTCCTATGTTACTTCCCAATTTTGGCTCTTTTATTTTTCTTGAGGAAATGTTTTGATAAATTTGTTCACTAAATGTCCTTCTCGCCTGTTGCTTCTTAGGTCAGAATAATGCTAATTTCTCCCTCTTGCTAAGTTACCACTTATTATTATAAATTATAGCTAACTTCAGCTTTATTTTGAAACACAAAATGATGTAATTTCTTTTTCAAAATATCATAATACAAACTTTATTTTAATTTCTCACAGAGGCAATTGGACCATTTCCCACTGCCCTCCCACAGGTTACTTGAGAGATTGGTATACAATCAATGCTGAAATTCTGGAGCTTGGCCAACAAGTTGTAGATGAGATAAATTTGATATTCCTTCTACGAATTCTATGAATTCTTTCTATATGTACTTTGTCCTCTCTTTTGAATGTTTCTGGGAAAATTTCTTGCACTTTTTTCTGAATTGTTATGTTCCCTCTTTTTGTTACATTGGTTTTTTTTTGGAAGTACCATAATAATCTGTCCCACAACATCCTATCTTCAAGGTATTAATTGCTTTGGCTTATAGAGATCTCAAGAGTTGTTCTAATATTAATGTATTTTGATTTTGTTCTGATATTCTTTCTTTTACCTCCATTTCTAAATGACAAATCTGCCTGTTTCTTTTCTGAGTCTACCACTTTATAAAGATTCCATGTTGGTTCAAAGGTTTTATCTATTTTCTTCTATTATTTTAATGAATGAGGAGTTCTTATTACTATCCTAATATGAAATCTTCTTTCTTCATTTAATTATTTTTGTTGAATTTCTAAACTCTGCTGGTTCTAACATGGGTGGGGAACCTGCATCCTCGAGTCCACATGTGGCCTTCTAGATCCTTGGGTGTGTTCTTTTGGCTGAGTCCAAATTTTACAGAATATATCCTTTTATTAAGAGGATTTGTTCTGTCAAGTTTGGATTCAGTCAAAGGACCCAGAGGGACACATGTGGCCTCAAGGCAACAGGTTTCCCACTCCTGTAGTTGTACCATTGTCATTTCTGGGGGTCTAACTTAGGCATTGTCCCTCCCCTCTTGAGGTTTCATGAAATTTTATTTCACTTCAAATGTTTATTAAGTATATATATATATATATATATATGTAAAGTTTATTAAATATGTATAAGTATATATAATATATATTAAGTATTATAATAGGTTCTTTTTTCAGTCTACTGTTTTTTTCTGTAAGGTTTTCCTTTTGATAAATTCTTTCATTTCTTCTTTTGATTTTGTTGTTTTACTTTATTTGACACATTTCTTGCTATTTTGATATGATTAAGTGGAGCTGGATTTACACACAGCTTACTATGAAGCCATCTGGTTGGCTACCTCTCCTTCTGCCAATACCACTATAGAATATATTATAATTGTATAGGAAAAAAATAAAACTATTCTCTAGCTAATGGTGGAAGGGAAGCCTTGGTATAAAACTTGTGCTAGAAAATATATCAAGTTCAAGAATGGATAAAGGTCATCCTACTCCATCTGCAATTATGGCTAGTCAGCACTGATCTGGGTATTCCTGACACATCAAGCAAGTCTGCAAATTATTATAAATTCACAAGCTGAAGGCCTTGAAGAAATGAGGTCAAGTTTAAAAGAAATCAGGTTGTGGCTTCTAAGTATCTTAATAAAAACTGAAAAAATGATTAATGACATTTGTGAAGTATTTTTAGGCTTTTTGAGTCTCAAGTCCAATTCCCCATCAACATCTAACTAAATTTTACAGCTGATAAAAATGTTTATGGGCTAAAAAAACTACTTGAACTTACCTATAAAGCTTCAACAAGCCATTCCATTTATTGCAAGCTCTGTTTATTTAATCTTCCTGAGGTAATATGTTAATCGTTACAGGTAACACTCAGTTATATTGCATCTTCGCATATTTTGGGTGATTTTTCCCCCAAAACAAAACCATTCTGTTGTTTTCAAGTTTAAAAAAAAATAAGAAAATTTAAATTTTTCTTCATTCATTTTCATAGATGTGAGGAGAAAAAGAGTATTCTTTTAATCATATGGTCATAGGATCATAGATTTTGAGATAGAAGCGACATTAGAAAAAGTCAAACTCCTTCATTTAACACATGAGGAAGCTGAGGGACAGGAAGGTTAAGTGACTTGCTTAGAGTCATAGAATTAGTGTTTGAATAGCAGATTAGAATACAGTTCTGAGTCCCAGACCTGTGCTGTTATCTAACATACAATGTTGCTTTTATGTCTTAGATTTTCTAAATGTAGGTTAACTAAATTTCAACTTCTCTGTATGTATCTAACTTCACTTCAGTCTTCCCGAGGTTCTTAACCTGGATTACCTGACCATCCACCCTCTACCAATACAGATATCCCTTTGTTTCTTAGCAGATAGCCTTCTGGAGCGAACATTGTCTAAACAGTTCACCAGCTGGAAGCCATTCTTCTCGATTTAAGGATCTAGTTAAACCATCAGTATACTAATAAAGAAATTGAAGACCAGAGAAGGGGAGATGTGAAAAAGATAAGGGTTGTAAGAGGGCCGAAGCAGCCCAGAAAACACCCCATGAAGCTACTAATTGACCTAGTCAAGTGGAGAGATATAGAGGTTAAGAAACAATACTGTATTAGATTAAAAACTTATTTGCAAAATATCACAGAGGATGGTAGATGATTATGAGTAATGTTTCAAAATAGAGAGACGTGTGCTAACCTAAGATGGTTTCCATACCTATTGAGGACAGCCTGTACAATGTGCAAATGGAGAAGTAAAATCAAGCTGATTCTCTGGTCTGTTGCGGATATGGGTAGTTTGCACTGAGTCCCAGAAAACTGGAGTCTTCAGTCTCTTCAATGGCATCCATAGTCATTTAAAAGACAGCAACTTCAAAACTAAATACAGAAGGGATATAAGTTGTCCCAGTTGTGACCTGCAGTTGGACACGACAGGAGTTAGTTTATCAGTATATATGCTCGCATGGAGCCTTATACATGAGTGTAATGAAGTCCACTGCGTGTGCATGTGTGTAATGCATGCATGTGTACTAAACATGTAAGTGTGTATATATCAACATTTTTGTGGAGGCACATAGAGTCTATGCAGAGAGAAGTAGCCTTAATAACAACAAAATCTGGGTTAAAATACTGACTGCATGATTCCAGGAAAACAAGTGAACTCCTCGGGGCTCTTGGAAATTCCTTCGCGGTATAAGTTGCAATACAATTATTGATATGTATTTGCTACAGAGAATTTCCTCTACTGGAGTTCCCTAGACCAATGAAATCAGAGGCTTAGGCATATATACACACACATACACAGACATATATCTGTCTATCAATATCAATCTAGATAGTGCATGTGTGTATGTATGTGTATATATGTATGTGTGTATGTATATCTATATATACATATATATATATATATGCACCTACATACCCTAAATCTGCTCCTCTGTATCTTTTACCCATTGTTTCCTTCTAGGGGCAAGAAGAACAATTCTAATTTCTCTTTTAGATGATAGATATTTTAATTAATTTAGGACAAAAATGCGTGCGTGTGTGTGTGTGTGTGTGTGTGTGTGTGTGTGTGTGTGTAGTACTCCCCCATATGCACCACACCAAAAAAAGTCTCTTCCAAAACCTAAATATTTCCTCCATACAATCATTATATGTCATGGCTTCCATTTTTTTTTACCACCTTGATCAAGTACCACTGATCACATTTCAATTCATCAATGTCTTTCCTAATGTAACACTAGCTTCAAAGTCTCTCCCACAGACACTATGGAGACTATTGCTATATCTTTAAGGTGGAATGGAATCTTGTAGAATGACAGTTCAGAATCAGTTAACCATGATGGCTGCAGAGAAAATGAGTGAGGCACAGAGATAAAGGATTAAGAGAACTTCTTTCTTTAGAAATTGAGTTAATTGTCAAGGGAAAAAGAGTCTGAAGATACATTTACTGAATGAACTGAGTTTAACTCTTATCTTGGAACATTATGAAAGGAAATCTTGAGAGACACTGGGTGTCATCTTAAGAGTACCAAATGATAAAATTGTGTTCACAAAAATTGAGAAAAAACAGCATCAGTGATGGTTAGAGGTGACTAGAAGATCTTTCTCATAAATTATAAATTACAAAATAATATTATATCTTTATTTTATCCTTTAACATATTTACAACAAATTATATAACAAGCATGACCCAGGTTTCTCCAGGCATGCCTAGTTTGCCACATTATATAAACCTTTGAAATTTGAAATTTTTTCTTATATATCATAGAAAAGAAAAAAATTATCAGAAACGTGGTGCAAATAATTTTTCCTCAGTTAACTATTTTCCTTCTAACTTTGCCTGTGTGTTTTGTTTGTTCAAATTCTTTTTAATTTATGCATTCAAAAATTTCCATTTCATCTTCCTTTCACTTATTGGGTATGAATTAGGCATGAACTGAGCAGCTAGTTGGCAGAGTAGACAAAGTACTATGACTAAAGTCAGGAAGACCTGAGTTCAAATCAGCCTCAGATATTTACTAGCTTTGTGACTTTTGGCAAGTCACTTAATCTTTGTGTGTTTTAGTTTCTTCATCTGTAAAATAAAAATAATAATAGCATCTATATCCCAGGTTTGTTAAGATCAAAAGAGATAATAATTGTGTGCCTGTTACATAGAAAATGTTTTATATATGTTAGCTATTATTATTTATTACTACAAATTCTTCCCTTTTCCACTTGATTAAAATATAAATGTCTTCCTTTCTCTCTTGTTTATGAATTGACATTTTATATAGGTCATGCACCTATTTGGAGTTTATTTTAATATATGGTATTTTTAATTTTTTCACATGACTAAGGGAAATTTAACATTTTCCCCAATTATTTGTCTCTATTTTCATTAAAGAGTGTTTTGCAGCTGTATTCATATAGTTACTATGTCTCAAAAATATTTTATATACTCTTTATTTTAAATAGAATATCTATCTCTTCCTGCTAGGTTTTGTTGGTAATGCACAGGAATGCTAATGATTTTCGTGGACTTACTTTCTATTCAGAGAGTTTGTTGAAGATATTAATAGTTTGAATCATTTTTAGTTTATTCTTTATGGTTCTTCCATTTGAGGAGGGTACAGAGCCATATTATTCTCTACTTCTCTGTACATAAATGTTACAGTAGTCCCTTTATCCTGCAAGATCACTTCAACCCTTGAACTCACATCTACACTTTCTCAGTATAACCCTTTCCCTGGGGTGCCTCCCTCTGGAGGGTGGAGATCTCCTAGAATCTCCATTTAAGGAATACCCAAGTCAGCCATTTTTTCATTTCCCACCCAACTGTATTCCTCTACAGTTCTCCATCATGTTCTCATATGTGTTGACTTTCCCAATTAGGATATAAAGTCCTTGGCATCAGGGATTATCTCTCGTTAGGCTTGCATTTCTATTGTCAGTGTTTAGCTTTTGTTGTTGCCCAGTCATTTTTCAATCATGTCTAACTCTTTATAACCCTATTTGCTGTTTCCTTGGCAAAGATCTCCAGCTAATTTTAAAACTGGCAAACAAATGGCAAATTGGGGCAAACAGGATAAAGTGACTTTCCCAGGGTCACACATCTAGTAAGTGTCTGAGGCCAGATTTGAACTCACAAAGTGTAGTGTTTGCTATTTGCTTTTTCCTTGGCAAAGACTATATTGCTTCACTCCTGTTTTCATTGAAAAAAAACTCTTTACTATATACTGATCATATGTAATATTGGCTCACTTCTTGTTTTTAGGTAGATATTGTTTACAATAGTAAGGAAAGTTTCATTTAATTGAGTAAATAATTAATAAAAAGTAGGGCAAGTTAAAAGCTAATTGATTTATTAATGATAGTCATATTGCAATTGTAGTTTATTGATGCGATGACATTGTAGGTTATACTATGCACCACTAGAATTAAAATTCCTTAAAATGTACCTTAAAATTGGGACTTCTTATATTTTATATTAATGCCTCCTAAGCAACTTGCAATTTGCTTAAAACAAACCTTTTGGATTCCTATTTTATAAACAGCAAATAACAATTCTTTTATATTTATTGTAAGATACTACAAAAGAACTTGTTAGAGATCTTTTATACCTTTCCTAGGTAATTTAATTAAAGCACATTTGCCTAAAAGATTACTCTATAATAAACCCTACTGATGCATGTGTCTCTATGTGGATGGCACATGAACTTTAGTTCAATATATCTTTGTCCACTGTATTGATTCTTTTTCTCTTCCTGTGCAATTTGTTTTGATAATTCATGTTATGATTCACCATATGAATTTAATTTAATTGACGTTATATGTTGGCTTATTTGTGATTACTATTGAAGTATGATTAATACCTTACTGTACCATTCTTGCTTGAAATCATCAATGGAAAAGAGATGTTGGTTGCATCTTAACTCATTTACTAAAAGCTTTGAAAAATATATACAAAGGATATGAACAATTTCCAAAAAAGAGAATTAAAACTGCAAGTGACCTTATGAAAATATGTTCCAAATCACTGACAATGAGAGAGATGTACATTAAAATAGTTTGGACATTTTCATACTCTCCACCAAAATTGACAATATGACAGATGATCTCCCTTGATGGTAGTAGCATTTTTCCTTTGAGATTACCCACAGTTTTTTTTCTTTGTTTATCTTGTTCATACAGAGTTGTCTGTGTGGTGTTTCCTCCATTTGACTGGGAGTTCCTGGAGAGTTGGATCTTTCTGTGTCTTTTTTTTCGTCCTCAGTGCTTAGCACAATATCAGGCACATAGCAGATGCTCAATAAATATTTCTTAACTAGACTTGACAGTCAAGACAGGATGAACTGTTGCTGGTGGAGCTATGGAATGGTCTTATCATTCTTGAAATCATATGGGAATTTTGTAAGAAATTGGACTAAGTTCTCTTATATCCTTTGACACAGTTATGGCAATGATCAAAGAGGGGGGGAAAGTCCTTATATATAACAAAAATACAAGAACTGGAAGCAAGGTAGATGCTCATTGAATAGGAATTATCTTTACAAACTGCAGAAGATTAATGTAATAGAACGAGGATGTTATTAAAATGATAAATATGAGGAGTTCAGAGATCTATAGGAAGATTTCTATGAACTAGTACAGTCATATACGATATAATGACCAGTTTCAAGTAAATTTGCCACAAGACCCAGGTAGAGGCTTTTGTTAGTGATGAGCAGAAAAATTATCAGGAGCAAGAGATAGCAGAGATATTCTTCTGGAACAAGCTTAAGATGGAACTTGACTTATATTGATGATTTGTTTCAAACTGAAAGAAATAAAGACATATTCCCTGAATTGGTGATGGATCTCAGCCTATGTAAAAGTTCCTTCCTCCCTTTCTCTGACCATCTAGAGGGAATTGGACATTTCTATATCCAGTCAATATCCTCCGCCTCATCACTACACATATGCACACACATACACACACACATACTATCCTACTTTTTCCTTTTATTGGCTGCTAAACAAAGATATGATGAGTAGAATAGCAAATAGTGCTAAGGAGTATAGTCATACTTTACTCCATCCTTAACAGACATTATCTGTAGTATTGTGGGCAGGTCTGAGAGACATGTTTTAAAGGGAAATAAATGCACTTACTTCAGTTTTAAGACACAGTAATAAAAGCTATTTATAATCATATAAAATGCTCTCATTCACTATTGATTAAAGAAATGCAAATTAAAATAACTGAACTATCACTTCATGCCTATCAAATTGGCTAATATGACAGAAAAGTAAAATGACAAATGGTGGTGGGGATGTGGGAAAATTGAGAAATTAATGCATGGCTGGTGAAGTTGTATACTGATTCCTCCATTCTGTAGAGCAGTCTGGAACTATGCCCAAAGGGCTATAAAAACTGTTAAACCTTTTGGCCAGCAATACCACTACGAGGTATGTATTCCAAAGAGATAAGAAACAAAAACAAAAAAAGCCCTATATGTACAAAGATATTTATCATACCTCTTATATGATTATGAAGGAACACTATTGTGCTACAAGAAATGACAAGTAGGATGCTCTCAGAAAGATTTGTGAAGACTTATATGAAGGAGAAGAGCAGAACCAAGGAAACAATATACACAGTAAAATCAATATTGTATGATGATCAACTGTGATTGACTTGGCTACTCTCAACAATACAAGGATCCAAGACAATTAAAAAAAATTTATGATGAAAAAAATATTAACATTCTGTAAAGAAAGAATTGATAGAATTTGAATGAAGATCAGAGCATACTTTTTCTTTACTTGTTTTTTCTTGTGGATTTTTTTTGATGTGTTTTCTTTCAAAACATGACTAACATGGAAATGTTTTGTATGACTACACATGTATAACCTATATCAAATTACTTGCCTTTTCAGTGAAGAGGGAAAGGTGAGGGTAGAGAAGGAAGAAAACTTAAAACTCAAAATTAGAAATGAATGTTAAAAACTGTTTTACATGTAGTTAGGTGAAATAAGATATTAAACAATTAAAATTTAATATATAATATATATATACATATATGTGTGTGTATGTATGTGTATATATATACATATACATATATATATATATATGTAACTTGGAGTGTCCAGAAGAGGACAACTTGGATTGTAAGGGTCATTGAACTAAAAAAAAATTTAACATTGAGAAGAGATGTCTCAGAGGAAGGAATAGCTATCTTTAAGTATTTGAAGAACTGGCATAGGGAAGAAGCATTTTAGTGTTGTTGTCGTTTAAGTTGACCTTAAAGGGTATAATTTAGAAATTGGAAAGTGACAAGTTTGGGCTTAATTATAGGGAAAAAATCCTAACAATTAGCTGTCCAAAAGTGGAATGGTCTGTTGTCCACCCTGGGAGGTCTTCAACAGAGGAGAGCCAACCAAATTTCATGCTTAGTATAATTGTAATTACTTTTGAGACTAGGTTTGAGTAGATAGTCACTGAAGTCTCTCCCAAATAGCAAACTCTTTGATTCTGTGATTGCATCTAGGGGGTAATAAAGAAGAAAAAGTTTAGGACTAACTCTGACCTTTCAAATACATATAATTGGAAAAATAACATAGCCTCCACAGAGCTAGCATAACTTGTACGAAAAGAGGGTTGGTGGGGGGAGGGGAAAAAGAGGAGATAACGAGTTTTGTTTGGGACATGTTGAATTAAAATATCTATGGGATTTCAACTTGTAAATATCCAAATAGCACTGGGCAACTTGGTATTGGAACTCAGCAGAGAGCTTAGAGCTGGATGTATAGATCTGGAAGAAATTTTTATACAGATAATAATTGAGCCTATGGGAGCTGTAGAAATCTCAAAGAGAGTGTATATGTATAGCAAATATGGGAAAGTAAAGGATAAATCATAGACAGAAGAATATAGATGGTGATCCTTAACATTGTTTCAAACTATATTATGCTGTTACATTTTAAGTTCTAAAAATTTCCCACATTTGTGGAACTCATGAACAGAATGCTATTAAGTTTAATGTCAATGTTCATATCAATCACATTTTTCTTTTTTATTTTAGACTATATTATGCTTAGAATTATTATACTCAGGGTTGGCCCTATGTCCATTTTTTTGTCATGTAGCATTATTCATTAACTCAGTTTAAATAATTTCATGGCATCAATATCAAAAATAAAGATTTAAAACCCCACTTGTCCAAACAGTTCATTTTGAAACTAAATATATGAGAATTGTAATTTTAG
>NW_027185655.1:24538439-24620334 GCF_028583685.1 Petaurus breviceps papuanus
TGGCTAGTTTGTGTGTGTGTGTGTGTGTGTGTGTGTGTGTGTGTGTGTGTGTGTGTGTTAAGTGTCCGAGGCCGGGACTGAACTCAGGTCCTCCTGACTCCAAGGCCGGTGCTCTACTCACTGCAACACCTTGCCACCCCCTGATCTTAAGTTCTTTGTATCAAATGTTTTTGCCCTCAAACTAAAAAAAATAGCTATAAGAATTTGTATGATGGGCAAAAGGGCACAGAAAGGATATTATATGTGAAAATAGCTTAATCACTTAGAAAAAAATTAATTGAATTGGATTAAGGAATTTGGACTTACAAATTATTTTGCTGGCAATTTTAATTAAGGCTTTACCTTTTTAAAGTGCATACATAAGTGACACTTATCACCTAAGACAGTAATACTTGTGGGGTTTTCAATCAGTATCCATTGAATGAATGATATGAATAATTGAGACTTGTAAGAGGAATTTAACAGGGTAGAGAGAAGCACTATGGTAGAGTAGAATAATCCATCAAACCAGAAGCATATTATTAATCCCTTACAATGCCATGAGGTTTTGTACTGGGGGACAAAGATACAAATACAAAAAGGGGACAACGCCTGCCTTCAAGGAGTTTCCATTACATGGTGCCCCAGAAGATTAGACCTCCCCTACAGTTGAATCAAGGAAATATAATTTCTACTCTCCCCTCTACGACTTATTATGTTAAGCTAGACAAATCTGTATTTCTCTGAACCTATTTTCTCATCTTTCAAGTGGAAGTTATAATACCTATTGTACCTTCCCCATGGGCTTTTATGAACCTCTGATGAGATAATGACTCGTTTGTAAAGCATTATATAAAGGTTAGCCATTATTAGAATTAGTGAATTTCATTGTTCTTGAATAGGGAATTACCTTAGAGGTATTACAGTAGCAGTTCTCTGAAGACTGGGTTAGAGTAGATAGCTGCTGAAGTCTCTTCCAAATATCAAATTGTGTGATTCTGTGATTGGATCTATGGGATAATAAAGAAAAAAAGATCAAAGATGAGTCTGAAATTCCAACCCTGGGTAACTGGAAAAATACTGTAGGCTCAACAGAAATAAAAAAAAACAGCAAGATAATTCTCTGCTTTACACCAGATGTTTCTTGAACAGCCTCTGGTTCTGACACATGGTTATTCTGCTAAAAAAAAATCAACTAATATTTGGGATTATGAGATGCTTAAAAAAGCATTAATTTTAAATCTATTTTCTTTTTTTTCTTTCTTTTTTTAAGATTGGATTTCTATCTTACCCAGGCTAGAGTATCCACAAATTATCCTACTATTTATCAATACTGTAACTTTGATTTGCTCCATTTCTGACCTGGACTAGTTCACTCCTCCTTCAGTAACCTAATGGCCCCATAGTTCTGGGGGCTTACCATATTAATGCTGCACTTAATGTAGACATCTGATCAGCATAGCCCACTGTAGTTCAGAACTCCTAGGTTCAAGATGTCCACAAGCCCCGGGCTCCCTGGTAGCTGTGATCACCAAGTGGCAACTTTAAAATCTCTTTTCAATATCCCAAGCTTCTTTTCAAATCCTTTCATCATTGAAAATTATTCATTTTTATGGAAGAGGCGGTGTTCTACAAGCTGGCTAAGGGAAAGTTTGTGTATAAATATAGCTCTTGTTCATCACCTCAAAATAACTAGAAATGTGTCAATTAAAGTACTGAACTAAAGAAGATAAAGGAAGAAAATCACCACAGAAAAACCAGAAGAGAAAATGAAGAAATGGCAAGCTCCAAATACAATGTAAAACTATTATGGAGTAAAAGAAAACCAAGAGAAAGCAAACACAAAGAATAATCCTTCAAAAACCATATGGTCACAACGACTCTGAAGGGTTGGAAGGACTGAAAAAATAACTAAAGGAAGAGAAATAGTACAATTAAAATGAGAGTATTTAATTTTTTTTATTATTTTCCTCCATATTTTTCTTGGCGTCCATGACTGTTACATGTTATTCAGGTTCAGAATAACATGTAACAGTCATGGACGCCAAGAAAAATATAGAGGAAATGAAACTCATCCATTAAAAGATACATTAGTTTTTGGAACAAAGTCAAAATACAGGAAAAAAAATCAGAATAATATATGAGTTCTATGTGATCAAAAGCAAGTGACATGAAAGATAGAACACAAAGTTTAAGAATCACCAGTTTCCAAAAAAAAACATATTCAAAGAAAAAGCCTAAATATTACAAGAAATTGTTGATTTTATATGAATCTTTTTTTTTTAAAGCAATTGGGGTTAAGTAACTTGCTCAAGGTTACATGGCCAGTTATTTCTGGGTGTGGTGATAAGTATCTGAGCCTGGATTCAATCCCAGGTCATTCTGACTCTGGGGCCGGTGCTGTTACTTGCTGAGCCACCTGGCCTCCCCTCAGCAGTTGGGGTTAAGTAACTTGCTCAAGGTTACATGGCCAGGTGTTTCTGGGTGGGTGCTAAGTGCCTGAGCCCAGGTTCGATACAAGGTCATCCCAACTCTGGGGCTGGTGCTCTTAACT
This sequence comes from Petaurus breviceps papuanus, assembly GCF_028583685.1. Taxonomy (NCBI): domain Eukaryota; kingdom Metazoa; phylum Chordata; class Mammalia; order Diprotodontia; family Petauridae; genus Petaurus; species Petaurus breviceps. Next base: position 24,540,973 of record NW_027185655.1, read on the forward strand.
CACTGAGCTACCTGGCCTCCCCTAAATTTTTTTTAATAAATTTTTATATGAATCTTTTAACCAGAGGGAAAAGTGCACATAGGCTTTTGTTTCCTCTGTTTTCCAAAAGACAATCAAGTCCCCTTTCTTCATCCCATTCAATTCACTACTCTGTGATTGTGATTCATTTGGGGTTTTTTTTTTTTCATGTTCTAGGACTTGGTAGCCCAATGTAAACCACAAATAGAAGAATCAAAGAAAATCTCACCACTTTAATTTATATACTTTGATAAAAGCATGCTCCAAGAAAGAGGCAAGAATCATTTTCTAGTATATATCTACATGTTTTACATATCACTTGTTAATGATCAAATTGTCATCAAAGTTATGATTGTTGTTATATCTTTTAAGGAATCCTTCATGTTTTTGACATGTATGGGAAACATCATGGAGAAGAAACTTTAAAATGGTGTTATGAATTATAAAATTAATCCCTTTCTTATGGTCAACAAACAATAAGTACAATGATACCTGATACTGTTTGTATATTTCCATCAATTGTGTGTGATGATGTGTAAAATATTGCTATCCACTCTGATCAGAAATCTGAGGTGTCTTTTATCAGAAATCTTTGTTTCACTTCATATCATTATTACCACGTGGACTCTAGCCTCAGAGATTCCTTCCAGCTTGAGGTTTATCATTCTATGATTTCAATTGTTTATGTAATTCAAATGATCCATAACAATCTTTCTCCCTATATATCTGAAAAATGACTGAACAATTAAAAGATTTAATGGTAGTGCATAGATTTGAATAATGAGGGTGGATTTTGTGTGTAAGTCAAGTGGGAAAAGAAACATCTTTTTAAAAAATCACACCAATGGGGGAAATGTAACATGTGAAATCAGTCAACAGTTAATTCCTATGATTATTTTGATATATGACCATGGATTCTATTTTTTTTTACCATCCAGCTGTTAAATCTATCCCTTAATACTTATCTATTTCTTATTTGCTACTGTTAAAGGATGTTAATGAATCAAATGATACTGCAACATCTGCTCACCATTTCTTTAAGATATCTTAAGATTAGATACAACTGTTCCGAACACATGTACTCTCTTGCAAAAAGACACACACACACTCAGAACTCTAAAGGCAAAGGCAGCTCTGACCCAAGGATATGATTAACAAAGAAATGTTATATTTATACAAAATGCTGATTGCTGGTCTCCACCTTACAATTTTAGGAGCTCTAATTACAGCTGTGAACAGGGAATGACTTGGTAAGGAAACAAAAGCAGTGATTCTATGGGGTTCAGTGGAGCCCACAGGTTGACATCTGTGAATTATGCAAATAAGAGAGAATAACACAAGTCTGTCCTAATAAGCCACCACCCCTTTTCAGGGCTGGAAGAGGGAGGAGAGGGAGGGAGGAGGGGAGGGAAAACATCCTTGTCAGATAATTATTAAAGTTGGGAGGGCACTTATTCCCAGGGTGCATGGCAGGGAGGGGTAGTTTGTTTTGGCTTGACTCCTCATGTGGAAACAAGTGTGAATTAAAAAATGGCATGCTGAGTTTTAGGAGTGGCTGTTTCTCTGTGTGCCAAAGTGAAGTACTCAATATTGGGCAACATGTCATTGGTTTTGAAGCCTGGATGCGCTTTTTCTGCCTTCATGGTGAACAGCAAAGAGTCTAAGGCTGCTGACTATACAAACGGTATGAATAATGCTAATAAATCGAGAATTTACAAGACTACTCCCTTACTTTGACAGGATGATGCCACCTGCTCCTTTGATTTTGATTAGAGCTGGAGAAAAGTCCTTATTAAGGCAAACAAAAAAGGAAACAAAACTTCTCACTGAGAACACACATGTAATAGGGTAGCAATGTGAGTTTCAGCTACTTTGTGCTAGATAGATGTTGTGAGTCCTTATTTTCTAAATTCTAATGGAATCTTTTATCCTAAATTTTCATAATAGCCCTCTACATGCTATTTCATAGTAGAAATTCTCTTCATTAAAAGAACTGTAGCTTCCAGGAACAGGTTATTAATTGTCTTGTTCTATTTTGGCCTCTACTTGGGCAAGACCTGGAGTAACATGCTCAGTTTTCAGAGATGCATTTTAATGATAATAATAAACTGAATGATGTCCAAAGGAGGTCAGACCTGGGAAGACTCTCGACTCCAAGTCGCTGGAGGATCATTTCAAAGAAACTTTGAATGTGAGAGAGAAAGAGATGAAGGGAAGGATAGAGAGGAATAGAGGCAGGGAGATAGGGAGGGATCGAGGGAGGGAGGGAAAGAAAGAGAGAGAGAGAGACAAACAGATTTGACTGGAAATAGGGTAGGGGTTGGGAAGACGATAACTGATGGCTGCCTTAGTGTATTTGAAGGTTATTATTATATAAGGTGCTAAATAACAATATAACATGTATATATAAAATCTATATAATTATATATATGTATATGTAATATAACACAAGTGTTATTTTGAAAAGACGATCTGTTTGACTGCATAAAGCATAGCAAGCTAAAGTAACCAAGAAGTATATTTAGGTCCAATGTTAGAAGAAAATAAAAAGCAAAATTTCCTAGCAATTAGAGCTCACCAAATTGGATGTACTACCTCAGGAAACATTTGAGCAGAGGCTGGATTAACACCCATAGGTATTACATTGGGGATGCAACTCATGGACCTTCCAACTATTTGAGGTCTGTGATTTAGTAATTACTAGAAAGATGTTGAAATGAAAACACTATCTGAATGATACTAATGACTACAACCACTCAGCATTTTATATACAATTTATATTTTACTATGTATTCTGTAACATTTTTCATAAAAAATTTTATATTTTTGTTTTTACATCATCTTTATTTCCCAAAATATCCCTCTTCCTCTTCTACCTAGAGAGTCATTTCTTATAATGAAAAATAAGAAAAGGAAAAGGAATAAAAAGCAGTTCAGCAAAAGTAACCAATATATCAACTAAGTTTGACATCACATATAAAGTTTCATGCCCATAGGCCCCTCACTCTTCCCCTATTTTTTTCTTTTTTTAATTTTATTTTAGACTCAAACATCAGAAAGCGAAAAGAGAAAAGAAACAAAAACATATCATAAACTTAAACATTGAAACTTAAGTACAAAGAAAGAAAAAAAGTGTCATGTGCATAGTAGAACATAAGAGAGAATTCAAAATATGTAACAATAAATTTTCATTTCAAGAAAGCCTATATGATAAATATTACATGTTGTGTTGATAATTGTCCATGTTGGTTTGCTTCCTTGTAAGTTTTCTTTTGTTCTCTGCTGTGCACTTTTTTACTTTGTTCTTTTTTTTACTCCCTCCCCACCCCCCCCAGAAGACTACAATTAAGTTTGGGTATATTTCTCTATAGGTATAGACACACACACATTTTACATATATACATACATATATGGACGTATACTTTCCCAAACAAATTCTACTCCTGATTTTTTTTTATGTTTATTCTGCCTCCTCTATTTTACTTCTACCGTCTGCCTTGCCCTTCTATTACTTGCCTATCCTCCAAGGATCCCTCCACTATCCTTCCATTCCCATAAATTTAAATACTCTTCTATACCCCCCTTTTACCTATTCCCTCACCCTTCCCTCTAAAGATTCCTCCCTTATACTTCCCCCACCCCCCACCATTTTATTTCTTCTGAATTTAGAAGACTTTTATACTCTTCCAAACTATAGATAGATATATAGAGATATTGATATTCATATAGATATATAGTTCCCTCTTAAACCCATTCCTGATGAAATTTGGTTATCAGAACTACTTCCTCCACCATATAATTCCTCTGTATTGATTCTTCCTCTTGCACCTCAATTTGAATAAAATAATTACTCCTAAATGGTTTTATGTTTTAAATTCATATCACACGTTTTTATGTTTTAAATTCATATCATACTCAGGTTTGCCCCAATCTTTCTTATGAGCTATATGCTTATTAATAAGAATCTCAGACATATGTTTTATATTTTACATATATAAAAAGTAAAAGGTCTGTCCTTGTTGAATCCCTTATAATCAGTCTTTGGTGTGTACCTTATATTTCTCTTGGCTCTTATATGTCAAATCTTCTATTCAGTTCAGGTTTAAAAAAAAATTTTTTAACAAAGTCTTCAAAGGACGACAATTGATCAAATATCCATTTTTTTTTTCATTCAGGATTATGCTTAACTTTTCTGAGTATGATATTTTCAGCCAAAGCCCCAATTCTTTCGCTCTTCAATATATAGTGTTCCAAGACCTACAGTCTTTTAATGTCTCCACTGCTAGGTCTTCTGTGATTCTAATTGTGGTACTATCATATTTAAATTATTTTATTCTTATTGTTTTTAATATTTTATTCTTTAACTGGGGGTTTTGGAATTTGACTATGATGTTCCTATGATTTTTCCTCATAAGGTTTCTTTTAAGTGGTGATTGATAGATTTTTTTTCTCTACTGCCTCCCTTTGTTCTAATGCTTCTGGACAATTTTCTTTGATTATTCCTTGTATCAATATTCTTTTTTTTATCATAATTTTCATTTAGTTCTATTATTTTTGTGTTTTCTCTTCTTGATCTATTCTCCAAATCTGTTGTTTTCCTTACAAGATGTTCTACTTTCTCTTCTATTTTTTCATTATTGATATTTTGTTTATTTCATGATCTCTTATAATTTCACTGACTTCAACTTGCCCAATTTTAATTTTCAAGGTGTCATTTTCTTCCTTAAGATGCTGGATCTCCTTGAATTCTTTTTTTTTTTTTTAAGTTTTTCCTCCATCTCTGTCGTTTGGTGTTTAAAGTCTTTTTAAAGATTTTCTATGAACTCTTTGTGTAGGTGATCATTTGACCGTTACTCTTTGGAGATTTCTTTGCTTCAACATCCTCCTCTGAAGATGAACCCTTGTCTTCTCTGTTTCCGTAATAGCTTTCCATGGTTGAATTATTTCTCCTATGCCTTTGCATTTTTTTTTTTATGGTAATAGCTGAATTTTTGTAATCACCTCTAGCCCTGGGCTATGGGGAATGGAGCCTCTTGCTCTAGATCTTCAGTTCTCTCTCTAGCCTGGAACCAATGTCAAATCTCCAACTTCCTGTAAGTGACCACAGTCAATGGCATCCCTGCCCCACTGCTTTTGCATTCACCTTGCATGAACTGGTTCCTTCTTACCCCCACAACTCTCCAAAGCACAGCTGTGTCTGGCTGTCACCAGCTATTCCTGGTCAGCAGAGGTTTCCTCAATCTTCCCAGGCTCAGATGCCCAACTTCCCTCACTATCGGGGTAAAAGTTCTAGTGGCTAGAGCCCAGGCAGCCTCTCAAACCAACTAACCCCAGGGCTTGCCACTTGTTAAATGCTGGAGGTGCTTACTCTTCAGGGGGACTAAACCTTATCCTATACTGTTTCTTCTGATCTTCTCAAATTGCCCTGGGAAGACCTCTGTTGTGCCCCTATTCTTACTTATTTTTACCAGCACTTTGGTTGCCCTAAGGTGCTATTTTATCTCTTTTGTAGGGGAAAATAGTGAGAGCTTGGAATTTTCTGACCTACTCTGACATCTTGCCAGAATCCTCTCCTTGACTCTCTCAAAGAAGGAAGGGAGGGAAGTTGTTTAGTACTTCCAATGGGCATTAATATTTTTATTGATGTACTGAGTGAGGGACTTAAGATCCCATATTGCCAAGGAGTCATGCTAGGTGACCAATTAGCATCTTGGAATGATTCAAATCCATAGGATGATAGCATCAGAAACCATTCAGTCTAGCCACCTTACTTCACAGGCGAGACTCTGAAAACCAAGAGAAGTTAATTGTTTTCACATTGTCTCATTGCTAGTCAGTATCTGGGGTGGGATTTGAATCCTGGTCTGCCTGATGCCAAATCTAGCCCTCTACTCACTGTTCTCTCAAATTCTGAAAGATCATGATAGGAGTAGGGGTAATAGACCAGTAATAACGTTCATTAAAGGGATATGTAAAATTGGTTGCTTAGAAAGGAAGCAAAAAGTCTTAAATACCTAGGGGAGAAATAACTAACTAGACAAAATTATTGGATTCAATTGAATTCAGCAAGTATCATTGTTATTCAGTCCCCAGAGACCCTTCTTTTTTTAGCAAAGATCCTACAGTGGCTTGCAATTTCCTTTGCCAGCTCATTTTACAAATGAGGAAACTGAGGCAAACAGGGTTAAGTGGGTTGACCAGTCACACAGCTAGTGTCTTAAGCTGGAATTGAACTCAGGAAGTTTGGTCATCCAGGCCCAGTGCTCTAAGCACTCTGGCCAAGCTGATATGCATCAAGCATTAACAACCACTTTGTGTAGGTCACTTAACTGGTGCCTAAGGGGATAGAAAAGTCACAAGAACAAAAGAGATAATCCCTGTCCTCAGGAGTTTTCATTCTCCTGGGATTAGAAAGGGTTTACAATAGTAGAAAGTTAACTGGCTTTTGAGGCACCGGAACCCCAACTCCACTTTCACTTCTCACTAACTAGGTGACTTTGGATAAGTTACTGAACTTCTCTTGTGTAAAGTGATAAGGTTTGGCTTCATGGTTCCTGAGTGCCCTCCCATCCAGCTCTGCTATATCCTATTTATTGTAAGATCTTCAAACTTTCCTGATTTTTCAAAAACATAAATTCATTTTCTGACCATTTTTGCAACCAAACCGTTCACAAGCAAAGGGCCAGTATCTTCCTTCACTCTGTTGATTTATTTTATTCAATAAAAAAACGTTCATTTTTTGCCTCTTTCAGTAACCAAACCACTCATAAGAAAGAGGCAGCATTATAAACCTTGAACATAAAGTAATTACAAGAGATAGAGTCCTAAGAAATGGGGAGGTGGGGAAGAGGGGAGAAAGGCGTAGGACGATGCACCTATGCACTATTTAAAGGAAGTTTGGGGAGCGCAGAGGATGGAAAACAAGGAGGAACAGCTCGTGGGCAAAGGTGCCTGAAAAATGAAACCCCTGAAGGAGAGAAATAGGAAATATGAGGAAAATTGAGATGAGAAATGAGTGTATTCCAGGCAAGGGGAATAATCTACTTGGCTGAAACTCTTTGATCTTCCAAAAGCATTGCTTCTTCTGGATTACCAAATATCCCCCATGGTAGATGTGAAACAATCTAGGTGGAACAATGAAGAATGCACTGGGCCTGGACTCAAGATAACTCATCCTCCAAAGGTCAAATCCCATCTCTGACATTTACTAGCTGTGTGGCCCTGGGAAAGTCATTTAACCCTCTTGGCCTCAGCTTCCTCATCTGTGAAATGAACTGGAGAAGGAAATGAAAAACCATTACAGCATTTCTGCCAAGAAAACTTTAAATGGGGTCAGGAAGAGTCGTACATGACTGAACAACAACAAACAAAAAAAAAAGGGAAAACCTAAGGAATTCTCACTATTCTTTGCCTTAAAACTTTATTTTATTTTTAATTTATGAAATAAAACAAGCATTTCGATAATATAGTAGAATAATAAAAAAGATGATTCTCGCACATGAAGCTGCAAATCGATCATGTACAATTTGCTATTTCTTTTAAATATATAATTCATTTGTCATGTAAATTTCTTTTTATTTTTCTTCCCTCCCCCTCACTGGAGATTCTTAACCTCTTTTGGTTCCACAGCTGCCTTTGCCACTCTGCAGAAACACATGGATCTCTGTTCAGAATTATGTTTTTAAATGAATAAACTAAAATACATAGAATTAATCAATCAATAAACATTTATTATGTGCCAAGCTCTATGGTAACACTGGGATTATGAAAGAAAACAATTATATTGAAATGAATTTTTTTTAACACAACACATAAAAAGACTTGCTAATGTGTGAAAAGGGGCGCAGTCTATGTCATTGGAGGGAGTACACCTCTCAGAGATATCCCAGTTCCTTTGAAATTGTAATCATGAAATTTGAAGTTTGCTTCCTCTGGACCTTTGTATGTAGAGGTATATGGTAAAGAAATAAGTCTTCAAAGAGGCCTGGGTTTGAGCCCTGACTCCCACACTGATGTGCTATATGACACTGAAAAAATCACTTTCCCATTCTGATCCTCAGTTTCCACATCTGTAAAATGAGGTATCTAATAGAGAGTAGAGCTTTGAGTGAGGAAAGCATGTGATTAAATCCCTTCTTAATGACTGTGGACAAGTCTTTGAACCTCTTAATGACTCAGGTACTTTATAATTGCATGGTCCACAGAAGTTTCCACTCTGCATTGAGAGGGAGAAAGAGAATTTCTTTAGTGGCAGTTCCCTATTATTCCAAAAAATAAAAAGTTGAGTCGCAAATAGGAAAGCAATGTTTGTCCTCTCTACCTCAACAAGTTGCTTTGAGGAAATAACTTTAAATAGTGTAAAAAAATTGAGTCATTATTGTTGCCATTAAGGGGGAAAGAGAAAAAAGAAATACAATGCTTCACTGAGAAGAGGACTGGAAATTCCCCCAAATATCTAAATTCTTCTCGTTTGGTTCCACCAAACACAGGGGTGGGAAACCTGGGACCTTCAGATCACATGTGGCCTTCAAGGTCCTTAAGTGGAGAAGGTCACTTGTGGCCTGAAGGCCTCAGGTTCCCCACCCCTCCACCAAAGAAAGGATGGATGGCTCACTGTATTACTGCTGCTACTATCAATAATTTTGATTCTCTTGGCTCCCTCCGTGCTCCTATGAGCCTCTAATGAGAGCAAATTATATGCGTTCTCACGTGACAGTATCAATTTAGTAATATGCTGATAAAAATGTTCCAGCAAAATCAAATAAATAGCACTTCCTTCCCTGAAATATTATTAAAATAATTATTCCCTCCTCCCCTCCTTTTTTTGTAGCAAAATAATATTCCATGAGGCAACAAGTCCCAAAAAGCTGAGAGGAGGCTGTGGAAATAACAAAGGCAATGTTTTCCTTCTTTTAGTCTTTCCAAAGTTTGACTGCCAAAACACTGCAGCCTAAAAATGGTGATTTCTAAATAGAACATCAGAAGCTAATTGAGCTCATGTTCATTGTCCCAGAGGTCATGGGGATTATATTGGAACCTCCTTCTCTTGCCAGTTATTCAGATTAAGGCATTTTTGGCCATTCAAAAGGGAAGTATTATATTCACTGCCTTGATTGTACTGAAAGTCTTTGCAACCTGGGTTATCTTCTTTTCTGTGTATAACCTGAGTTGACCATTTCCATCTCTCCTTTTCATACTATAGCACGAGAGAGTCATTTATCTTTTCTTGATGGATTATGCAAAAAATAATAATTTCCAAAACATGGAGCATGCAGTAGTCCCAAAACTCTGAATTTAAACCTTTGCTATATCCAATAAAAAAGACCTAAGAATAAGTGGTAAAAGAAAGAATTGAAGCAATTCAATACAAAAATGTTATTATTACGCAACAAATGGCTTCATGGCCTAGTGCAGGGGTGGGGCACCTGCAGCCCTGAGGCCACATTTGGCCTTCTAGGTCCTTGGGTGCTGTCTTTTGACTGAGTCCAAGTTTTACAGAACAAATCCTTGTATTAAGGGGATTGGTTCTGCAGAGTTCAGATTCAGTCAAAGGGCTGCACTTGAGGACCTAGAGGGCCACACGTAGCTTCCAGGTTACAGCTTCCCCACTAATTCCCAGGTAACCCTGGGAAAGTCATTTTATCTTTCATTGTCCCAAATGACCCTCAAAACCTCTAAATCACAGAAGTATTGCCAAGATAAACAAGTAAAATGAATTTCCACACTCAGGAGTCAAAATCAGGAGGCAAAATTTTTTTGCAGGTCTAGAACACACTTGGCCACTGGACTCGTATGGTTCTGGAGGAGAAGCTAAGGCTGGTGACTTTGTACAGTCCTCCCTCACTCAAATCCCCTTCATTTACAAGTTATGTCACCATCTTCCTGATATCATGGTTGCCTTCCAGAACCACACAAATAAGTTGGAGAGTTCCACGTTCTAGAGCCCTAACTTCACATATGGTCCTACTTGACAAAAATAGGAGTCTTTTATGTCCCTCATTTAGGCACATTGGTGGATAAAAGAGAGCTGCTTAACTTTAGGTAGAGAAGGTTATGAGAAACTAAAACGCATGTTCTTTTTGGAGAAAAATATAAATTACAGATGCCATTCAGACTTTCCTATTTGGTCAAATCTAAGGCTTACTCTTATGGACGGTGAATGTGTTTTAGATTTGTCATTCTGTAGGAGAAATAACCTGTACAATTTATATCTCCATCTCACAGCAATGGAGATTTTCCTTCCCAGTTGTTGACTTAGCCTTGACTTTGACTTCATTCTAACTATGATCGTTACAGGGATACATGCAACCTGCCTTTTTTCTCATTGTATCAAGATTCCATCAAATAGATACAGAAATTAGGAACTGCAGCCCAGAATCAGACACCACCTGTTGCTGTAAAGTCTTTATGGTCCTCTTCTATGCTGATGATTTACCTTTCTCATTGTGTTCCAATTTGTGGACTGATCTTTCAGGCTGTGACTTTTAAACCTGAATTCTGGAATTCTGGTCTTCCTTAGCTTAGCAAAATTACTCTGCTCTGAGGTGTTCATGACTTTGATTGGGCAGCCCAATTATGATTTTTGCATGACCCAACTTCAAATCCTATTGATTAAATCTGCTTTCCAAGATTGGGGGAGGGCATTAGAGATTTTTCATGCATGGTAAAAGCAGTTCAAGGAACTTCTGAAGAAAATTGAGAGAAAGGGGAGGTGTCAACTATCTTGTGGTAACAAAACAACCACAAAGCTGTAGTTGATTGTTTTGCCACATCTGCAATTAGCTTCTTTAAGATTATAAGAGCCAACATCTATCTAAATGGACAAGTTGGAAGTGTGTGTGACTGTATTGTATTTTGGAGACACCTGAGAGAAACAAGGCAGTTCTTATTCCATGCTGTTCTTGATTCAACTTGTGTTTTTCTTAAATTTATGCTGGGAAATAATACATTTGATGATTTATTGTTATTTTTCCTAAAGATCTGTGGTTGACCTTTACCTTGCTGGGTATTCCTTTGTTTTTGGCATGAGTGCACAATGACAGCCACATGGGAGAGAGGTATCTTTACTATCTCCTCATAGACCATTGATAGAGAGGTATGCTCCCTACATGGGAGCATAAACATTTATCATTTTATGACTATACTTATAAGTTGAGAATCCCTATGAATGCAGACCTTATTATATAAATCTACGTCATAGACACAGGCCAACATTAAATGGGAAATCAAGTTTCGTTGATTTTGAAAGAACTTCAAGACATTTTTGAAGATGAAGAGATGAGAAAAAAAAAAAAAAGAAGATGGAGAACTCTGGAACTCCCTGTTGTCCTGTTATGGGCCAGGGAAATGGGTGGAAGCACATTAAAGTCCTGCAGGCTGTGAGCAGTTTCTGAGTATATTCTAGACTCTATCTACCAGACTCTCAAGGGAAGTCTGTTCTATCTACCATTTATTTCCAGGAGATCTAGAAGAAGGAAATGATGTAAAGGTGTTGTGGTTTTCCTCAAGTATACCTTTAAGGATTGCTTTTAGCCTAGCGTATGATAAGCTTTCTCCCTAGAATTTATGTATATGGCCACTGACATTTATTTCCATCATAACCATGGATAAGTAAAGGTGAGCAAAGGATTTTCATGTAATCCATATTTTAAAGGAAGTATGAGGCATTTTGTTTTCCACTGCATATTCCAGGGCAATATCCTAATTGGTGGAGAGAATACTAATATAATGCTGTGTGTGTGCTTTAGGATTAGTGTGAGAATTTGGAAGAGAAGAGGTATTCTTTTTTCTTCCAGTGCCAGACTCTCTTAAGGAATAACTCCAGAAAAATAAGGAAAGAAAGATTTTGGAAGCCACGGACAGATGAGGGAAGAAAGATCCTGGACATGTCTCTTATTTCCAACTTGCTTCCCTAGACAATTCAGGGAAGGGGAAGGGAAGGAAATAAGCATTTATGTAGCACCTCCTATTTACCAGGGACTATGCTAAGCACTTTATAAATACTATCGCATCACAAAAATTAGCCATGTGACCTTGGGGAAGTCACTTAACTCCAATTGCTTTCCAAAAAGCAAAAATAAATAAATAAATAAATATTATCTCATTTGATCTTCACAAATATCCCCTTCCAAGATAAGTTCTGTTACTAGCCCATTTTACAGTGAAGGAAACTGAGCAAAACAGAGTTTAAGTGCCTTAAGACTTGCCAAGGGTCATAACAGTTAGAGACCAGATTTTAATTTGTCTTCCTAATTCTAGGAATTCCTAATTCTCTTCACTCCACTACCTGGCTGTCTGAAAATTCATTGAATTTCCCTTGCAATAAGATAGGGGTTTCTTTCTGGGTTTCAATTAAGCTATCTAAATTCTAGAGTCCATTGACTGTTTGTTTTCTGGTATATTCTAATCTTTATAACTCTTTTTTTTTTTCAATTTCTGTTGGCTATTTACTTAGATAAATGGGTTTACTCTCTCTTCACTATTTGTGATGGTCCTTTGTGTAATTAGCATTTTGTAAGGGACAAACTGGTGAGTGTAAGTTTGGAGTAACCCTTCCCTTTTTAAAGGATAGTGACTAGGGAAGCAGCCTTTTGTTCTGAACCTATATGCCCCTAGAACAGATATAATTCCAGTTTGGTACCCCTCTCAGTCATTGCAGGATACAATACCCACAGAGAATGCTTTAAGAGGTCTTTTTTCCTTCCTCCTCTTTAGAGGAAGTCCAGATCTCAGATATTATATAACTATATCTCTCCCAAGCTACTTTTATGCCATCCATATGTACATAAATGTCTTACATGAGTGGCACACATACTTATTTTTCTCTTTCCCCTAATGAGTATCAAGGGGGAAAATTTTTGAGGAGTGACCTTGAACTCACTCCATTTGCAAATAGAGTACAACTTATAAAGGTCATTGATCATAGGCATTAGTGACATCTCTTGATATGAAACTTTAGATTAATATTGGGCTCTGTTCCCAGTGGGGTAAAGGAAGTGCACTGTCTCAAGCTTCCCATTTTTTACACTGCTGTCTCCAGAGCTAGTTCTAGGGGGTTTAGAAGTTTTTGATGCTTCCAATGTGATTTCATCTGGGAAGAGGTGTGGTCACTGTTCTCTTGGTCCTAATCTAGAAGAGTCCCTGATCCCTTAGGACTAGAAGAGATACTGTCCCTCTGGGTTTCTACTGTCTCTTGACAAAAAGTGCTCCTCTCTGCCCTTGAACTATAATCCCTAATTGGGTATAGGCAATGGAGTTGCCGAGTCTGATCCAGCTTCCCTTACTAGCCCAGGGGTCCCTTGAAATCTCTTTCTTACCAGTTCCCAGGTCTCCCCCTCCCCACTCCATTTCTGGCTTGAGAGCTTCCAAAGCTGCTGTTGCTTCTGTCAGCAACACCTAGTCCCATCCCACCATTGGTCTTTCTTGGGGCCAGCTTCCACCTCCCCTCACAGATCTCTCTTTCTGATCTCCTATGTTGTCTTAGGCTGGAAGATTATCTCACTCTGACCTTTTTTTTTTTACTTCATCATGCCAGAATTTGATTTGAGGTATTATTTTAAAGTTATTTGGAGGGGAATGTTGAGAGAGCTCAGCTGAATGCTTTCTACACTGCCACTTTGGCAACACTCCAGGAAGTCCTCACTGGTGATATTTCAAACCCCCAAACCATCAAACCGTGGGTGATGAGCCACAGAGATTTATTGATATCATTTATTTACCCAATATGCCACTAGTGGGATGTACCTGATACATAAAAATGCTACTATCAAATAGACTGTTCCCTTTGGTTATGATGATTGTAACTGATATTTATCTTAGTGTTTCAAGGGTTAAAAATCACTTTACACACTTTATCTCACAACAAATATTTAAGCAATAAGGTAATGTAGCCATAATCAATTTCCATTTTATAGATGAGGAAACTGAGGAATGGAGAGATTAGGTGGTTTATCCATAGCTACACAACTGGTATCATATATGTGATTAAAATCTAGGTCTCTCTTGACTCGAACTGTATGACATTGGCTTTAACCTACACACTTCATTTTCTTTCTACTCCTATCAGAAATCTGGATCTGGACATCTGAAGAACAAGGGATCTGACCCAATTTCCACCATTACTGATGTAATTTTTCTTATTACTCACTCACAACAGCTGTCCTTCATGCTGTGCTGAGTTACAGGTGTTATTTTGTTCACTTCGTTTGAAGAAAAGAGCTTGTTAAAAGTTGCTGTACCTCCTCAAATTGGATCCTCCAGCTCTCACCACAGGCTGCGACTTTTCTCTGCGTTTAAAATTCTGGTGTTAGAATTCCTGAGTCTTGCTGAGTTGTTTGCTCTCTGTTTGATAGTGCTGCTGTCACCACTGGCCTTCTTTCATTCCTGCAGGTATGCATCATCCCCAGGGAGCACTGTCTCTGAGAGAGAGGAATCTGACACTGCAGGATGGAACAGCCGAGTTAATGGGTCACTGAGTGACAGCTGAGCCTTCTTCTCTGAGTTATCTGCCAGGCTAGCACCGCCAGGAACACAAGGGCTATGTCCTCGCAAAGTGTGCCAATTTAATTTGGTCACGTGTGACCCGGGCTACAAAGACAGCACTCCCTTTCAAACTCTCATGTGGCAGGGCTCAAACAGACTCGGGCCATAATAATATATTTGAAGATGCTAGTTAGAAAATGCTTGTACTAGAGGTCTCCACAGAGGGTGGCCTATTTTCAACAGGCCCCATTTAAGATAATTCAGCCATTTGTGGAATTTTGTTAGAAATAGGTCATTCTGCACAGCTTCAAGAACCCTGAAAAAACAGTCAGTAAATCCCACCTGAGTCAAATGATTTGAGAAAGATCTTTGCAACTAGTTTTATTTAGCAAGGTCCATTCATTCAGCGAGGAACTGGTACTATCTGCTTAGATATTCTAAGCCCTCCCAGTTATTTTGATATATGTGTGTATGAATATACATACATAAATATATACATGTGTGTATACACATACACATAGAGCTAGATTTTCAAAGTATAATGGAATTGTGAAAAATAGAAAAACAAGTATCACCAGTGAAATTTTGTCTTTGCCTATCCCCTTCAACTCTCTAAGATAACACTTTGCTGTATACATGGTCATGAGCTAATGATAGTCTTTTCTCTGAATAATTGATGTAATTTCTTGCTATTATTAAATAAGGTACTTATTCCTGAATAAGACTAAGAACCGATCTATACACACATTTCTGGTAGAAAAAAAATCTGAAATGAAAACTAACTATAAATTCAAGCTTAATTAATGTCAACTCATTTTCAATCTATATGGAATTAAAGGTAAACAGATGAGCACATTTTTAAGACCAATGCAGGTTTTACATTTAATTATTTTTTTTAATTAATAAAAGCAAGCCTGGTGATTGTAGTAGCAGTCACTCGTGTCAGTGTGAGACAATTTCTCATTTCATACCTGATAGTTCATCCTAAAGGGCTGTTCCTGGACTTGCCTTTAAAGATGTCACATCCATTGTGGTAACTGGAAATAATATGTTCTTGAATAGGTAAAAGATTTCCAAGGAGAAGAGTTTGAAAAAGACTTGTAGTATTTGCATTCTTGCTAGGGAGGTTCTTTTTCAAGCCACATTACAACAAACTAGCATGCCACTGAGAAATGAAGGTTTTGTTGTTATTCAGTTGTGCTTGACTCTTCAAGATCCCATTTGGGATTTTCTTGACAAAGATGCTGGAATAGTTTTTGCTATTTCCTTCTTCGGCTCATTTACAGGTGAGGAAATTGGGGCAAATAGGGTTAAGTGACTCATCCAGGACCATTCAGCTAGAAATTGTCTAAGACCAGATTTGAACTCAGGTTTTCCTGACTCCAGACCTGATGTTCTATCCACTGTGCTGCCAGTAGTCTTTAAGTGAAGTTCTCTCCAAAGAAAAGAAAGGAATAGATCATTAGTGCCAGTATATTTATCAGCATTTAGATAAGTGGGGAGCAATGATAACAAAAGAGCAAGTTAAGGAAACGAAGATATACAGACCTCTAGAATGAGAGCAATATAGCTTATTGGATAGAGATCTGGCCTCAGCCAGACATGAGTTCATGTGCCACCTCAAACACACATTGGTTCTGTGACCCTCTTCCCCCCACCCCCTGCAAGGCACTTGTCTCTGGGTTCCTGCAGTCTCTTCTCTAAGACTATAAGTTGCAGAGAGGCTGCCTATTTGCAATAATAGAAGAATTTCCTTATCAGAACCTGTATCTACTGAAAAAGATAAACCACAATTCTAATTTAATAATAATAATAATAGTGATGATGATAACAGTTAACAATTGATAGAACACCTACTAAGTGCAATGCACTGTCCTAAGCACTTCCGAAATATTCACTTACTTGATATTTACAACAACCTAGGGAGGTTGGTGCTTTTATTATCTCCATTTTACAGTTGAGGAAACTGAGGCAGAGAGGGTAAGTGACTTGCTTAGGGTCACAAAGTTATAGCCATAGGTCACATTTGAATTTAGGTCCTCCTGGCTCCAGGACTACCTCTTTAAATACTATACTACATAGTTATCTCATGATGATGATGATCCTAAAATTTGTATGGAGTTTTACAATATTTTAAGAACTTTCACATATGTTATGACAGAACTTTTTGGCATAGGAGGGGCAGATATTATTATTTGCATTCAACATTTGTAATTGTAATGGGAATTTGAAGATGATCCCTGCCCCTTGTATTTGCAATCAAACAGATACTTAGCACCTTGTTCCAAGTTCATTATTGTGTCAAGTATTAAGATCCAGAACTTGTGAATCCCACAGTGGGATAAACTTGTTCATGTTACAGGAAGGGGCAGAACAGGGAGGAGCTAATACCATGTATAAGGAAAAGCCCAAGCTGAGAGAGGCCAGAACTTTTGGGAGCAAGCAGCATGGAGGCTGAGGAGCTAAGGATTGAGAAGAGAACTGAGAAGAACTGAGAAGATTGAGAAGAACTGACAAATGAGAAGAAAGGAGAACTGGGAGGAAGCATGACTATGGTGCCAGTACTTTTTTTGTTTTGATGTTACTTTATCTCAGTGTTGTTGATTTTACTTGTTATTAGGTCTTTGTTGATTTCTCAGACAGAAAGTGAATTGATGATGATGCCACCAATGTGCTTGAATGTTATTATGGTTTTGTTAAGCTTTTTCTTCCCAGGAACAGAAACTGTAAAGGACTTGATGACATTGTGAGCTGAAATATGGAACAGGAACTGTACAAGAAGCTGGACAAAGAACTGAGAGCTGTTTGCCTTTGAACCCAGGTGGCAGTTGGATAGATACGGATAGGAGCTGGGACTATGAAAGAGGAACCATGGATGTTGAGAGCCTGCCTTGAGTGAAGATGAAAATACCTCTCCTTGGGTATTTAATGCAAACTGAGAAAATCATGTGGCCTAGGGGTGGATAACTCTGACCTTTATATTTAGATTATTGAGGTAAGGACTTCTCCAACTAAGAAGAAAGAAGACTTTTTGATTTAAGAAATTAAGACACTGTGGGTGGAGAACTTTCACTTTTGTACTTTGTGTCAATTAACAAGGCTTGCCTCCTTATATATAAAATGTTCATAAAGTGAAAAACATAAGGTCATGGGGAATAGAAACCAGTAAATGGGGATGAAGGTCAAGAAAGATCTCTTGGAAGAGGAAATATTTGACCTATGCCTTAAAGGAAACCAGTGATTCTCCGAGGTGGAGGTGAGAAAGACTGCATTCCATGCATGACCACTGCCAAGGCACAAATCTAGGACATGCAATGGTGTTATAGGAATGTAAATTTTTTAGATCTTCCCTGCCCCTAGGCTTAAGTGCACCTGGAGCCTGGGGTGGGAGGCTTCTTTTTCAGGAGATACTTTGTGATTGGACAGTGGGTCAAGAAGGTTGTTACATTCTCTGAGCCAAGAGAAGGCTATATAAGCCCTGATGTGAGGCTTTGCTTTGGGGCTCACTTTGAGAAGTATTGTGTGATTCGATCAGATGAGACTCTGGGCAGCCGTTGAGAGCCCCCCAGCTTTGAAAACCCAGATGTTGATGCTTCCCTCTCTGGTAACTGGGATTAGGTATGGATGTATGTAATGGTTGGACAGTTTGGAAGCCTATCTGCTGAAATGTTCTTGTAAATTATGCTTGTAACCTCTGTATACTCTGAAGTTTGGGGCGCTGATCTTTTTCCCCTGAACTAGGTAGACAATGTATGTTTGGTTGATTAAAGTAAGCTTGTTAACCCATTTTGAGTTGCTTTCCTTTAGAAAAGCAGATCTAAGAACTTGTGTTGTCAGCCACCCTGGGGATGCTGGAGTGCTTGCTGCTACAAATGGGCAGCAAGAAGACCTATTTGACTGCACTGTGGCATGTATAAAAGGCAGAAATGTAAAAATGAAGATCAGAAGGTCAATCAGAACCAGATTGTTTAAGGGTTCTAAATGACAAATGGATGAATTCTAATTTGATCCTAAAGTTAATAGGGAGACATTGGAGTTTATTGAGTAGGAGACATTTAGGAACGTCATTTCAGTGATTGCAGGGAGAACAAATTGAAGAGGGGGAGAGACTGCAGATATGGTCTTTTATTCCATTTATATTTTTTTGTAATCTAATCTTCAGGAGAGAGGAGTGGGAGAAAGGAAGTCCCATGTATCCACTACAGAAACATGAAATTCTTCAAAGGGTTCCAGTTAACATTAGCAAACTTTAATCCTTCAGTATTTCTAAGATGCATCTTCACTGATCTCTCTGTACTGGAGATCACAACCAATCTACTTCTGAGCATAGTTCCTTCAAGTGTTGCCATAGTCAGAGAAAAGAAGAATCACCACTTGGTGGTCAGCCTTTGGACAATGACTTTCTCTATACTTAATTAAAGACTAGTCATTGGACAAAAACTCTTTTGCCAGGTCAGAGCTAAAAGCCTTTGCAGCTTGGCAGAATCTTCTGGAACTATCACTTCACTTACTTAGTTTTTAAGACCTCAGTCACATATCAGTCATGATGAGATGTTACAATGGGACATAAGTAGAAGAAGGTAGGTGTAAAGGCATAATACAATATCAGTAACAAGAGGGCTACTAAGAATCACCCAAGAGGTTCAGGGCTGGGGCAAATGGATTACATTATCCTTCTATTTCCCCACTGACCAGACAGGTTTTCATAAAGTTGAAATCTGATTTCAGTAAACAAATAATGCAAATGACTGGGGGAGAAAAAAAAAAGGAACAATGTCATATACTTTGCTTTTGTGGTATGTGAAGGTACAATTCTACCTCTCACACATCACCAAAGTGACCTTCAGTGAGTCATTTGCAGGCCATTTCAATATACTCTGTAGGTCTTCACTGGTATAATTCTATGCAGTTCTTAAAACCCACCAATGAGTTTATCTTTCAAAAGGCAAATAGAGGGCAAAATTACCCCCAAAGCAAGAAAATTTACTGAAGTGGAAGACTAAGAAAAGTAGCAATAAAACCTCTCCCCCTTAAGCCTATCATACTTTTTTTTAATACACCTGGCATCTGAGAAAACTGGAAAATAGTATGGCAGAAACTGGGCATAGACAATATCTTATACCATATACCAAGATAAAGTCTGAATGGGTGCATGATCTAGGTATAAAGACTGATACTATAAGCAATCTGGGAGAGCAACAAATGTTTATCTGTCAGATTTATGAAGAAGGGAAGATTTTATGACCAAACAAGAGTTAAAGAGTATTATGAAATGCAAAATGGATAATTTTGATTACATTAAATTGAAAAGTTTCTGTACAAATAAAGCCAATGTAACCAAGATTAAGAGGGAAGTGGAAAATAAGGAAAGAATTTTTATAACCAGTATCTCTGATAAAGCCCTCATTACTAAAATATACAGAGAATTGTGCCAAATCTATAAGAATACATGACATTCCCAAATTGATAAATGGTCGAACGATATGAACTGGTACTTTTCAGAGGAAGAAATTAAAGATATCTATAAGCATTAAACAATGCTCTAAATCACTATTAATTAGAGAAATTCAAATCAAAACAACTCTGAGGTAACACATCTCACCTGTCAGATTGACTAAGGAGACAAAACAGGAAAATGATAAATGCTGGAGAGGATGTGGAAAAATTGGAACACTAATGTATTGTTGGAGTTGTGAACTGATTCAACCATTCTAGAGATCAATCTGGAACTATGCCCAAAGGGCTATAAATAAGTCCATACCCTTTGACCCAGCAATACCACTTCTAGGGTTGTATCCCAAAGAGATCATAGAAGTGGGAAAAGGACCTGCTATGTACAAAAATATTTATAGCAGCTCTTTTTTGTGGTGGCAAAGAATTGGAAATCAAGGGGATGTCCATTATTTGGGGAATGACTAAACAAGTTGTGCCATATGAATGTAATGGAATACGATTGTGCTATAAGAAATGGAGAGCAGACAGACTTCATGATAACCTGGAGAGACTTGTATAAACTGATGCTGTGTGAGGCGAGCAGAAGCAGGAGAACTTTGTAAACAATTGCAGACACATTGTATGTGTGATGACTAACTTTGATAGACTGGGCTCCTCTCAGCAATGCAAGGTTATAACAACTCCAAAAGATTCATGATGGAAAGAGATATCCACATCCAGAGAAAGAACTGCAGAATCTGAATGCAGGTTGGAGCAAAGTGCTTGCTCACTCTTTCTTTGTTGTTTTCTTTCTTTTTTCTCATCGTTTACCTCCCTGGTTATAATCCTTCTTTACAACTTGACTAATGTTTAATGTGAAGGTATTTGTACATCCTGTATTTGATTGCATGCTGCCATGGGGGGTAAGGGAAGAAGAGAAGGAGAAAATTTGAAACTCAAGGGATTGTCGAACTGAATGTTATAAACTAAAAGTAAATAAATACATTTTAAAAATAAATAAATAAATATATTTAGCATCAAGGTAAGAGTAGATGCACAGTTCTCCCTTCCACATCTCTATTTGCAGTTTCAACATATCACAGGTCGGCATAAAAATTTAAATAGAAATATTTGGGTAGTTTTGCAGAAGCTATAGATAATACATGAAGGCCAGAAAAAGTTTAGAAACTCAGAACTGCATAAAATATATGTTTGGCATTTTATAGTATCAACCAAAACTTTACAATAAAGTACTGTAAACATCTCATAAAAGACTTCTTCCCTGGCATGAAGGAAGGGTCAAACATTTTACAGGAATTTTTGAGATCATGGGGTGCGACATCCTTAGCCCCTATGATGTAGAAGGGATAGCCACATGTAGAAGTCACAAATAGAGAGATGTATGTATAGAAAACTTGTATGGCCAACATATATGTGTGGTGGTATGGATGGCTAAGTCCATTGTAAGAAGAGATAACTGATGATATTCATGCTGCTGCTGATGTCTTCAAGCTTTTCCAACAGATTTTGGTTTCATAGTCTCAGCCAAATGAGGTTCCACTAGTCAATGACGGATGCTGTTTGACTATAACACCCACTGGTTTTAGCTTTAAGCTCAGCTGAAAGAAAACCTGGCATTCTCTTAGTTCTGCTGTGTCAGAATCATTTCTGGGAATTCTCCCTCCAAGGAATAAAAGGCAGGGTACAACAAGGGAATAGATGCTCTCAGGCATGGCCTTTCATCTCATTTATTCTTCCTGGTTCTAGCATGGGAACCCTCCACCTAACTTAGGGTGATTATTCCAAATGTTCATCTTTGTAGTATAGACTACAAGAAAAATATTGTCAAAAATTATATTTTTTGATATAATTATATAATTATAACTAAAAATTATCAAACTGCTCTGGGGTTTGGGGTTCCCCAGTTGTTAAAACTCGGTCTGTTCCATTTGCCAATGTAAATGAGTAATCCAAGAGAAGCTATGGAGGCATTCTATGAATTAGGGTAAGTCAGTAGCCTCAAGAAAAAGCCAAGAGCTTTCCTAGCCTTTCATATTTAAATATGTGTGTTCCAAATCTTCTAGGATTTTTGCCCCTGGTCATTCAAATCTGAGAGGGGCTTTGCCCACTCCCTGGGTCTGTATGTGTTTCCACTGAAAGACTTTGGCACTGTTGGTTGTGAGGGCTTGGCGAAAATTATGGTAAAATTTGGTTAATCATAGAAGTTCAGCAATGATGAATGTCAATTTCATGACAGCATGCATACCCATGTTCTGGATAATGGGCAATGACTGCACTTTCCCAGTCACCAATGGAGTGAAGCAGGGCTGTGTACTTGCTCCCATGGTTTTTAGGATGGTGTTTTCTACAATGTTTTCAGAAGTCTTCCATAAGGATGAAAACGGCTTTGAGATCAGCTACCACACTGATGATAAATATTTAATTTGAAAAGGGTACAAACTAAGACTAAAGTAGAGGGAAAGATGGTGTGTGACTTTCTGCTCACAAACAAGGCTAATATGCAACAAAGTATAGATTAATTCTCTGCTGCTTGTGCTAATTTTGGTCTACCAATACCAAGAAAACAGGTTCTCCACTAGTCATTGTGGTCAGAAGACCACTTACCCAAAATGACTCAGAGACTTCTCAAAGTCGAAGCAAAAACTTTATTACTATCTTTCTCGAGAAAGGGAGTCCCCAAATCTAACAAGAAAGTCAGAAGGGAGGAGAGCACTACAGAAGGCAAAAGCAAGATTATAAAGCCCTAATGTGGGAATTCCACACCTTCTCCACTGTCACACCTTACCATTGGCTGGAAAGGCAAGCTCACAGTCTTCTTACTAATGCCAACCAATTGGTGCAAATCCCTCTCCATTCATTAAGCTAATTATTACTAATGAGGCTCTAATTTTGTTAGATAACATACATAATACACGAGGTCCACTACGCAAGCGCAGTAACAACCTCAGAATACTGAACCCCTTCAGTCCAACCTAGATGTGTCCTTATCTGGGTCTGAGTGTCCCAGGGCCGCTGTCTACCTTTTGATTGGTCAAATCCACCTGCTGCTGCTTCCAGCTCTTTTTATTCTACATTATTTCATTTTTAGTATTATCTAGGAGTTCTCTGGGAACTGGGAACCCAACTTCTTCCCAAGCTACTGCCTCAACTCTTCCCAAGGCCACTGTCTGGTACTTTTTATCAGTAGTCTTGTTTCAGCAATGCTTGCAGTTCTATCGAAACTTAACCCTTTGCTACCTCTCACACTACCATTCCTTTCCCCAAACTAAAAACACCTCTAATTTGGTCTCAATAGTTAATCCAATCAATTGTATTAATAGTCAATAGATCTTACATTACATTGAAATAAACAATTACCTACCTACATACATACATATATATATATGGGGAAACGATACTGAACTTAGTTACAAAATATAAGGAAGGAATAAGAATGTATGTAAGATGTTCAGAAAGGGGAAACTTCACTGCAAATCATGCCTTATACCACCACCACACCATCCATATGTGGAACCAGCAGTTACAGCAAATGAGGAAATTTTGAATGCCACGGATAAGTTCACTTACTTCGCAGTATGTTTCCAGGGATGTACACATACATGATGCACACATTGTCAGAGCTAGCTCAGTGTTTGGGAGACCCTGAAGGAAAGTGTGGGAGAGAAGAGGTATTAGACCTGAAGGTCTGTTGTTCTGACCTCATTATTGTATGCCTGTGAAACCCAGACAGTATATCAGTGCTATGCCAGGAAACTCATTCACTTCCATTTGAATTGTCTTAGGAAGATTCTGAAGATCACTTGGCAAAATAAGGCACCAGACAATGAGGTCCTTTCTCAAACTGAATTGCCAAACATTCAGACCCTACTGCAGAGAACACAGGTCTGATGGGATGGCCATTTTGTTCAAATGTCAAAAGCATATTTACCTAAAAGACTATTTATGGAAAACGTACACAAGGTCATGCTCACTTTGAGGTCAGAAGAAGCAATACAAGGACACTCTTGAGTTTTCTGTGAAGAAATTTGTAACAAATTGTGAGACATGGGAGGCACAGGCACAGGAATGCCCAGCATGGTGCACCCACATCTAAGAAAGCAGAATTGTAGTAGCTCAAAAGAAGCATGAGATACGCAGATTCAGGAACATCTCCACCCCAAAGTCCATATGGACTATTGGTACCCAACTTGACCTGTGGCAGAGCCTTCTGTAATGACAAGCACAGAAGTAGTTCACTTCTTGTTTTGGTTCAAGTTTCTTTTGAGCCTTGTATCAAGTCTGTTAAGAAACAGAATGTGTGAATCCCACAACTTGTAAACCCTAGAACTTGTGAATTCCTGGGAAGGAGCTAATGACTATATGAGGAGACCCCCAGGGCTAGAGACAGGAAAAACTGAGAAGAGGACTCTTTTGGTGGCAGAGTCAAGAAGGAGAAAACTTGTGGTATTCCAGCACTCTGTTTGTCTGCTCTGTCTGTGCTGATGTTTGTGATACTTTGTACAGAAATTCTGGAACCTTACTGAAAGCCCTGAAAGAGGATTTTCTGGTTGTATGTTTACAGAAGTCCTGGAGGAGGGATTTGGAGGTCCTGGGATTTTACTGATGATTTGTGCTGACCTCTTGGACCTTGTTTGTGGCTCTGTGTTGATTTCTATGTTGATGATTTGTGCTGACCTCTTGGACCTTGTTTGTGGGTCTGTGTTGATGTCTATGTTGATTATTTGTGTTGCATTCTCAGACCTTGTTGGTGTCTCTGAGTTGATTTCACATGAAGATAGTGAATTGATGATAGTGCTGGCAATGTGAATGAATATTATTGTGGCTCTGTCAAGCTTTGTCTTCCCAGAAACAGGAACTGTGAAGGACTTGAGGTGTACTGGACACAGTGAACTTCAATATGGAATGGGAACTGGATGAGGAATTGGACAAGAACCTGGGCAAGGAACTGGAGCTACCTGCCTTTGAACCCAGGTGACAGTTGGTACTGGAGCCATGGAAGAGGAACCATGGAAGCTAAGAGCCATCCTCGAGTCAAGCTGAAAGAAGA
Source organism: Petaurus breviceps papuanus (assembly GCF_028583685.1). NCBI lineage: Eukaryota > Metazoa > Chordata > Mammalia > Diprotodontia > Petauridae > Petaurus > Petaurus breviceps. Next base: position 24,565,973 of record NW_027185655.1, read on the forward strand.
CATTACTTGAATACTGTGTACTGACTGAGAAGATTATGATTTACCATGGCTTAGGGGTGGAGAATTTTGACTTTTGTACTTTGTGATTGAATTAAGTATTTTATGTTTCACTAAATGATTGCATTTGTTGAAAACTATTGTAACCACTTTGGTGAAAATTATGTGGCCATTTCAGTGATAAAGCATTGTGAATGCTGTATTTTGATTTTCTGTGTGATTTATTATTGAATAAATAGAGAGTTAACTATACTGTGTAATCAGAATCTTAAAAACTATTCACAGCAGCAGTCCTCTGGCTTTTACACCTTCTGAGCTTGTATTGGTCTGATCAGCCTAACACACTGTATCTTGACCCCAACAGAGTGATGTCATTTTTGTCTCTTTGAAAATTAAGGACAACAACCAGCCAAACCAGTAAAATGAGGGAGTTGGACCAGACCCTTTTGAGCTCCTGCTCTTTGATCCCCTACAAAATTTCTGGGGGCTTCTGCTGGGGAGGATGATCTATGGGTTGCTAAAGACCTTCTTAGCACTAATGCAGCCTGTTCCTTTTCCTCAGCGACTTGCTGTTTCAGTGCATGGTTTAGTATCTTCACATTTCCCAAACAGTTATCCTCAATACATTTTTTTATATATAAAGTTAAGCCGATTTTAATACACACACTTAAATACCCATAATATTCTCATATCTCATATGAACATGCATGTATCCTTAATAACTTGAATTTAATTGTAATAAAATACATCTAAAATCTGTTAGAAATAGATGACTTTATATTCCTAATAATAAAACTAAGGCCTCTCGGCTGTTTGCAATCATTTTTTAATCCTCGTATTTCTGTTTTAAATATTTTTTCCTTAATATCAACCAAGCACTCTTCTTTTTTGCTACCATTTGCAGAATCTGACTAGTTTTTGGACTCTGCTATACCCACTCTAAATTCTCTTTGGAGGAGTTGACCCAAAGGACCTTGTTTATCAGAAGAAGCTTAAGAAATATTTGGACTAATATGAAAAGAAGAGATTAAAGTGGTAGAGGGTCAGTGTAATACTCACCTCTAAGAGGAACTGGCAGCAACTCAGGTGATCCTGCATAACTTTACTAGTAGGGGGCAAGTTTTTTTTTAATTTTCTTTTTCACCCCTAGACTAGTCATATCATTACTTTAGGAAACTCCCACATCTGCAAAATAATCAGTAAGCAGTAAGGGATTAAATGGTTTGCCTAAGGTCACAGAGTCATTATGGGTCAGAGGTGGTACTTGAATCTTCATCTTCCTGACTTTGAGGTCAACTCTTCAATCACTAGCCATCCTGGGGAAGAATTAGGGTAAGTAAGGAGGAAGGGGGAAGGGAGGAAGGGAAGAATACACTGTTAGAAACAAACCTTGGACTCAACATCATTCCTATACAGATAATATATTAGTAAAAATGGCTAGCATTTGGGGCAGGTAGATGGTGCAATGAATAGAGCACCGATCCTGGAGTCAGGAGGACCTGAGTTCAAATTTGGCCTCAGACACTTGACATTTACCTAGCTGTGTAACTTTGGGCAAGTCACTTAACCCCAATTACCTTGCCTTCCCCCTCCAAAAGAAATGATTATCTCATGTCATCTTCACAGCAATGTTGGAGGTTAGGTGTTATTATTATCCCCATTTTGAAAATAAGGAAACTGAGGTAGTTTCCTAGGGTCATATAGATACGAAGTGACTGAGGCAGGATTTGAACTCAGATCTTCCCCACTTCAGATCTAGTACTCTGCTACTCTACCATATAGCTGCTACATAATTTGCTGCTGGCTTCTCTCCCCTTGACCTTTCCTCATGTAATTCCAGGTATTTTGATAAATTATATAATCACAGGCTCTGCCTGATTGTTTATTGCCCACAGGAGCCTTTTATGTGAATATACGAATTTACAATGTCATCTTTCATTTGTACAAGTATGGTATGTTAAAAATATAATGACACTTATTTAATTATAAATTCATTTAAGAGAAGAAGCATGACCACACAGATATTGCCCAAATTCCAGTGTTTTGGATGGAAGGTTTTCTAAAAGATACAAGCTGTCTTTTAAAAAAATAATATTATTGGGGCGGCCAGGTGGCTCAGCGAGTAAGAGCACCGGCTCTAGTGTTGGGATGACAAATCCGGGCTCAGATACTCAGCACCACACCCAGAAATAACTGGCTGTGTAACCGTGAGCAAGTTACTTAACCCCAATTGCTTTGAATAATAGTAATATTATTATTTTTTAAAATATTGACAGTTTTTACTGCCTTCATTCCCAAATGTATCACTTGACCCTCCCCAGAGTCATCCCCTATAACAAAGAATAAAAAAGATGGAAAAAAATTCTTTAATGGAATCTGATAGTATATGCAAAATTTCACCCTCTAGTACTTCACCTCTGTAAAGAAGAAAGAGAGGAGCATTTTCTCTTTTCTTTTTGGGGTCAAGCTTGTTCATTTTAACTATAGAGTATTTGGATTTTTGTTGTCATATTTTCCAGTTACTTCAGTCATTGTGTATACTGTTTTCCTGATTCTTCATTTCACTTTGCATCTGTTCATGTGTTCCCATTCTTCTTTATCTTCATAGTCATAGTTTCTTATAGTGCAGTAATATTCTATTACATTCTGATGTAACAATTTGCTTAGCCATTACCTAATTGACAAATATCTATTCTGTTACCTAATTTTTACTATGAGAAGAAATGATGCTTGTTATAAAGATTTTGGTGGAAATGGGACTGTTCTATCTTTGGCTTCATTGGTATAGCAAAGAGATGGTAGAGTTTTGAAATCTAGTGGAGTTCGGCCCTTCCCCATTTTTTTTTTTGGTAAGGATTTGATCCTTTAACAGTTGACACCATTAATTTTTTTTGACAGATTAGTTCACCTGCAGAAAAATCTCACTTAACAAAATTTAACAGATTTTTGAATATTTTGTATATGAGTTGTACAGAATGCTCTGAAAACTCTAAGGTTTTGCCTAGTGAGAAGGACATAGTATCACTGAATGACAGGGGAAATGACATTTCAGCAGCTGTTACAGAGGCAATAAAACTGATGTATTGCAATCTAGGCCATGGTTACAGTGACAGTTTGTCTCTATTAGGATCATTGATGAACAAATTAGAAATAAAGTAGTTTCATACTGCCATGTAGAGAACAGAACACTTAAATTTCACAAAGTTATGTTGTCTCCTTTAATTTAGTAATATAGCAGAGCAGAGAGACACACTGGGAGATATGAAAATGACCATCTCCTTCATTGTGCAATACATTTTGAATATGAATGCAGTCTCTCCCAGCAACCTAAGACAATGCTGAAGATGCTTCCTGGGAGCTACTGCTACATGTGAATCTTTCTGTTCCCACGGATCCACTAGGCATCTGGATTCTCTGACATATTTATAGACATTAGCACCGTGAAATCTGGAAAGGCATGGGTGAATGTACTACCACCATGGGAGTAGACTAAGAGGGATTTTAAATAAGCTGCTCAATAAACAGCATCTATGTAGGTAAATGAAGGTAGCACATAGACAGAGAGAGCTTTTGTACCATATGACATCAACCAGCCATCAAAAGCATCACATTCTGACACCAAACTGCTAGGGATCAACCAGCAGAGAAATTGTTGACAGCAGGATCCTCTCTGTGACACAAACTGGGTCCTGCTCCCTACTGTTTCCATACTTTAGGCTATATTAATTCTGCCTTGCAACACAACTTTGTGATTTCTTCTGTTTTGACTCTCTGTCCCCAAGACTATGCTGGATATTATAACCTCTCATATACATTCAAAAGTTTATAATCCCTCCCATCCCCCAATCTGCTCCTACTCTTCCTACTAATCACATGATACTCCACAGATGATGCTGCAAACATCAACCACAACAACAAAAACAACAATAATTGCCCCGAAAGACAGGCCACCAAGACAGAAACACTTTAACAGAGCGCTTAAAGAATTACAGAAAGGTACTGGAAGGTTTTTATCAATACATCTTTGGTACATGCCATAAAATGCAAATTCTCAACTAAAAGTAATGAAAAAGAAATACAGGGAAAGGAATCCAGCAAAATAAAGCATGTCAGAAACTGATTGACTTAATCAATAATTGAAAACAAAAGGTATAAGGTTAAGGTGAAACAAAGAATCAAAACAGGACAAAGAGTAAGATAAACAAGCTCTCATCCAAACTTTAGGTGAAAGTCTTGAGAGGTAATAAAATTAAAAGCAAGACCAAAACCTCGAAGTGGGAGGTGAAAAAATTGTGATACCTTAGATATGACATCAATACATGAAAAGGGGGGGCAACAGCATGTTAAATAGATTTCACCATCCCAAATCTTCATGATATCAAAGCTACACAGAATTAAAAGCTTTCAAAGTATACCATAGAGGTCTGGTCAAGTAGAAGATTACCATATTGGAGAAGGAGCAGTGTTATTACTGTAGTCCTGTCTTCTACTGAAATTGTACCGAGTATGCTCTTATTGAGTCTACAGAGGATGAGCTTACATCCTAATACTTACATTCAGAAAACAAAACAAAATAAAAAAAACCAACAGCATAATTATTATGACCACCAAGATAATAGCCCACCAAATATTGGATATGAAGGAATAATAGCTGGGTAATAATTCACTCCAAGACTATTTCTTTCTAAATGTAATAGTAAAATATGAGATAAGAATAACAATAATAACAAGCTAGTTTACACAAATATTTCTTGAACAAAGAGATACCACTTAAGGATCATAAGGATAAAGGATCATAGTAGATGCCTACCACTGTAACTATCAACGGTACTTGGTTTTGGTTTACCACCAGATGGAGCGGATAAAATGTCCAAAATACAAGAATGGAACCAAAAGGTCCACCATAAGTGACATCCATATAAATTCAGTCAATGATAAACCAACAGAGGAATTGAAAAAAAATATTTTGTCAGGCAGATATGTTTACAGAAACTAAAGTGGACATCATAACAATGCAAGATCAGTTCATTGTTATCAGAAATAATCTTCAGGAGAGCAGAAATGTAAATCAATGAAGATATTGCAAGAAAGTGGTAGAATCTGTGCAATATATCACCAAAGGTTACAAAATTTAGCTTCTATGAAATACCTAGGAAGATATGATAAATTATGCAAAATTATGCAATAAACACTCAATATTTCTCATAAACAGTAGATGAATGACCATTCTAAAATTATAGTACAAAAATGTTCTCCTGAAGTCTATGAATAAATTATACTGGAACCAGAATATTATGATGGAAAAAAAAGACCTGCTACCCACAATTCTCCAAATATAACACTGAAGCACAAAAATTTAAGAATCAGCTTTTTTTTAAATGCCATTTTACTGAGCAGTAGTAACCTCCAAACTATGTAAATTGAAAAGCTCTCAAAATATAGAGACCTGGTAAAAGGAAAAAAAAAGATTGGGACTGAAAGACCTATCTCCCTGTCCTCCCAAGTCAAGAAGTGTTTGTTATTAAAATTTATCAATATTATTTTTAATGTATTAATATTATTTTAAAATAATAATATGCTAGACACTGTCCTAAGTTCTGGGAATTTAAAGTAAAGGGAAAAAAAAACAAAAACAACAAACAAAAAAACAAATTGCCCTCAAGGAGCTCAAAGTTTACTGTGGAGGAAGGGGACAATGTGTAAACAATCTCATACAAAAAAAGTTGTAGACTGGTTAAATTGGAGATAATCTCAGAAAGAAGAGAATAGCTTTCAGAGGAATTTTTGCAGAAGGCAGGATTTGAGCTGAGACCTGAAGAAAGCCAAAGAATTTAGGAAGCAGAGACAAGGAGGGTGATAATTCCAATTATGTAGGACAGCCAGTGAAAATGTATAAAATCAGGAGATTTTCTTATGCAACAATGATTTCACTGGATGGTAGAGTAACTGGAAGAAGAAAGTAAAGTTAAAAAGATTAGAAAAGCAGGAAAGGACCAGATTGTGAAGGGCTTTAAAAAGCAAACAGAAAACTTTATATTTGATCTTGGAAGTAACCACAGAAAAAGTATCGCTCTAGATTTTTCCATTATTCGTTAAGTTCAAAATCCATTGGTAAAAAACTATAAGAAAGTCTTATTTGATCATAAAATTAATTACTAGCATTTATGCAAACCTTTAAGGTATACAAAGTGTTTTATATATACTAGTAGCATACAAACCCAATAACCCTGGGAGGTAGGTGCTATTATTATCCTTATTATTATAGATGAGGAAACTGTAGTTGAAAGAATTTAAGTGACTTATCCAGTGTCACACAGCTAGTGTCTGGGGCAAAATTCAAACTCAGGTCTTCCTGATCCAAAGAACAGCTCTCTGTCTATTTTATACCAGGATGCTTACCTTCTATCATACCACTGTCCCCTATACTTTATGCTTCTTAAACCTAGTCCTCTTTCTCATAGAAAACAGCCCTCCCTCCATTCTCAGTCCTGTCCTAGGTCTGATGTTATATCATCCAAGCTCTGATTTCACTTTCATCCTATAATATGTCCTTCTGATCCCACTCTCTTAGTACCAAGATTGCTACATGTCTCCCTAGGGATTCACAGATACTCTGAGGGATTTGGGGGTATCTCTTTTCTCTGCTAGAAGCTAGATCCATCAACACTTGTGTTTCCACCTTTTTAAGGGGACTGTGACTAGCATTTGAACTGTTTAACAATTAAATTAAAATTAATTTAACAACTGAAATGTTTAACAATTGAACTATTTAACATCTATTATTGTTATAAAGGAATATTTGCTTCAAAAATAAAATTAAACAGAATTTATTTTTAAAAATTTAAAAACAATTTTAAATAAATAAATAAATTAAAATAGCATTTTTCTCCACACTTCCAAGGATTAGACTAAACTTGGTTCAACTCCTATAAACCATTGCCCCAATCAAGCTCATGTCCAAAGTCAAGACTGCCAGATGAATACTTCTGTGGGACTGTTGGCCTACAGCTCATTCCTGAAGATCCTTTCTTTCTCCATGGGGTATCAATATTCCTCTGACTGAGAAATGCTATCCATACTCTAAATCCTCCATACCTTTTCTCACTGTCTCACCTTTTTTGTAATTACCAAGGTCAGAGATTTCCTTCACCAGATACCAGCAGCAAAAGAGTCAAGATTCCCTGGAAGTTAATGAGGCAAAGGGGCTGCTTCTGAAGCTGAAAGGCCACTTTGGGTTTATATTTTTGTTTTATGTTTATTTTTAGAAATTTTTTCTTTTTTTCCATTTCGGGAGGTGGTGAAGGAAAGGTTTAAGAGAACAGAGATATAGTTGCCAAGAAAAGAAAGAAAAGTGGGTCATTGAAGCATTTAAAAGGAAATTTGGAAGGAAACACAGACAAGCCAGGCAGCTTTGAAATGAACATGTGTTTGTATTATACCTGTTTAAGGGGGCTTCCCCGTCACATGACTGGATTGTCCAACATGGAAGCAACCTGCATCCCTGTTTTCCCGTACCTTGTGGGTGCTAGGATTCTCCTTTTATTGTGTAGATAGAACAGACTACTATATTTAAAAACTCCTAGATCTGGACAGTCTTTCTTCTTTCTTCTGTGTCAAGAGAGTGAAGTTCACAAACCCACAGCATGGGTTTGGCTTAGGAGAACAGAGGATTGGTGAAACTTTCTTCCCACCCCCCTCAGGTGCTGGAGGCAATCTTCACTGGACCGGGAGTTCCAGATGTGGAGACTTATCCTCATAGGGTATCATATCCCCCAATGAATTTGGGCATTTTTTGTTTCCAGTTCTTTGCTGCCCCCAAAAGTGCTGCTAAAAATATTTTGGTACTAAAGGGCCATTTCTCTCTAACTATGGTTTGGTATGATCTAGGGTGGATAGAAAAATTCACAGCTCTACTAACAATAAATTAATGTTCCTTCCATCTTGCAATCCCTTGGAAAGCTGCTAGTTTCCTCTTTCCAAAAAAAATTATCTTTGCAAAAAGTGATGGGTGTGAAGTAAAATCTCACAGTTGTTTAAAGTTGCATTTCTCTGTAAGGGATTTGAAGCATTTTTGCATATGGCTATTTATAGCTTGGGTTTCTTCCTTTGAAAAATGTCTATTAATATACTTTGACCACTCATCTACTGGGGAATAGTTCTTTGTCTTATATATTTGAATCAGTTCCTTATATATCTTGAGTATTATTATCAGAGGAATTTTCCACAAAGATTTGTTCCAGTTAACTGCTTTCCTTCTGATTTTAACTACACTGTTTTGTTAATGCAAGAACTTTTCAAGTTCACATACTTCAACTTTTCCATTTTATCTTTTGTGGTTCTCTTTGTTCATCAACTTTTCCCCAAATCAATAGTTCTAAAAGCTATTTTCTTTTTTATTCCTTTAATTTGTTTGTGATGTAAGCTTTAATATCTAGGTCATGAATCCATTTGGAGCTTATCATGCTGACTAGTGAGAGATATTAATCTAAACCTAATATCTTCCAGATTGTCTTCCTGTTTTCCCATAAGTTCTTGTTGAATAATTAGTTTTTTCCCTGTATTGAGGGTCCTTGGCTGTATGAAAAAATACTACTATTTCTTTTGACTTCTTTATGCTATACATACTTAATATGTTTCAATGCTCCAATTTTCTATTTTTTTTTTAAATCAGCATCAAATAGTTTAGACAATTACCAATTTGTAGTATCTTTGGTGGCAGGTGGGTGGATAAAATTCTGGGCCTGGAATAAGGGAGACCAGTCTTCCAAAATTCAAATCTGACCTCAGACACTTACTAGATATGTGACCCTAGGCAAGTTACTTAAACTTGTTTGCCCCAGTTTCCTCATCTATAAAATGAATTGGAGAAGGAAATGGAAAACCATTCCAGTATCTTTGCCAAGAAAATCCCAAATGGGGTAGTGAAGAATCAAACCAAACTGTATATCCTGTGATCTAATGCTTCTAGACCAACTTCCTTCCCACTTATTATATATATATTTCCCTTGAGATTTTTTATTTCTTAAGATGAACTTTTTAAACATCATATAAAATAATCAATTATTAGAGTTATTTGATGGGATGGCCATGGATAAGTAAATTAATTTAGGTAATATTATCATTTTTACTACATTGGCACAACTCAACCTTAAGCAATTAATATTTCTCTAAACATATAGAGTTATCTCTATTTTTGTAAAGCATTTTGTGTGTTTCTTGGAAGACTAACACAAACTTTATATATTCTGTAGGTATTTTTAATAGAATTTCTTTTTATATCTCCCCTCTTTTTCTACAGTTTTTTGTTGTTGTTGGCAATATGAAAGGCTGATGATCTGAATGTTTATTTTTATATGTGGCTAAAGTTTTTTTAAGTTATATTTTTAATTAGTTTTTTTTGAGATCCTAGGGCTCTCTAAGTAAATTATCACATCTTCAGAAACAATCAGTTTGGTTTCTTCTTCCTTATGCTAATGCCTGTGGTTTCTTTTTCTTGTCTTGTCCAGTGAGTCAGTCACCTAATATTTATTAAGATCTTACTGTATAACAGGCACTGGGCAAAGCCCAGGGAATACTCAAGAAAGAAAAATAAAAGAGTTCCTTTCATCAAGGACTTTGAAAGACAATACAAAAAAAGAGCTAAAAGTGTGCGTGGGGGGTGGGAGGAGGCAAAGATCCATAGTGTGGGGCCTTGGAAATGGAAAATTTTGAAAGGGATGAGATAAAGCTGATCTTGGGGCCTTCCTTACAATATAGATTCTGGAAGGAGTTATCCAATCTTATGGAAAGGCAGCAAGGGTAAAGGTATTTCTGTAACACATGAGCCTTTACAAAGAAAGACTTATTTTGAAAGAGAATAAAGTAATTTATAAATTTACTCTCCCAAAATGTGTGAAGTATAAGCCCCCTTTACCTTTGTACCACCACATTCTTTGGGAAAGGGAAGAGGTTCATAGTTTAGGTGGATTACTATAGAGCAAAGTCCCAGTTCTAATTTCAAATCCCACTGAAGCTCAAGTTCCCAACACCTTGCAATCCTTGCCCCAAGATCAAAACAGAATAGATACCAACATCCCAGGCACTTTTCTCAATGCTTGATTAAGAGGAGCAAAACAAAAACAAAACAAAAAAAAACTTAGTTGAAAAAATGAACCACTTTAGTAATGTTGCAAGATATCAAATAAATCTACACAAGACATCAGCATTTCTACATAGTACCAGAAAGTCCAGCAGGAGGAAATGGAAAGAGAAATTGATTTTAAAATAACTGAAGGCAATACAAAATATTTGAATGTCTACTTGCCAAGACAAAGCCAGGAACCATATGAACACAGCTACAAAATACTTTTCACACAAATTAAGTCAGATCTAAATAATTGGAGAAATATTAATTGCTCATCAGTAGACTGAGCCAATGTAATAAAAAATGACAGTTCATCTAAATTAATTTACTTATTCAGTGCCATACCAATTAAATTATCAAAAATTGTTTTGCAGGGATAGAAAAAAAATGATAAAATTTGATATGAAGGAAGCAATTTCTAAAAAAAAAAAAAGGTACAGGTACTTTGCAGTTCCAGATTTCAGACTGTATGACAAAGCAATAATCATCAAAATAATAAGTTACTAAGAAATAGAGTGGTTAGTCAGAGGAATAGACTACATATGGAATACCCAAGAGTAATAGTAATCCAACCATAGTAGTTTCAGTTTTGGCAAACCCAAAGATCCAAGAAATCACTATTTGACACAATTTGCCAAGAAAATTGGGAAGAAGTTCAACATAAGGTCACAATAAGTACATGATTTAGAAATAAAAGGTGATATTATAAGCAAATCAGGTGACTATGAAATATTTAGAGGTCAGATTTATGAAAAAGGGAAGAATTTATGACCAAATAAGAGATAGAGAATATTACAGAATGTAATAGAATAGAGGGCACTACAGAATATAAAATGAATCATTTTGATAACATCAAGTTAAAAAGACTTTGGACAAACAAAACCAACATAGGAAACTGGCAGGAAATTTTTATAGCAAGTTTCTCTGATAAAGCCTCATTTCTCAAATACATAGGGCAGTGAGTCAAATTATAAAAATATCAATCATTTCCCAGTTGATAAATGGTCAAAGGATATAAACAGGAAGTTTTCAGAAGAAGAAATCAAAGCTATCTATAGTCATATGAAAAAAAAAATTTTCTAATTCACTATTGATTAGAGAATTGCAAATTAAAACAATTCTGAGGTACCACTTCATATCTATCAGCTATCATATTAGCTATATATCATATCATATTAGCTAATGTGACAGAAAAAGATAATTACAAATTTTCTATAATATACATACATAATAAAACAAATACTAAAAAATATGATGTGAGAAAATTTAGACACTAATTCACTGTTGGTAGAGTTGTGAACTGATCTAACCATTCTGTGATCTAACCAATTATAACTATGCCCAAATGGCAGTAAAACTGTTCATACTCTGACCCAGCAAAACCACTTCTAAGTCTGTATCCCAAAGAAAAAATTTTTTAAAGGAAAAAGACCTATAGGCATAAAAATATTGATAGCAGCTCTTGTGCATGTTGGGGGAGAAGGGGCAGGGGGAAATAATTGGAAATTAAAGGAATGTCCATCAATGGGAAGATGGCTGAAAAAAATTGGGGTATATGATTATGATGGAATACTTTTGTGTTATAAGAAATGATGAGTAGGATGTTTTAAGAAAAAACTGGGAAGACTTAATTGAACTGATGCAACATGAAGTGAGCAAAATGAGGAGACCACTGTATACTCTAACAGCAATATAATATGATTAGCAACAGTGAATGATTAAACTATTCTCAGTAATATTTTAATAATTTAGTAATCACTAAATCCAAAACTATTCCAAAGAACTTATGACAAAAACTCTATCCACCTCCAAAGAAAGAGCTAATGGAATTTGAATGATTGAGGCATGATTCTTTTTTAAATTATTATTATTGTAGGGTTCCATTTCCTATCCTATTAAGATGTTTTGCATGTTCATAAATATACATCTATATCATGTAAGTTTTTGATTTTCTTAGCATATAATTTAAAAATAACGAATTAATTTCCTTCATTTTTTCTTCTTTTGTTGTGGATTCTCATATTTCATTTTTCAATCAAAAGTTCAAAATAAAAAAAATTTAAAAACTGATATGAGCAATTTGGTTTTCTTTCTTTAAAACCAGACAAACTTCTGCTTATCTATTTTATTTTTGAAACTTTGATAATAATTTCATTTATCAATTTAGCATGTTTTATAAATTTAAATTTTATTAACCTCTTCTTTGATTTTCTTTTTTTTTTGGAATTTCTATTTTATTGCTTAGTTCTATTTTGTTTTGTGGCTTTTCTTATAGTAGTAGTAATGTAAGTAGTAGTAGTAGTAACTTTTATGGGTTAAATTCATTGATCTTTAGTAGCAGTAGTCGTAACCGTTATATGTATAATTCATTGATTTTTTTTTCTTTTACTGACACAAGTGTTTAGAGATACCAATTTTCCCCTAAAGACCATTTTATATACATCCCAAATATATTGTTTCTTATTTCAGGTTATTTAATAAAATTATTTTTATGGTACACCAATTCTTTTTTAAAAATTCACTTACCAATTTTTTTTCTATGTACCCTTCAGCTTTTGAAAATAAAAATAAAATCCTTTTAACAAATATGCACTGTTAAGCAAAACCACTTTCTACATAGGCTTTATCCAAAAAACATGTCTTATTTTGTACCCTGAGTTCATCAACTATCTATCAGAGGTATTGGACATTATATCATAGTTGGTCATTGTATTCATCAGAGTTCTAACATCTTTCCAAGTTGTTTGGCTTTATGATGTTGTTATTCTATAAATTATTCTCCTGGCTCTACTTACTTTATAGTAGTTCTTATAAGTTTTTCAAAACTTCTTTGAAACCACCTACTCCATTATTTCTTATAGTATAAGAGTATTTCATTATTTTATATTGTGAGCTAATCAAAAGCTTTGTTTGGGATTTTTGTTGTTTGTTTCATTTTTTTTTTTGGTTAATTATTTTATCTTTAGTTTTCAACATTCACTTCCATAAGTTCTAAATTTTCTCCCCTCCCCTCTCTTTCCACCTCCCTAAGACAGTGTGCAATCAGATGTAAGCTCTATGTATACATTTATATTAAACATATTTTAACATTGGTTATATTATACAGAAGAGTTAGAATAGACGGGAGAAAGAAAACAAAACAAAACAAAATGCAAAAAGAGAATAGTTTGCTTTACTCCGCTGTTTGTTTCATTTTTTAAAACAAGAATTATTTTTTTCAATCTTGTCAAAACATTTTCTTCATCTATTGATATCATATGATTTTTTTTATCATCTGGGTGTTAATTACTTTATTGTGTTGATAATTTCCCTAATATTGAATCAACCCTGTGTTCCTGTTCTAAGTCCATTGAGGGCATAGTGTATAATTTTTGTGACAGCAAGTGTAGGCTAATCGCTCTGTAGCACGTCACGTAGGATATGAAGCCACATGTAGCTGAGGGGATCCAGACCAAAAAAAAAAAAGGCAGTCAGAACACATCTGGACTAAGATTAAGTTTAAGATTATGATTAATTTAAGACTGCTTGTATCTAGTAAAGACTCAAAAATCTGCAGTCCAAGAAAACAATATGTACCAGAGGCAGACAATTCCTAATAATTCCTATTTAATTCTGGATGGGGGCCCTGTGTGTTCAACCCCCAAAAGTTAGACATTTTTCCTTTCCCGCTCCCTATATTATTATAGGAGCTATGCAAGTTATGGGACTATAAAGATCTCTCATGCCAAGATCCTTCCTGATTAGTCTGCAAATGAATGTGACCAAAGAACAAACGCTAAGTGAAGAAGGAAAGTTCATTATCCTGAACTTCATTTCTTCCTTTATTATGTTTAATGACCAGAAACAATAAAAATAACATCAAACCATGTCTTTTACACAAGACTGGGACCAGTACAAATTCTTGTTGTCTTTCTAAATTCATAAATAAGAATGTCCAATCTCATTACTAATACCTTTCCCATACTTTAATTGTATTGTGATGCAGTGATTAGTTTATGTTTGATCATCAATCTCAATATGTTTTTCTGCTAGGCTTATAGATGTATGAAAGATCCTAACTATGATTATTTTAGATCCTGAGAGAGTTCTAGTGATTGTGAAAAGATTGGATTTAAGACCAATAAGTACACAGGAAGAAAGGGGAAAATTCAATTACATATTTTTTTTTCCTAAATGATATTCATTTTATTGTAACGCTCCATTTCTTGTCTGTATTCTTTGTTGTTATTGTTTTAAAGGTAACAAATGGAAATACATATTTTAGTAATATTATTTGGAAAAGCAAAAAGCTGGAAAGAAGCTATGTGCCCAATGATTTGGAGAATAACTGAATAAATTGTGGCATTTGAATATAAAAGAATATCATTGTACCATTAGGAAGAATGAACATGAAAAACAAACAGAAACACAGGAAGACTTGTAGGAAGTGATGTAGGATGAAAATACACAGAGTCAGGAGAACTCTTTGCACAATATCATAACAATATAAGCAAAGACAAAGATAACAGAAAACAGCAGTAAAGTGCAGGTCAAATATCAGCACTTCATCATCTCATTTGGAGTTTCTTGGCAAAGATACTGGAGTATTTTGCCATTTCCTTCTCTAGCTCATCTTACCGTCGAGTAAACTGAGGCAAAAAGGTTAATTGACTTGCCCAGGGTCACACAGCTAGTGTCTCAGGCCAGATTTGAACTTAGGAAGATGAGTCTTCTTGCGTCTAAGTCTGGCACTCTATTCACGGCACTGCCTAGTTGCCCACAGAATGTTGGTATCAAATTATTAAAGTCAACGTGCACAGTTTAAAGTGACTGAGAAATGTTAGGTACTAGCAGTTCTAGTCACCCTTTAAATTAATGTATGTGTCTGCTATTTTCCAGGAATGTGCTTTCATCTGCTTGTGTATTTGTTAGCTTTTACCTATTGTGTCAAAGGTGAGAGTATCAATATACTAGGGGAGGAAATATATCTTGCTTAATTGATAATGCATTCAAAAAAAAAATAAAGCAGGAAATTCTGTCTGCATTTACCTGCTCAGTCTGTATTTAATGTCAAGTATCAGGTGTGTAATTTTCCTGTCTTCTCCTTTCATGTAGTCAATTTATGGTACTTCGGTCTTCACCTTAAAGATTTTATCATATGACATTTTAATTCAATAAATCTTTTTCTACTTTTCTAACATGGAGAAATTTTTAAGTACATAATTACACTTTAGCATCTATTCCATTGTTTGCATTACCAATTTATTTTAACTCGGTACTCTACAAGAAAAAAAAATCTAAGAGTGTGAAGATTGTTATAATTCTAATGACATTTAAGTCAAAAAGTTAAGAATGTGTTGTTTAAATGGAGAGTCTACTTAGCTATACTGGGATTTGGGGGTTTGAAATGTCAAACTGAAGTTAGAATTATGTTCAATTTTGTTTAAGTTTTGCTAATTGTTTATTATCATTTTTGTTTGTTTTTATCCTAGGGGAAAAAAAGGTCTTTTCTCAACAAAAAATGTGCTTTAAAATGTGCCATTAATGGCACCAAGGATTCAAAATCTGTTTAAATGACTCTTATTAATTCAACAAAACTCAACAAACACATGTCAAATGCCGACAATAAACAGGGCCATAGGGATAAAATAAGGACAGATTATGAGGTTTCATGAAGCTCTCAGATAAGGAAATTCTCTATAAATGTGAGTCTGATTTTTTTCCTACAATTTATAGCATTAACTATGTGTATGTGTATGGGAGAAAAGCATTAGGTGGAGGAAATGTACAACATAATTCCCAATATGGGAAAACCTAACTAAATAAGGTCCAAAGAATTATGAATCTGGAAATCAAATATAATTAAAACATCCTCAGAAATTATCTAATAAAACATTATCTTAAGAGATGATTCAGAATCAAGTTTATTAAGCACCTTGTATATATCAATGTGCTAACTGTTGAATATACAAAGAAAGGAAAATCCAGTCCTTGTCCTCAATGACCTTACAATTTATAAAGATTAACTTTCTATCCAGGTTAGTACCCTTTCTCTCCAGTTGACCTCAGAAAAAAACATGTCTCTAAGTCACTTCTCCACTCCTTCTATATGTCCATCACTGAAAGTTTTCTCCAACCCCCCCCCTTTTTTTTAACAGAACCTCAGATCAAATTCTTTTTCTCATCCAAAGACTGATCACTGATAAAAACATCTGCTTAGATCCTTTTGGGCTATCTTTAAATATTGAATGTGTATGTGGATTGTAAGTTAGTTTCTTATGGAAACTCAATTAACCAACATGTGAGGAAGAAATTATTTTTTTTGTATTTTTGTACAGGCTATAGCTCCATGTCCATGTTACCCCAGGTTTTTAAGCTTGAGCTTCTCCTTGGGGAAACCTCCATCTCCAGGTAGGTAGACTAGAATGTTTTTATTTTTTCCTTTGGGAGCTGGGTTACTAGGACAGATGATCCTTCCCTAAGCCACTAACTACACTTGGCTAATGTATGCTCAATCTTCATACTTCATTGGATGATCAAGTTAGAGATTTACAGCTAAAAGGGGGCTTTTGCGTCATTGAGTCCAAACCCCTCATTCTACAGATGAGTATATTGGGTCCTAAAGAGATTATATGACTAGTAGTAAGTGACAGAATCAGAGAGAGAGGGAGAGAAGAGAGGAGAGAGGGAGGGAGGGAAGAAGAGAGGGATAGAAGGAAGAGAGAGGGAGGAAGGAAGAGAGAGGAAGGAAGGGACAGAGAGACAGAGAGAGAGAGAGAGAGAGAGAGAGAGATCAACAGGAGAATACACATAAGAACTGTTAAAATTCAACATATTCCAATATTCAGAATATTCCAATGCTGATAAAAGATGTGTAGAAAACAGAGCATAGAGGTAACTAACAATTTCTGAAACCTGAAAGTCAGCTTCTTGCTTTGGAGAATCCTCTTGAAGTTCCCTTTATATTTTGTTCACTTCTGGGCTATGAAGATCATATTCTTTGAAGCTACTTTTTTTTCCTCTTGAATGGTTCTAGCTATACAGCCCTGTTTTTCTATGTTTTCCCTCTATGTGTCTCTCTCTGTTCCAAGTTTGATGCATCATCTCCTTGTGGTCCAGTTTCCCTGATAAGATGGTCACTTAAGGGGAGAGAAACTGTCTCCTTCTTAAAGAACAATTCATTTGTAAAAGTTTGACTCCAACACTGGAACAGGTATCTAAACTGTCTCTCTACTAGGCTGGTTCACTGCTCAGCTATCCTGTTATTTTTATAAATAACCAAGTATGATTTGATCTTCTTATGCAATCACAAGATATCAGCCTGATTGTCATCATCATCATAAGCCTTTCACTCAATGGCTTAAAGATCTATAGTCCTTCCAAATTGATTAAGCACTTGTTCTCGCATTATGATGAGATTATAGCAAAGTTCCTTAATACCAAGTTTACTCTATTGATTGGATGATTGATTAGGGTGGTGTTAGAACCCTAACCTTACACAAAGATCAACCAATAAGCTTTTTTAAAATACATTTTTTAAAATTTTACTTTAATTTACAGAATAAGAGAAACATTTCCATAACAATACAATAAAAATATGATTGCAGATCAAACTCCATATCTGTTATGCACAACTTGCTATTTCTTTTAAATATACAACAAAATTACCATGTGCATTTCTTTTTTTTATCTTCCCCCTCCCATCCTAGAGAAGGCTACAATTAGACACAAAGGGATAGATGTGTGTATACATGTAAATATGTGTATTGTGTGAATGTGTTGCATGTATTCATGTGCGCACAAGCATTTAAGTATGCATGTATTTATGTGTGTCTATATTCATATGCATATATCTAAATAGCACACACATACACAGATGTGCATACACATATACATGCTTTTCATCATGTCTATGGATTGTGTATACATATAACCATCTACATGTATGTGCATATAAGCATATGTAACACAGAAAATTGAGGGCATATGATGTTTATGATGTATGCAATATATCTGCAATGTACCTATGTGTGCACATAAAGACGTATAATGTCACAAGTCTTTCAGTACTCATTAGTTAGCAATAGAAATTTTTAAAGGCTTAGTTTTAACCTTCAATTCTCATCTACTGCATAATGCTACCCCATCCTTTGAGTTAAATAAATATAATCTGAATGTATGTCAGCTTTGTCCATATTTTATAACAACTTATGAATGCCATAATTATTTTATACATACAAAGATGATTGTTCTCTTCAGAAAAATTTTAATATTGTAATCAATCCTTTCAAATTATAGCTACTGTGTATTGTGGTTTTAAACATTACTATTGACATGCTCAATCATACGCCATGTTGCCTGTCCTATTTTAAGGAGAAATAAAAAAACGGCTGTAGATTTTTTGAGTGGGAGTTCAAAGACAGATTTATTCTGAAGAGCAAAGACCCAACTTCTATTTTTCATTATTGTTGTATTGTTATATCATTTAATTTAATAACAACACTATAAGAAAGATGTTGTTATACACACTTTACACATGGGGAAATTGAGTCTGGCAGAGGTTAGGAGGTTTGCCTCAGGGTTAAACATCTAGTAAGTATCTGACAGAGGATTAATATTCAGGTTTTTCTGACTTGAAGGACCATGCTTTGTTTCCTAATACCTTCCAGTCACACACACACACACACATTTTGGGGTGTATTTTCTCTTCTTTCTTGAGAACAAAGAACAGGTTTTTGCCTTCCTTTTTATTCCCAGCATTTAGCACAGTGATTATCACATGAAAAGTACTCAGAAGTACTTGGTGACTGCCTGTCCACTCTGTCACCTAGCAGCCACAAGTCACTTCTTTAACCTCTCAGTGCTCTGGGAAGCTCTCTAAGACCATAAATTGCAGAGCAGTTGCCAACTGAAAATAAAATAAACAACTTCTTCACTTGGGTACTTCCAATATCAATGAAAGTGCAGGTCCAGGTGCAGTTTCTAGCTTTATTATTGTGCATAAATGGCTTAGTTAATTTTCTAGAATATAGCAGAACCTAAACCATATCCATACCTACATATGCATATGCATATATGTTTGTGTGTAAATATGTGTATATGGTATATGTGTGTACACATGTGTACACACAAGCATACATAGTGATTTAAAAGACATCTAAATATGTATGTATACATATAATGTGTATGTATATGTATGACTGCATATCTATACATATACACGAATGTGTGAGTGCATGCATACATGTACACACATACATAATGCATGCATGCATGCATACACCTACACACACTTCTTAAAGACAGGCATTTCTTTGGATCCTCTCTGCTCTTAGCACAATACCCATCACACACAGTATAAGTTCTGGCAAAGAAAAATACGTTGAATAAAGAGTAATTACTTATGTCAATTAAGAGAACTCCAGGATATTTAGTTTGGCTTTGTTGACACATTCATTACACACAAACAGACATGATAGCATTTTAAAATTTCTGATTATTCCAGCTTTGCTCTGGGGATAAGTTGTCTAGTTTGGGTTGAGAAAAGTGACAGGGGGGTAATCACAATTTCCTCTCTATAAGATGTAATAGTAATGGTAATTTGAAGATCTTCTCTACCCCTTAATAAGCCTAAGGGAATTTGATGACCTTCCCTGCTTTGCAAATTAACTCTGCTCCCTAATAGACTGAATATAATCTTGTCAGGCCTGTGGCAGGAGGAGTTTCCTGAAGGGTGGAGCAGAGCCCACAGGAAGCTGGGAGTCAGAGCTAGCTAGACCAGAAGAAGGAGAGCATATGTCCCAGGGAGTCAGTCAGACTTGTGAGTAAAAATATTGCTTTGTGGGAAGACTAACTGATTCTGTGGCTCTCTGAGCTATTATGGCTTATTAACTTCTTTGCGACTATGATAAAATTGTCTTAACTGGTTTGGGGATTTGGTTTTCTGGTGTCTGCGTAAATGTTTTGCTTCTATTTTATATATAGATAGTCTGTTATATTTTGTGATCGAGCACCATGCAGGTATATTTATATTGATCATGGGCACTGTGAATATTGCATTGGTGCTAAAAACAACATAGAACCAAAATCTGCGATCTTAGCTGTCATCTAGTACATTCACAAGTGCAGTTGAAATAGATGGCATTAAAGGGCCCTTCCATCTCTAATTTTTCAATAGTTTTTTCTTATAGAGAGGGAATTGTAATAACAACTCTATTAACTTTTCTCAGAGTGGCCCTGATGATTGTGCAGCTCTGCCTCACTTAAAGAGAATTCAGTGCAAGTCAAGAAAGACATCACCCCCATGATGTCATTGATCCTCTTAGAAAACAAAGAGCTCAAAACAAACAATAGCAACTTCAACCTCAAGTAGAATACGCCAAATTTAGGAGGAAAATGAAGCCAGGAAATGTTAGATTACCCAAGGTCATCCAGGTAGAGAGCAACAGAACTGAGACTTTGAAGACATCATAAAAAGCACATATTTGGACAGTAGTCACCACTAGGCCAATCAGGACTTAAGTAAAGGTTTCCAAGCTATAACCTATTCTCTTCTAGGGAACAGGAGAAATAGCATTGACAGAAGTGTACATTTACTCTGCTCTTTTCAGCATTCTTTCCTTACATATGGATAACTCAGTTTCCTGACTTTGTTGTCAATGAGCTGGTTGAATGGGATTTGTTCATTGTACAGGAAGAGATTTTCTTGCCTTAGACAAAGACCTAAATATTAAATGATATAGAATTTTTAATCACTTTTCAGGATTTTATAAACATAGCTTCAAATGTCTCCCAACTTTTTAATCTATGCTCATCATAAAATTTTTAAAAATCTTTAATTCAGATGTTCAATAAAAGGAATGTGATCTCAAACCATTTTTTTCCTGTGTCTCACTCTTTGTCTCCTCTCATTCTCTCTGTCTCTGTCTCTCTGTCACTCTCTCTGTCTCTGTCTTTCTCTCTGTTTCTCTCTTTCTCTCTCTCTGTCTCTCTCTGTCTCTGTCTCTCTCTGTCTCTGTCTCTCTCTCTCTCTTTCTCTCTCTCTGTCTCTCTCTCTCTCTATGTCTCTCTCCATCTCCCTCTCTCCCTCTCAGATTGGTTCTGTGAGTAGAGTGGTACACAATCAAGGAATCAACAATCCTGCCTCTGACACTGCAGACCATCTGTTGTCTTCTTGTGATTTCATCCAGCTGTTGCTTCTTCCAGTGCCGCTCCCTCCTGATCCTCCAGCGGGTGCATACACTGCACAGCAGATATTGTTCCACTTGATTTCTTGTCTCCTTTGGATACTGTTCCCCTGCACGCACTGTCATGGCTGGTGGCTGCCAAATGCTGACTATGTGTCCATGGAGTTTTTCTCTACTCCCACATTTGGTCTTTTGCTAGAACCTTTGAGTGACTTTTCCTCTTAAGAAGAATGGGCTCCTTCCTGTGCGTCACACCTCAGCCATCAGACTTAAAATTTATTTGGGATGAAGAAGACAAAAAAACTTCCTAACCTTTTTAAATAAATGAGAAGAGCCAGGCTGTTCCTTTTAGGGTCTTGGCTAGGACAGATTTTATAAATAGAGACACTTTTCCCCAGGCATGAGGCTCTTTAGAATATAAATTTCCATTACAGTGTTCCTAGATAACTAGCTAGTGCTCTCAGGCTCATGTCTAGTCTTTGGAATTCTACTTCCTAAACTAGCAGGTTAGGCTTATTTGTCAGAGCCCACATTCTAGCTTAAAGTAGGAATTTTCTATGACTTACTACTGATTTGAGATGATTATGCTATACTTTATCAAAGCTCAGGGATTCAGGGTCCCCCAGCTTCTCATTCCTAATACTCCTGCTTTTCCATTCAGATGAATAGACAGATAAAAGGTACCAAAAAAATTGAGCTCCTCCCTTTCTGTCCATATCCATAATTTTGCAATGTACAATATGGCCAGAAAAGCCTGAAAAGGCTTTGCATGTTCCTTATTCCTTTTATTCATTATTTTTAATTCATCCATTAAGATGTCCTTTTAAAGCATTCTATCCTGATTTTTCTTAGAAGTTAATGCCCACCACAAAACAAAAGCAATAATTACAATAAAAATAGAAAAGCAACATTTTGTTCTCAAAGCTCCATTAAGCACATTAAATATAAAACCGAACAGAACAATATTAAATTTATTAACTGAAACAATCTGCTGCAAATACATTATTCGGTAACAACACTAAGGTTTTAGATGCTCGACAGAAAGCACATGATACTGGAGGAACTATAGTACCAGCACTCCACAATGTATGTTTTCCAAATTGCTTAATATCCTTCCTTCCTTATATCTAAAGAATGCCAGTACGCCACTGTTGCAATTATCCAATGAGGATTTAAAATCTCCCAATTATGGTGTTCCCCTTGACCTACTTCAGTTCTACCCTAGGCTGAATTGTCCTCTCTTGCTACCAGACCATTTCCTTACCATCACCGCCACAGCTAAACAAATACTGGATAGGTCTAGAGTTATATGAGGAGTAAAATGATTTTTTTAATAAAAATCTATGGGTCTATAAGGAATTCTAGACCTTCCATTCTTTATCTTCTCTACAGTTCACAGGACTAAGTTATTCAATATAATGTGACCACACAATAACATGATGATGATGACAATGATAGCAATTTTGGGTTTTCCAAGCCCTTTACAAACATCTCATTTCAACCTCACAACAAACCTGACAGGTGTTATTGTCCCCATTTTACAGATGAGGAAATTGAGATTAAAAGAGTATATGTGATTTTGGCTCAGGATCATACATAGAGTAAATGTCTGAGGCTGGATTTAAACTTGTC
Organism: Petaurus breviceps papuanus; assembly: GCF_028583685.1. NCBI lineage: Eukaryota > Metazoa > Chordata > Mammalia > Diprotodontia > Petauridae > Petaurus > Petaurus breviceps. The sequence goes on from NW_027185655.1 coordinate 24,588,890, forward strand.
TTTCTGACTCCCAGGTCTAGCACTCTATCTGCTGTGCTGCCTCATTGCATAGTTTCCTGAATTTAGCAAAAATTTCAAGAAAAGATCAGTCTGCCTTTAGTCATTTCCTAATCCTTATTGCCATCCAAGATCTTGTAGCATGATGAGGAAAATTCCCAAACCACCTATATTTACATTTCATAGGAAAGTGATAAGAGGAAAAAATGTTTGTTCAGTTCCAGATTAAAAACAATACAAAGGGGGAAACAGAAATAACATGGAGGGGAGGGGGTGTATGTCATTTACTTCTGTTCTTCAGAGATTTTCATATATTACATCCTGCTGACATACACAAGACCCCTCTACACTGACCTCTATATGACACTAATTTTTAGTTTTTCAGAAACAGTAGAATTCCATGTCTAACTATTGGTCATAACTTTCACAGGAAGCTTGGAATCAGTATAAGAACTTGGCAATCCCCCTGAAAGGAATCCAGCCCATTTCTCCCTTCCTTTTCAATTCTGCATCCAGCCCATCATGCATGTTGTCTGTCCCAGGTATACAAAGTATGGGACAAGTTCTATAGATTGTCAATTCAAGTGAAAGTTGAAATTGAGGCAGTAGACAATCTTCATCCACTTGATTTTTCCTATGTGGATAGACCTACCAAACTCCTTTGAGTTATTACAGATCTTTTTCAAAAAGTTCAGCAGTGATCTGGGGTTTGTTGCAAGCAGTAGAATTTCATTTGCAGAGGATAACCTAGAGTACTTCACCATCAACTCCAATGGCAAATTCTTAGCACTTTAAGAAGTTGAAGAATTAGGGCAGTTTTCTAAAAGTTTAGATATTTTAAAAAGTCAACATGTTCTAGTGCTTAGTTTACCATGAGGAAGACTTAGGCTCAAATAATTTCTCTAACACATTAACTAGGTGTCCTTGGTAAGTCATTTATATATCATATACATCAAGCAATACCCTATGTGTCATCTAGAGATTCAATATTGCCTCTGGGAAAAAATACAAAATTCTCAGTCTGGATTTCATAACTAGCTCTCCTTATCTTTCTAGACCAATTGGATATTACTGTCCTTCACACACTATATTCTGCACATATTCGTTGCTCCATGTTCCATTTGGTGTCTGGAATGCACTCCTTCCTCACCCTTGCTTCTAACGGTCTAGAACTTTCCTCAAAGCTCAGCTCAGGTATTGCTTCCTACAGTAGACCTATCCTCATCTCCTTACTTATTACCCTGTTTCCTCGATAATAAGACACTGTCTTATTAATTTTTTTGGACAGAAAATCACCAGAGGGCTTATTTTCAGGGGAAGGCTTATTTTAATGAACATTGACAGCAATTTTAATAAACAGGTAAATGTGAACAAAAAAATGTACCTTTATTCAATAATGAATTCAATAAAGAACAGGATGACACGCTCACTGCTGCAGCTCTGATCGGATGCAGCTTGGAGCGCAGCGTGCGTTTCACGGGGGGTGGGGGGGACGGTGCATACAGAGGGTACCGTAATGTAGCATGTAGCGCAGGGGCTCACTTTCACTACAGTAGCAATCTCAATAGGGCTTATTTTCGGGGGAGGGCTTATTTTAGAGGAATCTTACACAGTAAGGGGAGGGCTTATTTTCGGGATAGGTCTTATTATCGGGGAAACATGGTAGTAACCTCTCACTTGACATTTACTTTGTTATATTTTATAGTTGCTTTTCTATATTCCTGTTATCTCTCCCAAGAGAAGGTGATCTCTCTGAATTTGGAGATTATTCCATTTTTTTCCTTTGTGTCCCAGGCACCTAGCATACTACCTGACCTTCAGACTGCTCTAAGGAGGATGTGTTGAGTGAAGATCTGAGTCACAAAGAGGTCTTTATCTGCACTGGTAGAAGGGATTTTCCATGAAGATCCTTCTCATATTCATTTACTAGATCCCCAATCCACTACATACACTACTACTTGTTGTGATGGACATAGAATCAGCTTCAGAGTTAGAAGGACTTGGGTTTAAATTCCACCTTTAATATACACTGACTAGGTAATGATAAGCAAGGCAATTCTTTACTGCTATAGTCCTAGAGAATATGCTATTCTGCATTACTTGAGAAAGCCCCAGTCCCCAAAACAAATATTCTGCTTAATCTGAAACATAATTAAAGAAAAGTTTGTTCTCTGGATAATTGCTTGAGGTCTCCACCTTGCCTGTTAGATCATATTTGACTTACCTATAAATACACATTCACTTATCTCCATCATTTTTCATGAAACTTGCAATTTTATCTTTATGGTGTGGTATACCTGGGCAATAGACTTACATGTATATGGATGGATGTATATATGTACATATATCTGTATATATGTAAGTATGCACATATATACATGCATATATGCATACATGAATATACACACTTAACAGACATTAACTCTGTCTTACCATTTACTGTCAATGTTGTGACTTTTGTCGTGTAATTTAATTTTCTCTGAGCCTCAGTTTCCTTGTCTGCAAAACGAGGTCATCTAGCTCACAGGGGAATCAAGTAGGTTAACCCAGAGAAAGGGTTCTATAACTAAAAAGGCCTATGTAAATGTGAGTTACCACTAATATCATGATTGAGCCAATTGAGGGCAATCTCTTATAATAATTTCTCCTGAATTCACAATAAAGTTTAAGACAAAGGTCAAATTGCAACCTACTATCATGCAAAACATACTCAAGAAACTCATGTTTCTTCCTTGCCTTAGCTCCCCTGAGCCAAACCAATAAAGAAGCTTCCAAAGAGAGATACCATTATACTCCCCTACTCTTTAATTTTCTTTCCCAGTCTTGAAGAATGGTTCCAACTGTAACATATGGAGAAATTTAAGTGATACTAAATATGAAACTTCTACTTCCCCTCTATTCTTGACTCCAGATCAAGCTCTGGAGATATTTATAAGCTGGTCTCTGATCCTGCAATTTTGTATTTCTAGTCAGTTGAACCATAGTATCAAAGAACCCACAATTCCGGAGGATAGGTGAATAGAAGATAATAGGAGATAATCTCCTGGAGAAATTTAGTCACATTAAATCAGTTCTTTTAAGACAGACAGTAAGTTCCAAGGAGTTGGTGCCATGGCTGCTAATGAAATTTAAATTAAGTCCTATATAAACAGTATAAACAATAAGTCACTAAAATGACTCAAAAAAAAAAAAACTCCAAAAAACAAAAACAAACAACCCATCAGGGCACCATGTTGCCTCAAGGATCAAATACTAATTCCTCTGTTGGAGTTCAAAGCTCTTTATAACCTAGACCCCTCTAACCTTTTCAGTCTTTTTATACCTTAGTTCCTGCCATGTATTCTTTGATCCAGTGACACTGACCTTGCTGTTTCATGAATAAGACCCTCGATCTCACCACTCAGAGCATTTTCTCTAACTGTCCCCTATTCCTGGAATGCTCTTCCTATTAATATCTGCCTGCTGGCTTCCCTGGATCCCTTTAAGTCCCAGCTAAAAGCATCTCTTTTATAGGAAGCCTTTCTCAACCCTTCTGACTTCTAATACATTCTCTTTTTAAATTAGTTTCTATTTATCCTAAATATAGTTTGAATGTATTTTTTATTTATTGTCTCCTCCATTAGATTGTGAGTTCCTTGAGGGCAGGGATTAACTTTTATCCCTTTTTAACCCCAGCATTTAAGACAGTGTCTGAGGCATAGTAGGCACTTATCAATATTGTTTGATTGATTAATGAGAGAACAACTAGATTCAAAGTCTTTCTCTGGGTTGTTAAGAAAAATTTGCCCTAGACCAGTGCCCAGGTAGGTTAGATTGAGTTATTGCCTGTTCACCCTTCATTTTTTGAAGGGGACCAGTGATATCAAAGGATGATGTCTTAACTTATGCATGATTTTGTATTTACTTGAGGCAGAATTGCACAAGCCCAAAGACTTTGGCCTCACTCTTCTAGAGTCATTGAAGCTCAGTAGCAACATGGAAATCAAGTCTACCGGTGATGTCCTGGAATGCCGTGGATGACATTGGCATCCTTGATGTCCAGCCAAGCTCTAGATACTCCACAATGCCTGCTTCAGCTGTCTTCATGGCCATTTGAACAAATTGCTGTCATTTGTGCATTCTACTAGGGATTTCTTCACATGCTTGATGTAGATACCATGTTTCCCCGATAATAAGACACTGTCTTATTAAATTTTTTGGACAGAAAAACACCAGAGGACTTATTTTCAGGGGAGGGCTTATTTTAATGAACATTGACAGCAATTTTAATAAACAGGTAAATGTGAACAAAAAAATGTACCATTATTCAATAAGCAAATCACTGGGGAAGAACAGGATGACATGCTCACTGCTGCAGCTCTGATTGGATGCAGCTCGGAGCGCGGCGTGCATTTCAGGGTGTGGGGGGATGGTAGCGTGTAGCGCAGGGGATCACCTTCACTACAGTAGCAATCTCAATAGGGCTTATTTTCGGGGGAGGGCTTATTTTAGAGGAATCTTACACAGTAAGGGGAGGGCTTATTTTCGGGATAGGTCTTATTATCAGGGAAACATGGTATGCCCCTAACTCACAACAGATCTGAGGCCTGTCAGTTACCATCCACCCGGCTTAGCCCATCTGCCAGACAGTTTTGCCAAAGTGTAGCCTCTGTACATGCAACAGCTTCTTGCAGCTACAGGTGAGGTTATTAAGTTGGATAATGGAAAATAAGACATGTTATTTAATAGTTAACAAAAAGAAGTTTACTTAACCAATGCTCAAAAAAAAAGATCCTCAATAAAGGTAAAGCACTTGAGAGCTCTGCCCCCCACTGCAATACACACTTCAGGGCAAGGGTTGGCCCATGCTAAAGCTGAAGCACAAGGACCTCATGCCCCACCCCACTTGGGAATGCCTCTTTTATACTCTTAGGTTTCTAGGAAGCCAAGAAAGGCCAAGCCTTAGTACTCAGAGTCAATCAAACCTTAAGTAGATTTTTAATATCTTTTAAAAAGAAGCTAGCCTTGGGAAAATTGTTTCACTTCTCTGGCCTCAGTCTCTTGATGATGGATTGATTGGGTGATGTCCAAGGTACCCGTGATGCTTAGCCTTGCTTTTTGTTGATGATTAACAGCTCATTGTCTATGAGGATTCAAGATGTGAACTGAAAGACAAGTTCTCTCAACTAATATATGTAGGCAGTTGGGTGGAGCAGTGTTATTTGACTTGGAGGAAGGAAGACTTGAGTTCAAATCGTGCCTTAGACACTTGCTAGCTGTGTGATGCTATGCAAGTAATTTAGCCTTTGTGTCCCTCAGTTTCCTCATCTGTAAAATGGTTATTATGAGGTCCAAATGAGATAGCAGTGTATACAAATTATATACCTATCAATAAATAACAAGTACATGTAGCAAATTCAAGATAGTTGGGGGAAGGGATAACATTAATTGTAAGCAAGATATGGGGTGGCTAGGTGGTTCAGTGAATAGAACACTGGCCCTGGAGTCAGGAGGACCTGAGTTCATATACGGCCTCAGACACTTAACACAAAAACAAGCCATGTGACCTTGGGCAAGTCACTTAACCCTAATTGCGCTCAAAAAAGCAAAAAAAAAATAGTAGGCAGAATAAGGAAAAGTCTCATTAGGAAGTGGCACTTAAGAGGTAGAGGAAATGAGTGAAGGTAGCCCAGACATGGTGGCCAGCCTCAGAAACATCTTGGAAAAGAGAGATTAAGATTGGGTATGAGGAATACCAAGAAGGCCATTTGGGTAGACCACTGAGTGCCTTAAGGGGAATAACATGCACTTATATATTATTGTATAGAAAGAAATGATAAATACAAGGAATTTGTAGAAACATATGAAGACTTGTATTAATCAATAGGGATTGAAATAAGTGGAACTAAAAGACCTATATATATATATATATATATATATATACATATATATATATATATATATAACTGCAACAATGTAAAAGAAAATGTATTTAAAAAGAAATGGAGTGCTGAGTAATTGAATAACTAATAAATGTCTAGAGAACAGAAGAGGAAACATACATTCACCCTTGTGTGAGTAATATGGAAAAATACTAGAGTTAAAATGTTAATTTTTTTTCACATGTCAGTTTAAAGGGTATTTTCATTTAATTTTCTTTTTATTTGTTATAAAGGAGAGTTAAAATCTCTGGTAGTGAAAGGGTGTTGTTGGGGGGGGATTATATTTCTAAAAACAAACTATGATCTAAAACATAACACAATAAAAATATTGATTAAGAAAAAATAGGTAGTCAATTTAATTTTTAGTAATATTTAGTACTTATCATTTCCAGAACCTTCTAACTCTCTTCTCAAGGAATGTATTCATAATGCACAGAGGTCTTGAATCATTTAAAATCTGAGGCCTTTTTTTATTCTTAATTGTAAACTTTATTTTGCAACCTTGTTTTTCAGATGCTTTCCTGTACCCACCTTCACATTAAAGTCATCAGGTATTAAGACATATATTGATTTATTTTGGAGAATCTTGTCAAGTTGTTTTTTTATAGAATTTCCAAAATGAGAATATTCAGTTAATGTTGGCATAGAACTACATCAACAAAGTAGGAATTATGTTTGTGTTAGTTTTTTTTTTTGCTTATGTTCACACAAAAAGGTGAAATGACCAAGTGACCCATGACATGATGTTTCTTGGTGCATGAATAAAATCAATTCTGTCAACTCCTTTATTCATCTCTCAGAGAATAACTTGTGAGCCATATCTCTAATAAGTTGTGATGTCTTTGCATTTTTTCTGTTTTCATTTATGATATTGTCAATATTCATGTTTCAATTCTTCCAATAGGATATAAATGCATTGATCAATACACAAAGACTTTATATTTACAGGAGCAAAAGTTAAAGTAGAATTTAGAGATTGTCTAAAACCTGTAATTCTTAGCACTCTCTACGTCTTTCCTAATGACATCCCATCACCATCTCTCCAAAAGTGAAAGGGACAGGTGTAGAACTATTAGCCATTTTAAATTTGTCTTTGATATTTAATGGCTTGCACTCAGCCTTAAGAATTCATCAAATACTGGAGATCAGACTCTTTCCATTAGGTAGGCTGTTGCTTGAATTACAAACATATACACACATACACATACATATATGTGTGTGTATATGTATGTATGTATGCATATTATCAGTTCCTGGAACCCCACTCAAAGCCTTTACAATCTCTGGAAACAGTTCTTAATCTAGGGTACATGAACTTGTTTGGTTGTTGTTGGTATTGTTGAATAGTTTTATAATAATACTTCAACATAATTTATTTTCTTTGTAATTCAATTTATTCTAGGTATGCATTTAAAACATTATTTTGGGAAGGAATGCATCGATTTCACCAAATTGCCCTAAGGGTCCATGACACACGTATTTTTAAATTATTGAAATTATTAAAAATCCCTGGCCTATGACAATATCAAACTGAATTGCTAGATTTTGGAAGTTGTCTTGTTACTGTTTGGATGTCTGCCCTCTGGGAGTGTCAAATGATATAGACTTTCTTATCTCTTCTCTCCTTTAAAACATGACTGATTGTTGTTGAAATGAGTGGAAGAAACAAGGAAGAAAGGAAGGAAGGGAGGAAAGAAAGAAAGAACAAAGGAAAAAAATAAGGAAGGGAGGAAAACAAGAAAAAACTTTTAAATCTCTTAATAGCAACATAAAAATTCATGTATAAAACAAGACCTTAATTTCAGTTAGGCATTCTGGCAAAGTATACATTGAGTGCAGCCAAGAAAATAATTTGTCCAGGCAACTTCAGTGCTAAATTCTGCATACCACATGGAGACCTTAAGCTAATTAACCTGTCTTGTGAGTCACTGGGCCCTGTATGAATTCTACTCATATTTATTGCATATGGCATTTACTTTGTAACACCAGTTTGATTTTTTTAATTCAATTATTGCCATGAAGAAATTCATTGAATAAATGTCACCACAAAGGAAGTCATGACCCAGTTGTGGCCATTCCCCTAGGTGGGTGGTATTGACTTTAAAATAATGGCAATTGAAAATAAAAGCTCGAAATTTCTTAGTGTATCTCAAGAAACCCTGAAATAGTGTTGTGATCTTGTTAATTAAGTGACTAGTGAAATTTCTGATGGCAACTCTGCCTCAAAAAATAAATAAATAAATAAACAAACAAACAAACAAACAAATAAATGAATGAATAAATGAATAAGTAAATAAGTAAATAAATAAATGGAAAGTATGCTCCTTTGTAAAAATCAGATACTCTTTTTTTTCTGCTGAAGAATACATTAAAACCTCCTCAATTTATAACCATTAAAAACAAAATGTACAGTTTTTTGAGGTTAATTTGAGAAACATCAAAAGGAGGTGGGGCAGGATACCTGACCTCTGGTAGGTATAATACTATATCCCAGTGACCAGTAAACTTAATTCATTTACTTTGTCTGTGTGGTTAAGTTCCCTTAGTACATGGAGCAGAAGTTATTCTTTGTATCTCATCTAGAGCCTGAAAAATCTCCTAATGACTAGGACAACTTTTCACTATCTTTTGATAGCAATGACAGGGAAAGTCTAGGGTCTTCTTAGAGTCTAACCAACAAGTGCCTAGAACCCCACATCACTTACAAGCTTACACACACACACACACACACACACACACACACACACACACACACACACGAGTAAGTTGGCTCAAAAATTCAAAGTCAGAGATAAATTGCACCACTGAGGAATATGGAGGTCAGAGATCTGCTCCCAATATACAGGAGTCTAGAAGATGTTAATGTAACATAATACACAGTAACACGGTATGGAGATAAACTTTTATTTTGTTATGACAAAAAAGAAAACCCCCCAACACATTTTGAAATAGGGGAAGAGCAGCAAAGCTTCAAGCAATGTGCAGAGCAAACATCAGGTGAGAGACAAAGGATGGAAGAATTGATTATGCCATTTGGCTGCGCTCCTCAGGAAGATAAAAGGAGTAACGACATGCTCTGCTACTCCCTGCATGTTGAAGTCAGGCCTGGTAACAATGCTCTGACATCTCTGCCATGCAGATAATTCCAGCAAGTGAATCAGTTGATTTAACTATTCTCATGTAGAATTTGGGAGGCAAACTGATTAACAGATACAGCATACATCTTACTGGCTTATTCTTTGCAAATGAGTCTTGAAGAAAAAATAAAAGAATTCTGGAAAACATTCAAGATCCATAGGTCTAGAGCACTATCCACCTTACCTCGGGTGAAAGTCACTGACAGAATATTCCTAATGGCCATACCTATTTAGTTCAGGACTTGAAGAGACCTTGGAAATCCAGTGTTCTAGCCCCATTATAGTATAAATGAAAAACTGATGTCCAAAGGGGTAAAAATTTAATGAGGTATAAAGGGGCTATCACAGTTGCTGTAGAAATTTGTGACTTTTAGAATTCTGCAGACCAGACAGTGATACTATAAGCAATAGATATTGATGACCTAGCTGCTTTAATCAATTCATCCATCAGTTAGGTGCCTACTATATACCAGATTCTATTCCAGGCCCTGGTAATACAAAGATGAAAGAGAAGCAGTTCTTGCCTTGGAAGAGTGTAGCAGCAAGCACCCCAGCATCCCCAGGGTGGCTGCCATGCAGGTTCCTAGATCTGCTTTTCTAAAGGAAAGCAAATCAAAATGGGTTGAGAGTCTTACTTTAATCAATCAAACATATCATTTACCTAGTTCAGGGGAAAAAGGTAAGCACCCCAAACTTCAGAGAATACAAACAAGTCACAAGCAGACAACAAATACAGAGAAACATCAGCTGTCTGACCATTGCATCCATACCTAGTCAGTTAGCAGAGAGGGAAGCACAAACATCTGTGTTTTCAAAGCCAGGGGCTCAATGGCTGCCCAGAATCCCATCTGGACAAATCACATAACTCTTCTCAAAGTAAGCCCCAAAGCAAAAACCTCACATCAGGGTATATATAGCCTTCTCCTGGATGAGAGAATGTCACAACCCTCTTGACCCACGGCCCAATCAAAAAGCAACAAGATATGGGCAGTCTCTCCCCAACAGGCTCCTGGTGACCATATTCAGCCTATTAGGGGGCAGCAGTGTTTATTTTCAAATCAAGGAAGGTTCTCAGAGTCACTTAAGTCTATCCAAGGGCCTGGGGGCAAGGAAGATCTTACATTCCATTTTCATAACAAAGAACTTTCATTCATTCAATACACACACATATTGGTATAGACAGAATACATATCAAGTGGAGAATGTAATCCTACAAGGGGATAAAATAGCACTTAGGGTTCCAGTTTTCCATTTTTTTGCCTCCTGAAGAAGGTGGTGCTTAAACTATGTCTTCAAGGAAACCTGGGATTCCAAGAGAAGAAAATGACTAGGGGGCATTAAAAAGGCACAGAGACAAGAGAATCAGGAGATGGAGCATTGTTTGTGAAGACTGGTGAGCAGGCCAGTTTGTCTGGATTGTACAGGACATACTAATGTGCAGTAAGGCTAGAGTAGTAAGATGGTTTCCCGAGGTAGGAAGCCATTTGTCTTTGTAATTTTTATCATAGTTTTAACTCATAAAAGGAAAATCTTAAGCTTTAATGTAAGAACCCTATGGACATGAGGGTGAGAGTGGGTAGGAGAAGAGAGGCTAAGGGGGCTTAGTATAATGGTTCATCTCAGACACTAGGCTACCATGGTTCTCAGTCACCCGAAAGAAAAAAAAAACACTCTTAGTTGTGACAATTTTTCGGTCATCACAGGAGGAAAGGGAGATTAGAGTAAGGTATTATCATGATTTCTTTGTGAGCAAGGGGAAATCTGGTAATCCTGCTCATGAATGCCGATGATAAAGGAATATTTTATAGAGAGGAGTGAGCTCTTATTTAGGCACGTGCTACCCTGAGGGTGTATGGGTCCCAGAAAATTTTTTTCAGAGGTCTCTTTCTATAAAAAAACAATTTAATTAAAATGTATTACAAAATCCATGGACCCTTGGGACATAGATTTATTTATTAAGGAAGATTTAGTATAATGGCTGGAAATGATGTAGCTAAGTATGGATTTATAAGAGAAGATTCTTCATTGTGACCAAGTGGGGTAGGCAAGTTTTCAAGATTTTCTAAGGGGAGGTACACAGGTCATCCTCAGCTGGGTGGGAAGTGGTAGATTCATTGGTTGCTAACTGGTTTCAGGTTTGTCTTAATGGGTAGGCAGCAACAGTGTCAAGATCCTGGGTTTGGTGGTCTTTTCACCTGTCCCCCTAACCCCCAGGGAAGAACTAAAGAGGATGGGGTGTAGGAGGGAGTAGTTTGCTCTGAGTGTGGCTAGAGAGTACCTCACCTTGGAGGGTCCAGGATGGGCCCTAGAGGTGGCTACTAGGGTGATCCTCTAAGGTCCAAACCAAAAGCCCCAGGGAAACTTGTCTATCTACTGTCCTCTCTCTGCCACCAAATTGACAATAGGTTCTGGTTGAAGATCAAGAGGACCAAATCTAATGGTGATAACCTAGTCCAAGAGTGGGAGCCTGTGACCCTCTAGGTCCTCAAGTGTAGCTTTAGTTGAATGAAACTCCACAGACTAGTTTGGATTCAGTCAAAGGGCCACACTTGAGAAACTAAGGGGCCACATGTGGCCTCAAGGCCACAGGTTCCTCACCCCAATAGTCTGTACGAGGACATGGCCACTAAGTGACAGGTAAGGGGGTGGGTGGATTTCAGGTCATGGTCCTTGATGCTCCAAGAAGTTGCTACAGGGGGTGGGAATCCCAATATCCAAGAGCATGGGGATCCAATGCAGAGTGCCATGTAAATGATTTGGTGGGTTTCTAAGTAATGGGTGGGGAAAGAAGGGGTGGAGGGGAGTGGATGGTGTGTCATATACTCTGACTACAGTCACTATGTTCTTTCTACTACACTGTACTTAGAAATACTCTCTTCCCTTATGGCCAGGTTTTTCTTTGTCATCCTTATGATTTTAAATATGGTTTCAGATCAGAATTATTGTTGTTATTTTTCAGTCTTGTCTGCTTGTTTGTGACTCCATTTGGGATTTTCTTGGAAAAGATACTGGATTTGTAGATACTTGGCAAAGATAATGGTTTGCCATTTCCTGCTCCAACTTATTTTACAAATGAGGACACTGAGGCAAACAGGGTTAAATGACTTTCCCAAGGTCACATAGCTATCATGTGTGCAAGACCAGATTTGAACTCAGAAAGATGAATTTCCCTGGCTCTAGACCTGGCACTCTATCCACTGTGCTGCCTAGATGACCAAAGAAAATCTGTTACAATATGGTTTTCCACATTAAGAAATTAAGTTTCTAGGAAGTTAAATGACTTATCCAAGATCACATAGTCACAATGGAAAGAGCTTGGAACTGTACCAAATGTTGACTTCAAATCTAGCACTTTTCCCTGCACTACATAATGACTTCCAGTAATGGAAATATAAGACAAATAAAGTCAAGAGCCATTTGGGGTAATTAAAATCATCCTCTATTTTATGCATTCATAAATTCAACACTTACTAAACACAGTCAAGCAAAGCATTTTATTCCATTTTAGTTGCTCAAAATATTTCTTTTCAGTGAACATAAAGCCATAAACATTTGCATCCTGGGACCTGGATACATGTGTGTTGAAAATGCCTGCTGGCCTTTAGGTACTGTCTTCAGGTACCTGAGCTTCTTTTCATACTGAAAGAGGAGGACTCAGAATGAGATAGGTGGACAGAGACATATTTGTATGTAAACATGTTGCTGTTCATCCTTCTTTTTTAAAGAGGACCAATGACATCATGATGTAATGGGTGACATCTGCAAGGGAGCAGGAATAATATTTAAAAGAGGCAGAGTTGCAGAGTCATCAGCTTCACTCTCTCTTCCAGAGTCATTGAAGTCCATTGGCAGGACAAAAGTCAAGATGGCTGGCAATGGCCTGGGGTCCAGTAAATGACCATGGCATCTTTGACATCTGGCCAAGCCATAAGCATTCCACAGTGCCTGCTTCAGCTGCCTTCAAGGCTGTTGGAACAAATTTTCATTTCAACAACATTTCAGTTTTCATTGACCCATTCTGCTGGGGTAGTTCTTCACATTTGGGGTAGACATTACCCCAACTCACTGACAGGTTTGAGACATGTTACACTCATCCTGGTTTGGCCTGTTTGCCGAGTCAGTTTTCTCAAGCTATAGCTTCTCTCCATGCTTCCTGGAGCCACAGGTGAGAGCTGGGTTGACACGAAAGATAGAGCAGCCTTATAAAGGGCTTGGCAAGCCCTCACACCAGAGATGCTAGTCCACCTTGAGCACCCCATATACACAGAAACACACACACATACACACACGCAAGGAGTGAATGTATATGCACATACACGTATACACGGGTACATTTAGGTATGTGTGTATGCATGTACAGATTTACACATATATGCATATTTACATGTGCATATATGTATACAATACATGTTTGTATGTGTGCATGTGGATGTGGATGTATACATACATGTACACAATACTGTAAAGCCAAGCATGAGCAGCTTTCCAGAGGATGGCTGCTGTGAACAGCTTTCAAGGTTCTGATTACATAGTATAGTGAACACTCTATTCAATAACAAATCAGAGCAAAACATTCACAGAAAATCAAGGTACAGCATTCACAATGTTACAACTTATCACAGAAAATAAAAATATAGTAAAATATAGTATTCAACATGTCACAACTCAACAACTTATCCCTAAAATGGCCACATAGTTTTCACCAAGGTACAATCATTTAGTAACTCAATCATTCAAAGCTTGCCTCCTTAAGGGACACAATATACAAAAGTCAAAGTACTCTACCCTGGATAGTATTAATTGGAGATTAGTTTCCAATCATAAACAAAGTACATTCATTTAGTTAATCACAGAGTCCTTAATTCAATCACAAAGTACAATAGTCAAAGTTCCTCACCCATGGGGTGCAATTAAGTTACAACTTCTTCACTTTAATCAACCAATCAATCAATATAATTTACCTAGTTCAGGGGGAAAAATCAGCACCCTGAATTTCAGAGAATACAAACAGAAGTTACAACAGAAAATAACAAAATTTAGCAGACAGAGCTCCCAGCTGTCTGGCCATTACATCCATACCTAGTTAGTTACCATAGAGGAAAGCACCAACATCTGGGTTTTCAAAGCTGGGGGGCTCAATGGCTGCCCAGAGTCTCATCTGGCCAAATCACACAACTCTTCCCAAAGTGAGTCCCAAAGCTAAACCTCTCACTAATCAGAGAATTTCATCAGTCGTCTACTCAGTATCTACAGGGGGTCTTTTCATCTTGACTCAAGGAAGGTAGCTCCTACCTGAATCCACCAAACTGTCACCTGAGTTCAAACACAGACAGCTCTCAGTTCCTTGTCCAGCTCTCTGTGTAAGTCCTGCTCCACAATGAAGTTCACAGGGTTCAGTCCACCTCAAATCCTTCACAGTCTCTATTCCTGGGAAGTCAAAGCTTAACAAGGCCACAAACAAAGTACCAACACCACAGTCATGCTTCCTCTGGCAGATCTGATTGGCCCTCAGAAGTCTTTAACAGCTCAGTTGGCCCTCAGAAGAAGCTCCACTACCACAAATTCCCAGGAAATTCTGGAATTCTGACTTTCCAAGCTGCAGTTTTTCCTTATATATAGTACTGTTCCTCCCTGTTCAGTCCCTTCCTGTTACATCAGCAACAAGGATTCATACCTTCTGTTTCTTTAACAGAAGCATAATTTGAAACTGGGTGCTAAGTATCTCTTGGCTTAGCAATACAAGAGGATATTCAAATTTCATTACTATTACACATACACATATGTGTGTTTATTTATATATATCTTTGTGTATATGTATGCATATATGTACAGACATACACATGTGTATATATGTATATACACTTATACATGCATATGTATGTGTGCCTGTGTTTATATAGAGAAAGAGACACAGAGATAGAGTCAGAAGAGAGATAAGAGAGAATAGTTATGGGATGGAGAGAGGTGATATGCAGCTATGATTTTTGATATTCAGGTTCTTTTGCTCCCCTGGAGATAGAAAGGGTTCAGTAGCTGCTTGGGTCAAAGCAGATGGGTGGGTAGGTTAAAGATAGGAAAGCTCTACTGTTCAGAGGTGAAATATTCAGTTATCCACTTGATTTTCTGTAGTACCCAAGAGATAGAAGAAGTTTTTCCCCTCAAGCCTCCATGAAACATAACAATAGACTGAGCTTAGACTCTTAAATGCTCTAACAAAGTAAAGCAAACTAAAGCAGAACTAAAAATCTCATCAAAACACATCCACATTTGCTGAAGGATAAAAAGACATTGCCCAAGGAGAAATGAAACAAAAAAAATTAAGTGAAGTGTACAATGAGAGAGCCAGACAAAACATTATGAAACAAAGTCAAATAAAAAAGTGCCAATAAAGGAGAAAAAATGGGAATAATGTCTAAAGTTAAAAGAGAAGAGAATAAATGTTATTAGGGTCCAGTGATCAGGAAAAAAAATGAAAGGGTTATTAAAACAACTGCCTGCACAATGAAAGCAGACAGGAGGCAAAATGAACAAAAAAAGCCCTAAAATTAATTGAATAATAAAAAGTAAACAAAGAAAGAAGTTTCCTAGGGCCTAACCAACAAGGACACACAGTCCCATGCTGCATGCACACACAAGCACACACACAAAAATGATTAAATTGATTTGAATTCAAAAATTAAGAGTCAGAGATATTATATGATTAAAGAATGCAAGGGGCAGGGGGAGCAGAGATTTACTTTTTCTGTGCAAGAGATCAGAAGAATGCTTCCAGAGGAAAGCAGTGGCTAGGGGCTTTCTTTCAGTAGCCAGAAGAACAGAGTATGAGCAGAAGCCTGTTAAGAGAGTCAAAAGGGCTTATTATTAGTGTGCAATCAGTGTGCCCAAGTGAGATATGCTCATCCTCTTGGGTTATTTAAATGTATAGACATGGCTTATGTATATCACTATATACATATGTGTGTATGTACACATGCATGTGCATATACATGTACATAATGCATACAAGAGAGACAGAGATAATATGTATATAGAATCTGGGTCATCATTCAAAGAGACTAATTCACACCTTGAGGGGAGTAGGGAAAGGACTGGAGTTGGGTCCGTATCTATCTACAAAAGGGTATTGGTCTGGCTACTTCTGATTCTTGTAAATATGCTCTGGTCAAAAAGATGATTTTTTAAAGGGGTTCACAAGGAAACTACTTCACTGATCACTCTTAAAGGGGAAGATAGCTTTCAGCTTGTCTTCATCAGGTGAGCCCTTTCCAGTCAAATGACTATTACACAAAAGACTTCACAAATAGCAAATACGATGCAAATTGAAATTAGTGCAGTTTGAAAGGCTAGAATGTACCAGACAATACAAAAGAGTAAATGAGCTCTTGATTGGGAATGAAATGAGATCTCCAAAGTAAAAAAGGCCTTAGTCTCACCCAAGGAAAAAGTCTCCAGAGTCTCAAGGGACACAATCAGATTTGTTGGGATATGTTGAACAGTTGACTTCCCTTAACATATCTGTGGCTACCAAAATCATTTTACGAGTCTCTCTCCCTAAGAGTATGCTTAACGAAACCTGGTTTATTTCATACCCTTTCATTCAGCAATACCACTGATATGTAAGTCAGTACCCAAAGAGATCAAAGAAAAGGGGAAAGAAACTATATGTATAAAAATATTTACAGCACCTTTTTTTGTTATACCAATGAAATTGGAAAGTTAGGGGATGCTTATCAATTGGGGAATGACTGAATAAGCTGTGGCATATGATTGTGATGGGATAATATTGTGCTATAAGAATTGATGAGTGGAAGCCTCTCAGATAAATCTGAGGAGAATTATATGAGCTGATACAAATTGAGGTGTGTAGAAGAAAGAGATCATTGTACATAGCAATAGCACTGTTTTAAGGATCAGCAGTGAAAGATTTACATACTCTGATCACTACAATGATCTAAGACAATTCCAAGAATCTATGATTTAAAAAAAAAATACTACCTCCAGAGAAGGAATTGAAATCTGAGTGTAAACTGAAGTATAATTTTCACACTTATTTTGCTTACTTTTTCTGATATGGCTAATTTTGGAAATGTATTTTGCATAATTTTACATATATAATTGGTATCAGATTGCTTGGAAGGGTGGGGAGAGGGAGAGATTTTTTTTTAACTCAATATGTAAAAAATAAATAATAAAACTTTAAAATAATTTGAAAAAGAGTTTGTGGAACCACATATGACAAAGAGTATGCTAAAATTTATGTGACTCACACCTAAGAAGCTCTAGTACCAACCTCATCTCTCAAATTCAGGTAATAAATGTCATATCACACAGCATTTTTTCTATCAGTTAGAAGCCATCTTTCTTTCCACATGTGTAGCTGCAAATAAAAGACTCAAGGTCTATTTGGAAACCCAGTTATATTAAACTATAGGTTACATGAATATAAGAATCATACCTTGGGTCAGCTAGGTGGCACAGTGAATAGAGCACCGGCCCTGGAGTCAGGAAGACCTGAGTTCAAATCCGACCTCAGACACTTAACACAAAAAATAGCCATGTGACCTTGGGCAAGTCAGTTAACCCCAACTGCCCTCCAAAAGGCAAAAAAGAAAAAAAAAGAATCATACTTTTTCTAAACTTCGTATTTCTTCCAATACATAGCATAGTTCTCTGCCATATTAAGAACTTAATCAATTTTTGTTGAATGTGAACTATACTTCCCATTATTAAAGACAGATGCTTCAAATGAGGGATTAAAAATCTGCAATGATGCGTTCAGGTATATACATATGTATGTATATAATATGTGTGTATATGTATTTATACATGTATCTGTATATATCGGTGTGTATGTATATATGATAGACAGACAGAGACAGAGAGAGATTTTTTTCATTTAATGGGGATTTCAGCTTGGTAAAAGAGGCACAACAAAATCAAAAACACAAAATCAAAATAAAAAACAAACACATTCAAAAAAAACCCACAGAATTGGCCAAATGATTTTAAAAAGGAAGAAAAAGGAAATGGAGAAAAGAACCCCTTCAAAAGCAAAATTGACCAAATGGGAAAGAGGTACAAAAATTCACTGAAGAAAATAATCCCTTGAAAATTTAAACTGAGCAAGTAGAAGCTAATGTTTCCATGAGACATCAAGAAACAATGAAACAAAATCAAAAGAATGAACAAAAATAGAAGAAAAATATGAAATAATTCAATGAAAAAAATAACCAACCTGGAAAATAGATCAAGGAGAGATAATGTTCTTACCACAATGTAATAAGAATTACATTTGATACAGGTCCATGAAATCATAGATTAAAAATTAATTGGAACCCAAATAATTTATTTCTAAACAATGATTATTCTGAAGAACAATTCATAGAAACAAGCAATATTTTTTTTAAAAAACAACTGGGGTTAAGTAACTTGCTCAAGTTTACACGGCCAGTTATTTTTGTGTGGGTGCCAAGTATCTGAGGCTGGAACCGATCCCAGGTCTCCCGACTCTGGGGCCAATGATCTTATTCACTGCACTACCTGGCCATTCTGAAACAAACAATATTTTCACTAAAGACACTGACAGCAATGAGGTAATTTAGCAAAATTGTGGGTCACAACCAAAGAAATACTTAGGGAATATTTAGATATCTAAATGTGTACATCAATAAATAAAGAGAAAGAGCAGATCAATGTTTGGATGTGCAATTAAAAAAATAATAAAAAGGAGAAATTAAAAATCCCTAATTAATCACCAAAATAGAAATCCAGAAAATACAAAAGGAGTGTAATAAAACTGAAAGTTAAAGGAAAAAACCAAACTAATTAATAAAACTGGGGACTGGTTTTATAAAAAAAACAAACAATAAAATAGATAAACCATTAGTTAATTGAATTAAAAACCATTGGTTAATTGAATTAAAAAAAAAGAAACAAGAAAATCAATCTACCAGTGTCAATGATGAAAAGGATGAATGTACCCCTAAAGAAGATGAAATTAAAGCGACTATTAGGAGCTATTTTGCTCAATTATATGCCAATAAAACTGACAATCTAAGTGAAATGGATGAATATTTATAAAAATTTAAATTGCCTTGATTAATAGAAGAGGAAATCCTTAAATAAGAGGAAGGGTTTAAATAGCCCTGTCTTTTAAAAAAGAAAAGCCTTAACTGAGCTTCCTAAAAAATTTCCCTTAAACCAGATGGATTCACAGGTGAATTCTACCAGATAATTAAAGAATTAATTCTAGCAATATGTAAATTATTTGGAAAAATGGATAAAGAAGTCCAATATAGACTTTGGCAATTTCTGCCAAAAATGGTTCTGATAACCTAAACCAGGGGGAGCAAAAGCAGAGAAAGAAAACTGAAGAGCAGTTTCACTAATGAATATTGCTGCAAAAACGTTGAAAGAAAATACTATCAAGAGAATACAGGAAGAAATATCATACACAATGATCAGGTGGTATTTGTACTAGGAATGAAGGATTAATTCAATATTAGGAAAAGCAGAAGAATAATTGAACATGTTACTAACAAATATAAAATAAAAATCACATGATTATCTTAAAAAATAGAGGAAAAGTTTTGACAAAATACAAAAACCCACTCCTATTAAAAAATATTAGAAACCACAAGTAAATGGAACTTATTTTAGAATGATAAGTGTATCCATCTAAAATCATCAGCAATATTATCTGTAATGGAGATATCCTAGAAGATTTCTCAGTAAGATCAGGTGTGAAATGAGGTTGCACATTATCACAATTATTCAATACTGTGCTATCCATAAGACAAGAAAAAGAAATTGAAAGAATAATCATAGGCAACAAGGAAACAAAATTATCACTCTGCAAATAACAGGATGGTATATTTTAGCACCAAATGCAAGTTTACCTAGAGGACTATTTTACAGAGAACTCAAACAAGACAAGAGCTTACACGGAGATCAGAGGAAGTGGTACAAGGAAACTCTCAAGGTTTTTCTAAAGAACTTTGGTATTGATTGTGAGACATGGGAGATACTGGGAAAGGACCACCCATCATGGCATGCCTGTATGAAAGAAGGCACTGTGCTCCATGAGTAAAGTAGAATAGCAGTAGAAACATGAGATGCACAAATCCAGTCATCTCCATTCCAAACGTTCTAAGGGATTATTTGTATCTGACCTGTGGTAGAGGCTCCCAGGCTTGCATTTGAATGATCTGCCACAGACAAACACATTGTACTTTGACCCCAACAGCAGGATGTCATTGGTTCTCTTTGAGTAGGAAAGATGAACAATAACATGAATTCTCATAGAACCCTAGAGAATCAACTACAAAACTAGTTGAAACAATGAACAACTTTAGCAGTTACAGAATATAAAATTAACCCACAAAAATCTTCAGCATTTCTAAATATTATCAACCAACCCCAGCAGGAAAAGCTGGGAAGAAAAATTCCATTTAAAATTACTGCAGACAATATAAAATACTTTGATGTTTAGGTCCAGGAACTATATGAACACAATTATAAATCACTTTTTTTTTCACAGAATTAAAGAGGGATCCAAACAACTGGAAAATATTAATTGTTCATGTTTAGGCCAAACCAATATAATAAAAATGACAATTCTATATCAAGTGGCTTACTTATTCAGTTCCATACCAACACAATTTCCAAAAATTATTCTATAGAGGTAGAAAAAAAATAAAATTCTTCTTGATGAACCTGATCAAGGGTGTCAATGAAATAAAACTGTGAAGGATGGGACCTAGCAGAATGAGATTTCAAACTATATTATGAAGTGATGATCATGAAAACAATGCAGTGTTGACAAATAAAGTGGTGTATCTGTGGAATATATTAGTTATGCAATACATAGTGCTATATGACTATAATAATCTAGTGCTTAATACACCCAAAGATCAAGCTTTGGGGTCAAGAACTCACTATTTGATAAAAAATTGCTGGGAAAATTAGAAAGCCATTGGGCAGAAACTAGACACAGATCAATGCCTCACACTGTATACCAAGATAAGGTCAAAATAAGTACATGATTTAGATATAAGGAGTGATATCATAAGCAAATTACGAGAATATGGAAAATTTTACCTGTCAGATCTATGAAAAAGGAAAGACATTATTATGATCATGGAAAGTAAAATTGTCGATTTTGATTATGTGAAATTAAAAAGTTTTTACAAAAACAAAATCAATGCAGTCAAAATTAGAAGGAAAACTAGAAAGTGTGTGTGGGGGGGAGTAAATTAAAGCAAGTTTCTCTTTATAAATGTCTTATTTCTCAAATACTTAGGGTGCACAGTTAAATTAATAAAAATAAGATCCATTTCCAAATTTATAAATGATCAAAGGTTATGGATAGGCAGTTTTTAAAAGAAGAAATAAAAGTTATCTATAGTCATATAATAAAATGTTCTAAATCACTATTTAGATTTAAAAAATGCAAATTACAGCAACTCTAAGGTACTACCACACATCTATGAGAGTGACTAACATGATGGAAAAGGAAAATAACAAATACTAGAGGGAATGTAGAAAACTGTGGACACTATTGCACTGTTGATTCAATTGTGAACTGGTCCAATCATTTTGGAGAACAGTTTAGAAATACATCAGAAAGGGTTAAAAACAAAACAAAACAAAACAAAACACTCTGCCTATCCTTTGACAGACTACTTTTAGGTCTGTATCCCAGAGATCAAAGATAAAGTAAAGGCACCTATATGTACAAGGATATTTATAACAGCTCTTTTTGTTGTGACAAAAATTGGAATGTGAGGTTCATACTCATCAATTGAGGATCAACTAAACAAGCTGTTATATATCTGTGATTGAATATTATTGTGCTATAAGAAACAATGAGTAAGATGATTTCAGAAAACCCTGGGAGAACTTGCATGAATTGATGTAAAATAACAGCAGTGTTGTAATGGTGATCAACTGTGAAAGTCTTAGCTATTCTGATCAGTAACCAGGACAATTCCAAAGGACTCATGATGAAAAATGTTGTCCACCTCCAGATAGAGAATTGTTGAACTTTGAGTACAAATTGAATTATAATTATTTTTTACTGTATTTTTAAAAATGTATAATTGACATCATATTGCTTGCCTTCTCAGAAGGTGGAAGAAGGGACTGGAGAGAGAAAAATAATTTGAAACTCAATTTAAAAAAAAATTTAAATAAATAAATAATAACGTTAAAATAATTATAAGAAAAAAACTGGACTTAAACATAGTATTTTAGTCCAGCAAGGATGAATGTGGTAATCTAAGTAACAGTTTGTCTTGAAAAACTTTCATTACAACTATTGCATATTAGAATTAGTTTAATGAAAAATCTCATCAAACTAATAGATCAAATTGATACATTTTTTTTTAATTTGGAATATAAATTTCAGGATTTTCCAGCAAAGATGTTGGAAAGTCTCCAAAAAGTCTCCAGTCAAGCTAATGTTACTCTGTAACCATCTCAGGAAAAATGAAAGATTGTTCCAAATATCACAGGGGCTTGATAAACAGGAGAGGTAAGCTAAAAGAAATACCAGTGAGATAATCCACAAACAGCAAAGAAAAAAAAAACAGAGTGACAAAATACCATGCTGATAAGAATCTGAGTCAGTAACCAAGAAACTACAATCCTCCCTCTGAAACTCTATCCAGAACTATGGGAGGGGCAGGCCTCAGAGACAAGGGTCTCTCAGCATTCTCACCCAGAGTATCTAGACCTCAGGCTTCTTAGGTACAGAAATTGGGAGGCAGGGGAGAGTTTTACCTTACCTCTTCCATTCAGGACTATGGGTGAAAGTGGAGCTATAGCATTCATGGGTCCAGCTTTTGGCAACACTATCATGACTCCATTCTTGATGGCTACCCAGGACCATCACCAAGGAGTATGCAATTTGCCTCAACACTCATTCCAAGACTTTAGGAGGGTGTAGAGCATAGGAAAACCTATGCCAAACTTTTTGAGAAAAGGGCTCCAGAACTACAAGAAGGGAATGAACCAAGAACCACCATAATCTAAGATTAACTACCCTACCTAGGGCAAGGAGGAAGCTAGTTGGTGCAGTGGATAGAGTACCAAGTCTGGAGGCAGGAAGACTCATCTTCCTGAGTTCAAACCTGGCCTCAGACACTTTCTAGCAGTATGACCCTGGACAAGTCACTTAACCCCATTTGCCTCAGTTTCCTCATCCATAAAATTATTTGTAGTAGAAGG
Source organism: Petaurus breviceps papuanus (assembly GCF_028583685.1). Taxonomy (NCBI): domain Eukaryota; kingdom Metazoa; phylum Chordata; class Mammalia; order Diprotodontia; family Petauridae; genus Petaurus; species Petaurus breviceps. Next base: position 24,612,174 of record NW_027185655.1, read on the forward strand.
AAATGGCAAAGCATTCTTATATCTTTGCCAAGAAAACCCAAAAGGGGTCACAAAGGGTCAGAAATGACTGGAAACCATTGAACAACTAAGGTAGAGAAGGAGTATCACAGAGAAACTTGGACTGTCTCATTCATGATTTTTGACTAGGTGTTGCCAACCGAGTCTGCTGAAAGGGACACATCCAAGAAGTTGTGAGCCAGGTCTGTTGGCTTCCTTACTGCAGGATGACAACTATAATCTGAGTGTGACTGCTGGCTGCTATCCGATCCCAGCCCTGAGCCCGAACTTCCATCTTGAATTTTGGTATAATAACTCCAGAAAATGCTGATTCAAGAGGATTGTGAAAGAAATAGCTAGAAAAATATTCTCTAAGCATCTCTAGGACAAAGATACCACCCTGCTCCTGAAAGCAGAGAGAAGAAAGATTATCAAGTTAGGGTTTTATTTATATGCATTATCATATGCAGTCATTGAATAGAACATTTTTGCTTAGTTGTCTTTCTTTGTTACAAGGAGGGTATGGATCAGGGGTTTCAGTTATAACTGCAAAGTAAAGACAAAAGGCACTGATGTTAGATTATTTTTAACAATTAATGAGTAGGAAGATGGCGCTTGCCAACTCTGAGTGGGGAGAGAATTATTAACTAAACAAAGGTTAGAGGTGATCATGAAAGATGGGGTAGGCAATTTCCATTACATAAAAACGGAAAAGATTTTCCATGAAGAAAATCAATAGTGCTAGAATAAGAGAAGCAGGTGATTGGGGGAAAATCTTCCCAGGAAATACTTCTGAAAAAAAAAAGTCTAATACCTAAGACATATAGGAATCGGAAGGGGAATTTTCTTAGATATCAAAGAAAAAAAGCCATTTCCCAGTGTATAAGTGGTAAAAAAGAATATGAAAAAGTAGTTTTCAAAGGGAAAATGAAAGCAATTTTTTTGTTTACAAGCATATGAGAGAATGTTTCAAATCATTATTAATAAGATGTTGAAATGAACAAGAGCTTATGAAGTCCCTTTTAGGGGTCAGGAATCATACTAAGCATTTTTATACAAATTTATATAACATAAATATATATGTATATATATATATAATATACATATTTATATAAATATTCTCTCATCTGATATTCACAGCTACCCTGGAAAGTAGGTGATGCCATTATCCCCATTTTACAATTGAGAAAACGGAGTCATTATCTAAAGGACTTGCTCTGGCTCATACAGTTAGTAGGTCTCTGTGGCCATATTTGAATTCAGTTCTTCCTGACTCCATGGCCAAAGTTTTAAACCCTACCACCCCACTTGGCTGTAGGCATATTTTGTTATCTGCATTTTGAGATCATTATTGATTGTCTTGTTCAGTGACAAGGTGGAAGGCAAAGCCCAAGGATTCTTAGTCTATATTTGTAGGTAATTTATCAATCCCCAGGAGTCTGAAGAGCAATTCCATTTTGAGGCCAGGGGGTGTTATTCAGCACCCAGCCTTTCCCCAGTCTACAAGTGTTTGGCTCTTCTTGTGTTTTCATCCTAACCAGTTCTTCCACTCTGCCCACTTTGGAAATGGAGATTCTACAACTTAAAATATTTTTGGAGGACCAGACTCATGATTTCAGTCTCATGGAAAATTTCTGATGAAGAAACTCCATCTATTCATCCCTACTCTGTTATTTGTAATAGTAGAGAAGTGCTTGGGAGCACTGAGAAAGTGTGGCTTGCTCAAGGTCATACAGTCAGTTTACATCAGACAAAACTTGAAGAAAATCTTCCTCAAAGGCCAAATCTTCACTTTCCTATACATTGCCTCTCATTAGTGAGATTTTTCATTTCCTCATCCTATGAAACAAATAATACATAGACTGCAATCGTCTTCCCAGTGTTCCTTTAGTAAATGTTTCCACACATAAGGTAATATGAGATGACCAATTATTTAATAAATGGCATTTTTGTCATTTTAGGACATATAAAAATATCATCAAAACTAACTTCAACATACACCAAATCAAAGCTGCAAACTAACTACTCCAAATCAAAATTTGCCTAAGTCCTCTAGACTTTTCAATATCTGATACAGCAAAAATATTCTCCCAATTGCACCAGCATGCTGAAAACTTAGACTTAGCTTTGAGTCTCTTGGTATATGTCTTCCCCATTCTGATTGAATTCATAGTGCTTTGGATTTTACTCAAAAATTTATCTGGAATACATCTTCCTTTTTTGTTGTCATCACATTTATTTAGGGTCGCATTCTTGCTTATTGGACTATCATAATAATCTCCTAATTAGTCTCTTTGTTTCAGGCTCTTCCACTAATTGAAGCATACAATTTTTCCCAGAATTATTTTTCTGAGTCTTCTTGTTTAAGATCCAAGTTAAACTAAACTCTTTAAAGGGAAATACAGAGTCAACAAGATGTGATGGAAAAGACTGGACTTCAGTCCAGAGATGGCTGACTTCAGGTCAATATCTAGCTCTAACCTCTATTAGTTGGGTGATCTAGAGAAAGTCATACAATTTGTCTGAGCCTCGGTTTTCTCATTTTTCAAAAGAGAGGGTTAGCCAAAGCATAGTAACCAAATTTTTAATTGTATGTTCTGGCACAAGCCTGCCATTCCAGTCTTATTTCTCATTACTTTCTTTTCTTTTTTTGTTTTGTTTCATTTTGTTTTCTTTCCTTTCCTTTTCTTCTCTTTTTATAGATATCATTTCATTTCAGAGTTGGGAGGATCTTCTGCATCTACTTAGTCTGACCCATAACTAAACAGCAATACTTCCCACAACATAGACAAAAAGTGATTATCGAGTCGCCAGTTGAAATTCTCTATGGAAGAAGAACCCAATATTTCTGGAAAATGCCCATTCCACTTATGACATATAAAAAATGGAGAGACAGTTTCTAGGTAATAAATCATTTTATTAATCATGCTAACAATAACTAATAAGGGGGTAAGTAACACTCTCAAGTACTAAAGACCTCATGTAGAACTCACTCAATGTTTATATGTCCTTGGAAGACTGGGTGTTCTTGGGGGTGGAAATCAACTCTGATTGATTACAAGTGATGAGAGAATGAACATTCTATGGGTCTGGCGGACAGGACTCTTATCACTCAATTTTGGTCAAAAGTCTCTACCCATATCACCATGCCTAGGGTAATTCAGACAAAATGGAGAATTCACTTTTCCCCAGACCTGAGTAACACACAATGGGTCAGAATCAGTCAATTCACCCAAATTAAAATTTATTTACTTTCTGAAAAAACCTGAGTATTCTCTTTCATTATTAGCCCTGTGCTTCAAAAGTTGCCCAAATAACCTGCAGGGGCCAATTTATGAATGAAGAAGTAGAAAGGGGGAAAATATTGGTCCCAATTCAATAATTGGTTATTTATATAAGAGAAATAATCATTTCTCTTATACTTATGAATAGCTCTACTTGGTAAAAGGAAGGTTTTGCTGACATCAAACTTAAATTCATAGCTTTGCATGTTGAAGGAGTTTCATGTAAGCCATTATAAATGTGATCTAAAACTTTTTGTAAAACTACAAAGCAGAAAATTACTGAGAAATTGTCCATGATCTTTGAAAGGTTTTTAAGATTAGAGGTAATATGCCACACAAGAGCCTTTTCTTGAATTCATATTTGGATTTCTTCCCAAAAGTTATGGGTGATGTCAGTGATGAATACAACTATAAAATTCCCACAAAGGAAAAATCAACCCCATGGTTAGTGTTGTCCGTGCATATTGGCTAGTAAATATTGAATGCAGAGGAAATACAACCAATGGGCAAAATGAAATCAGACGTCATTCCTAGCTACATTTTAGGTGAGCTAAATATTCACCAATAGTGTTCGATTTTAAAATTAACAGGATTTTTTTCAGATATAAAACTGTGAATCTTGTGAAAGTTGTGGGTGATAGACAAAATCTGAAGTCCTATAAGAAATTTCCACATACAAAAAAAATACTATAAGGTTCACATTTTTTGTTATGGACTTTACAGGGAGTAAAAGAAACCCTTTTCCCTTCTTTTCCCCTCAGTGTCTTAGAAGTCACAGGGAGGCATGGACATCTCCTTGTAGCCCCGCAGGGTGCATGCACAGCACAGGACACTCATTAATGGGACAGTGTGGAAGAGCTTTACACCACCAGGGCTGCATCTGTTCTGTGCCTAAATAAAGAAATCCTTTTGCGACTTCTGTCAATCTGGCACCCGCACCAGCACTAAATTCATTTAAAAATGAAAAAAAAGTCCCTGGCATTGTGGAGAAAAAGCAATAATAATTGGGGGTGGAAGTGGAAAAGGAACTTTTTTTTTACTTGTTCAAAAAATTTGAAGTCTAAACTTTTAGGGAAAATATTTGAGTCTAATAGTAAATCAGATCAGATAATCATTGAAATTATCAGACTAAGCAAAATTTAGGACCATAAAAATTCTTCAAAGTTTGCCAAAGAATCATTATGTTTTTAAAATTTCCTTTTCTATGTATTGATATGGTTTGTTTTCACATCTGAATAGGATTTTATTTTCATTTCCGAGTGTATCCCCATAGTTTGAAAATCGTACCTTATAAACACAAATAAAAAGGAAAGGGAAAATCGTTCAGCAAAACTAACCAATGATCATTGAGTCTTTCTGTATATGCAATGATCTAAACCAGATATCAAACACATGAGTCTGATGTGGCCCACAATACTCCCAAGTGCCAACTGCACCAGATTCAAATGAAATTGAAAAATATTTAATAAAATAAATAAAATTACAAGAAAACTTAGCATTACATTTTCAAACTGTCAATAACATGGCCCACAGGAATTCCAATGTATAGATTAGTGATCCCACTTCTATTGGAGTTGGATACCACCAGTGTAATCAATATTATAACCCCAATTCTTCAAAGAATTAGGATTTTCTTATTTCTTTTTCGGGGCCAAATTCAATCTTTATAATTTACCACACTCTTTAAAGGTTTTTTGTTGTCGTCCTTTCCATTGTTGATAGGCATACGTGCGTGTGTGTGTATGCAATATAGACACAATATGAAACTTCAAGTAAAAGCTAGATTAGTCTTGTTGGTTATATTATAGAAGGGCTCATATATATTATATTTACATATGTATGTATATGTGTACATATATTCATATACATACATATATTTGTGTATCTAGCTTATCATTCTCTAGCTTCTCCAAATTCATCATATTCATGGTGTCTTACTGTGTAATAAACACACATACCACAATTAATTTAGACTTTCCCCAATTGATAGACATTACCTTTTTTCATTTCTTTGCTATTATAAAAAAATGAGTCAACTAGAAAATCATATCAAATAGAAAAATGTTTGAAAATGACTGCTGCAAATATTGGTGCATATGAGACCTTTCATTTTTTCTTTGACCTCTTTTGGATATGTACTTACAATGGGATCTCTGGGTCAAAGGGTATAGACATTTAAATCAATTTCTTTGTACGGTAATTTCAAATTTATTTACAGAATGTATAAACCAATTTGTTGCTCCAATAGAAGTGTAATAGTGTGCTTGCCTTTCCACAGACAATGAATGGATGGATAAAATATTTACTGTAGGCAAAGGACTGTGCTAAGCCTTGGAAATAATAAATAGAAAAGTAAGCCAATCCTTAATGATTGAGCTTGCATTCCGTGGGGGAAATGACATATGGACAGCTTTAGCAGCAAGTCAGCTAGACAGGTCCCATGGTCCTTAGGGTGCAGCAGTAAAGCAGGTGGTGATGTTTCTTCTTCAATGTCATTTCTACTGATAAAATCATGTCAGTTTCTGAAAATGAACCTTTCTTTTCTGGGTCTTCAGTGATTGTGGCTATAGCAATTTTTAGCAGCAGTTTTCAGGGGGCATTTTCACAGGGATTACTTTTCAGGATGATGGCTGCATGCATTTGAAGTATTGCCATACCCAGGGTACCAGATCATCTCCATCAGGGTCTGAGGGGAGATGGTATCAAAATGGTGGTAGTTTGGCTTACGTGGCAATTCTGCCTCACATCTATCACTCAGGATGCCTTGTTGTTTTAGCTAGGCTTTGAGTGGCACTTGGGTAACAAGGAGTGACTAGCCACTTCCTCTCCACAAGAAACACTTTCCCAAATTCTACCCGCGAGGAAGCAGGACTGGTGGTCTGTGGGATGAGGGGATGATCCTGACACTACCAAAGCTCTTCTGCCTATCTGCCTATTGGTAGTGATTGGTCAACAACTGTTGCTAGTAATAATGAGGGAGGCAGGGACCCTTCTCCACAATGATTTCTCACCTCCATGATGGCCATGGAGAGTGGGCTGGAATCATATTTTGTGGCTTGGGGATACTGTTATTTCTAAGGCTTTTGAATTCGAGAACCTGAGTAATCTCCATCAAGGTCTCAAGGGAGATGGTGGTCAAAGTGATGGAGGTGGTTCCACTGGCTTATATTGCCTCCTGCTCCCCCTCCCTCTGCAACTCCCCTGCAGCTTCAGCTAGATTAGTTTGGCAACCTTATGAGTGGAAACTGGTTGGCTGTTGGTTGAGAGAGAATTACCCAAGAGTGCCACCAACACTGAGTAGCCCCATCTTTTTTCATCTTTACCAGTTTTCTGAGTGGCTCAAAAAGCTTATTAATAATAATTATAATGATAATAGTGATTATTGAAAGGGAATACTAATAAAAACTTAGAAGAAACAATCATTTATTAAGCACCTACTATGTGTCAATTACTGCATATTTATATCTATATGTGTATAGATCTATTCATCTAAAAATCCTTAAAACAATCATCCTATGAAGTTCTATTATTATCTCCTTTTTTAATAATTGAGGGAACTGAGTCAGGAGGACTTGCCCATGTTCACAGCTATTGAGACTATATTTGAACTCGGGTCTTTCTGATTGCAGGTCCAGTACTCTAACTGCTGCACCATTCAACTGCCTCTAAGTTAGAAGGAGCATTTGGCTCCCAGCAAAAGTGAGAACCTGACTAAATAACCTTTGGCAAGTCATTTATTTTGTCTGGGCTTAAATTTCCTCATTTGCAAAATTAGGTTGGTTTAGATTCTTTTTTATAGTTGCTTTTTGGGTTGCTTTTTGACATTTTCACTGAAGATTTTTATTTCTGGCATGAAATATATTCATTGCAAAATATAAATAAAAATGGAATTCCCTCTAATAGTGGATGTACCCCAGATGTTCCTTTTTACCGATGACATGTTCTAATATCATGAAACCTTAGAATATTATAAGCCCTTCCTCCTTAAAGAGATTCAGGTTCATTCAAACCTAGTCATTCACACTGGAAAAAACAAGTGAATGAAGAAAGTGTATTGTCCACATCATGAAACGTAGTTGAGTGGCCTTCCTATTCTAATACTCCCTGAAGGTGACCAAGGGTTCCTTTTCTAATCTGTCTTGAACTAAATGATCCCTAATACCTTCCAATACTGTAATTCTATGACTCTGTGTCATATTAGAGAGGAAGATTTTAGCTTAATGTTAGGGAAAATCTTCATAATTAGAGTGATCAAAATGGGCAATGAGTTGCCTAGGGAGGTAGACAATTTTTCTTGGATGTCTTTAAGCAAATGCTGATCAATCAGTTGTCATGGGAATTGTGAGAAGGATTCTTACTTAAGCATTTGTTCATTTATGCATTTTTGAATGAACTAGATATCCTTTGCAACCCAGAAAATCTGAGACTGTGGGATACCCTAAGTATGTGATGACAATTTAGAATTAAGACAGGCATAGTGTTGGGAGGTAAAGGAGCATTTCAGCTATGACTCATGTTGTTTGGGGTTTTAAATTTTCATTTCCTATTTCTTTTTGTGCCCTATAATTTCAGAATAATTCATTTTTGTAAACTTGGTGAGCACTTGTCTCTATTAACTACATCACTTTGTACTTCTCACATTTTTTATCTCAACCATGGCACTTGCAAGCCAGATTCAGCACATTCTGCAATGGCTTGCAAAGGTGTGAATTAGCACATTCCTTCCACTCTACTCCATCATTGGCTTGTGATGAGAAGGAAGGGACAAAGGGACGAAGGAAGGAAGGGTGAAAGGAAGGAAGGAAGGGTGGAAGGAAGGAAGGAAGGAAAGAAGGAAAGAAGGAAGGAAGGAAGGAAGGAAGGAAGGAAGGAAGGAAGGA
>NW_027185655.1:24620734-24662108 GCF_028583685.1 Petaurus breviceps papuanus
AGGAAGGAAGGAAGGAAGGAAGGAAGGAAGGAAGGAAGGAAGGAAAGCATAATGTGAAATGATATCTGAGAAGGTTGATGGAAAGAAACTGATTTGATGGGATTTTTTTTTCAGACTAGATCACTGCTTTGTTTTGAAGAGAGAACTGCCCTCAGGAGTATGGAAAGCCTGGGTTGAAGTTCTGTTGTGGAACTCTCTGGATATTCCATAATCTTTCAGTGCCTCAGGCAACTCTGATTCCCTAATTTACAACTGCTGCTTCCTTAAATATATGGAAGACTTTCTTCTTCACTAGAAGGTTTTCACTAGAAGGGAAATACAGGCCAAGGGTCCCATCAATCCTTAAGCATTTATTACATGACACTGTATGTCAGGCTCTAGTGATCTAAGTACAAAAATGAATCATTTCCTGCTCTTAAGGAGCTTCCATCCCACCTAGCATGCACATATAAAATGAAATGAATATAAAATGAAAATCATTCTATAATCATAAGAACCTAAGAGAAACATATACAATTATTCAAATGCCAGTATCTACAGATGGAATGGTATAATTGAAGTGTATCAATTTAGCTTCTACTTTTGGAAGATTGGAATTTTTTATAACCACTCTAAAACTTTTCCATCCACTGGAATATGTTTGCATTATGGCTGTGGGATTGGAAAGGACCTCAGAGTCCATCTACTCCAAACAATACAAAAACGTAGTCTTCATTGTAACCTACCCAATAAGAGGTCTTCCAACTTCTGCCTGAAGACCTCCAAGGAGGGGGAATGCAGCAACTTTGATTGACTTTTAGACAGCTCCCATTATTAGGAAGGTGCTGGTAGTTTTTTTTTTACCTGACAGAATCTAAATTAACCCTTTATGCACCATCAATTTATTACCCCTGGTTCTGTCTTCTAGGGTTAAAAGTAACAAGTCTAGTGCATGCCCCACAACAGACCTCCAAATGATTTAACATAACTATAATGCACCCTCTCTCCATCCCCAAGTTTTTTCCTCTCCCGGATAAATACTCTCAGTTCCTCCAACTCATCCTTATATAGCACAAACTCAAGGCCTTTCACCATCCTGGACACTTCCTCCATAAATTCTCTAGCTCATCAGCATCCTTATTAAATCTAGAAATGAAGAAATAAAAAATACCACAGAAAATTTTTTATGCTATTCTCTCTTAATACTTCTGGAAGAATAAAATGGGACTATCATCACCCTAGCCCTAGAACTTATTGCTATCCTTAAGGCAGTCTAAGAAGATAGTCACTTTTTTGACTGCCACAGAAGGACGTCTTTGTTTGGAAATTTGATTATGCCTCCTTGATGGGCATGATTGCCCACTGATGCCCCATGTGAAGCTTTTAAAGTATCTCCTTGAGGGATATGGATGTATTTCTAGTATTTATCAAGCTATTCACACTTCAGTGAGGATGACTGACTAGCCAATGAAATGATGTGTTTGGGTTGGGGCTTTGTAGAGCTAAACCCCATTTTGTGACTCAGGCCTAGAAACAATGGAGAGAGAAACAGCTAAATATGGAAGGGAACAGAGACCTAAGATTAAAAGCAGAGGTTTCATGAGGAAGAAGAATTTAATTGTCTGCACAGTCTCCCCAGGGAACCAGCCCTAGAGATGGTAGCTCTGGAAGGATAGAAGTAGAACTTCTGTCTGGAGTTAGATGTACCATACAAGGCCCAAAGAGGAGGAATCCTTGTGAGATGGCCATGGTCAGGAGCACTAGGCAGGGACAGATGTACAGAAGTGACAAGAAATTATTGAAGCTGACTTCTGGAGAAGAAACTAGAGTTCTTGGATCCATTCTTACAAAGTTGTGTGTGTTCTTGGTTATTGACGTGAGCACAGTGTGGTGTGATAAAGTGCTAACATTATTGCTTGGCTGTGATTAAGTATTGACATTGTGCACTGCTGCATGCATTGTGATTATGGTTTGGGCCAAAATAAGCATCAGGGCTGTCCAGTCACTGACACGATTGTAAATAGTAATGGGACTTCGTCCTCATAGGGGATTTCTGCTCTGAAGAGTACCGGTTGACTGTGGGGGGGGGAGTTATTCAAAGTACTTAATAATCAAAAGTTGTACCTGTAGAAGAAAGATGAAATTATAGCTCCCTTCCTTCTTTGTAGAGGTGAGGAACTAGGGAAGTGGAAGGCTGAAATGTTATCTGACTCCTGTGATTTGTCAGTTAGTTTTGCTGAGCTAATTATCATATTTTCTTTTTAATGAACTGAGGGAAAGGGAAGAAAAATAGACTAGGAAATAAGTATGATTTAAAAACAAAAGATATCAATATCTTACAGAAGACCGTAAATAATTTGAATGAATGTAAGCTATTTTCTAAAGGATTCATGCAGGCAGCCACTGTCTATGTTTTATAACCTATCTAAAAAATAGCTACCTTTGAGTATCCCTAAAGAGATAAAAGTTTGGGAGAATATCTGGAAATAAGTGACTAGGCCACCCACTCATGTGGGGAGATGTCAAGTCCATATCAGGAGATACCTTGTCCTGTCAAGAGAGGTTCAAGAGAAGAGAGAATATAGAACAGATTGAGTTATTTGTTCTTTTTCTCTTTTTTTCATAAAAGGGTATGTGGCCTTTTCTCTTTCATTATAGATGGAGATTTGAGAGTTGGCTGACCAGTGCAAAAACAAGGTACTGACTATAGCAAAGGTACTGATCAGTGTGAACAATGAATGCCATGATGTAGTTGCATGTATTTGAATTCATGATATTTGAAGTTGTAATTATGTAAAATATGTTAATTGGTTCCAGCGAAAAGGAAAAATACAACACTAATTCAATCCCTGTGCTACTTTACAGGATTCATTATTTTCACTAATCAGGACCTCCCTCCTTGTAAGGGAAGCTAAGGACTTTCTCAAGTCAGCATCCATGGCTCTCCTGAAAGAGACCATTCAGATATGATATGCCACTGAAGTCCTATAGCATTGTCAGGGTGAGGCATGGAAGAAAGCCTACTGAGGCCTGCATGTGATTGATGATACTGATATAATGGATATGAAGCCTGAACTTCAGCTGTTGAGTGTGTTGCAATGGCTAGCAATGCAGTTTGGTAAAGCAGAATCTGTGATGATTGTTTATTTTCAGTGCATCAATACCTTTCAGTCCAAGGGGAGAAAGTCTCCCGATTTGTGCTGTATAGATAAAAGCTACTCAAAACACTGGAAGTCAAAGGATAACTTATATTGGAAGATATGGAGAGCATCAGACAAACCCAAGTAGGCCATAACTTGCTGTATGACCTAGGAATGCACCTGCCCGTTCTTTTTTTTTTCTTTTTGCAAGGGGGATGGCAGGGCAATTGGGGTTAAGTAACTTGCCCAAGGTCATACAGCTAGTAAGTGTTAAGTGTCTGAGGCTGGATTTGAGCTCAGGTCCTCCGGATTCCAGGGCCAGTGCTCTATTCACTGTTCCACCTAGCTGCCCCAACACCTGCACATTCTTGATTAAGGTGGACAGAGATTTTTTTTTTTGGAGGGCAATTGGGGTTAAGTGATTTGTGTTAAGTGTCTGAGGCCAGATTTGAACTCAGGTCCTCCTGACTCCAGGGCTGGTGCTCTATTTACTGCACCACCTGGCTGCCCTGACAGTAGTTTTGTATATGTCTACTTGCTATACAAAGAGTAATATTTAACTGGGGGGGGAGAGCATCTTTGCAAAAAAATTCTATTTGAGAAAGATCTGATTTACAAAATATGTGAATATATTTGGTGTCTGAAAATGATACACCTATATGATAATAAAAGCCATTGCCCAATAGTCAAAAAATAGGTGAAAGGAATTCCCCCAAAATATATGTTACCAGCAACTATGAAAAATACAACACATCACTAATTATTAAAAAAAAACCTTCAAATTCATCTGTCTCTGGGTTCTACCTCATAATCATCAGATGGACACAAATAACAACCAAGGAAATGGTGGCAGTTATCAAAGGGGCTATAGGGATGATAAGCTTCTGAAGTTGTAAATTGGTCCAACAATTCTGAAAATAAATTTGGTTTTTTACTCCAAAGTCACTGAACTGCATTCCTTTTATCTAACAACTGACACAAAAACCAGAGGCTTTTTCTTATTTTTGTTGTTGTTATTTTGTTTTATTTGTTTTTTTTTTTGGGGGGGGGAGGACAGAGAGACTCATATAAAGCAAAATACTCACAGAAACACTTTTCATTGTATAAAAAATAAATGAAACTAGATGGAAGCCAAGTAATTAGAGAATGGCTTGGCTGAATAAATTATAGGATGTAATTGTAATTGAATAATACTATTCTTTAAGAAAGGATAAATGTAATTGATCTAGAGAAACCTGATAAAATTTATATGAATTGGTATAGAATGAAGTGAGAATTAAGAAAACAATTTATATGGTGATCTCAATAATATAAAGAAAAATAATATTCAAAGACTTAAGAATTTTGACCAATTCAATGACCAATAATAATTCTAGAAAGCTGATGATGAAGTAACTACTGATACATACATTTCCAGACATGGACATGTATTGACTTGCTTTTCTTGACTATACATATGTGCTACAAAAAAAAACCTGTAGGCAGGGAAGAGAACCGAGGGTGATTGTTACATAGTGATAGTGATGGCCTCAAAAAAGAAGGAAGGAAAGCAGGAAGGCTAAGTGGCACAGTGAAGAGAGCACCAGTCCTGGAGTCAGGAGGACCTGAGTTCAAGACTAGCCTCAGACACTTAACACAAAAATTAGCCATGTGACCTTGGTAAAGTCACTTAACCCCAACTTCCCTACCTTCCCCCCTCCAAAAAAAGCAAAAAAAAAGGAAAGAAACAAGAGCACCATCAATGAAACATACAGGTGAAGTAGCTATTTTACTATCATGTTAAATTTAACATAAATTTGAAAAAAAATTAACTGTACATTTATTCTCTTTTTGAATGTTTAAAGGTTTATATTTTCTGATATTCTTTTTTTTAAATTTTAAACTGTCTAAATACATGAAGGAAAGATGAGAAAGTGGAGGCAATTAATAGAGATCTTTCTAGAAGTCTGGTTTTGAAAAAGAAGAGTTATATAGTATTATAGTTTGAGTAGATGGTAGGGTCAGGTGAAGGATTGTATAAGAATAAAGGGTGTTTGGGCCTTTTTGTAAGCAATCAGAAAGAAGTCACTGGATAAGGAAAAAAATTAAATTATGGCAAAGAGATATTTTGATTCAAGGCAAAAAGATCACAAAAGATATAGGAGTAGACAATGTAGATAGGGAAAAGGGTCACCTTTTTCTCTGAGACTCAAGTAAGAAAAAAAAAGAGGTGATGATGTTAGGGAGAAGGGGAAATTCTTAATAGATGGCATTAATGTAATTTTTTAGCCAAAGTCTATGGGGTTATCCTAAACAGGACTGATAAATCATGTCATCCTACTGCCCACCCCTCACTCAATAAATTTCAATTGCTCACTATCGCCTGGATCTAACATAAAATAGTTTGTCATTAACCTAGCCCCCTTCTATCTTTTCAGTTTTCTTATGCCTTATTCCCTGAAACCTAATCATTTTCTCTTTATCCTATATAAAACTCACCCTATAATATATATATTATAAAATTAATTAATAATTATAATTAATTAATTAATAATATATATTAGTTTGCATATTGTCTTGTCATTTGATTGAAAGTTTCTTGAGGGTAGAGATTTCAAAGAAACACAAATGGATAAAACTAACTAATGCAGAGAAGAAACTATGGGAGACTATATAGGATCTATCCTGTTTTCCTGATCAACCATTTGACTCCATCCATGAAATTCACTAATAGTCACCCAGAACTGTCTAAATCCTATGTGCCCACATATTCTGAGTTTAGACGGTCTGCCTTTCTTGTAATGTGGCTGGGAGACAAAACATCTGTGATCACATGCAAGCTTGGTATTTCCTGATACCCTTAGTATCTAAGAGGTTATAATCAGGAAAGGCCAAATTCCAATCCAATCAAGTTTTTCTGCCCAAGAGAGAAAGGAGAGTTCAATGTTGAATTCTAAGATGCATGGGCCTATTGCTTTGATTTTTTCTGTTTTCATCTAATCTAATAAAATTTCTCAATGAGTTTCAATCACATGAATGAATTCTATTTAACCAGAGAAGTGGTAGGCAGTAAGATGGGGGTACCTAATCAATGAATAATGAACATTAGACAAAACATCTTAAAATATAACTTGTAAAGGCTTGAGTTTGAGATAAGTGACAATGATTTGTCCCTAAAATTCTGGCTAAGAGGACACTGTTGTTATATATTCTTCCTGTAGAATGAAATAAATCATTTATCTACATCTGTGAGGACCTGGTCACAAGATATAGTCTGAGTCCCTAGGTGGGGGCAGAATTAGCAAATCAAATCTGTAAAGTTCCTTGTGGAAAATACTGTGTAAGGTTGTGAGGCAAGGATCACATTTTTGAGAAGGACCCAGAATTGAACATGGTCCAAGGAAATTCAAAACTTGGCATTTTGGGAAACGAAAGTTACATGAGATAAATATTGAATCTGAATCAGTCAGTCAGTTAGCCAATAAACACTTATTAAAGGCCTACAATGTGCCAAGTTATTGTGCTAAGTGATATGAAAAAGGGATATATATTCCCTATTTTTAGAGTTCATAGTAGAAAAGGGAGACAACATGCAAACAACTATGTAGAAATAAGATGCATGTTGGTTAAGTTGGAGATAATCTTGAAGGGAAGACACTAAGATTAAGGAACATTAAAAAAGAATTCTTGTGGAAGGTGGAAATTTAGTTGAGAATGGGAGGAAGATGGGGAAGCCAACTGCAGAGATTAGGAGGGAGAAAGTCTCAAACATGGGGGAGAATGAGTAGAAATATTCATTGTTGTAATTGGGGATATCCTCTTGGAGAAACAGCAAAGAGACCAGGAGTACTGGATTACAGAATGATACCTAATCATTTTCAAGTTGTAGCACAAATAGTGTAAAAAATGATGAGCAGGATGGTTTCAGAAAAATCTGGACTTACATGAACTGATGCAAAGTGAAGTGAGCATAAATAAAAGAACATTATACACAGTAACAGCAATATTGCATGATGATCAACTGTGGATGATTTATTCTCAGCAAAACAATGATCCAAAAGAATTCTGAGGGTTTATGAAAAATAAACAATGAAACCATAAATATAGCCATAGATAGATATAAGAAAGTGAGAAAGAACAGAAGGAATCTAAATACAGATCAAAGCATACTTTAAAAACTTTTTTCTTTTCTTTTTCTTTGGCTTGTGTTTTCATTTACAACATGACTAATAATGGAAACATATTTTACATTACTACACATGTATAGTCTGTGTCAGTTTTCCTGCCTTCTCAGGAAGGGCATAGGAAAGGAAAGGAGTGAGTGAATTTGGAAATCAAAAGTTTGAAAAAGGAATGTTAAAAATTGTTTTTACATGTAATTATAAAAAAATAAAATATAAAAAGAGAATAAGAAAATTGTTGTAACCAAAGCTATATTTATTCCATGTGAATTTTCATTAAAATTATTCAAATTAATTTGCACATTAAATATTTTAATTCATCAACTCCTTCACTTCCAATTATCCAATACTTAATAAATTCTCTTACTTTAAAAAAATAAAATAACACTAGAATTTGCCCCAAACAATCATTTCCTGTACTACTCTAATATCTTCTTAATTGGTCTATTGGCCTCCAGGCTTTCTCCTTTCAATCCATTTTCTACCTAGCTGATTTTCACCAGATCTGTTAATGTCACTCCCATACTCACAAACTTTAGTGTTTTCCTATGGCCTCTAGGATCAAATACAAACTGGTTAGCTCATATTTAAGGTTCTCCTCAATTTAGTACCAACCAGCACTTTTGGATTGAGTTCTTATTACTCCTCTTCAACTTTTCCTTTCAGATATACTGGACTACTAGATGTCACCCAAGCCCAACATTTGATCTTCCACCTCCCTTTGCTTTCCTTAACCCTCCTGTAAGGCTAAAATCAACCTTCATCACATTTGAGTCTCAAAATTCTTACCTTTCTCCTTCCTAAGCCTCAATTAAATTTCCCTTCTTGTGAACCTTTCTCTGGTAAATGTTCTCTCAGTTCTCAAATTACTTTGAATTTACTTACTAATTATTACAAAATTATTATTTGTATTATCCTAGAGAAATAGGTAATATTCCTAGCAAAGTGATTTATATGTATAAAGTATTTGATGAATTGGACTGAATTGAAATGAAATCAAGGCTAAGACTTGTGAGAACTGATGACAACGTAAAAAATCAGGGTTAGGTATCATTGGACTAAATGCACAAAGAAGTCGCTCTGTTCTTGTATCTTTCCAAGTTTATATATTCCTACTTCAAACATATATATCTTTGAAGGGCACTTATTTCTGGATTTATTCAGTTAATTCTTCCAGCAGTAAACCTGATTATTTGCCTCTCTATTAACTGAAATTTTCAAATAGTAAGCTATTTTCCCAGGGTAAAGATTACCATAGAAGCATACCTTTGAAGTCCAGTTATGACTGTATGTCCAACTGTCTTCCCTATTCCTTCTGCTAGTCTCCTGCTCTAGGAGAGCCTTCTAGCTCATGTCCAGGCCCCAGAATCTCTCTTATAGAGGCAGTTATGTACACTATATACACTGGCATATGAATAAGTGTGCTTGGATGGAGGACTATATAATTTTGTATGCAGAGTGTAGATTGAAGAGCTCAAGGTTTCATACAAATACATATTGGAAATCTTCCTGGGGCCTGAAAATCTCTACCAGGGGATATTGAAATAAGAGAGTTATAAATTGCATATCATAAAGCACTATTTCTTTAGATAAAAACATGAACCCCTTTGAAGATTTTTTATATCAGCAAATTTAGTGGCCTCTTCGACTTCTTCATATTAAATCACTGTTCAAAGACGCTATCAACACTGGGCATTCTGCCTTCAAAGGTAAAATTCTATGGTAACCTCCACATTGGAAAAGGGATTTTACCTTTTGAAGATTTCAGCTTACAAAAAAAATATATAGATGAACCAGCTTCTTGCTGGAGGATCTGACTTTAGAAATACCCAAAGTCGATTTACCACATGCTGGTCTAGCTCTTTTGTGCAGGCAAAATAAATTCTGTGACTACATCAAAACACACAGGCTGAAGGATTTCCAGCAAAAGCTGGGAAGTCTTTTCAGGTAAGATTGAGTCACCTGGCTCCTTGAAGAGCTGTCAGACTTGACTTTACCAACCATTACCCACGAGAGCAGCTGTGGTTGTTGCATTGTTGTGTTTTTTTTTTTTTTTTTGGTGTTTGTTTTCCTAGCTGTGAGACTAGCATAGACATATTTAGCTATGAATGAAACAACGACACAAACAACTTATTATTCTGTATATATCACCCATATTTTATATCTGTTCAGCTCGTGAAGGACACAGTACAAAAGCCTCCTTCACACCATACTCTCCTTACAGCTTCAAAACAAAAATGAGATTGCAAGCTCCTTCTGTAGAAGCATGATTGTTGTTTTCAACAAAACATTTTTAAAAAGAAGAGAAAATAATCTTTTAAAAGTCCTGATCTTTATTTCTAGCACAATGGGGAAAATTACTCACCATGTTTGCTAGAAAAGACAAACTGTTATATTAGAACCCCCCGAAAAATATTAATTTTTAAATGCTAAATAACTTGCTATTGTCAAGTAACTTCAATGCTTTAAAAAATGTGTAAGTCCAAAAGCCAATGCACATATCCCTTCCTCTTTCTTTTTTCCATAACCTGGACTTACCTCTTCATGGGACCCTACCTGTCTGAAGGAGATCTGAGAGATACCACTGTATCTGATTTCTGGTCCCCTGTGCTGGCTTCCCCTGCTCAACTCTATCTATAATAAGAATAAGTTGTTGTTATCAATAAGATATGTTTGTCAACTTAGTATAACTGATTCCATTTGTCTTAAGCCTGTAATCCATGATTGAGTTGTTTTCCAATAATAGAACAAATTCTTCTATAGCATGATCTAGTAAACAACATGTGTATATTCTTAAAAAACTAATAAGTATGATAAATATTTATAAATATAAACTGATAAACATAATAATAATAATAAATATAAACTGATAACCTCTGATAGGACACACTACCAAGGGACAATATTATAAACAACTTTATCAATAGCTTATGAAATGAACTACCAATTAAACTATGTGGTAAACAAATTTGAAACACTCATAGCTCAAACTATAAGAAGCCCTGGATGTCTTGCTTCTGAGTTGTGACTAGAACCAATTTTGACATTTCTCACGCTTGAGACTCCAGTGGCCTACATTCATTTGAAGATTGTGGTGACTGAGATTGGCCAGATGGCCACATCAGAGGAAGACAAATGGGTTCTGGTCAGGCAGTCAGAGAACTTCTCTCATGAGCACCACTTTAAGACTCTTACCCAGGCGTCTGTAAAACAGGTTGGCAGTTTGTTTATAGAGGGGCTAGTTTTCTATTGTTTGCACATATTAATAAAGTTTGATTGAATACATTGCAAATTATGTCTAATTGGTATTTCAGTCACACTAATTAGCATATAAAACAGTAAATCCATTGTAAGCATGAATGTATCATATTGGGGTGGGGAGGAATCAGGGAGAGGCAACATCATCCCATCACATGCAGATGCCCTGGGCTGCTCTTTTCTTGACAGTAGGGGATCAGAGAGACACCAGAAAACTTTTCATTGCATATAAGTCTCCTGATCTTGTTTTTCCTCCTTGCAATTGTCCCTTTGTGCTTGCCAGAGACTGGAGAGACACAATTTCAGTATTCCAATCCTTTGAGCTGGCTTCTTCTTCCCTGCAGGATACCTGTCCTGCCTGCAAGAGATGGGTAGATACCATTCCTTCCTATTTCCTAATCTGGTCTATGTGCAGGGATAGGACAGAAATGCCATGCCATATTCTCTCACCCATTGGTCCACTCCCCTCGATTGCCTAGAAAACACTCTAAGAGGATACTATACTGAGGGTGAAGCACCAGTGATGCTAATAGCCCTCTTAAACTCATTCAGCAATGACTAACAATCCCCTAGCTGGTCATACCGTCCCCACTGAAGTGATCCTGAGCCCCTGGCTATCACTATACAAACCCATTCTCTATCCCCCACTGTCCACTCCCTTGTTTCTATCCTCCTCAACACACCCAACCAATATTAAACTCTAAAGCTATCCATTCCGTCCATACATGTGCTCTCTGAAATCTGAGTTCCATAGGTTTAAAAAAGGTTTTCACCTTTAGTCTTTTCCTTTCTCATTCCTTCCGACTTCTGGCTCCCACTGAGACTTGACCTCTTCCTGATGACATAACTTCCCTGCCCACTCTTTCCAGCACTGTTTATACTTGAACTTGGCCCCTCACTCCCAATTCACTGGTCAAGGTTGGGAAGTTGAAATATTCTCACTCCCCATTGGCCACTTCCAGGCACTCCCTCTACTTACATGTCTTATTTTCCCATAAAGTTCACTCAACCAATATCTACCATCCAATCAAAATTCTGGTATTGTCTACCAACTTCAATGACACTCTACTTCCTTTCTCAACAAGGTCAATGCCTGACTCTTAGTCTTTCCTGCCCAATTCCTTACTTTTTACTAGGAGACATCAATAACATCAATATACTGACTGAAACTCCATCAGATAACCGAACTTTCCAGATTCCTAATTTGCTCATTTCCCATGACCTCCTCCTCAACCCCACCTCAGCCACACAAAGAAATATTCACACTCTTAATCTTGCCATCACCCACAAATATTCCTATAAAAGTCTTTGTTGAGGACTCGAGTTTGTTTTTTTTTCCATTCTCATCTTTTTTTTCTGTGTACATCTTGAGTACAACAAGAGACCAAGGGCTGGGGGGAAGTAGTTCCCTGATAGGAGCAAAAGAAGTTTTAGAAATGCACTTGTCAGTTGAGGCTTTATGCTTACTCATGTGGCTTAGAAAATATGGAAGGATTTCTTTCTAGCAATTCCAAGTTAAAGGAGGTGGGAATTTAGCCTTCTAGACAGAGAAAGTAAATTTCTTAGTAGGAGTTGCCTGGTCTGAAATACCAAGTTTAAGTGTTCAGTAATCTGGCCTTCTACCAAGAAAAGGGGAATTTCATTAAACAATGTGATTTGGGGTAAGGGAAAACACACACACACACACACACACACACATCTCTGGTGTATCCAGAGAGTAGAAGCAAGATATGAAAGCTGTAATGTGCAGGAAGGGGCATGAATATTTTACACTAGCATCAGAGTGAATGGTTTGGACTGTGCGGGTCCAAAGGGGAAGGATATGGTTTATACAGCAATCCCATATGGATCTTTTTTCAGAGAGAATCCAACCCCTCAGATATCTGTGAATCTTTCTGGGATAATACGAGGTTTTGCCTGGGTAGCTGCCCCAAGTTCAGTTTCTTTCTGAATTAAGTCCAACCTCAAGTAATGCTGTGATGCTTTCAAAACTTTGGGATCATCTGAAAAAACAGGAGACCTACTAGTCTAGAAAAGGGGTGATGAGAGCTTGGTACATGAGTATAGATCAGGGATCAGATCTGAGAAATGATATGGAGGTAGAAATGGCAAGAACTAGCAACTGACTGAGTAAGAGTGTGGAACAGTGGGTGATACTAAAGTTATGTGTAAGACTGGTATCTTTCAATATTTTGTGGATATCAGTCCAACACTTAATCTTTTCCTCTACTCTCCCTTGCTACAAGATTGACTCACTTGTTTCTGTTTGGAAATATCCTTGCTGATGACATATGCCACATTTTCTGAAATCACAGAGTTTCAAGCTCTGCAATCACATGGTACCCTCAGGAGACTATACAGGTCTTAAAAACCTGGCAGCAAACAGGTAAGAATCCCTGAAAATAAAAGGCAATTTACTACATATGATCTAGCTTCATCTATTGACTTCTAAACTGAGCCCACTGTTAATATTTAATTCTTGTGCAATGAATATGCAAATGTACATATCTTTTTTTTTTGCATGGGGGAAGGCAAGGCAATTGGGGTTAAGTGATTTGCCCAAGGTCACATAGCTAGTGTGTCAAGTGTCTGAGGCTGGATTTGAACTCAGGTCCTCCTGACTCCAGGGCCGGTATTCTATTCCCTGTGCCACCTAGCTACCCCAATTTCACGTATCTTTGAAAAAACATTTATTTGACATTACCATCCTCTGAAGCTATTTTTCAATATTTCTCTTCTCTTTCACAGATGAACTTTTAAGAAAAGCTGTCTATACTCAGTGTTCTAGAGTCATGTCAACCCAGCTTGTGAGAGCCAATTGTTAAATCTTTCAGTGGGAACATTATGTCTTGGGAATCATCAAATGCTGCAAATCAGGAAGCACTGTTTGGTTGATTTTCTCAATTTAACAAAGTGATACAGAAAGTATTAATATCAATAAACTTAAAAGTCTTCTGTAAGTATATTTTTCTTCCCCTCGGAAAGCTAGTTGTTAAACATTTACAAGTACTCCAACGATAATGATTTCTTCCTCTTCCACTTTCTCCTCACTTCATTATGAAATTCATGTAGATAGATAGATAGATAGATAGATAGATAGATAGATAGATAGATAGATAGATAGATAGATAGATAGATGGATGGATGGATGGATGGATGGATGGATGGATGGATGGATGGATGGATGGATGGATGGATGGATGGATGGATGAATGGATAGATATGTGTTTGTATACACATATCTTTTGGGGGTAATCTTCCTTCTTTGGATAATTTATTTATAATTTGTGCAATGTTTATGCTTCATAGGTTATTGAAAATTTTTACTGCTAATATAAAATCAAATTTAAAAAGAATATGATTTCTGGAAGGGAAGTTTTACTTCACTGCTCCCTTTCTCCTAATCTTTCCCTAGGAAGATAATGAAACTTAAGACAGGTATTTTTTTCATCATAAATCCACTCTTTTTCATTCTTTAATTCTTTGCAACATGGCTTCTAATCTCAACATTCCATTGAAACAGTTCTCTCTAAAGTTAGCAATGGTCTCTTAATTGCCAAATCTGATGGTCTTTTCTTCATACTTTGCCTTCTTGACTCTCTATAGTATTCAATGTTGTTGACTGCTATCTCTCCCTGGGCATTTTCTCTTCTTTGAATTTTCATGATGCTGCTCTTCCATGTTGCTACCTACCTGCCTGAACCCAGTCCTTTGCTGACTCAACAGCTGTCATTGCCCTTTACTGTGGTGTCCCCTATGGTTTTGTCCTAGTTATTTTCTCATCTTTGTGCTTCTTTCTCTTGATAATCTTTTAGCTCCAATGGAACATATGTGTATGTATTTACTTAGTATATTATTATATGTGTAATATAATAATATTGTATATATAATGTATACACAGTCATTCAGTTGCATATGTGTGCATATATATGTGTACTTGCATGGTTATGTGTATATACAGGTATGTATGCGTGTGCATATACATATAAAACCTTAATTCTGACCTTCAATCCCATATTTCCAACTGCCTACTAGGAAAATTCACTTAGAGATCCCATAGGTATCTCAAATTCAAAATCCCCTTCCCAAAAATTAACCTCATTTCTAACCCAAGTCCATCTCTCTAACTTCCTTATTTCTATCTGAGCATTCATCCTTCCAGCTACCCATTTCTGTATCCTTGGAATTATCCGTGACTTTTCTCTGTCCCTTACCCTTCTACATAACCATCTGTCAAGTTGTCTTCATTTTATGTCCCCTAGATATCTCATGTGTCTCCTCTTCAATCACATAGCAATCATTTTAGTTCTTGCCCTCCAAAAACTGATCTCCCTCCCTCTGGTCCTGACCCTCTCTCCAATTTGTCCTTCATATAGGTGCCAAATTAATATTCCTAAAGCACTGTTTTAATCCTTTTATTCCCTAGCTCAAGAAACTCGAGTGGCTCCTCACTGTTTCTAAGATAAAATTCAGACTCCTCTGTTTGACTTTTAAAGTACTTTAAAATGTGGCTGCATCCTATCTTTCCAAGGTTTTACATTATCCCTACTCTCAGATTGCATGTTTCAGCCATACTGGCCTTCCTTGTACATGGCATTTGATATTCCACCACCATTCCTTTGCATAGACTGTCCTTCATGACTAAAATGTTCTGCCTCCTCACCTCAGCCTCTTACAGTCAAGCCCCAGCTCAAATGTCAACTCCTATGAGAATTTTACTTATACTGATTCCTGTCCTCTGAAATTATGCTGAATTTATTTGCATAATCTTTGTATTTATTTGTCTATGCATAAATTGTTTCCCCCACATAGAATATAAAATCTACCCAAGGATTACAACAATGTTGTTTTTTATCTTTAGCGTCTAGCATAGCTCCCAGCATAACAAATCCTTGTTCAATTTACTTGACTATAGTACTAGACCACTATATCAATGGATCCAACTGCATTGCCCATAAATTTATCTCTATGTGGATAACCAGACTGATGAATTTTGAGGGACCATGGGTCTCAGTCAGCCAGCCAGCCTTTCAATAAGCATTTCTTGCTTTTGGGAACACAATTACTACTCTAGGTTCTTGAGCAGAGGGAGGAAAATTAGGAGAAACTACAGGGTGTGTCCCAGTATTCTTCTGGGCTGTTCAGTTTCCAATGGAAGGAAAGAATAGGGACCCAAGCACGAACAGATATTTTGTAACTGTCTATAGTTTTCCTTATGCTATGTTTCTTGGACATAATGTTATGTTTCTGAGCATAATTAATAGGGTACATGAAGACAAAAATCCCTGACAGTTACTTTCCCCCAGGAATTTGATCTTTCCTGTCCCCTGGATGATACCCTTCAAAAGGCTGACAAGATAATCCTTATCAGCCTCAGCTCTAAGGTTAATATATTAAAATTCTCCAAGTGATTAATTGGGCCTGACTTCAATCTTCATTTTTAATTGCAGTTTAGAAATGAGAGAAAAAGCAAGCACAGGGCTTATTTGGTTTTATTAAAGTGTGTGTGTATATGTGTGTGTGCCTGTGTGCATGTGTTTCTGTGTGTCTGTGTGTGTATTTAAAGACAAGTCCCCAGTAAAGCTGCTTAATCAGATCGAAGCAGATGAAACTGCCCATTCCTTTAGCTATAGGAAGAGTGGGCGGAAGGGACTCTCACTAAATAAGCACCTGCCCTTTATGGCAAAGCAACTCAGAAGTCCTAAATTCCCTCCAAAATTAAATTAATTCCTTTCTTTTCTTGAATACTTTCTCTTTGGTAAAAATTATTATGGACCTAAAATTTTGTACAGGCTGCCAGGTTTTGCCCACATTTTTTTTTAAATTTACCTTGCAATCAACTCATCTTCTAGATTATTCCTTTGCTGAAGTGATACCTCCTTCCTTCAACCTAAAATTGAAAGGGTACTTAGACATCATCTAGTTCAATCTCCCCTCCTCCATGTAGGGGACTAGCACCTGGTGGGATGCCTGTCAAAACCTTTTCAAGGATGCTCATCCACCTTTGGTGTGTCCACCTGGCACTCAATTCTCACCCGTGGCTCCAAAACGTTGTAGCACATGCAGTAGCCACAGCTCAGTAAGCCATCCAATCAGACTGAGGGTAACTAGTGGACCTCAAACCTGTCGATGGATTTGCAGGGTATGTGCCCTAAGCATATGAAGATGCTCCCCAATGGGATCAATTTGTTCCAATGGTCATGAAGGCAGATGAAATAGGCATTGTGGAGCATTGAAAGCTTGGTCAGACATGGAAGACACCAAGGTCATCCATTGCTATCACCGTTTTTATTGGGGAGAATAGTGTTGTGTTGGGGAACATTAAGTTGGGCAAACAAATTGGGAATTCTGATGACTCTGGAAGGGAGAGTGAGGCTGACAACTTTGTGCAGCTCTGACTCACTTCAATCCAATTCACCCAAATCAAGACATCGCCCTTTGATGTCATTTTTTTTTTCAAAAGCTGATGAATAATAACAAATCCAACCCCCTTACTTGACGGGTAAAGAAACTGAAGCACAGAGAGGTTGTGACTTGACTAAGATCACAAAGTAGCAGGGACAGGATTTGAACTCAGTACCTTCAACTACAAGCCCAGTCCTCTTTCCACTGTGGTACATCATCTGCACCACTTCTGCCACTCTAATGCTCTTCTGTCTTATACACTTTCTCTTAGTGTTCCATGTGTTCATGTCTTTTTTCTCCTATTTGAGTATAAACTCCTCAAGAATAGAATGGGCATTTATTGCTGTGCTAGAAAATTGAAGCAATCCCTGTCCTCAAGGACCTTATCTTGTATAGGAGGAGACTGCATGCTTCTATGTGTATGTCTGTGTGTGTGTGTGTGTGTGTGTGTGTGTTTGAAATGGGGATCTTTAAGTGAACTTTCAGGATCTCTTCCTATCCTAAAGGTTGCATCTCTATGCATTCCCTTCCACCATCCCTTTTCCTTCTTTCCTTTGGTAACTGGACAGTCTAGAATAATACTGGGATCTGCAACGCCTTCTATTTTTCTCCCTCTGTTCAAGAACCCAGAGTATTAATTGTGTTCTCCAAAGCAAGAAATGCTTATTGAATGGCTGACTGGCTGAATGAAATCAATGGTCCCTCAAAAATCATAATCCTATCTATCCATATGGGAATAATTAATGGACCAGGCAAGTGGATCCATTGATAATAGTGATCAACTACTATATCCAATTATTTTTACAAGTATTTATTAAGCTAGGAACCATGCTAGATGCTAAAGATATAAAGACTGAATTGTCATAGTCCTTGGGTAGATTTTCCATTCTAGAGAAGAGATACAATTTGAGCATAGAAAATAAATATAAATATTATGCAAATTAACTCAGCAGCTAGAGGCATCTGATCTAAACTCTGGAGGAAATTAAAGATTGCAAGGGGCAACAGTGAAGAGGGAGTGCATTCTAGGTATGGGTCACAACCTAGACAAAGACCAGGATAGATGGAATGTCAAGAGTGAGTAATAGCAAAAGGGCCAGCTGGGCTGGACTGTAGAGTTCATGATGATGAATAATGTATAATAAGGCTGGAAAAATTAGACTGGAACCAGGTTAAGAGCTTTAAATGACAGACAATTAATGTTAGCTGAATACAAGTGTACAAGTTCTCTTGGTTTTCAGCTGTACTGTAACTGTTCTAAAAAAAAAAATCCCAAATGCCGTTTTATCCCTGGCTATTATGTTATAGACTGCAAGGGAGAAAGAGAGAGACATAGAGTCAGAGACAGTCGTAGTGACAAGGACTGAAGAGACAGGGAGACAGAGAAAACAGAGACAGACAGAAAGGGACAAAGAGAAACAGAGACAGACATATAGACAAAGAGAAATAGAAAGCTGAGTCAGAGAGAGGAACAGGGAAGGAATGGGAAATAGGAGTGGGGAACCTGTGGCCTTGAGGCAATACGTGACCTTCTAGGTACTCGGGTGCAGCCTTTTAACCATGTCCAAGTTTTGTAGAACAAATTCTTTTATTAAGGGAATTTGTTCTGTGAAGTTTGGATATGGTCAAAGGGTTGCATTTGAGTACCTAGGGGACCACATGTGACCTCAAACACGCAAGTTCTCCACCCCTGATAGAGCAGAGAGATGGAAAGAAGCTAAGAAAGAGAATCAGGTAGGTGATAATATTCTGACCAATAAGTCATTCTGATATTGGAGACCTCCAATTCAGTCCAATTCAATGTCATGAAAAGTTTAAGTTTATGAACATAAAATTTGAAAATTAAGTAACAAAATAATTATTCTTACATTCACATATCATTCTCAGTCATGTGTGTGTGTGTGTGTGTAGTCAAGAAAAGGTTAAAAGACAAGTTCCATTAAAAGGGCCTGAATTTTGCTTAAGTACAGTAGTAATTCCAATAAGCATAAAGCTTTTAGAGCTTCCAAACACCTGGTTCTTCCTCAGTTTTGTGATGAAATGGCATTTTGCTCTCCTTTTATAAAAATAAAAATGTTAATTTGAAGCAATAACATGCACAATAATATTAAATGTAGGAGCAATTTTTATTCATTATGTATGAAGAAGATGCCAGGAAATGTAAGGTCAACAGAAAAGAATCACAACACAGGAAATATAAGGTCAATCTTATGACGTGATATTTCACAGGGAATGTTTCCCCCATTATGCATTCTAGATTCATTCAATCATGAGAAATACAGTACTACCAAATTAGGAGAGAGAGAGAGGAGAAGTAAATAATATCTTAATATACATTCTTATCCACAATTTCTAAATCCTAAAAGTTTCATCTGTAATATACACATGTTTGTTTGTTTTCAGTAATGTTTCTATTATTAGGGAACATGCATAATATCAGTAGGAAGGAAAGAAATAAGCCTTTATTAACACCTACTATGTGCCAAATGCTTTACAAATATAATCTCATTTGATCTTCATGACAATCCCAGGAGTGGATGTAATTATCATTCCCATTTTATAGATGAGTTCCATCTTCCTTAGGAAGCTTTTTCTAACTCCTATTAATTCTAGTGCCTTTGTCCTTTTAATAATTTCCTATTTATCCTGTACATAGCTCGTTGATAGCACTTTGCTTGTTTTCTCCCCCATTAGATTGTAAGCTTCTTGAGGGCAGTGACTCTTTGGCTTCTTTTTGTATCCCCATGGCTTATCACAGTGCCTGGTTCATAGGAGATGCTTAATGAATGTTTATTGACTGACTTGAGGTTAAGTGACTTGCCTTTCATCATACAACTATTCAGAGTCTGAGACTAGATTTGAACAGAGGTCTCAGGACCAGTGTTCTATCCACTGTGATACCTTGTTGCCTTTGTACTCACTGAAAGTGTAATATGATGTGAAAATTCAGTCACTTGGAAGGCTGAACATTGGGTTCTAATCCTATATCTTCAATTAAGTAGCCATAGTACCTTAGTAAAGTCATAGTAATTTCTCTTGGCTACCATTTCTTATCTTTGAATGAGCTACCCAACTAGCCAAAACCTTTCAACTCTAAATTCCTAACATTCTGTGATTCTATATAAAGTGAAGAAGCATTCTAGATTTGCCTAGGATAGGCAAAGCCCCAGCAGCTACTGGTTTTTTTTTTCTCCCCTGACTTAAAAGGATAGAAGTGGTAGTTCAAGGTCACAGTTAGCTATCCTCACTTTTACTGTTGATACATTCAAAAAGCAAAAACAGTTTGCAACAATCTGGTGCTGAGAGCTGCTGGAGCTCCACTGAATTTCTGTTAGACCCCAGATTTAGTCCCAACAAAAACCAGGCTGGTGCCTTTCCCTTAGTTTGCATAACAGTGTGTTCAAGAAAAACACAAATATGGCTATGGGAAATATTGAAATGGCAGAAAGACTTGCATACTACAATAAGCAAATATGGTGCCAAAGTCTCACTGGAGAAAATGAGTGTGGAGAAGAGGAATCGGCACTGTGTTCACAGTCACACAACCTGGTTTCAAAGCCAAGCTTTGCTGATTAATGGCTATATGCCTTTGAGAAAATGACAATGTTTCTCAGCTGAGTTTGTTCATCTCTAAAATGACAGGGTTGAACTCAGTGATCTTTAAGATCTCTCCCTGTCCTAAATCTATAACCCTATGATCTTGGGTGGTGGAGGTAGCAGGAGATGTGCCAATTCTACCTTTAGGAGTTAAACTAGATATCGATTGAGTCTGGGGTTTGCTAAACAAGAAAATGGTAAGAGAGCACTAGCTGCCCTTGAAGAATTTGATTTACTTGACCCAGATGAACTATGTACTTGGGTCTCCAGAAACCTGGAAAATGTGTTTACTGAACCAATGTCAGTGATATTCGAAACATTGTGGAAATGAGGAGATATGTTACAAGAATGGAGCAAGGTAAATGTACTACTGATTTTCAAAAAGAGAAAGAGAACAATCTCTAAAGTTTAGACCATTGAACTTGACCTCTAATTCTGGGAAAATTCTAAGATAGCTCATTAAAGAGGTCCTTAGTGAACATCTAGAAAGGGAAGCAGCAGTTACAAAGAGTCAGCAGGATTTCATCAGGAATAGGAAATATTCAGCCAAAGCTAATTTCCTTTTTAAATTTTTTTTGGGGGGAAGGCAAAGCAATTGGGGTTAAGTTACTTGCCCAAGGTCACCCAGCTAATAAGTGTGTCGAGTGTTTGAGGCTGGATTTGAACTCAGGTCCTCCTGACTCCAGGACCAGTGCTCTATTCACTGCGCCATCTAGCTGCCCCAAAATTTTATTTTTTTAAACACTAAATAAATAGATGAGGGCAATGTCATGCATGGGGTCTGTTTAGGTTTTAGAAAAGCTTTTGAAAAAAAAAGTTTTTCCTACTCTTGGAGATACAAATGAGATGAGAATATTGTTTGATTCAGAAACTGGGAGATATAGTGAATGATAGAGTCAACATCCTTAAGGTGTCAGCAGGAAAGAGCATGTGGATTTACCCTAAAAATTCAATCCAGTAGGGATAAATCTTGCATTTAAGCAGAAAAAGGAAAAGTCAACTTCACAAGAATACAATGGGTGAGGCACAATTACATAGCAATTGTTCTGAAAAAGGTCAGGTGACTATAAACTCAATATGAATTGGGATTGTGATGTATTAGTATTTTTTTTTTTAAAGGCTACTATGAGGGTTGCTAGGTGGCGCAGTGAGTAAAGCGCCGGCCCTGGAGTCAGGAGGACCCGAGTTCGGTTCCAGCCTGTGACACTTAACACCCACACAAAATAACTAGCTATGTAACCTTGGGCAAGTTACTTAACCCCAATTGCCCTCCAAAAGGCAAAAAAAGCTACTATGATCTTGACTTACAACAAAAAGGATATACCTTTAAAAAAAAGAGAAATGAGAGTTCTACTACATTTTGCCATCCTCTGACCAAGCTCATCTGGAGTACTGTGTACACTTCTGGATTCCACAATTTAAGATATTGAAATGCTAGATCATGTCCAAAGAAAGGTAATCAGGTTAGTGAAAGACCTAGAGTCCATAACATGAAAAATGTAGGGCATGTTTAGCCTGGAGAAGAAAAGATTGGGGGTGGGGGGGGGGGGCAGGAGGAAGACATCATATAGTTGACTTTAAGTATTTCTGTGGAAGAAGGATTGAGCCCAAAGGACAAAACAAGTTGTAATACTGTAAGTTACAAAGAGAAATATAGGCTTGACATCAGGAAAACCTTTCTGACATTTAGAGGTGCTCAAGAATATAAGGGGATACTATGATGGGTGCCTCCTCTCTGGAACTGAATGAACACATGATAGCATATGTGAATTGGACTAAATCACGACTGATGGCCCTTCCTGCTCTCAAATTCTGTGACTCTGTGAATACATTTGGAAAACTGGGCCTAAGAAAAAGCAGCTTTTTAAAAGTGAAAGGATTTCTCCCACATATTTACAGCAGAAGACAGCTGCCTTATATATAAGGAAAACTTCTTCCTTGCATCTAGTAACAGACAGAAGTCTGTGGAGCTGTTCTCCTTTCATGGCAGATGGAGAAGACATCCTGCTTATCCGAAATGACAGGTGAACTGAAAGGGTTCTTGTAAATAATAGAAAAACTACTTGAAACCAAAAGTGTGGCTTAAAAATCCTTCTGGAACATGTATTTTCTTTAAATGAAGGTTTTAAAAGAAAACATAATGCTTGACTCAGTTTTTCATAAACTCAAGCTATGAGAGCTAGAAGAGCCTTTCTTACAGACTAACCAGTTCTGAGGTCTATGGACCAGAAATTGCAGGGGGTCCATGAACCTATATGGAAAATACATTACATCTCTATGTTCACTAACCCATGACAGCAAGTTATCATTTCTTTCAATTATGAATGTAGAAAATAAATATTCCAAGGGACCCACAGGTTTCACAGAGGTCTGCAACATGAAAAGGTTAAAAATCCCTGATTTCATGTGAACCCTTTTATTTTTCAGATGAGGGTCCTAAGTGACTTGTCCAAAATTATGGTAATCCTTGCGCGTGGAACACAGTCTAGGTCCCCGGGACTCCTCAGCACTAGTGTAGTGCTCCTGAGACTACATACAAAGATAAACTTACAATTAATTTGAGTTCAGTTCAATTCAGTTGGATTCAATTCCATTTTGTTCTTTAAATTCACAACTTCTTGTAGAACTGGCAGTATCAAGGAAACCAGTACTTTCAATCCTGGAAGTCTATCATTACTCACACAATTAGGAATAATCAGTTTTCTTAGGGAAAATATTGTAAGGAATACCTGGTTTCTATGAAAAGTCTTAGTGTAACTTATTTTTTTCCTTTTTTCCCCAAATAATATTTTAAACCAGGTTCTTGACTCTACAGGCAGTCCTTCAAATGTCTTAGTTAACAAGAGTTACAGATAGTAGGCAAATTCTCAATTAAATAAAATCCTACTTAACTCTAAATCACACACACCATTTATCATAGCTATTAGACTGGCTGGACCAAAAAACATTTAGGTTTTGCTTCACTGGTGTCTCATTTCAGTGATGAATTAGGAGATCCTTAGAAGTTTCTTAGTTAAGTGCTAGCAGCTAAAATGAGGATTTAAAAAATAGTATTGAGGTGTGATAGCCATAAAGAATATTACCTTAAGGTGCGGCCAGGTAGCATAGTGAGTAAGAGCACCGGCTCCAGTGTTGGGACTACCTGGGGATCGAATCAGGGCTCAGACACTTAGCATTCACCCAGAAACACCTGGCCGTGTAACCTTGAGCAAGTTACTTAACTCCAAATGCTTAGGGGTGGCCAGGGGCACAGTGAGTAAGATCACCGACCCCAGTGTCGGGATGACCTGGGGATCAAATCTGGGCTCAGATACTTTTAGCACCACACCCAGAAATAACTAGCCATGTAACCTTGAGCAGGTTACTTAACCCCAATTGCTTAAAAAAAATAATATTACCTTAACCTAAGGTGGAGAAGTAAGATAAGGTTGATTTCATTCATCCCTCATTCACTCAAAAATAATAATTTCATTTCCCCTTTATTCCAGGCACTGTGTTGTGTTTCTTTTGTATGCTGTGAGGGTACTAGCAGAACCAGCACTAGAGTGTCAGTCAGTCAACAAGCATTTTTAAAGTGCATATCATTGTGCCAGTCACATGGCACATGCTAGAGATACAAAGGAAGGGGAAAAAAAATCCCAAAACAAGCCTAGCTTTCAAGGGCTTCACAGTTTAATGGGAGAGACAATAGGCAAACAACTATATCAACCATATGGAGTAACTTTGGAGATAATCACAATAATCATGGAGAGAAGGGATTAGAATTAAAGGAGATTGGGAAAGGCTCCTTGCATAAGGTATAAATTTAGCTGAGACTTTAAGGAAGTCAAAGGAAGTAGGAGACGGAGATGGGGAGGGAGAGGATTCCAAGCTTGGGAAATAGCCAGTGAAAATTCAGTAAGTTGGGAGGAGATTCTTCTCAAGGACTATGTAGAAGGCCACAATGGATGAATGGATTGTAGATTGAGAGAACTGTAATAGGCCTCTGAAGACATCAAGGACAACTTGTATGGGAGTATGACCAATAAATCCAATTTTGGAGGGGAAGACCTCCAGCAAGGAAAACAAAAATTCTTTCTAAGGCAGCCCATACCACTTTTGGACAACTCTACTTGTTAGGGAGATGTTTTTTACAAAGAACCTAACCCTACATTTATTATTCCGCCGCCTCCCCCCCCCCCGACTTTTGTTCTGAATTTCTGGTGCCAAGTAGAAGATGAGTTTTTCTTTTACATCAGAGGTACCAAACACATGCTTGTATCTACAGATTTGTGACACCAATGTTCTACAGGATAGCTCTCAACATCAGTGAAGATAGCTGTCATGAATATTCTTCACATCTCTCATCTAGACTAAACAATCCCTTTAATTCAGGTGTAGCTTAGGGCAAGATTTAATCAACTGTTAAATTTTCAATGTGAACATCTCTATCTTGGGATTCAGGAAAATAATGCAAATTGGAACTTTATTTGTTGTTTTGTTGATTATCTAAAGGAAGTGAGAAAGAGAATGTTAACAATGTAGATTGAAATTAAAAGTGTGTCATGGATACTCTTTTTATTATTTTTCCAAGCGAGGTGGTTGTGAAATGTTTACTTCCTTCTTTCTTCATTCTTAATTCCCTACTTCTTTCATTATGTCCTTGTAAAGTTTTTTTAATAAGATTTTATGCACATCGCTATTGAATTTTAATTCAATCCCAATGCTTTATCCTTTCAAAAATGTTTTGGATCCTGTTATTTAGTGCATTAACAATTCATCCAAGCTTTGTACCATTTGAAATTTTGATGAGCATGCCCTCTATGCCTTTATCCAAGTTATTGAAACAAATTATCACAAAAGAATGAAATAGATTGTTATTTTACCATAAGGAATGATGAAAGGGATGACTTCAAAGAAATCTGAGGAGACTTGTAGTGACTGATGCAGAGTTAAGTGAGTGAGGAGAACAATATATACAGTAATAGCAACATTGTAAAGCAATTAAAAATGCTGAGCAATGCAGTGATCAAAGCATATCACCGAAGTAACAATGTAGAAGTAAGCTTCACCTCCTGACAGAGCACGGATGAACTCAAGGTGAAGAATGACATGGTAAAATGCATGGATGTCCTTTGCTTGATTGTGCCTTTTTCTTATGAGGATCGTATTTCCCTTTTCCTTTTCTTTTAATTGGAAGGGAGAATTTGGGCAGTGGAGGGGAGCTATAGTGTTACCAAAAAAGATATAACACAACAACAATAGCTACACTTATATATTACTTTAAAGTTTACAAAGCACTTTTATGCATATTAATGGATTTGAACTACAAAGCAACCCTGTTATATAGATGCTATTAATTATCCCCATTTTACCAAAGAGAAAAAGTAGGCAGACAGAGATGTAAATGACTTGCCCAGGGTCACATTTCAAGTTAAGTATCTGAAGAATGATTCAAAATCGGGTCTTCTGGCTTCGAAGTCCTATGTTCTATCCACAGCATCATGCAGCTACTCCAAAAGGAGGGCCATTGAAGTATTCTTAATATACACAATAATAGATAAGGGAGGAATGATGGATAAAGGCAAAAAAGGAGAAGATAGTTATAAGAAAACACCTAGTTCTTCTTATTGAATTCAAAACACCTTGTCCAGTCTAACTAATCACTTGTATATTAAAAGAAATGATGGACGTGATTGCTGAGGCATGATCACTGACTGATATGTGAAAGAATGTGGAGAATAGTGTAGGATTGAAAGTAGATAAAATAATGCAAGAAGGGAGGAACGTTACCTTTTTTGCTCCCTTAGGTCATGTGGTCCTGAGAAATAGACCAGGTTTATTATATCTGTCTTTTTCAATTCCATATGCAGGTAATGATTTCCTATTCAGGAGTCCAAGGTACAAGGATCCAGAATTCCAGGAATACAGGCCAGATGTTAAAACAGCCATGCCAGGAAGAAAGTACTAAGGGCTTAGAGTCAGGGATGCTAGCCCCAGTACAGCCTTGAACTTGAACTAGGTGGGACTAATGCTATGTAGGAATAGAGCTAAACCTTGAGACTAAACACCCTCTCCTTTCAAGAGACTCATGAAGCATAATAAGGATTATGCCACTAAGGTGTTAAAGAAAATGTTTATATGCTTATTCTTGCTATATATGGGAAGTAAATATTTCTTTCTTAAAGGGTTAAGTAGAATTAGAGTTTAATCACTGTCACTTAAGGAGAGTAGAATGGATTGGAAAAAGAGATTCCCAAGCACATCAGTGTACCAAAAAATGGGAGGTGGATAAATAGTAAAAATCTTCAAAAGTCTTCAACCATGGGGACAATGTCAAACCATATCGCACAGATATAAAGTAAAGTAATTAGGAGACCAGACTAAATTATATCAATCAGTCAGCATTGATTGAGTACCAACTGCATTCCAGGAACTATAATAGATCCTAGGGAAACAAAGCCAAAAATAAAATAGTCCCTTTGTAAAAGTCTTATATCCTATCATAGGGAAAATAGGCACATAAATCACTATAAGATACAAAATAGGTACAGGCTAATTTTGTGTAGAGAACCACATAGCAGCTAGGAGAATCACAAAAAGCTTCAGGTAGAAGTGGTCTAAAACACTTGGTATTAGAAGAGAACTGGGAATTTTTAGCAGCTTTTAAGGTCTGCTTCATCTCTAGCTTAAAGATTCCACTCTAGTTATTTTAAGTTAGTTAGCTTAAGAGCAGTTAATATCTGTTTAAACATGTAAATTATTTCATAACTTACTCAGCTATATTTTTTTAAAATCTACTTTGAAAAAGAAATTAGTCTTTGTCTTATAATCAGAAGAGAGGGTTGGTAAAATTTTAATGGGACTTTTTCTTTCAACTTTAAGATAGTACCTAAAGAGTTCATGAATTTAATAGGTTTTCTCTTCAAGGCTAATAGATTCCTATGAGTAGCAGAAATCAACATTTGACCCCTTCAGAATTGTATAGATGATTCATTCATTTTTATAGATGAAGAAATTCTTCCTCACCCTTCCCTTTCCAAAATCTACTTTTACAACAAATTGTGTCTGTCACATATTAAATGTTTGTTGATACCTTGATTGGTTTAAAAACTGAAACAGGAAATGATCAAAAACTTTAAAGAGTTTGTTTACCAAACCATTATTTCTAAGTTATGTGTTTCCCCCCAAAAAAAATTCTGTGATAACAGCTTTCAGAAAGCATATTTGAAAATATCTAGATGCACATGCATTTTTAGAGTAAACAAAAATATTATTTGCTTTTTAGAATTACTTCAGAGCTATCTCAAATACACTTCAATCGGAACTAAGAGGTGCAGACTCACAGAAACAGTAAATAGTTTAGGTCAGCACTTCTCACCCATAGAAGATGATTTTGTTATCTGACTACCTCATTGGTGTAATAATAATTAATTAATGTAATAATAATTACATTCATCCACAACATATATATTCTTTCAAATTTGTGTACCTATTGTGTACAATGAGCAAATTTCACCTTCAGGTAAAGAGAATTGTAGATAGGTCTCAGGAAGTTTGGAGGAAGTCTTTATAAATACTAGAAGTAAACCAATATGAGAGAGAGAGATTAGAGGGAGTTGGTCTGGTGGGGAGCTTAATAGGTCTGATAAATGACAGAAAGAAGAAAAGAAAAGATGAAAAGAAAAGAAAAGAAAAGAAAAGAAAAGAAAAGAAGAAAAGAAAAGAAAAGAAAAGGAAAGGAAAGAAAAGGCAAGGCAAAGCAAGGAAAGGCAAGGAAAGGAAAGAAAAGGAAAGGCAAAGCAAGGAAAGGAAAGAAAAGGATAGGAAAGGAAAGGCAAAGCAAGGAAAGGAAAGGAAAGGAAAGGAAAGAAAATACATTTTCACGAGTGAAGTCTTCCAAATAAATAATAAAAGATGATTAGATTGAACTACTACTACCTCTAAACCACCACACAGTTAACCAGTAGTATGATTATCACACAGACCATCTTAGCTGTCCATGATAGATTTTTTTCCCTCAAAGCTTTTTCTTAGCAGCACTCTACTCTAACACCTTCATTCCCTACCATTAAGGAAGAATGTCATTCTCTCCCAGAACAAGTTTGGTATAGAGAAGAGAAGGGAAGGGAAGGGGAGGGGACAGGAGGAAATTTATTTAACACTCAGGAGTGGGTGAATATTGTTAAATGTTTAACAACTATCTCTTCAAAAATGTGTACACAACACACTTTTAAGTTTAATCAGCATTATTTTCATTGTATCTGTTAATTCCAAGTCTAGACAACTAGCAAACAATAAATGGAGTCCTGATTTGTAGTGTTTAAAATTTCTGATATATATCAATACTGAAAATTTAACAATCAGTGCTTCCCAGACAGTTTGAGCTGAGTCATAACACAGCTGCTTATGAGGTACTGAGCAGTGCTCTAAACTCAGCAAATACAAATACAAATAAACAATATACTCCTTGCCCTCAAGATGGTTACTTAGTAATGGAAAATTTTGAATTAATTCTGTATTCAAATCCAAGTTCAGTTATTTCTACTATATGACTTTGAGAAAGTGATTAACCTATACGGGCCTTAGTTTCCATATTTGTAAAATCTGAAGATTAGATTGGATTACCTTTCAGGTCTTTTCCAACTCTAAATCTATAATATTATTATTCTCATATTGCCCTAATCTCTGTGGGATATACGTGTAAAAGATCTGTTAGTAGGCATACAAATACATGTTTATATCTCCTTATGGCACTCCAAAAATAACTTATAGTCTATAGCTATTGTTGACTTTTTAATGGCCTTTCAAGAAAAAAAATATTATTTTCCTTTCCAAGATATAAAATTCATGAGGAGACAGTGTAATAACAGAGTGTGATATTTGGAACCTGGAAAGTCCAGGTTCTAATCTCATCTCATCTATGTGACCTTGGGACAGCTACTTCAACACCTTTGACCTCAATTTTCTCAACATGCAATAAGAATAATAATACCAGGAGCACCTGTCTTTACGGTACTATTACAAGAATGAAAAGAGATATTAGATATTACAAATAAAGTGATTTATTAACACACCCACAAATGACTAATCATTAAGGAAGATATTACCTTTACTATTACTAGGCAAAGAAATTAAAACCCCTTGCTATTTGTCTCTGAACAATTTCATGAACCATGGAAGCATTACTTGGGTTGATTAATCAGGTTTTTAGTCCTCTTTGACGTTGTTCAGTAGGCCAATAATGAAATCCTAATACAATTTCAGCATGGCCCATTTATATGGACAAAAAACTAGCTTCTATCTGTCTTCTCACTTCCAAAATCTCTAGTTTCCTATATTCTTCTTGCTTCAGGTCATTGTGGCTACTGCCTTCTGAAGATACTTTGCCTAATTAACTCTGGGAAAGTAATTAGTTCTCACTATTTGACTGGGAAAGACCTGTATTTTATTATGAAAAACAAGCTCCATTGTCAAAGTTTCATTTTGATTCAGGATTGTACAAATAGTTTCTCATTACTATTTCTATTACCTATTATACTAATGGTCTCAATAAATAGGTTGAATTTTCCTGTTTTCTTTTTTCACATCACAAAGATGGCAGAACCAGATTGCACCTCATTGTGAGGATGCAACCCATTAATTTCTCAAAAGAATAAAAGGTGCTAAATGAAGCCATTTAAATCAATAGTATTAAATTCCAATAGAAAAAAACAATCCCTGATGTTCACATATTGACTTAGAAAATGACAAGTTAATATTATTGTATTGTATTTTTACTTATTTTGTTAAACATTTCACAATTACATTTTAATATGGTTCTACCTATACTTGGGAGTTGACCTGGTGGGGAACCTAAGAGGTCTGATAAATGACAGAAAAGAAACATCTTTTCAAGAGTAAAGCCTTCTAAATAAACAATAGAAGATGATTTGATAGAACCACTCCCCCTTCCAAACCCCTACACAGTTAAATAGTAGTATGAATATTACACCAGACCACCATCTTGACTATTGATTATGATGGATTTTTCCCTCAGAGATTCTTTTTGACATCAATCTACTCTGACACTTTCATTCCTCACCACTGAGGAAGAACGGCATTCTCTCCCAGAACAAGAAATAAGAAAATAAGCCAACTCTGAAAGGGAGAAAAATGTCAATGATTGAAGGGGAAGGGGATTTCATACAGCGGGAATTGAAGTGGTCAAGATGAACTAACCTTTTTTCATCTTCCTCTGTAGTATCCATGTGACAGTGATGCAGTTTGGGCCACACCTTGAAGCTGTCTACCTCTGGTGCTCTGAAAAGGACAGAATAAGTGGAAATAGATGGTGGAGGGGAAACTATAGGGATGTGGCTCATATGTGCT
Organism: Petaurus breviceps papuanus; assembly: GCF_028583685.1. Classification (NCBI taxonomy): domain Eukaryota; kingdom Metazoa; phylum Chordata; class Mammalia; order Diprotodontia; family Petauridae; genus Petaurus; species Petaurus breviceps. Next base: position 24,651,624 of record NW_027185655.1, read on the forward strand.
AAATGAGACAGAAAAAGACAGACAGAAAATAGTGTGAAAAAGTAATTTTGAGATAGATTTATTCAACTTTAGGCTTTCAGTGATGGAGAAGTGCATGGGTAAACTCAGTATTAATTTATATTTTAACTAGCTATCTCCCCTCCAAAAAAGTCTTATTCCTTAATGGACAGAGAACTAGACTTGAACTAAGTCTAGTTGGGATCTGTTGAGTCGGGATCTTGTGTCAGACACTTATTAAGTACATGACAGGAAAATCATATAACTTCATTCAGATTCAGTGTCCTCAAACATAAAATGGAGAAAATAATACTATCTACTTCTCAGAGCTGCTGGGAGGATCAAATGCAACAGGATATTAAAAGCACTTTGAAAATCCTAGATCTTTCTCTATATATTCTCTATATTTTCTTTTTTTTCTTTATTTTTAGTTTTCAAAATTCATTTCCATAAGATTTTGAGTTAGGCGGCCAGGTAGTACAGCGAGTAAGAGCACCGGCTCCAGTGTTGGGACGACCTGGAGATCGAATCCCGGGCTCAGACACTCAGCACCACACCCAGAAATAACTGGCCGTGTAACCTTGAGCAAGTTACTTCACCCCGATTGCTTAAAAAAAAAAAAGATTTTGAGTTGCAATTTTTCTCCCCATCTTTCCCCTACCCCCATGCTGTATCGCTGGGTGGTTGCTGTGCGTGGGGAGAGGAGGACCTTTGCCTGAGGTAGCCTGTTCTGTTTTAAAGGTCTGAAAATGTGGGTGCTTTCTACTTTATCTACCTGTGCCAATGTCATAACTACTCTGATGGCTTTCACTTTCTGGTTTTGGGACTCAGTCTTTTGGTATCTTAATAAATTTTCTAGTTTATTGTGTGCTATTCTTGTTATATTGTTGTGAAATTTTGTTGACACCAGTTATTCCTACTGTATTTTTGTCAAGTAAGGGACATGAAAGATCTTGGGGCCGAATGTAATGGAAATGTAAATTTTAAAGATCTTCCCTGCCCCTAGGCTAATGTGCACCTGAAGCCTGGGGTGGGAGGCTTGTTTTTCAGTAGATACTTCTTGATTGGCCAGTGAGTCAATAAGGTTGTTACATTCTCTGAGCCAGGAGAAGGCTATATAAGCCCTGTTGTGTAACTTTGTTGTGGGACTCACTTTGTGAAGTGTTATTTGATCTGAATTCTGGGAAGCCGTTGTTGAGAGTCCCCCGGCTTTGAAAAACCCAGAATGTGGAAACCCAGATGTTGACTGGGTATGGATGTGATGGTTGGACAGTTTGGAAATCTGTCTACTTGATGTTTCTGTCTTGATAATTATGCCTGTATACTTTGAGTTTCAGGGTGCTGACCTTTTCTCCTGAACAAGGTAAACGATATATGTCTGACTGATTAAAGTAAGCTTGTTAACCCATTTTGAGTTGCTTTCCTTTATCAAAACAGATCCAAGAACCTGTGTTGGCAGACACCCTGGGGAAGCCGGGGTGCTTGCTGTTACACATGCCAAGAGAGTGAGCCTATTGAATACCCCTTTTCCCAATCTGCTGTCTCTTATATCCTCACCCACTGCCCTCTAACTTTATAATAGGGCAAAATGGATTTCTATACCCCAGTGTCTATATATCTTATTTCCGAGTTGCATGTAAAAAAAAAAAAAAACTACTTTCTAAACATTTGTTTTTAAAACTTTGATTTCCAGATTCTTTCCCTTCTTCCTTCCTCACCCACTCCCACTGGGAAAATATAATATGTTGTAAATGTGTAGTTACACAAAACTTTTCCATAGCAGATATATTGTGAAAGACAAATATTTCCCTCTAACCTATCCCACCCTGCACGTATTCTATTTTCTCCTTTCACCCTGACCCTATAAAAAAGTGTTTGCTTCCCCAATCTGCCTTCCCTTCTATCATCCCCCCTCTTATTCTCTTCCCCCTACTTTCCTGCAAGGTAAGATAACCAGTTGAGTGTGTATGTTATTCTACCCTTCAGCCAAATTCAATGAGAGTAAGGTGACTCATTCCCTTTCCCCTTCCTGTTCTTCCCCTCCATTGCGACACTTTTCTCTTTCCTCTTATATATGAGATAATTTACCCTATTTTATCTCTCCCTTTCTCCTTCTCTAATTATATTCCTCTCTCACCTCTTAATTTTATTTTTTAGATATCATCCCTTCCTATTCAACTGATCCTGTGCCTTCTGTCTATGTATACATGTACACACATATACACATGTTCATATATATATACATACATATGTATATATGTTTATACACACATAAACCCTAATATATATGTATACATATATATGTATACATATATATGTATACATATATATATACATGCATATAAATTCCCTTCAATTATCCTCACACTGAGAAAAGTCTCATGAGTTACAATGATCCTTTTTTCCACGTAGGAATATTAAATAGTTCAACTTTAGTGAATTCATATTGATTTCTTTTTCTTGTTTACCTTCTCATGCTTCTTGTATTTGAAGGTCAAATTTTCTGTTTGGCTCTGGTTTTCTCATCAAGCATGCTTGAAAGTCCTCTGTTTCATTGAATGACCATACTTTTCCTGGAACATTATACTCAGTTTTGCTGGGTAGGTGGTTCTTGGTTTAAATCCTATCTCCTTTGACCTCCAGAATGTCATATTCCAAACTCTTCGATCCCTTAACATAGAAGCTGCTAGATCTTGTGTTACCCTGATCGTGTTTCCACAGTACTCAAATTGTTTCTTCTTTGCCACTTGCAATATTTTCTCCTTGACCTGGCAACTCTGGAATTTGGCTATAATATTCCTAGGAGTTTTCTTTTTGGGATCTTTTTAAAGAGGTTATTGGTGAATTCTTTTGATTTCTATTTTGACCTCTGGTTCTAGAATATCAGGTCAATTTTCCTTGAGAATTTCTTGAAGGATGATTTCTAGGATCTTTTTTTGATCATGGCTTTCAGGTAATCCAATAATTCTTAAACTATCTCTCCTGGATCTATTTTCCAAGTCAGTGGTTTTTCCAATGAGATATTTCAAATTGTCTTCTATTTTTTCATTTGTTTGGATCTGTTTTATAGTATCTTGATTTCTCATAAAGTCATTGTCTTCCATTTGCTCCAATCTAATTTTGAAGGAATTACTCTTCGGTGAGTTTTTGAAATGCCTTTTCCATCTGGCAAATTTGGATTTTTAAGGCATTCTGCTCCTCCTTGGCTTTTTGGGCCTCTTTTGCCATTTGGGTAAGTATTTTTTAAGGTATTATTTTCTTCTGTATTTTTTGGGACTCTTTTAGCAGACTGTTGGCATGCTTTTCATGCTTTTCTTCCATTGTTCTCATTTCTCTTCCCAATTTTTCCTCCACTTCTCTTACTTGATTTTCCAAATCTTTCTTGAGCTCCTCTGTGGCCTGTAGGCAGTTCATATTTTTCTTAGAAGCTTATGATGCAGGAGTTTTGACTTGGTTGACTTTTTCTGTTCCACGTTTTGATCCTTTTTGTTCCCAAAACAGGATTCTGTTTTCTCATTGTGCTTCCTCTGCTTTCTCATCTTGACAGCAAATTACTTGTCTTTTGAGCTCTTTGCACAGTAGAACTCTGCTTCCAGAGTGGAGAGAGCTTTGTCCCAAATCGCTGGGCTTTTAACAAATGTTGTCAGATGTCTGAGGAGGGTGTCCTCTCTACAGCCACCAGAAGCTCTGGTACAATGGTGTTCCTCACCCCAGGACCACCACCACCAAAGACAGTGACCTGGATTCAAGTATGTCAAAGCAGGAGTGATTACCCTCTGAATAGTTGCTTGGTCCCCCTATGATTTGCAGGCCAGGATCTCCAGAGGCAGCTCCACAACTCAGCCACCTCTCTTCCTAGTGGCAGGGGCTGGACCAAGCTCTTCTGTCACCCAGTTCCAACAGAGCTCCCCACTGACATTTATTTTCTCTTTGGTATTTATGGGTTGAGAATTCTGGAAACCACCACAGCTGCTGGTGATTCACTCTCTTGAAGTCTGCTCTGAACAGTCTAGGCCACTGATCAGGGCAGCTCTGGGTCTGGGCCTGTGCAGCTCATGCAGGACTGTGCTCGGCTCCCAGTCTGGTGAGATAAGACCCTTCCTATTCTCCTGCCAGGCTTCCTTCAGCAGAAGATTTATTTATCTCTGTCACTTTGTGGGTTCTGTAGCTCTAAAATTTGTTTACAGTAATATTTTATAGGTATTGGACTATATATTTTCTACATTTTTTTATTTTCACATTTGCTATATGAAAGCATTATTGTTGTTATCTTTAATGTCTCCTCCCCTTTTCTTGTAAAGACAATGAGCATTTCCCCTCATACTTGATATGTCCTATCAGCCTTTGTGTAATCTGGACAAATATTATTATAGTATTACAGTGATATTTGTCATTCAGAATTAAAATAAATACAAACATAATTAAATATGATTAGACAAGTAACTGATTTTTTTAAAAAATGTTGGGACCCATGTGGCAGGATGACAATGAACACATTATTCCTCTGAAAAGTTCAACAGAAAAAGATAAAATCTCTAGTGTTTTATGCCACTTGAGCCAGAACATTAGCAGAGATATTTTAAGGAATGAAATGGATGACGTTTACATTTTCTGGGAAGTCCTGAGAAACATATGACTCCAAGTTAACATGAAGAGACAATTCTCCTTAAAAGGTGAGCACCTCATTTTCCTAAGGGAACAAATTAGACTAGGAGTCTACATAGTGCAAAGGGACATGAAGACTTGACAATTGCTCCATTAACTTGATTAATTTAGGCATCTGAAATTGGATGTTGAACAGTTATCTGGTCAAAATCTCTTCAGTTGTCACTACTTTAAGTATGAGAATTAGAATGTAGAATGTGACCTAAGGGTTCACTTTGGGGCTATTTTTATTTATTTCAATTAAACAAACTTCTATTAACCATCTTCCATGTGAAAGACATTCTCAAGACCCTGTGTATGTGAAGACCAAAAAAAAAAAAAGAAGAATCTTTGTTCTATGTAACTGGGGACCTCAGCATTTAGATAAATAATTTTAGGACAAGTATTTTTTAAGTTGAGTCTACCCATACAATGGTAGCACCCAGAAGAGATTCTGGACCTCATCTACTCCAACACTCTCATTTTACAAGTGAAGAAATAGAAACCCAGAGGGGATGAGAAATTTGCTCAGGGTCAGCAAACTAGTAGATATCTAAGGTAGAATTTAAATTTAGTTCCTCCAGACTGCATTCAGTGTTCTGTCTACTACACAAGGCTGCCTGTCATCAAAACACTTCATGCAGTTTTTCTGATTGTAATATGGCATCATAGCTTCCTGTATTCCACAGTAGTTTCTTGCTTGATATGTTTCTGCCTTCCAAAACCTGATGTAGTCAGCCCCTGATCCTGTAGCCTGAAGGCCAAAGTCAAATGTTCAGAAATGCCTTTGAAGTATCATAAGTAAGGTACTTCAAAGGGATTTTGCATATAAGTGAATAAAACATTCTTATAAGCAAATTGGGTCATCAAGACCACCTAAGCAGGTACAGATCTTTTCACTTCTAAAGTGAATTTCTTAAGACTAAAATTTTATCTCTAAATGATTCTCAAATGCAGAAAGATAAACTTCATGAAAAATAAAACTATGAAAATATTCTGAGTTTTGAACATATTTTGCTATTAATAGCAAAGGTGCTGAAGTTTTGCGGAATAAGTATGTGAACTATTTTCTAAATGCTAAAGGCACTTTATGAAATTTTTTTGAAGAATATTAAACATCCCCACTTGTCCATAATTGGAATTCATGTTCCTAACCTCAGAGTTACCCTTGCAATCTTGGCTATCCCTCACCCCACATACCCACATACCCAATCAGTTTCCAAGTCTTTTTTGGAAATAGCATTTTCCCCAATAACATGTCAGGACAATTTTTAGCATTCATTTTTACAAGATTTTGAGTTCCAGATTACCCTCCTTCCTCTCCCCTGTAGGCAATTTTATATAGGTTATACATGTGATATCATGTAAAATATATTTCCATATTAGTCACACTTGTGTAAGGAGAAGCAGATCAAAAGGGGAAAAACATGAAAAAAAGAATATAGTAAGTGAAAAAATATGCTTCAATCTGCTTTCAGAGTCTATCAATTCTTTATCTGGATACGGATAGCATTTTCATTTATGAGTCCTTTGAACATATCTTAAAGCATTATGTTGCTGAGAAGAGCTGAGTTATTCATAGATGATCATCATACAATGTTTCCGATACTGTGTACAATGTTTTCCTGGTTCTGTTCATTTTACTTTGCATCAGTTGAAACAAATCTTTCTAAGTTTTTTTTTTCTGAAATCTATTCATATATCACAGCTTGTTCAACCATTCCCCAATTGATGGGCATTCCTTCAATTTCCAATAATTTGTCACCAAAAAAAGGTCTGCTATAAATATTTTTGCATTTGTAGGTCCTTTCCCCCAATTAAAAAAAATTCTTTTGGATACAGTCCTATTGCTAGACCAAACAGTATGCAGAGTTTGGTTGCCCGGTAAGCATAGTTCCAAATTGCTCTCCATAATGGTTGGATCAGGTCACAACTCCTTCAAATTTAAATTAAGGCTAGATTCCTTTTAATTATTAACATTTCCATTAGGTCAGCATGGTGCAGTTTGGGAATTATTCACTCTTACTATTGAATCATTGTTATTAATCATAAGAATCTCTGGACTGAAGAGAAATCACTCCTCTATCCATTTTCCTTCTGGCACAATTACTCATGGAAAACTTGAATTAGCAGAAAGATCAATTGGATTTGGCAATAGTTGGTGGTACCAGTAGTTGGTAGTTGTAATTACCTAGAACGACAAGGGAAAACAATATTCAATTGAGAACTTTGTATATCTACTCATCAAGTTAACAAGCCTGCCATGTGTTAGGCACTATGCTAAGCACAGGAGATACAAAGAAAGGGATGGAAGAATAGTCCCTGTTTACAGGAAGCTTATACTGGGCAAGACAAAATGCAAACAATTATGTAAAAACAAGATGTGTATAGAGTAAAAAGGAGGTATCTCAGAGGGAAGATTAAGGTTTTGTTTGTTTTAAGGAATTCTAAACAAATTTTGCTTGCCCAACTTTGCATGTACAATCAAGTAAGTGCCTGATGTGAGAGATATGAATGAGATTATACCATAAGTATGATTTTAATGAATTCTAAATGGTAATGATGGTGTTTCCACACAGTTGCAAAACTGAAATGAAAATATGTGAATCAGCCCATAATACAGAAGTAGGGAAGCAATGTTGTACAGCATAAGGAAGGATTCATTTGAAATGAAAGGACCTCATTTCAAATTCTGTGTTTGGAATTTATTGTCTCTATGACCTTGAAAATATCAGTTAAACTCTTTGATCCTCAGTTTCCTCAACTATAAAATAAGGGGAATAGGACTAGGTGACTTCTAAGGTTCCTTCCAGGTATAAATCAATGACTCTATGATTGTAACCTCTAGCCCAGTGATTTGCTTATTCTGGCGTCATCGTAGACCATCAAAGTGTGGAAGATAAAACAATTACTATAACTGGTTAATTACTTAAATAATTCAGATTTAAATATACTTTAAGAACTACATGTCTTCCTTGACTCCCTACCTTGATTAAATGTACAGATCAATTGTTTGATCTCTGCCTTACCCTTGGGCTGTAAAGTCACAGCTAGAGTTAGCTCGATCTTTAAACTTTTCAAAATGTAAAATTCTCTTTTGATCATGAATAAAATGTTTCTTGATTATAATATTCAGAATTGCTTGTAATACTCTCACCTAGAATGATATGTTTATGGATTCATGAGCACAAATAAAAAGGATGTCTTTAAAGTATCCATATAATTTGCATACTGTTCAGAATTTCATCAGGTCTAAATGCTGAGCTATGAGAAATCATGTGCAAAAATTAATGTGTTCATCGTATTATATATAAAATATTAATATTGCCCCTTGATATTATCTCCTTTTACCATTGTTTTTCAGACAGCCATTTTATCAGGGTGCATAATCTTGCTACAGCGAGACAGACAATGGCCTACAAAGTCCAAGTAGCACTTTTTAATTTAATATTATGTGAACTGCCAATTTTTAAATTACACTGAGATGTGTGAGTGCCAGCCTCAATGCAATGGAAACTGCTTTCTTCCAGGATCAAGGTTTAATAACATGATAGTATGAGTCATGGCCAGACGATGAACTCACTGGTCTATTCAGAAGTAGCCAAAGATTAATGTTTAATAAAGAGCAGGTCATCACTGGGCAGTTTAACTTTCTCAAGAAGGTTTGAGCTCATTTGGTGCTTTAGAATATGGTCACCTTGTTGGACTAATACACAAACGAAATCCCCATTTCATACTGAGATTTTTCTAGTGAACCATGGCACATAATTTTGCAGCAATTATTACTGCTTTCTTGCTTATTGGGCCATAGTAAACACTGATGCCAATGATTTTTATACCCAGGATCACAAATTATACTGCACACAAAGCAGAATACCTGTTGCCATTGTTTTTATTTTCCTGTTATCAGAAACAGGATATCCCAGAACTCTTTACTATGATTCCTCTAATCTTTGTAATATGGCATCAATTAAAGAGCTAATGAAAGGGAATACAGCCCACAAGAGTATTGACATGGATGGAGAAAATTACTCTGAAAATCACAGAACTGCAGAGTTGGACAAGACTCAGAAGCCATTTGATACAATCTGTGCCTGAATATAAATAAATAGGAATTACAGAATTTGAATTGGAACTTCAGAGGTCATATATCAGAAAAAGAATCCTCATTATCCCACAAGAGATCAAGTCCTTATTTGAAGTCCTCCATTGAGGAGTCCCCTGCCTCCCAATGCAGCACATCCCCTTTTATGATTGTTCTAGTTCTCAGAAAACCACTCCTGAGACCAAGCCTAGGTCACCCTCTTCTACTTCCTAATGTTCCTATTCCACCCCTCTGTTGCCAAACAGAATGAAACAATCCTCACCATCACATTCCCAACTAGCATTTCAATGTCTTCTTAAAGATCTCTACTGACAGGAAACCTATTCTCTCTCAAGAGCAAATTTCCACATTGAAATAACTAAGCATCAGGAAGCTTCTCCCTTGTATCAAGCTTATGATTCTTTCTTTGTAATGTGTATTTTAGATCTATCATCTGTGTAACAAAGTTAGCCCTTCCTCCATATGATCCACCATCAAGTCCTTGACAACAGGTATAATAATACGCTCAAGTCTTCTTTTGCCCAGAGCATGAAGTCCAGATCATTCACCTGACTCTCAAATGATATGGTCTCCAGTTTCTTCACCATCCACTATATCCTCCTCCAGAATACCACAGTTAAATATTACATTTGAACTTTCATAGAACTTAGTCTGAAAATGATGCCTTTCTTAACATAGGAGGATGGGACTGACATAAAAAAAAACTGTTGAATCATTTTGAGTTTGCTGTCCATCAGACACATCATATCACAATATTAATAAAATCACAAATTTACAATGAGAAGGCACCCTAGATGTCATTTATTCCAACCTTCTAACTTTATAGATAAGTCCCAGAGAGGTGAAATAATTTTCCTATAATCTCCCAGGTAATAAATAAAAGAAGCAGGGCTTGAAAGTAGGTCCTGTAACCCAAAATTCAGTGTTTTTTTTTCTACCACTCAAGGTTCTTTCTCAACTGAAATTTAAAAAGAGCAAGACCTAGGAAAACTAGAAGGGTCACTGCATTACAGTGATTTTATAAGAGTTTCATAAGAATAAATATGGAGTATATGAGGCAATACTAAAGTGAGTACATGAAAGCCCAAAACTAAGCTTATTGTAAACACTTAATAAATGCTTTTTCATTCATTCATTAATTTGAAGAGGAGTTCCCCAGAAGCCAAGAGATGATCCTCCTCTTACAGAAAGTTCTTAAAGTTTTAGTTAGTGTTTCCATGGCGGTTGAGACACAGTTGTCCATGAAGTGATCAATGATTTCTGTACATTAACTCATTTAATTCTCACAAAAACTTGTAAGTTAAATATTATTCATGTTATTATAGACATTTTAAATTAGAGGAATCAGAGGCTGAGCAACTTTTAAGGAAGATCAAGAAGTTAATTCAACTAAATGCACCAAACAAGTTCCAAATATATACAAATTACTGTTACACATTATGGGTATATTAATTTTAAAAAAAATCTCTGCCTTCAGCTTACAATTTACCTGAAAGTTTGATACATAGAGATAGATAGAAAGATAGATAGACAGACAGACAGACAGACAGACAGACAGACAGACAGATAGATAGATAGATAGATAGATAGATAGATAGATAGATAGATAGATAGACAGACAGACAGATGGATGGATGGATAGATATAGCTAGAGACAAGTAAACAGAAAACAATTTCAGGAGGCATGAGTACTAACAAATGGAAGAAATAGGAATAGTCTCATTCAATATATGTCAACT
>NW_027185655.1:24662508-24698084 GCF_028583685.1 Petaurus breviceps papuanus
CTGTTGTTGCAGGGGTCTGGAGACTGTCCTGCAGACAGAATGAATACTGTCCACTGGTGAGGGACAGTACTGTTGTTGCAGGGGTCTGGCAGCCTTTCTGTTGGTTCAGAAGCCCTGAAGAAGGATTTTCTTGTTGTATGTTTACAGAAATCCTGGGAGAGGGCTTTGCTAATGTGTTCAGGGGTTCTAGGGCTGTTCTACAGACAGAGGATAAATTCATGAAGGGACTGGCAATGTATCTTATGGCCTTGCTAAGCCTTGTCTCTCCAGGAACTAAGATTGCTGAGAACTTGCCTCGTGTCAAGATGAAGAAAAGACCTCCATTTGGGTATTAAGTGCTGTGTTTAAACTTGATGTAACTCTGGGGTAGATTCAATTGTGATCCAGGAGGTGGGGAACTTTTGACCTTATTGTGCTCTGTGATTGACAAATGAAGGTACTTTACCTATGTTTGGAAACTAATCTCCATTTGAGAAGAGGGGTTTTGTGGTGGACTTAATTAAGGTATAGCCTAGGGGTGGAGTAGTATTTAGAACAGGGACTTTGTAATTGATTGAATGATTGGAAGGTCCTGGGGTTGGGGTAGTACTTGGAGATTATTTAATCACACTTAGTAAATGCTGTATTTTGAATGATGTCATGTTTTGATCTTCTCTGTTCTTGGTTTGTCACTGAATAAAATAGAGAGCACCTATGCTGGTATTTTGAACCTGGGAAGTTGCCTTTCTTTTGTCATTACATTACATCAACTTAGCTGCACTTTGAAAGAAATTTGGGATGCTAGGAAACAAAGTTGAAATAGAGTACATTACAGGCATAGAGTACAAATGCATGGAACTGGAATGTTGTAGATTGACTGAAAAAGTGAATCATTGAATAGTTTTCAGGTTTGTAACAAATAGAGGGGTTTTTTTTTTGCTTTTTTTTTTGGAGGGCAATTGGGGTTAAATAACTTGCCCAAAGTCACATGGCTAGTTTTGAGAGAGAGAGAGAGAGAGAGAGAGAGAGAGAGAGAGAGAGAGAGAGAGAGAGAGAGAGAGAGAGAGAGAGAGTGTGTGTGTGTGTGTGTATGTGTGTGTGTGTTAAGTGTCTGAGGCCAGATCCAAACTCAAGTCCTCCTGGCTCCAGGGCCACTGGTCTACTCACTGTGCCACCTAGCTGCCCGAGATTATTTTTTAAAATAAGTCTTACAATGGCCCTGTGAGATAGATACTGTTTTTATCACCCACACTTTATAAATAATGAAACTGAGACAGAGTTTAACTGACTTGCCCAGGGTCAAACAACTATTAAGTGAGGCAGGATTTGAACTCAGGTCTTCCTAACTTCAAGATGATAGAAACCTAATAAAGCTGCCCCCAGCCACAATATTCTAACTTCCTTATAGGTTCCACTTCCCCTACATATCCACTCACCTCCCTGCCCCCACACTTAATATTCTAACTCCTTTATATATGCCTCACTGCTCACTATCCAGTGGAACAACAGGTGTGTCCACAAACTCATATTTCTCACAGAAAAAAACAGGAGTGTCCATGTGATGAGATCGCAACCACTGCCTCCAGCTAGCCACTGCCCCCAGATCCATTGTTCATATTTCCCACAGAAACAGCAGGTATGCCCATGCACTCAGCCACAATCACATCCATCTAGTTAGTCTTAGATAGGACCACAATCCTCAGCCAATCAGAAAGCAGCACCATCAGGATGCCTAAGCAGGATGTGGATCCCAAAACAATGGAAGGGACTTTCCCTAAGTAAGCACCTACATAGTAATAGAAAAAGCTGTCCTTTAGGTGAACTAGAGACATAGAGAGGTTTATTATAATATCATTATCATACATATATACCCCTCTCAATGGGTTTTTCTGTAATGCACTGTGGGTAATTGAATAGAGTTTCACTGAGGCTGGGACTCCTCCCCTATTACCTAATCCTTTAACAAACCACTCCTGCGTTTTTTGTATTCATAATTTCTGCTACGTAATTGCATCTTTACCCTATAAAAATCCATCTTGCTTTCTCTGAAGTTGTGGTTCCTCTTGGAACTTAGCCCTCTTCATGAGAGGCAACAATCTCAATAAATGCCTATACTTGGATTAGAGGTGGTTTGACTCTGAATTCTTTGAGATGGTTTCCCCACAACATATCATGAAAATACAAGAAAGACCTGTTCTTTATCCACTATCACCTAGTTATGTTCTATGACTTGAAGGAGAGTAATATGAAATGAAACAGAGAAGGTAAGTGAAGGGCTTTAAATTCCCAATGGAGAAGTCATTTTATCAAAGGAACAATGTACAAAAGTACCATGATCTGCTATGTGGTTTATGAATAATAATTTTTCAGCTGTGTTGAGGGTATATAGAAGAATTGGGAACCTGGAAATAAATTGACTAACTTAAAGGATATTTTAGTATTACAGTCATCAGTTGTTTAGGATTTGAACTAGACTGATAGCAATTTTCCTAGAGAAAAAAAGAATGGAATTAAGAGATGTATAAAGAGTTAGCAATGAACTGGATATAATGAGTAATAAAGAGGGAAGAATCAAGGATGTTTCTAAAGCTTAAAAACTGGGTGACTCGAATGGTGATGTCTTTAAGAAAAATAAGGAAATTTAAAGAATAGATAAATTTAAGGAAATATAATTAATTCTGTTTGGGATGTGCTAAATTTAAGATGATTCTGGGAGACCCAGGTGGATATGCAGGCAAGTGTTAATTATTCTGGAGTTCAGGTGAGATATTTAAGCCAAATATTTATATATTTGAAAGTTATCTGAATAGAAATCAATGAAACCATAGAAAATGATGACAGATGGAGGGGAGACAAAGAAAGAAGGAAGAGGAGATAAGAAGAGAGAATGAGAATAGAGGATATTGAGAGATTGTTAAGAGCTACCCACTTAGTGAACAGGAGAAGGATGATGGTCCAGAAAAACAAAGGACACAAAAAATCAAACTCAGATAAGTAGGAAAAACCCAAGAGTAGTAGAAGAGTAATGGAATTTCAGGGAGAAACGATGGGGTCACCTATACCAAAAGCTAAAATGAGATCAAGTAGAAAGAGGATGGAGACAAGATAATTGGATTTAGCAGTTAAGAGATTCTTGGCAACCTTGGGGAGAAGCAGCTTCAATTGAGTGACAAAGTCATAAGTCAGATTAAAAAGGAATAACAAATGACTAGGAGAGGCCAAGCCTTGACAATTCTAGTCAAAACATTTGCCATGTCTCCTCCTTCTCCCTTTTTTACCATTCATACAGACACTAACCTAGTTCAAACTTCATCATCTCTTGCCTGGGGTATTATGATAGCCTCCTAAATGGTTTCCCTTTCTCCTTAGTGACCTCTACAATTTGTCCCATATACAATAGACAAAGTAATATTTCTTAAACACTGATCTGATCATGTCATTTCCCTGCTCAAAAAATGAGGAAATTACCAATAACAAAAATAAAAGGATGAATATTTACAAAAACAAACAAACATAAGACCTAGTTTAACAAAACAGACCATCTAAAGTACCCTATCTTGGAAAAATAAATTGGAGAAACCATGAATGAATACCCCAAAGTGGAAAAGTGACCAAAATCTATCAAATGAATTCTATCAGATATTTAAATTACAAATAATATTAATGTTACATAAACTGTTTACAAAGAGAGAAACTACCTTGTTAAACTCCTTCCATGAGAAAAATATGGTGCTTTGAGCAAGTAGAGAAAAATAAGAAGAAAAATAAAAAATACCAATAATAAATTTTGACATAAAATTAAGATATTACAATAAATCTTTTTAATATTTACTATGACCTACCTGTATTTCTACCAAGAGTGGGGAAAAAATCACTTTTAGGAGATGTTCATTCAAATATTCAAATTAAATATGTCAAGAAGCATAGCAAGATAATTCTGGAAGAGGGTATTTGCACAAGATTACAGATGGTATTAAACCATGAAAGATAGTGAGAAATTCTGTTCCCCCCCACACACACACACACATGCAATAGGGAGGTGTTAAAGATTTATCAGAAAAAAAAGTGAAATTGTCAGACATTAAAAAACAAAGATTAGACTGATAGTAGATGAGGAACAAAGTGGAGACAGAAAGCAAACAAAATATGGGACAATGGAAGGAGTACTTAAATGGGTATCAATAAAGTTGGATTCAAGTCTTCAATCTGCCACTTACTAACATCTGAGCCTGAGCAACTCACTTATATTCTCTGTGTCTATTCCTTATTTATACAATTAGAATATTGTAAACATAATTTCTTAGACACCTTGAAAATTGGATCTTTAGTGATTCTATGTCCTGTCATTTATGACATACCTCTTGCCTGGGGTATTATGATAGCCTCCTAAATTGTCTCCCTTTCTCCTTAGTGACCTCTACAATTTGTCCCACATACAATAGACAAAGTAATATTTCTTACTTTGGTAAAACACAGGCAGGTGGTAACACTGTCCTGTATTAGTGAAGAAAGAAAAGAATGACACACAATATATTAATTATTTGTTAGATGAGAGAACTGTAAAATCAAACATTTAGGTATAAATATGAATGTTTTTATATTTCCTTTTTGACATTCTTACTTTTTTCCTTTCACTTCCTTACCATGGTCTGAATCCTAACAGCTTTGCCTCAGTTTTTCTCTTTTATCTGTGTGCTGGGAGCTGAAAGACATCATCATTTATATTCCTAATTGTTTCACTTATGCTCAAGCAAGTTCTTTAAAGTTTAGGGCACCTGAAACTATAATTTCTAATAATGTGATCCAAAAACACATGAGAGAAGGTTTTTTTTTTATTTATACTCCCAGTGCCCAGCATAGTACCTGGAACAAAGTAGGTACTTAATAAATACTGATTGGTTGGAGAAATTGGAAGAATAATTACAGGGGCTCCCTAAGCTCTGCCAAATTCTCCAGACAAAGCAGGAATTCTGGAGTGACAGAAGCAAATGAAAGAAAAGGGTAAAAAGATTTTCCAACTCAAGAAAACTTAAAAGTTGGCAAGAAGTCTCTCTCACTAGGGTAAAATTAGAGCACATTCCTGAGAAGACAGTTCCCAGAAAGCCAGCAAGAGGTATTGAGGGTGACTGAATAATCTGTGGCAGTGCCCTTCAGAACTCTCAACCCATAAATGGTTAGGGGGTCAGGTAACTGGTCAGAAGAGGATGACAGGGGACCCTTTCCTGACCCCATAAGTAGGACTCCATTGCCTTGCCCATACCTGATTCTGAGTCCCAGACCCAGAGTAAGAAGGAGCAGGAGAAATGAGGACCCTGGTCACAGTTCTAGGTTGGGAAATGTGCTTCTGTTCCACCACAGACCAAAGCAAAGGCCAGGAGAGCAGTGACCACACCTCTCCTTAGGTCACACAACATTGGAAGAACACATAACTTACAGAAGTCCAGAACTAATTCTGAAAACAGCAGCATTAAAAACCTGAAGCTTGGGATAGTGTTTCTTTCAGATAAGGAGAAGGGTTCAATTTTAACACAAAGTTAAAAGTCAAGAAATAGGCTAGGAAAAAATGAGCAAACAATAACAACAAAAGAGAATCTAACCATAGAAAATTACTATGGTGAAAGGGAAAATCAAAATACAAACTCAGAAAACAAAGAAAGAAAAGAAGGTACATACAAAGTCTCAAAGAAAAATGTAAATAATACCTGGAAGAGCTTAAAAAGAATTTTAGAAATTTGGGAGACAAGAAAAATGAAAAAAAGAAATGACAATCATGGTCAAGAAAATCATGAAAAATGAGTCAACAGCTTGATAAAATAGGAACAAAATATACTGAAAAATATACTTTAAAAACATAATAAGCCATGTGGTAAAAGAGGCACAACAATACACTGAAGAGAAAAAACTACTTAAAAAGTATAATTATCCAAGTGGAAAAGGAGGAATAAAAGTTCACTTAAGAAAATAATTATTTATAGATTAGAATTGGGTAAATGGAAGCTGATGACTTCATGTGACATCAAAAAACAATAAAACAAAGTCAAAGGAATGAAAAGAAATAAGAAAATTTGGATGATCTCGTGTATTATTTATAGCATTTAAGATCTTCCCCATCCATTAGGGAAGATTGATTAGGGAAGCTTGCTTGTAAGAAGGCTTTCACACCTTTTGCTAATTTCTAATTAGGTATTGAGTCACACAGATTATGATGCCTTCTGGCTCTGAGAAGTGTTTATATACTCTGAGTTAGTATTTTGCTTCTGGGGCTCACTTATGTGAAAGATCTTGCTATTCCCTGGTCAAGATTCTGAGCGGTCATATGTTTCTTAATGACAAAGAATAATGACATAATGACAAAGAATGACAAGAATCAATCAAAAAAATCAAAAGAATGAAAAACAAGAATATGTAAAATTCCCAATGGGGAAAAAAACTGACCAGAATAATAGATCCAGGAGAGACAATGAATCATTGGTCTAACTGAAAGTCATAATCAAAAGGAATACCTGGATGCATCTTTCATGAAATTTTCGAGAAAACTACCCTAATATCTTGAAACTAGAGTGCAAAATAGTCATTGACAGAATTCACTGATCACCTCAGGGAAAAGATTCCAAAATAAAAATTCCAAGGAACATTCTAGTCAAATTTCATATCTATCAGATTAAGGAAGAAAAAAGTCAAATATCAGGGAGCCAGAATTAGGATTTCACAGAACTTGGCAGGTGTAACATTAAAACATCAGAGGTCATGGAAAATGATATTCTAGAAGGCAAAGGAGCTAGGATTACAACTAAGAATCTCCTACCCAGTGAAATAAAGCATAATACGTCAAGGGAAAATGGCCATTCAGTGAAACAGAAGGAATTTAAGCTTTGATATAGAAAAGACCAGAATTAAAACAAAAATATGATCTTCAGCATCAAGACTCAAGCGAAGCATAAACAGGTAAAAATGGAAAAGAAAACATAAGAAAATGATTTTTTTTCCATATAAACTAAATCAAATTGCCTGCCATTTTCAGAAAAGAGGAGAGGAGGGAGGGAAGTAGAAAAATCTGGAAATCAAAATCTTGTAAAAATAAACGCTAAAAGTTTTCTTGCTATCTAATAGGGAAAAAAATAAAATACTTTTAAAATGGCAAAAAAAAAGAATTACTGGACTGCTTGAAAACTATGATTAAAAAAGAAACTAGACTTCATCTTTCAAGAAATTACCATAGAAACATGCCCTGATATCCTAAATTAAGAGGATAAAAAAGAAATTCGAAGAATCCACTGGTCACATTCTGAAAAAGATCCCAAAATGAAAACTCTCCGGAATATTACAGTCAAATTCCAGAGATCCCATGTCAAGGAAAATTATTACAAGCTGCTAGGAAAAAAACCAATTTAAATATTGTGGAGTCATAGTCAAGATAACACAAGATTTAGCAGCTTCTGTCTTAAAGGAGTGAAAGGTTTGGAATATTATATTCCAGCAAGCACATGAGCTCATATTACACCAATAATAACTCATCCAGCAAAAAATGAATAACATTCTTCAAGGGGAAAATGTATATTTAATTAAACTGATGACTTTCCTGTTGGATATCATTTCTGCTGAAAAGACCAGACATGAATAGAAAATTTTACTTTCAAATATGACTCAAGAGACAGGAAAGATGAATCATAAGGGATTCAATAAGGTTAAAGAGTCTAGATTTCCTACATGGGGAAATGATACTAGTAACTCCTAAAAACTTTTTCTTTATTAGGATAGTTAGAAAGAGGGTGCATAGATAGAGGGCATGGGTATGATCTTATTATGACATAATAATAGCTATAAAAGGAGCAAAACTGTTTATGTTCTTATAGGGGAAATGGTATATATATATATATATATATATACACATATATAATATGATAAATGATAGTCAAGTGCATATATATACACTACATGTATATGTATGTGTATATATTTATATACACATGCACATATATCATCAGATATATAATTACTCAGAACTTTATCATTATTAGGGTCCTGGAAGAATGTGGAAGGAAGAGGTAGAATGGGAATAAATTATTTCATATAAAAGAGTTGCAAAAGAACTTTTTCAGTGCAGGGGAAAATGAGGGGTGGGGTGAGCAATACTTAAATCTTATTCTCATAAGAATTGGTTCAATGAAGTTATAACATACATAGCCAGTTGGGTATAGAAATATGTTTTACCCTACACAGAAGTAGGAGAAGAAAGGCATATGATACATGATGGCCAGGCAGAGGCTTATAAGAAATGAGGGCAGATTGGATAAAGCAGTAGTTAGAAGCAAAGCACTTTTGAGGATGAACAGGGTGAAAGGAAAGAAAGAGAAAAAGGAGGGGGAAATATATAATGGAGGGAACTACACAGTTAGTACTCATAACTGTGAATGGGATGAACTCATCCATAAAAAGGAAGCAGATAGCAAAGTGGATCAAAACCAGATTCCTACAATATTTTGTTTACAAGAAATGCACTTGAAAGAGAGAGACATACACAAAGTACAGATAAAGGGCTGGAGAACATTCTATTATACCTCAACTGAAGTTAAAAAAAAAAGCAAGGGTAGCAATCATGATCCCAGAATAATCATAAGCAAAAATAGATCTAATTTTTAAAAGATCAGCAGAAAAACTAGATTTTAATAAGATAACATAGACAATGAAGTAACATTAGTATTAAACAAATACACTAAATATCAGAGCATGTAAATTCTTAACGAAAAAGTTAAATGAATTACAGGAAGAAACATACAATAAAAGCATACTAATGGAGGGCCTCAACTTTTCCCTCCGAAAATTAGACAAATCTAACAAAAAATAAACAAGAAAGAAATTAAGGATATGAATGGAATTTTAGAAAAGTTAGATAATGATTGACCTCTGAAAAAAATGAATGGGGATAAAAAGGAACCTACCTTTTTCTCAGTTGTACATGGTACCTATATAAAAATTGAGCATAGGCATAAAAACATCACAACCGAAGGCAGAAAAGCAGAGATAGAAAAAGCATCCTTTACAGATCATAATACAAAAACAATTACATTCAGTAAAGTGTCATGGAAATGTAGATTAAAAATAAATTGTAAACTAATCTAATCCTAAAGAATGAGTGGGTCAAAGAACAAATTATAGAAACAATCAATAATTCCATTAAAGAGAATAACAACAATGAGACAATATACCAGAATTTATGGAATGCAGCCAAAGCAGTACTTAGGGGAAATTTATGTCTCTAAATCTTTATATCAATAAAACAGAGAAAGAACAGATCGATGAATTAGGCAAGCAACTAAAAAAATTTAAATCCACAATTAAATACCAAATTTGAAATCTTGGGAAATAAAAGACAGAATAATAAAACTGGAAGTAAGAAAATCATTGAACTAATAAAGCTAGGTATTTTTAAAATAAAACTCTGGTTAATTTTAAGATAAAGAAAGAAGAAATCAAATTATCAGCAACAAAAATGAAAAAGGTGAATTTATCATTATGATGATTAAAACTCTAAGAGCTATTTTGCCCAAGTATATGGCAATAATATAACAATCTAAATGAAATGGATGGATATTTGCCAAAAAAAATGGAAGTTGCACAAATTAACAGAAGAGAAAAGAGATTACTTAAATAATCCTATCTTAGAAAAAGAAATTAAATGAACCATCAATTGCTAATTCCCTAAGAAAACATGCCCAGGACAAAGGATTCATGAGTGAATTATATCACACATTGAAAGAACTAATTCCAATACTATTTGTAAAATAAGCAAAAAAGGATCCTAATAAATTCCTTTTGTGCCATAAATATGGTTCTGATGCCTAAATCGGGAAGAGCAAAAAAACAGAAAAAGAAAAGTAGATAATTTTCTTAATGAATATTGATGAACTTTTTAAAAATAAAATAGAAGCAAAGAAATTACAGCACTATATCACAATGATATGTGACCTCTATGACCAGGTGGGATTTTTTTGGTCAGGAGTGCAGTATTCTTTCAATATCAAGAAAACTATCAGCAAAATTGACCATATCAATAACAATATAAATATAAATTATATTATTATCTCAATAGATACAGAAAAAGTTTTTGAGAAAATATAGTATCCATTCCTAGTAAAAACCCTATATAACATAGGGATAAATGTAGCTTTCTTTAAAATGATAAGCAATATCTATCTAAAACCATTAGCAAGGATTATCTGTTATGGGCATAAGCTAGAAGCCTTCTTGGTAATATCAGGGGTGAAGAAAGGATGCCCATGATCAACAATATTATCCAATAGTATGTTAGAAATGCTAGCTATGACAATAAGAGGAGAAAAAGAATTGGAAAATAAAAAAAATTAGAACAGTCAATGAAGAAACAAAATTATATCTCAAAAGGAAAAGATAAAAAGAGAAACTGCATTTAAAATGATTGTAGTCAATTTAAAATTCTTGGGAGTCTACCTGCCAAGACAAACTCAGGACCTATATGAACATATTTACAAAATTTTTCACATAATATCAAATTCAACAACTAGAAAAATATTAATTACTCACGAGAAGGTCAAGTCAATACAATAAAACTACAATTCTGCCTAAACTAATTTTGTTACTTGGTATCAAACCAATCAAACCACCAAAATATTTTATAGAGATAGAAAAGATAATAAGATTCATCTGGAAGAATATCAGGGAAATAAATGAAAGAATGTGAAGGTGTCTTAGCCATACCAGATCTCAAACTATGTTACAAAGTAGTTATCATCAAAACAATCTGGTACTGGCTTAGAAATAAAGTGGATGATCAGTGGAATAGATTAGGTACAGAATACAGTGTAGTAAATGACCACAGTAATCTAGTGTTTGATAAACAAAAAGATCCAAACTTTTTGTAAAAGAACTCACTTTCTTTTTTTTTTATTTTTTAATTTATTAATTTGTTTGTTTCCTTTTAGTTTACAGGATTCAATTCCACAATTCCTTGAATTTCACATTTTGTCCCCCTCCCTCCCTTCCCCCCCACATGGCGTCTTATAATCAAGTATAGGATCTGTAGATACTTTCACATTATACAATGGTCAGGTTATAAGGATGGATTGTACCAGCTGGGATGAAAAATGGTATAGAGGACATAAAATCAAATAAGAGAACGAAAAAGATCAGGTATTTTGCTTCCACCTGGATATAAATTTAGTCCTTTCTAGTTCTTTCTCTGGATGCACGTTTTTCTCTCCATCATGCTTCTTTTGGGATTGACTTATATCCCTGCATTGTTGAAAGAGTCCAGTCTATCAAAGTTGGTCATCACACATACGTTGTGTCTGTAATTGTGTACAAATTCCTCCTGGTTCTACTCTTCTCACTCAGCATCAGTTCTTTTAAGCCTTTCCAGGTAAATATGAAGACCGCCTGCTCCCCGTTTCTTATAGCGCAATAATATTCCATAACATGCATATACCACAACTTGTTCAGCCATTCCCCAATTGATGGACACCCCCTTAATTTCCAATTCTTTGCCACAACAAAAAGAGCTGCTATAAACATTTTTGTACATATGGGTCTTTCTCCCATTTCTATGATCTCTTTGGGATATAACCCTAGGAGTGGTATTGCTGGATCAAAGGGTATGAGAGTATTTATACCCCTTTGAGCATAGTTCCAGATTGCTCTCCAGAAAGGCTGGATCAGTTCACAGCTCCACTAACAATACATTAGTGTTCCAGTTTCCCCACATCCTCTCCAGCATTTGTTATTTTCCTGTTTTGTCATCTTAGCCAATCTGACTGGTGAGATGTGGTACCTCAGAGTTGTTTTGATTTGCATTTCTCTAATCAATAATGAATTAGAGCATTTCTTCATGTGCTTATAGATAGCTTTAATGTCTTTCTCTGAAAACTGCCTGTTCATATCCTTTGACCATTTATCAATTGGGGAATGACTTGGATTCTTATAAATTTGACTCAGTTCTCTGTATATTTTAGAGATGAGTCCTTTGTCAGAGACATAGGTTGTAAAGATTCTTTCCCAATTTCCCACCTCCCTCTTAATGTTGGTTACATTGGCTTTATTTGTACAGAAACTTTTCAATTTCATGTAGTCAAAATTATCCATTTTACATTTATAATGTTCTCTAATTCCTGTTTCGTCATAAAGTCATTCCCCCTCCACAAGTCTGATAGGTAAACTATTCCTTGTTTTAGCAGACTGCTTACAGTATCAACCTTTATACCTAGATCATGAACCCATTTAGACTTGATTTTGGTATATGGTGTTAGATAATGGTCTATGTCCAGTTTCTGCCATACCATATTCCAGTTTTCCCAGCAGTTTTTGTCAAATAGTGAGTTCTTATCGCAAAAACCAGGGTCTGGGGGTTTATCAAACAATACATTACTGTAGTCGTTGACTTCTGAATCTCGTGTGCCTAATCTATTCCATTGATCCACTCCTCTATTCCTAAGCCAGTACCAAGTAGTTTTGATGACTGCTGCTTTATAGTACAGATTGAAATCTGGTAAAGCTAGTCCACCTTCCCTACTATTTTTTTTTCATTAATTCCCTTGATATTCTGGACCGTTTATTCTTCCAGATGAATTTTGTTACTATTTTTTCTAACTCTATAAAGTACTTTTTTGGTAAATTAATTGGTATGGCACTAAATATATAATTTAATTTAGGTAAAATTGTCATTTTTATTATATTAGCTCAACCCAGCCATGAGGAATTGATATTTTTCCAATTAGTTAGATTTGACTTTATTTGTGTGAAAAGTGTCTTGTAGTTATGATCATACAGGCCCTGGGTTTGTTTTGGCAGGTAGATTTCCAAATATTTTATAATGTCTACAGTAACTTTAAATGGGATTTCTCATTCTACTTCTTGCTGTTGAATTTCATTGGAAATATATAGGAATGCCGAGGATTTATGTGGGTTTATTTTATATCCTGCAACTTTGCCAAATTTATTTATTGTCTCAAGCAGTTTTTTACTTGATTCTCTAGGATTCTCTAAGTATATCATCATATCATCTGCGAAGAGTGATAGCTTGGTCTCTTCTTTGCCTAACTTGATTCCTTTGATTTCTTTTTCTTCTCTAATTGCTACTGCTAACATACGAGTACCAGATTGAATAAGAGGGGTGATAGTGGACACCCTTGTTTCACCCCTGATCTTATAGGAAATGCTTCCAGTTTCTCCCCATTACATATAATACTTGCTGACGGCTTTAAATAGATGCTACCTATTATTTTAAGGAAGGCTCCATTTATTCCTATACTTTCTAATGTTTTTAATAGGAATGGATGTTGTATTTTGTCAAAAGCCTTTTCTGCATCTATTGAGATGATCATGTGGTTTCTGCTAGTTTTATTGTTGATATGATCAATTATACTGATGGTTTTCCTAATATTAAACCATCCTTGCATTCCTGGAATGAATCCTACCTGATCAAAGTGTATTATTCTTGAGATAAGTTGCTGTAGTCTTTTGGCTAGTATTTTATTTAGAATTTTTGCATCTATATTCATGAGGGAGATTGGTCTATAATTTTCTTTCTCTGTTTTATCTCTTCCTGATTTAGGTATCAGTACCATATTTGTGTCATAAAAAGAATTTGGTAGGACTCCTTCTTCACTAATTTTCCCAAATAATTTGTAGAGTATTGGAATCAATTGTTCTTTAAATGTTTGATAGAATTCACTAGTGAATCCATCTGGCCCTGGAGATTTTTTCCTAGGGAGCTGACTGATGGCTTGTTCAATTTCTTTTTCAGAGATGAGATAATTTAAGTAATTTACTTTCTCTTCAGTTAATCTGGGCAACTTGTATGTTTCTAAATATTCATCCACTTCCCTAAGATTGTCAAATTTATGTGCATACAATTGAGAAAAATAATTCCTAATTATTGTTTTGATTTCCTCTTCATTGGAGGTAGATTCACCCTTTTCATCTTTGATACTCATAATTTGTTTTTTTTTTCTTTCTTTTTTTTATCATATTGACTAAGGGTCTATCAATTTTGTTGGTTTTTTCATAAAACCAGCTCTTGGTTTTATTTATTAGTTCAATAGTTTTCTTGATTTCGATTTTATTAATCTCTCCTTTAGTCTTCAATATTTCTAGTTTAGTATATAATTGGGGATTTTGAATTTGTTCTTTTTCTAGGTTTTTTAATTGCATGCCCAATTCTTTGAGCTCCCTTTTCTCTAATTTAATCATGTATGCACTCAGGGATATAAAACTTCCCCTAAGAACTGCCTTTAATGCATCCCACAGATTTTGGTATGTTGTCTCATTTTTATCATTCTCTTGAATGAAATTACTGATTGTTTCTATAATTTCTTGTTTGACCCACTCATTCTTTAGGATCAAATTGTTTAATTTCCAGTTAGTTTTTAGTCTGTCTTTCCCTGGACCTTTATTGCATATAATTTTTATTGCATCATGATCTGAGAACGATGCGTTTAATATTTCTGCCTTACTGCATAGAATTGTGAGGTTTTTATGCCCTAGAACATGGTCAATTTTTGAATATGTGCCATGAACTGCTGAGAAGAAAGTATATTCCTTTTTATCCCCATTCAATTTTCTCCAGAGATCTATCATACCTATCCTCTCTAAAATCCTGTTCACCTCCTTAACTTCTTTCTTGTTTATTTTGAGGTTGGATTTATCAAGTTCATATAGGGGGAGATTAAGGTCTCCCACTAGTATAGTTTTGCTATCTATTTCCTCCTCTAATTCCTTTACCTTCACCTCTAGGAATTTGGATGCTACACCACTTGGTGCATATATGTTAAGAAGTGATATTGCTTCATTCTCGATGGTGCCTTTTAACAGGATATAGTTTCCTTCCTTATCTCTTTTAATTAGGTCAATTTTTACATTTGCTTTATCTGAGATAAGGATTGCTACCCCTGCTTTTTTTACTTTAGCTGAGGCATGATATATTTTACTCCAACCTTTTACCTTTACCTTGTGTGTATCCCTCTGTTTCAAATGTGTTTCTTGTAAACAGCATATTGTAGGATTATGATTTCTAATCCATTCTGCTATCCATCTCCATTTTATAGGAGAGTTCATTCCATTCACATTTACAGTTATGATTGTTATCTGTTTCTTTCCCCTCATCCTATTCCTGCCCCTGTTAATGTTTGTACTTTCCCTCCCTTCTCCCTTCCCCCCCTTAATAGTTTTCCTTTTGACCACCACCTCCCTCAGTGTTCCCTTTTCGGCCCCCCTCCCTTTTCCTACCCTTTTCCTCTTACTACTTCCCTCCCTACAAACCACTCCCACCCCCCTTTTGTAACCCTTTCCCCCTCCTACTACCTGTAGGATTTTGTTATACTTAATGAGGTATGTTATTTTTTCTTCGCATCAAGTATCACAGGAATAGATCTCATGCGAAGCTCCTCTCCCTCCCCTCTTTACCTCTAAAATGATGTGTGTTCTCCTTGTTTACCTTTCTAAGTCACTGTTGCATCTTGTAATTGGAGGTTGAATTTTCCATTGAGTTCTGGCTTTTTTAGCAAGAAGGTCTGGAACTCTGTTATATCATTGAATGACCATCTCTTTGCCTGGAAGAATATGCTCAGTCTCGCTGGGTATGTGATCCTTGGTTGTAATCCGAGCTGTTTTGCCTTCCTGAAAATAGTATTCCACTGCCTCCGATCTTTCAGTGTGGAGGCTGACAAATCCTGTGCAATCCTCTCTGTGGACCCTCAATATTTGAATTGTTTCTTTTTGGCCGCTTGAAGTATTTTCTCTTTTATCTGGTAGTTCTGGAGTTTGGCCAGAACATTTCGAGGATTTTTCAGTTTGGGATCTCTTACAGCAGGTGTCCGGTGGATTCTGTCGATTTCTATTTTCCCCTCAGGTTCTAGTATCTCAGGGCAGTTTTCCTTAACAAGCTCTTGGAGAATGTTGTCCAGGCTCATTTTTTCATCATAATTTTCTGGTAGGCCTATGATTCTCAGATTATCTCTCCTGGATCTGTTTTCCAGGTCAGTTATTTTTTCTTTGAGGTATTTTACCTCATTTTCTAATTTTTCATTTTTGTTGTTTTGCCTGGCTAATTCTTGGTTCCTCATAGAGTTATTTGTTTCCATTTGTTTAATTCTGGTTTTTAGCAAATCATTTTCCTTGGTTAATTTTTGAAGCTCCTTTTCCATATCATACACTTTTCTTTTTAGAGAGATGTTTTCCTCATTATAATGTTTTTCGAATTCTGCTATTTTCATTTTGAGAGAATGATTCATTTTGTCTTCTATCTCTCTCATTTTGCTTTCAAAGTTCCTTTTGATCTCATCTAGGAGAGCCTTCTGTGCTTGGGATCCATTTCCTGTTGAAGTTTCAGCTATGGGTGTGGAGTCCACATTGTCTCCCTCTGAGGTTGGTTCCTCCCTCTGAGGATAGTAGGACTCCAGAGTCTTTGTCTTTGTAGTCTGCTTTCTAACCATTTTGAGGCAGTGTCCTAGCCACACCCTTTCTCTAGGATCCCAAGCCTTTACTGTAGAGGGTTTTGCCCTGGGGCAAGAGTTACTATATTTTCAGGGTCAGAGGGGGGGTTTGGAGCAAGTGGGGTTCACTCTGTCATCCTTGTCTTTGGAGGTCCTTAAAGGGGCTTTTTTTTTTTTAAGATTTCTGGGCTATGAAGTGGTAGCCCTAGGAGTGTTTGCTGTCTAGTATAGGGGCCCCTGTATTTGCTTTTTACCTTGTTATTTCCAGTCCCAGCCCTTTGATGATAGGCCTGGTAGTGGACCTTGTGGTTGGTGGGAAGACTTGCCCTCCGAGTTGATCAGGCCCCTTCTAGGCCTGTATCCGCCAGCCACGCCACGCCTTCTCGCACAGGCCTCTGCGCCTTCCCAGGCTGCGCCCGCCGCGTCGCCACCTCGCGCCTTCCCAGCCTCGAATCTCTCACTCTGTCCTTTGTGTCTATGTATTGATAAATCTGTAAACGGCCCCAGCTGCTGCTGATCTGGAGTCCCTCTGGCTGGCGGCTGGTCAGGCCCGCCCTGGAGCTAAAGCCTCGGTGTGGGGCTGGACTTGGCTCCCAGAGCGCTCCGCTGGCCGATTCCTGCTGGCCTGCTGGGCTGTCCTCAGCGGGAGGTTAGCTTCTCTGTGTCATTATGTGGGTTCTGCAGCTCCAAGGTGTGTTTAGAGTCCCCTTTTTACATGGATTGGGGAGGGTGGAAGCCGGAGCCGCGGGAAGGTCGTGCTTCTACTCCGCCATCTTGGCTCCACCCCAAGAACTCACTTTCTGACAAAAATTGCTATAAAATCTAAATGCAATTTGGCAGAAACTAGGTATAAACCAACATCTCACAATGAATATGCCAAGATAAATTTAAAATGGATGCTTGATTTAGACATAAAGTACGGTAATACCATAAAGAAATTAGGGGGAATAGAATACTGTAATATCCATGGATAAGGGAAGAAATTATGACTAATTAAGGGATAGAGAGGATTACAGGATGCAAAATGGATAATTTTCATTATATTAAATTGAATAGATTTTGCACAAACAAAATAAATGCAGTTAAGATTAAATGGAAAGGAGAAAATTTGGGGGCAAAGGGGACCTGTAGTAAGTCTCTCTAATAAAGGCCTCATTTCTAAAATATATAGAGAACTGAGTCAAAATTATAAAAAAGTTATCTTTCAGTTATTAAATGGTTAAAAGATATGAATATGCAGTGTTCAGAAGAAGAAATCAAAGGTATCTTCAAACATGAAAAAAATGCTCTATATCTCTATTACTTAGAGAAATGTACATTAAAACAACTCACCAACTCACACTTATCAGATGTGCCAATATGACTGAAAAGGATGATGCATGTTACAGGAAGTGTGGGAAAATTGGGACAAGAATGTACTACTGGTGAACTTGTGAACTTATCTAGCCATTCTGGAAAACAATTTGGAACTATGAGCAAAAGGCTACAAAACTGTGCATGCATTTTGACCCAGCAATAGAAATTCTAGGTCTGTAGCTCAAATATATCTTTTAAAGGAAAAGAACCTATATATAACAAAAATATTTATAGCAGCTCTTTTAGGAGGTGGCAAAAAATTGGAGGTTAAGGAGATGCCTATCAATTGGGGAATAGCCGAACAAGTTGTGGTATATGATTGTGATGGAATAGTACTGTGCTTTAAGTAATGACAAGTAGGATGCTTTCAGAACAACCTGGTAATACTTACCTGAACTGATCCACAATGAAGTGAGCAGAACTAGGAGAATAAGGTACACAATAACAGCAATATTATATAATGAACATCTAAATTATTTAACTATTATCAGATACATTGTTGGAGCAATGAATCATGATGAAAAACGCTATCCACTTCCAGATAAAGGACTGATAGTTTCTGAATGCAGATTGAACAATTTTTTACTTTCTTTATTTTTTCTGTTTTCCTATTTTAGTCTGTTTTATTTCACAACATAACAAATATGTATGTTTCACATGACTGCACAATTATGACCTACATTAACCTGTTTACCTTCCCAATGAGGGATAGAGGAAAGAAGATAATTTGGAGCTCAATTGTTTAAATGAATGTTAAAAAGTTTATATGCAATTGGACAAAAAATTAAACAGATCATGGAGAAATAAATGAATAAATACTGATTACTTGTTTGGTTTCCAGCAGGTTCATCCCATTCCAAAAGGGATACACATACCATGTCTATATTATTACACAAACATCCTAAAACCAGTGAAATATTGCATCAATATGCTGCCAGCTTTAGCTAAATTTTCTAGGTCTAAACAAGTTGGCCTTTCCCTGGATATAAATTACTAAGCTCAGAAGATATGCTAATGATTCACTGACCTATAAAGGGTCAGGAGAGGCAAAGAGATGCAAAGAAAGGCAGACTTCATGGCTACCTCCTCTGGAGGG
Source organism: Petaurus breviceps papuanus (assembly GCF_028583685.1). Classification (NCBI taxonomy): domain Eukaryota; kingdom Metazoa; phylum Chordata; class Mammalia; order Diprotodontia; family Petauridae; genus Petaurus; species Petaurus breviceps. The sequence continues at coordinate 24,681,400 of NW_027185655.1, forward strand.
TTACAAAAGCATATGTGAACGCTGACCAAGCTCAATATTTAGTTCAATTTAACTGGACAGATATTTATTAAATATCTAACTTATGCAGAAGAAAACATACAAAGTGACTCTCAGTCCTGTCTGGCCCTTTTTTACTTCTACAATGATAAAAGAGTGCCCTCAGAAGAGAAAGAGGTTACTAGGAATGACCTATTAATAAGCATCATACCATCTATAAACCTTGACTTAGCAACTGGTTTTCTAAAGTTGAGATCTCTGTCTAGTGCCCAAGAGTTAGATGTACTCTTGGAAAAATTGAATCCGAGCATTGTGATTGACATTTGCACAATTTAATAGTATAGTCTTATTTGAAATAATGATTAATAACACTATTTCTCTGAAATCAGCTCAAACTTTTGGCTCCAGCTCCTCCTTTTAAGTCTATCTGGATCTTTCCACATCAATTATGTTTTGTAGGATTTTTAATTTTGTATCTACCTTGATCTTTCCTTTTGTACTTGTTTTTTACTTTCACCTCCGTTATATTTTTTACATATAAAAAAGGTAGTAGAAAGGTGGAAATTCCCCTGACATTAATGGTCTTTTATGTGAAATAGCCTATTTTAAATCTGTAGCAACTCTTCTGTTCTCCTTTACTCTCACGTGGTCCCAGGTTTTTACTTTTTACTTGTTCTTCCTTTCTTTAAATGCTCCCTTCACAGTCTTCCTTCAAATATTTGAGATTTTTTTGCTTTATCTATTTATTTATGTTAGACAAACTTCAAAAAACTTAGCTACATAACAACTTTATCTGCCCTCCCTTTTAGACCCACTCCCTAGCTCTATATTGTCCTGAAACCTCCATTTCCCTTTTGAGTTTTATGTATTTACATTCTGAGACATTTGTGTGCTTGTTTGTATGTGTTCAGGGATGTAATTTTCTTTAATTTTACTTTATCTGATGCAGATGAAAGTGAGGTCCATGACACATCCATTCCCCCACCCCTTCCTCCATGTTTATATACTATTCATCATATATATACCTCAATTGTGCAATATAAATTTCTCTCCTGTTCCTTTTTCCTCCTTAGTATGTTCCACTGTTCTTATTTTTGTCTTCTCTTAACATCATTATAACAGACAAAATCCCCCAAAGACCCTATGCTCTTTAACCTTTTCCATTATAAAAAAAAAACCTTTCTTTGCTATTTTAGACAAACATTAAAATTTTACTATATAATAAGAAAAAAACATTAAAAATAAATATTAAACAAATATAAAATAAGAAAAGGAAAAAGTAATGTGCACAAAAGAATGTAAGATAGAATTCGGAATATATAGCAATAATTTATCACTTCAAGAAAGCCTCAGAATCACATGTACAAAAATATTTATAGCAGCTTTTTTGGGGGGTGGTCAAGAACTGGAAATTGAGGGTATGCCCTTCAATTGGGGAATGGCTGAACAAGTTGCAGTATATGAATTTATGGAATACTATTGTGCTACAAGAAATGAGGTACAGGTGGACTTCAGAAAAACCTGTCAAGAATTATGTTAACTGATGCTGAGTGAAAATGAGAAGAACCAGGAGAATACTGTACATGGTAATAGTCACAGTGTGCAATAACTGACTTTGATAGACTTAACCCTTTTCAGCAATGCAAGGACCTAAAATGGAGTCTGAATGCAGAGCAAAGCAGACTATTTTTTTGGTTTGGTTTGGTTTTCTTTCTTATGGTTCCCCATATTCATTCTGGTTCTTCTATATAACATGACTAATGTGAAAGTATGTTTAATGGGAATGTATGTGTAGAGTCTATATCAGATTGCATGCTGTCTTGGGAAGGGAAGAGGGAGGATAGGGGGAGAAAATTTAAAATTTTGGATGTGAACGTTGAAAACTAACAAACTTTAAAACAAGAAAGAAAGAAAGCCTATAAATATCAAATACCATGCATTAAGTTGAAAGCTGTTCATCTTTTCTTTGCTGCCTTCTAGGTTTTCTTTTGTTCTCTGCTCTACGTTTTTTGCTTTGTTCTTTTTTCCTTCTTCCTCCTCCCTACACATCACTCCAAGGTTACAATTGAGCATGGATATATTTATATATAAGTATTGATATATACATACATGTATACATATATAAACATATAATTTCCTTAAGAGATTCTACTGCTAATCTTGTTTTTATATTTGTGATATATCTCTTTTTTTCCTATTTCTCCTAAATTCTCTACTTTATTTCTCCCTGCTACCTTGCCGTGCTATTAATCTACTCTCACTCCAGCCATTCCTCCCTTATTCTCCTATTCCCCTAAATCTAAACATCCTTTCATAAACCCCTTTGACCTATTTCTCTCCCTCTCCCCTCTAAAGCCCCCTCCCTTATTCTTCCATTCCCCTAAATATAAATACCCTTTCATGCACCTCATTGACCTATTCCCTCACCCTCCCCTCTAAAGATCCCTCCTTTGACCTCTCCCCACTCCCTATCCCCTTAGACTTTTATTTCTTTTTTAAAATTAAGAAGACTTTTATACTCTTTTAGATGTATGTACATTTTCCTTCTTAAACCCATTCCCAATGAAAGTAGATTTTCAGAACTAATGGCCGCCTGTCCCCATTTAATTCCTCTGTATTTGTTCTTCCTTTTGTACTTCATTTGTGTAAGATAATTCCTCTTTAAGCTGCTCTTCAATGGTTTTACTTTTTAAAGTCATATCATACTCACATCTACCCCAATATTTCTTATAATTTACCTAGTTACTAGTAACAATCTAAGACGTAGGTTTTATTTTTCCATACATAAAATAGTAAACATGCCATCTTTATTGAGTCACTTCTAATTGGTCATTGGTATGTCCCTTATATTTCTTTTGGCTCTTGTATGTCAAATCTTCTGTTGAGTTAGGGTTTGTCTGTTTGTTGGTTTGGTTTGATTTTTTACAGAGTCTTGAAAGTCTGGCAGTTGATCAAACATCTATTTTTTTTCTCATTCAAAATTATGCCTAGCTTTCCTGGGCATGATATTTTTGACTGGAGGCTCAGTTCTTTTGCTCTTTGATATATAGTGTTTCAAGACCTGTGATCTTTTATTATTACCAATGCTAGGTCTCATGTGATTCTAATTGTGGTACTGTCATATGGAAATTGTTCTTTTCCTCATGCTCATAATATTTTGTCTTTTATCCAGGGGTTTCAGAATTTAACTATAATATTTCTGGGAGTTTTCCTTGTAGGATCTCTTTCAGGTGGTAATCAGTGGGTTTTTTTCTATTTCTAATTTTCCCTCCTGTTTTAATGCTTCATAACAGTTTTCTTCAATTATGTCTTATATTATTGTATCAAGATTCTATCTTTTTCATCAGAACTTTCAAGTAGTCCAATTATTCTCATGTTTTCTTTTCTTAATCTGTTCTCTAGATCCATTTTTTTCTTATGAGATATTTCACATTCTCTTCTGTTTCATTATTTATATTTTGTTGGGGGTTTTTTCTTATTTTCTTCACCTCTTATAACTTCACTGGCCTCCCCTTGCCTAATTCTGTTTTTCCAGGAAATCCTTAAGATTCTGGATCTCCTTTTCTAATTGGTTAACTTTCTTGTCATAATCTTCTCATTTTTCTTCTATTATTCTATTTTTTCTGTTTAATTTTTCCTAAATCTTTCTCATTCAATTTTTATAGTCTTTTTGAGGTTCTTCATTGATTTCTTTTTGGAGAGGTGACCATTTGACTACTCTTTGTATGGTAGAAGAGTGTTTCTTTGCTTCAGTATCCTCCTCTGAAATGAACCCCAATCTTGTCTATTCCCATAGTAACTATGGTTGAATTCTTCCTTCTTAACCTGCACATTTTTTTCTTTTTGTAATAATTTAATTTTTATAATCACCTCTTATCCTGGGGTAGAGGAGATGGTGTTTCTGGCATATGATCCTCTTCAGTTTTCCCCTCTGACCTTGAACTTAAACCAACCTCTTGTAAGTGCCCATAGTCAGTGTTGTCCCTGCCTCTCTGCTTCTGCACTCATGAGGCACATGTTGGTTCCTTCTTGCTCCCAAAGCTCTCCATAGCACAGTTGGGTCTGGTTCCTTGTTAGCAGAAGTTCCCTAGATCTTCCCAGGATTAGATATCCAACTCCCGTCACTGTCCCCAAGTTCCTGTGGTTGGTGTTGAGGCAGCCTCCCTACCCCGCTAGCTCCAGGGCCTGCAGCTTTCTGTTTAAGCAGCTTAAGGCTGGTTGTTAAAGTGGACCCTAGCTTGGAGGTATTTACTCTCAACAAGGAAGAAATATAATCCTGAGGTTTTTCTTCTGGTCTTCTCAGACTGTCCCAAGAGGACCCAGGTTCTGCCCCTACTCTAATTTGTTTTCAGGGATCTATGTTTGCCCAGAGGCACTATTTTATCTCTTTTGTGGAAGAAGTCTTGTGGGCTTGAAATTTTCTGACCTACTCTGCCATCTTCCCAGAATCCTCTCCTTTTCTCTTTAACTCTTAAAACTATTAACATTCTGAGAAGACATTTGTGTCTTATCCCTGTGTTAACAAAAATCTTGTATTGAAAAAAGAAAAAAGAATAGAAGAAAGGCCAGAAGAAATATAATCTGCATAGCATTAGAAGTTATGTGTTGCATTTAATATATAGTTAAAAGGAAATCCAAACTGTATGCAATAGAGATTTGGGGTTTCATCTACAATCCTATTTTTCTGTACTATTTCATACATGAAAATGTTTATTTATTTGGTAAAGTTCAAAATAAATATTAAATACATTTTCTAATTAATTAATAAAATGAAAACAATTTCCCTCTGAAGTTCCCTGTTACCATAGTAATAAATCTATCAGACACGATAAAATGCCAACATGGATAGTATGACCATGCTTTGGTAACGAAAGCGTAGGCAGACACAGCATCCACTTTAGCTATATATTCTTACAAATGAGGCATAGTATTGATTCTCAGACAAACAATGCAATCAGAAGCTATTCTGCTTTTCTGGGCCGACCACCTACTTGGCACAATATTTGGGATTCCAAAAATCAGAAAATCTCAGAATTGGAAAGGAGCCAGTAAGTCACAGCTATTACCTTGTCTCTCAAATGAATTTACTACATAGATGTGCTTCTCAGAAGAATTATAACATTATATGTAAAGGTTATTAGATTAATATTATAGGAGAGAGAAAGTTTAAAGTCATCTTAAAATCTTTGAATTGCTCAGAACATCCTATTTACTTAGAAAAATACCGGTCTCAACACTGATCAGAAGGAAAAGAGGACACAGGATATCAAATTGTTTGAAATCTGAAATGACTCTTTCTGAGTATGGCACAGAAAGCAGATGTTACAAATTCCAATGAAAGAAAATGTGTTCAAGAAAGGATGTTGAAACTGGAAGAGGCCTCATTTTACAGATGAGAAAAACATACCCAGGGATGTTGAGACTTGCTAAAAACCACACAGGTAACAAGGATCAGAGTGGGATTTTAACTCATGTTCTCCTGACTACAAAGTCAGCATTTTCTATGGTCAGAAGGATAACTGTGAGGGAGATAAGAGGAGCTTCAACAGCCTTATTGTCCAGAAGAGAAAACTGATCTTCAGAGACTAAGGGAGACCCAAAACATAGCACTAACAAGTGACAAGACCAGATTGAGATCCTACATCTCCAACCTCTCACCCAGGAAGTCACCCTAATTCTGAGTGTCTCCACTTCTTTGGTGATGTAAACATGAGCAAGAAAGAATGAAATGAAATTCATTAGAGTGACTGTAAAAATAATAATCAATAAAGCAAACAGCGTTTTGTGGGATGAAGAACACAAAATTGCAAAACAGTCATTCTGGAAGGACAATCTTACAAAGAGAACATAAAGAAATGATGGCCTTGAACTGAATTATCACTGACTGGGGAAAACAAAGAGCAAGTAAGCAACATGATAGAGGACAAGGTTGTGCCCTCACCATCCAAGAGTGTGGAGATAAAGCTGCTAATGCATACAGATCTATTCATTTTAGGACTTGAAAGATTAAAAAAAAAACCTGGAGCATATTTTAAGAGAGCAGCAAGAATGAGTGCTTTGAATAATAATGCTTTGTGTTAATGGAAGTTCTCCCCCCTACACACATTTCAAAGCATGATTAAGGGATGAGGGGGCTAATTTTAAGAGTAAAAATAAATGAAAAGGACTAGGTATATGTAGCTCTCTAAATGATGATTGAGATAGAATGTTATTCTAATTACCATCTGGATATGTATGAAGGCCACAATCATCAAGAATAAATATTTTAAAGCAGCGAAACTAAGGCATGACTAGATGCAAGAGCATAAAATTGAGCAAAGGAAACTTTAGGTGTGAATCAGGGGACATTTCCTAACCATAAGAACTATTTACACTGGGGAAGAACTTCTCTAAGGAAATGCTCAAAATCCCTGTAGTTAAATCATTTACGAGTAAAGTGAATGAAGGATTGGAAAATAGACTGTAGGGAACAATTCTTCACTGGCAAGGAAATGGGCTGGATGCCTATTTTTTTAATGAGGCAGAATTCTTAATGACTATCTCTGAAGCTTCAGAGTGCAATGGGCAAAGCACTTATTCTAGAACCAGAGCACCTGTGTTCCAATTCTATCTCTGATGCCCTCTACCTATGTGACATTGGGCGAATCACTTAACTTCACTGGGCTCAGTTTCCTCACCTCTAAAATGGGAGTATGGGGGTGGACTAAATGTTTTCTCAGGTTATTTCCAGCTCTCCCACTGTGATTCTACATGGACCTGGTTTGACTGTGGTACCATAAAAGTGCAAAGGAAAATAGTTAGAGGCTGTGAGTTGTGTTTATGCAAGTAGGTCCATGGTTTCTCTTCACTGTTCATTTGAAATGGTAGAACTGGGGAAACTCTTCTAGCACAGGGGTTTCCTGTGGAAATACTTTCTGAGTGGAGCTTTTCTTGGTGAATTGAAGCAAAGCAATAAGTGTAGAAGCTTCCCTAGCTTGTTCCTCTGATGTCCACTGGATCAGGGCAGGCAATTAAAAGAGGATAAGTGCAGAAAGGCCTAGGAGAAAAAGGTAGTCAGAGCAAGTTAGGAACAATCAGGTTGTACTTTTTGGAAAGGATGGATTTTATGTTGGGTTTTAAAAAATGTGAGGGTACAGGGCCTGCTGGAGCCAGCTATAAAGGTGAGAGTCCATTGTTAAATTTTCAGTGTGAGAACAGACACCTCAGAAATCCACAATCCCTACCAATTAGATTTGAATGATTGCTTTGCTGATTGTCTAGACTTAAGTGTTAATGTAGATAAACTTCAAAGTTGTGTGTGTATATATATGTATATATATGTGTATATATATATATATGTATATATATGTGTATATATATATATATATACATATTTGTGGCAGAAACCATTTACCACTATATTCCAACTATACCACTCCATAAACATTGCTTAAACTCAGTTGTGCTGTAAGGGAACTGGAGGAAGGAATAACAATTTATGTACTACCTACTTTGTGCACTGTGTTAATCTCTTTGCAAATATTCTCTCATTTGATCCTCAAAACAACTCTGGGAGCTACAAATTACTAATATCCTCATTTTATAGTTGAGGAAACTGAGGCAGCACTAAGAAGGAGAGAGCTAGAATAAATGTAGCAGCAGGAGGGGCCACGGCAAAAGATATGCCAAGTCACATCTGGGAACTAGTAGACAGAATGAAGAACATCTTAGAAATCAACCTGGAACAAGACTGGGAGCTGATCACCATCTTTGATGGAAGCAATGACCTCCGTCACCATGGTGAAAACCTGCTTCTTCTCTGATACCTTTACAACTTCTAAAGCCTCAAATAAGAGCCGCCTGGCGATCAGTGACTCATCTTCACCTTATCAAGAAACCCACTTGGTGAAAAATTATGTATATCCCTTCAACAAGTACTGGACATCTATAGAGAGTTGGACATAACTGAAACAACTCAACAAAATAGCACTTTCAGGTTTACAAAGTGCTTTTCATCCATAATCTCATTTGAACTCTGTAACACCCTTGGGTTAATGGATGGAGATCTCAGAGGACATGCCCAGTAATAGAGTAACATGTACAAAAGCAAAGAGGGACAGTAAAATGGAGCTTTAATTAGAGCAGAGCAGGGAAACAGAGAACCAATAGAGGATAGGGTTCAATTTAAAAGATAGGAAATGAAAATTAAAAAGACAGAATAGACCACAAAACCAACCATAAACAGAAATCCAAATTTCTCTTGTCTTGTGTTGAAAGGGCATATACTAAAAAATAAAAGAAAAAGAAAAAAATAATGAATAATAATAAATTAACATATCAGGTAGATACAGGATGAAGAAGAAAGTCAGAACCAGACAAGCATACATTTGGAAAAGATCTGAGGGCTTTAGGGGGCTGTAAGCTCAATAAACTAAAGTCATGTGCATTCTTCTACATGAAGAAGGGTCAGAGTGACCAGGTCAGCCCTTTATCATTATAGCATTGCACACTCCCTTGGCCACATTTTAAGAAATACATTGACAGACGAGAATGAATCCAGATGAGAGTGACCAAGATGAAGAGGGAACTGGAAATTTGCCATATGAAGATCATGTAAGGAAATAAGGAAATTTAAAGTGGAAAAGGGATAACTAATGTAGGCCATGATAACTGTCTTAAAGTATTTGAAGGATGGTCTGCTAGGCTCTAGAATGCAGACTAGAAACAAGGTAGACAAGAGGCTGAGAGGCAGAGTTTGGCTCAAAGTAAGGAAATTTTCTCTACTGAGCATTAAATCTATAAAATAAGAGAAAGTGGACTCCCCCTCACCGGAGGTATTAAATCAGAGGCTAGGCATGTGAGGAACAGAGACTATACTTTATGTGAACCACAGAGGAGAAAAAATGTTCAAGGATGCTAGAAAAAAATAGGTTGGGACCAGATTGTGAAAGGCTTTAAAAGCAGAATAGAATAGGATGTTTGTGCATGTGTGTGTGTATACATTTATGTGTGTTTGTATATAGTGTGTCTACATTATACATACATATATGTATATACAATATTTACATACATAGGTGTGTGTATATAGATAATCTACTTCCTCAAGTATAAAATATGCTAGTATATTCATATATTTTCTCATCTTGTCCTATTGGAGTCTTCATATAGATAGATTTTTACATACACATCTTTACGTGTATACATTTACATATACGTGCATATATCTGTGTGTGTCTTCCTTGAGGCAATAGGAAGCACATTGTCTATTGGTAAGGTCCTTCACTTCCCACAATAAGAATTAGTTTCCCCTAAAAAATAAATATTAAACAAAGGAAAAAACACTGCCCCATGGAAACAATTGGACCCTTTCTCTATGGAAACAGCTCCATGGTCACCTAAGGGGATAAAAGGTTCTACCCACATGAAGCCTGGCCTTCCCCCCACCCTGGTGGATTTATGAAGACCATTCTAGTCACCACAGCCTTCTTGCTATGCTAGGGCAAGGTAGACTTTTTATTGATTACTAAATAACTTTCAAGTGCCTCATTTCAGCTGAACATGGAATGTAAACCACTAAAGTACAGGTATTGGGAGTACCTCAACCATTTGGTCTAGTCAGTGATTGGGACAAGATGAGACGGCTTCAGTGCTGACAACTTGGCTGGCTTGGAACAGTCCATTCCACTCTGGAACAGAGCTAACAGTCAGGAATTTTTCCCTGACAACTAACCTAAAGTACCTCTTCACAACTTCCTTCCACTGCAGCTGGTCCTGTCCTCCAGGGACAATTTGCCTAATCTCTCTTCTACCTTATGTACTTGAAGACTGTTCCCCAGAGCATGAGTGGGGAACCTATGGCCTGGAGGTCACATGTGGCTTTCTAGGTCCTTGGGTATGACCTTTTGATTGAGTCCAAGTTCTACAGAACAAATCTTTTTATTAAAGCGATTTGTTCTGTGCAGTTTGGATTCAGTCAAAGGGCCACACTTGAGGACCTAGAGGGCCACATGTGGCCTTGAGGCTGCAGGTTCCCCAGCCCTGCCCTGAATTCTTTTCTGCTCCAGGTGAAGCTTCCCCAGCTCCTACAACCTCTCCTCATATGACTTGGACTCAAGGACCTCGATGTATCTTAGTTTTCTTCCTCTGGTCTTTGTTAACCTTGAACCACAGAACTAAATATAACACACCAGATGAAGTCCAAGATGGGGAGAATACAAAAGAAATTTCCTCTCCCTATCCCTAAAAACTACAACACAATTAATGCAGCCCCAAATTTTTATAGCTTTTTGGATACTATAATGTACTGCTAAATTTTCATAAATACTATTTACCATGTCAAATGATCCATTTATTCCTATGCTTTCTAGTTTTTTTAAATATAAATGACAATTATATTTAATTAAAACTTTATAATTGAAAATTTACTGAGTTATATGTATTGTTTTTGTTAATGTGATTTATCATGTTTATTAAATTCATAAGAAACATAAATTGGAGTGTATATTTCAGAAATATAGTCGGTAGATTTGCTGGTTTGCAGCATTAAATTTGCTGTACAGGCCCCACCTCTAGCAGACAAACTCTTATTAACAGGAACACAGGGGAAATCAACAAGCATGTTCTACCAGCTCTTGAAACTATTGAATACCCAAATCTGCTGTAGCCACAATAACTACAAATCTTAGTGAAAAGACTTGACTTTGAATTTTACTACTTGATACCTGTGTGACCTTAGATTAATTATAATTTCTCTGGGCCTCAATCTCCTCATCTGTAAAATGATAGAGTTGGCCTAGATTACTCTAAGGTTCCTACAACGCTGCAATGGTAAGTGTGGGTCCAGGTATCTTTGGGTCTTGATCTTAGTAAACAAGCAAAGCTGAACCCCCAAATAACAACACACCTTTACTCTAGAAACATTAGAAGCATGAAATGAGGCTCTTAGGATATGGACGACAGTGAATTTCTTAGCTCAGTAACGAGCATACCAATCTTAATACAATTTAAACCACCAAGCACGTGGTCCATTAATGGAATCATTAGCTCAACAGTATGCAAATCTATCAATAATGACTTCCATATAATAAAAATAGAATCATTAATGATAATCCTAAAATTATAAAGCATAATATTATTCCTATAAAGAGCTTGTCACTGGATTACCTTTCATGCAGAAAAGGCTACATCTAGACTGTATTGACAAGAGACTTTCCGAAGGAAGACAACAAGAGGTCAAACAGACATCACAAAGGCTTATACTGCTCCCCAATTGAATAGAAGGGGAAACATTCCCAAGTGTAGCCCAGGGGGTGCCAATTTCACACACAGTCAGAAAAGAATAGAGAAAGAGTTAGTATTCTACGAGCAGTCAAATAAGCAGAAGAGACACAAAGTGAGTTCAAAGACCAAACTTGAGAAGTCTTATTTATTACTTCTGGTCAAAATAGACCACAATTACATGGATTTCTCAAGTCCCCTCTTAAAGATACTGCCTCTCCCCATTGAAAGCTCTGCCAGTCACAAGTACTTACAAAAGGCATGGAGTCTGACCTCTGTTAATTGAACAGAGATCCATCTCCCTCTTTAAGCTTCCTAGCATTCAATAGAGATGGCCTAGCCTTATGTCATTGGGATAACTGTGAAACATTGGGAGATATTCCAAATTCCAAATCTTTCCTACTTTGAAATATTCCCACTATTATCTAGGACAGGGCTTCTTAAAGTTTCCCATTCACGACTCCTTCAGTGCTTCTTGAACTATGGGTCATCATAGGTAGGGCCCCATATGGGGTCTTGATTCACAGTTTATAGAAGCACTGATTAGCACTGATAATCATCCTTCCAGTCATTCAGGGTTACCACTTGTATCATTCTCACCTTCTTCCTCTTTCTCCCTCTCACCCCACATATACATAGTAGTCAACTCTTACGGTTTTATTCCCTACACCTTTATCAATTATATCTCCTTCATTCCACTAAAACAAGCACCACCCTAATTCAAGTCCTCATTATTTCTCAACTCCAATATTAATAGCTTTCTAATTGGTCTTCCTGACTCAAGTATCTCCCCTTCCCCCTCCAATCTATCCTCCATTCAGTCACCAAAGTGATGTTTTTCAAATTTAGGTCTACCACTATTACCACCCCATTCAATAAACTGCACTGGTTCCCAATTATCTCCAGGATCAAATATAAAGTCTTCTATTTGGTGTTTAATGGGATGCTAGGGGGCCTAGTGAGTAGAGCCCTGGGCCTAGAATCAGAAGGACCTGAGTTAGAATCCAGCCTTAGACACTTATGGGTGTGTGACGCTGGGCAAGTTACTTAACCCTGTTTGCCTCAGTTTCCTCACCTATAAACCAAACTGAAGAAGAAAATGGCAAACTATTTCTATATCTTAGCCAAGAAAACCCCAAAAGGAATTATGAAGAAGCAATAAGACAACAACATTTGGTATTTAAAACTTTACACAACCTATATTCTCCTAGTCAACAGTTTTTCTTACATTTTATTCCCTTTCATATACTTTATATTCTAACTATAACATTCTACTAATTGTTATTCAGACAGGGTGTTCCATCTCCCATTTCTGTGATTTTTCTCTAATCCTGATGGCTGGAATGTTTAACCTACCAAATTCCAACTCTGAGATTCCTTTGTTTCTTTTAAATCTCAGCTCAAGTGTGATCTCCTTTGGGAGGCCTTTCTAGCATTCTGACCTCTACTCTCAGATGCTAGTGTCATACCTGCTAATGTTACCCCCTATCAACTGTATTTTTATCTTGTATGATCTGGTTTCTCTATGTTGGCTCCCTCATTAGAATGTAAGCTCTAAGAGACCAAGAATTATTTTTACTTTACCTTTGTATTCCCAGTGTTTAGCACAGTGCCTAAGCATAAGCGCTTGTTGACTGGATAATTGATCTTGCAGTTTCTAGTAAGATCCATATCATTCTTCTAATTTCTCAAAATAACGGGAGGTACATTTGGCTGCTTGACAACCTGAACCCCTCAGGAAGTAGGAGGTAGAAGAAAGACGATATGATAGAAGCATGGCCCAAGATTTACTCTTCCCTCTCCCAATTCCAATGTTATATTTTTGGACTTGTCATTACTTGTCAGTAGCAAGTGACAGCCTTTCTATTTTTTTATCTTCCCCAACAAGAACCACATTATTTCAGTAACAGACATCACTGCTGGTAATGTGATTGATCTTTTAATGCAGAAAAACAAAAAGAACCATGGAAGAAAAAAGTATATGGATTAAGCATTTCATTATTTGCTCCCATGATTTAGGAAGAGGAAAGTCGGACCATTTATTGGAAAAAAACATGTGCATAAATATGATCTATAAAGACATGATGCTATAAAAGGGAAAAGTATTGGTGAATACTTTTGGTACATTCTTATTGTTAGAAGGTATCTCAGAAGTCAAATAGCTAGGTTGTACTTAGTGGATAGATTGCTGGGCCTGAAGTCAGGAAGACTCATCTTTGGAAATTCACATCTGACCTCCAACACTTGCTAGCTATGTGACAATGTTGGGCAAGTCACTTAACCCTTTTTGCTTTAGTTCCTTATCTGTAAAATGAGCTAGAGTAGGAAACAACAAAACACTTCAGTGTCTTTGCCAAGAAAACCTCAAGTGGGGTCTTGAAGAGCCATACATAACTGAAATGTGTCAACAAAAATTTCAGAAGTCTATTGTCAGTCCCTGCACCTAATTCAGTTTAATTGACCCCCCTTTACAATGTCCCTTCTCTCTATGTTCATCTTCAATGACCAGGAAGTTTACCATTTCACAAAAGCTGTATATTTACTTCTTGGCAATCCCTAATTGTCAGTAATTATTCTACCTAATTTTTCTATCTTCACTTGAACTCAAACCTACCTCCCTACAACTTCTACTAAGTATTTCAGTATAAGTATATTGCAGTACAAGTATATTTTATTTTAAAGTTCTTTATAATCCTATTTATACTGTTTTATATCTTTAAAAACACTATTCTGAGAATAAATTCATAGACTTTACCAAAATGTTAACAATAACAACAAAAATACCATCCGTATGTTTTTTATAACAAATGAAAACTCCCAAGAGACATAGTTTCTTGGTAATTAATAATCAACTTATTTATTAGGGTAGATAATAATCAGTAAATTGATGGTCAGTCAGAAAATCAAAGATAAATCCATGGAGAGGCTGAAAGCTTTAATATACTTTTAGAAAAGGGAATGCCCCTAAGAAGTGAAAATCAACTTTTATTAGTGGAAATCTGATGAGAAGGTGGGCTAGAAGTCTTTAAATTCTCCTGCTAAGAATGTGGCTTGATCATAAAATTCAGTTGTCTCCAGCAATTTGGATGGGAGACTCCATCTCCATCCAGACCACTCTGGTTGGTTTTCATCAGATCACCCTAAATTCTAATGGAGGGTTAAAAAGACAAAAGATCATTTATTTGGGGCAAGAATTCACCTAGAGTGGGTTCTGTTTACACTCTAAACAGAAGGAAGGTCTCCTAGTTGGGTGGGCTCTGGCCCTGAACATAGGACCATGTTCCTACAGGGTTAGGGAAATCTCATCAGTCAGTCATGTGTTCAGAGACTGATGGACCTTCTACAGGGACTGGGCCCTAAATGAGGAAATAAAAGGTGGAAAGAATGGAAGTTAATTAATTTCTCTCAACTTTAAGTTTGAACAACACTTTATATAAGTTGCTTTATTTGGTCCTCACTTTGTATATTATGATCATCTGTATTTCACAGGTAAGGAAACTGAGGCTGAGAAGGTAAATGAAATGTCTAGGGTAACCAAATGGTTCCACGACATGAAAAAGCTAAAGATTACTGCTCTAGCTCTTCAACATTCTGGCTAAAACTGTAACCCTTAGAGCTGAGTCCAAAATTCTTTTTGGATTATTGCATTTGATCTGACCAGTGCAGAATAGACAACACTGACCAGTTTGGTGACTGAAACTTTTAAACAAATTCTAAACATACTCCAGCAATAGAAGGTGATCACATTCTTTATTTAGGAAGGTAAGATCACCAAGAAATGAAAAATACCTCTGTAATTTATTTTCATTAATCAAATTTTTATTAGAGCTAAACATGTAGGCAATATGGAAAATGATGTTGCTGGATCATAGGGCAGTATACATTTTGTTCAATTTATAACATTTACAATGTGTATTCTTCCCAATATCCCCACAAGAAAACTAGAGGAAAATCATCATCTCCATTTTACAGATAAGAAAACTAAGGTTCAGATAGAAGTTATGTCTTGCCCAAGGTCACATAAGCATTAAGTGTCAGAACCTGGGACTTAAAACCAATTCAATTCAATAAATGCTTATCAAAAATAAAATAATGTGCAAAGTGTTGTGCCTAGTCCTGGGAAGAAAAATTTAAAAAATCAAATAGTACCTGTAGTCAAAGCGCTGACATTGTACTTGGGGACTTGGTGAAGGAGGAGAGATGAAACTTGCATAATCAAATGAAAACAAACAAAACAAGGTAACTTGAGGAAGGAAATCACATTAAGAGCTTTGGGCACAAAGGGAAACTTTGAAGAGAAGGTTGCATGTAAACTGAATCTTAAAGACAGGTTAGCAATCTAATAAGCAGAACCATAGCCAGTCCGGGGTGACGAGCTTGGCCTCAGGGTGTTGGCATCTAGAAATTCACAATTCCTTCTAGAGGCATGTATTTTTTTCATTTTTCCCCCCAATGAAATTGCCATTCCTTTGCCTCACTTCACCTCTGGATTCTCCAGTGGTCCATTACACAATTGCCCCCAAGTGACCAGAATCCTATCAGGGGATTGCCTACCTGCCAGGCATCCTTTATCTCCAACTCCAATGGAGATGAGGGCTGGACTCTGGAGGGGGGTAGGGATGTTGAACTGAGTTATCCCCTCTCCCTGTGTAATGATGCTGCCATGACTGCACTACATATTAACCTATATGTGACACTTCCATTTCCCCCCAAATTTTTGCCCTCACTGAAAAAATAATTAGTTCAAGTATTCAGTGAAGGTGAGTGCCTACCAGGCATGGGAGGAGCTTATGTGCCTAGAGTAGCCAGAGAGAGGATGTTTAATACAGAGAATAGCTACTTTTCTCATTTAGCAGAAACTCAAGAGAACCAAGAGGAGAATACTATGAAATGAGGATAGAGATATACAGATTGTAGAGAGCTCAACATTCTAGACTGGGGAGCCTTTGGTTTTATACTAGAGACATGGAGAGCAGGGAGTGATGTGGTCAGACCTCTGCTTTAGAATAATTATATTAATAGCTATGTTGAAGATAGGGAGCAGTATGAAAACCAATGAGGAAGTTATTGCAGTGGTCTATGAAAGGAATGAAAGGGTCTGAACTAGGATGATGGCCATGTAAATAGAAAGAAGAGAATCAGTACAAGGCTTAGGTAGCATTGCACATGAAGAGAAAATTTGCAGGATGGTCAGCTAATTGGATGCACCCAATTAAACAGAGGGAAAAGTACAAGTTAGAAATCTAACTGTCTAGGAGAAATATCATGTCAACAGGAGATATAAGGAAGTTTGGAATAGGGGCAGATTTAGCAAGAAGATTGATTTTAATATATGAAGTCTGATAAGATCAGAAAAAATGAGAGAGAGAGAGAGAGAGAGAGAGAGAGAGAGAGAGAGAGAGAGAGAGAGAGAGAGAGAGAGAGAGAGAGAG